>NC_067401.1:330983572-331657572 GCF_016432865.1 Antechinus flavipes
CTGGGAAAGTTACTTTACCCTGTTAACCTCTACTCTGTGACCCTAGGCAGATCATTTAACCCTGTTTACCTCGGTTTCTCATCTGAGAAGGAAATGGCAAACCACTTTAGTATCTTTGTCCAAAAAAATCCCCAAATGGAGTCACAAAGAATTAGACATGACTGACATGATTTAATAAAGGTGTAAGAAAACTAGGAGTCAAGATTTTTAAACGGCTTTAAATGCAAAACATGATTTTATATTTGATCCCAGAGTAATAGAAAGCTACTGGAATTTATTGGGTAGAAGGGATAGCATGGTCAGGCACTTTAATAAAATCAGTTTGTCGGCTGAATGGAGAATGGCGGACAGACCCAGCATCAGGCTGTTGCAGTTGTCCAAGTGTGATGTGATGAGCAATAACATCAGAAGAAAGAAAAAGATGCATTCAAAAGATGTTTAAAAGAAGAAATCAACATTGGCAGTGAATTGGATATAGGGGATGAGAGACAGTGAGCAATTAAGGGTGACATCTAAGTTGCAAGCCCAGGTGAAGAAAAGGATAGTAATAGGGAAGTTTGGAAGCAGGGAGGGCTTAGGGTGCATGATAATGAATTCTATTTTGAACATGTTGAATTTAAGATAATTATTGGACAGTCAATTCAGAATATCTGAAAGATTTTTGGAGATTTAGAGCTGAATAAAGAGTTTTGAGAATTATCAGCATAGAGATAATCATTAGAGTACTCTGTTCTGTTCTCCACATTGGCCTGCTTTTATTCTTTTTTTATCCTAAACAAATTATTTTATTTTGAATTAGTATATAAAATAATAAATAAATCAACCTTGGTTTTTTCAATTACTAATAATATTTCTGTATATTATTCAGATAGGGGACTGCTACTTTTCTCTTTTAATTTTAGCCTTTTGGGCACCATCATCAGAAGGTGAAGAAAAGAATGAACCACAATTTCATTGATACAGAGAAGTCTTGGGTAGAGAAATCACTCCTACCAATGCATGGTAGCATCTTCTCTATGATTGATAGTTTTAGAGAATTGCTTAGAATACAGAGAAGTGTAGGGTTACTCAACCAATGTGTGTGTCAGAAGTAGGACTTGAACACAGTCTCCTTGGTTCTAAAATCAGTATTCTTTCCATTATATCATACTGGTTCCTTTCATTTTTTTCATGCATCATTTCTATTTGATCTATCTGACAAGACATTTGGAAAAAATATATCAAAATTAAGAATCTGAATTCTTATTTTTTTATATAAGGAATACTAAAAATGTAAAGGCTTTTGTAATATGTGTTTCTTCCACTTCTGCTGCTCTTCTCCTCCTTTAGTGATGGTTATGGGATTTTATTGTCATTTCAAACTTCATGACCCCACTAAGGCAAAGATGCCAAAGTGTTTGCCATTTCTTTCTCCAGCTCATTTTACAGATGAGAAAACTGAGGCAAATAGAGTTAAGTGATTTGTCCAGGGTCATAAAGCTAAAATCTAAGGTCAAATTTGAATTCAAGTCTTTCTGATTCCAGGGTCTGCTCCTTAGCCACTGAGCCACCTAGTTTTAGAAAAATACATCAAAATTAAGAACTTGAGTCTTATTTTTACTTATAAGGAAAACTGGAAATATGAATGAATTCCTAAAATATATGGGTTTCTCTTATATTTGCTTCTTTCTCCTCCATTAGTATTGATTATGGAATTAAATTTTACCAAAGTATATACTTAGTCTGAATAAGAAAGGAAACATGATAAAGCCTAAACATAGAAACTTAAAATAATTGACAATATTTGAAGTTTGAGAAATTAGACTATATACCTCTTCCTTAAGCATTCTTAAAAATAGCAAACTTGACAGAATTAACACATTATCTGAAGTATGTAAGCACCTAATATTCTCTGTGGAGTTCCTAGCATAATAGATTTACAGATCTCCTCCACTTTGGGAGAATCTGTCTCAGATTCTGAATTCTTTGATTCTAAGCATGTTAGTATTTTGTGGATTTCAAAGACTATGCACAGAGGCAATTTATATTCCTAGGTAGTATTTAAGAAAGATGTACTACTAGGGTAGCAGAAGGCAAAAGGGATGACAACACTGTTCTTCAGCTAAAATATTTGAAGGATAATTTCTCAAAAGATGGTGGCCATCTGTTCTGTATCACCACTGAGATGCAATCAGAATAGGGCTTAGCTATGATGTTAGATGTAGTCTTATAGTTACAAAGTATTTTATGAATGTGAAGGTTACTATAATAGAGTGCTTGATTTTCAAAATAAAATTACCATGCTGAAGCTTCATTTCAAAGATTTGGTTTAGATTTAGTTTTTGCAAAATGAATGGAAAAGCAGTTCAAAGTAAATATTACTATCAGATTTTGCAACTCTGGAATTGATCAATTCCAAGATCCCAGTATAATGATCCAGATAAAGATTTAGACTTCTCAGCAAAATTTCATGTCATGCAACCTCTGTCTGGCACTAGGGCCGGCCTGTCTGCCTCTTTTTATATCTTCATTTCTCAGCATAGTGCCTTGCACATAGTACATTGTTGCTATTGCTGTGGTTATTGCTATAGTCATGTTCAACTCTTCATGACTCCATTTTGGTATTTTCTTGGCAAAGATATTGGGGTGCTTTGCCATTTCCTTCTCTATCTCATTTTATCAATGAGAGACTAAGGCTAATATAGTTAAGTGACTTGCCCAGAATCACACAGCTAATAAGAATCTAAAGCCAGATCATGAAGATAAGTATTTCTGACTCTTAAATTCAATGCTCTATCTGCTGTGCCATCTAGCTGCCTGGCACATAGCAAGTGTCCAATAAATGTTTATTGATTGATTAATTATATTAAACGGCTCTTCAATTGGAATAATAATGTCAGCAGGCTTGACAAATATAATGCAACTGTCAGTGATATTTATTAGTTATGGATCTTTAAAATATCGAGTTGTTTAACTTCTCTGACATTGGTTTCTTCGTTTATAAAATAAGAAAGTTGGACTAGAAAATACATAAGATTTCTTCCACCTCTAATACGGTATTCAGAGTTAGAGAGATTAGTTGGTACAGTCCTATGAATCCAGGCCTTAACTGTCCTGCAAAATCTATTTGTCCTTTTCTGCTGGCAAGCTATTGTCTGGCTCTTGGAGCTGCTTTAATTCTGAGGAGATAGTGACCATCACTTTCCTAGTCTTTAAAATAAAGAGGTTCTGTTAGGTGATGTCTAAGGACCTTTTTTTCTCTAACATTCTGTGGATTCTATGGAAGCTGAGACATGAAGGGACTAAAAAATTAGTCCACAGTCACACTGGCCTTAGTAGAAATAGATTTAGGAACCAAGATGGAGTAAATCCCAGTCAATTTTTCTCTAGAATCACACTGATATAGATGTTTATTTTACAAAAGTTAATTTTACTGCTTTTATTTATTTTATACATTCTGCGTTTATATGGTCACAAAATACTAGAGCTAGCAGAGATTTTAAGATCATCAGATCTAGCTAATTATTCTCCTTTAGAAATAAGGATACCTAAGAAGTGGTTTTTTTACCCCAATAATATGATACAGTATAATGTAATATAATATAACTTTTTTTCCCCTTCTACAGTGAATGTTTGAATTAACCTGTAGAGGCCCTCTGATATGACTCAAATTCCAATGGTGTTCATATGGACATGTTCTCATTGCCATTAATCTCTTAAGATTTATGGAGGGAAGGAAACATACATCTCATGAACTGGGATGTTGTGGTATCATTCCTGTTATTCTAGTGTTTTTGTGTTTCCCAAACAGTTTGACAGCCAAAGAAGAGCTGGTAAAGGATGCACCACGGCTAATGATTCCTGTTTTGATGGGAGAGTCTTCTGAATCTCTCAGCAGCACAGAGGTTGAAGTTCGAAGAGAGAACCAAGCTAATGATTCTGATTCAGATGGGCCTATTTTATATACAGACGATGATGATGACGATGATGATGACGACGATGATAGTGGTGAAAGTAAGAATCTTCATTTTTAAAAACAGATTTTTACTGATATTTCTTTTAAAATCACATAATTGGGGCAGCTACGTGGCGCAGTGGATAGAACACCAGCCCTGAAGTCAGGGGGACCTGAGTTCAAATGTGGTCTCTGACACTTAACACTTCCTTGCTGTGTGATCCTAGGCAAGTCACTTAACCTTCCCCAATTACCTCAAGCCCCCCAAAAAAGGAGTAAAATCACATAACTATTGCTTCTACATTCTTCCCCTTTTGCTCCTCACAGAAAAGTATCCTTTATTTTGAGAAAGGGGAAAAGAGGGGGATATATATATATAGCTAAATTGAGCAATATGTTGAAAAAAAAACCTAACTGTATATGTAGTGTTCCATATATGTAGACTCACCTCCACCTCTTCAAAGAAGTAGGAAGTGTCTTATACTAATTTTTGAAAATAAGCCTCTTATACTATGTTATGGAAATGCTTTTTTTAATTCAATAAATTTAAAATAACTTGATTTTTTTTAAAGAAAGTTTCTTATGTAGTAATAGGGATTTCAAAAAATAAGGCAACTCATTAGGGAATATATAATTTGATATATTTTCCTTGTCCCCTTCTCAAATGAAAGACATTTATTTTTGATGGTTTCATTTTTTGCTTTCAGACCTTCACAGGGGATATTCCCTCAGAGAAGAAAGATTGTAGTTCACCCCTTAGTCATATAAATCTGTTTGTAACAGAGAATGTTTCCTATCTGGAACCTTTTTAAGAGTTTCTTTTGTTTATTTTGTTTTTGAGATGCAGTTGAGATCAAATGACTTGCCCAGGGTCACATAGCTAGTAAGTGTTACGTCTGAGGCCGGATTTGTTTTCAGATCCTCCTGACTCCCAAGGTCAGTGCTCTATCCATTGTGCCATCTAGTTGTCCCTGGAGCCCTTTCTTTGTGATCCAAGATTACTATCATGTCAGTCCTCCCTGAATGGAGGGCTTCCAAGAGGAAACATTTTGTATTGAATGGATACTGAAGATTATAGAAAAGTATGAATTAAGAGTTAAAAATCCTTATACATAAAGGATCATAAATAGTCACTTGTACAAAGCAGGTAACCATTTGTGCTGTAAAAGGATTCATGTTGGCTGATTTGCTTTATTTTGCTAACTCTGTGTCTCATAGAGGAAAAGAGCAAACATTTGAGAGAATTGTGTTGTTCTAAACTATGGAGTCATTCAGTCTTATTATGCAACTACATTCATATCTAGCTTTAAAGTTTATAAAAATAAATTATTCCAAAACTAAACATTATATAGCTGTTTAGCAGATTCATCTGGTTTGTAGTGGGAAAAATCCAGCACTATTATCTTCCCAAATAAAATTAATTGTCTTCTTTTGAGGTAATGCTTTTTAAAGAGTAAGGACTGCTGGAATTATTCAGGATTTATAGTAATGTGAAGCAGGCTGCTTTTAGGTTTAGTAACTTTATTGGCATTTTTCTGAAAGAAGAGGAAAATGAGCTGTTAAAGCATATAAGTGAATGCATTAATTCTTCAGATTTGAAAAGAAAAGATAGACAAACCTTTTAAGACTTCCATGGCACTAAAACAACAAAATAAACTTTGAAACATTTTTTATAATAATGAGATCATTCTTGACATTTTTAGTCCCTAAAGTGTCCTGATATATTTTGGAACCTTCTTTTATTATGTTCCCCAGCCTTATTCAAGACAAACTAAGTTATGCTTACAATGCTGAGATTAATGAAAATTTATGTTAGGAAGATTTCTGATCCTTGAGTATGTTAAAAGCCCTTGTTGAATATTTGTCACCTGAATACAGATGGCTAAAAGTCTATTTTTCTTTATTTAACTTTTTCCCAATTCTCAGGTGCTTTGGCAAGTAAAATACGTCGCAGGGATACTCTTGCCATCAAACTTGGCAACAGACCATCTAAGAAAGAATTGGAAGACAAGAATATCTTACAACGAACCTCTGAAGAGGAGAGGCAGGAAATTCGACAACAGATTGGAACAAAGCTTGTCAGGTAATTTTTGAAGTCTGAATGGAATGCTGATTGCTTCACACAGTTAAAGCACTTTCATCTCACTGAAGCTTATCTCAAATAATCAAAGACCTACTTAATTCCCTTTACTGAAGAAATGAGGCATCTGCGTGGTATAGTGGATAGAGCACTAGACCTAGAATTGGAAAGATTCATCTTTTTGAGTTCAAATATGGCTCAGATACTTACTGTGTAATCCTAGGCAAATCACTTAATCCTGTCTGACTCAGTTACTTCATCTGTAAAATGAGTTGGAGAAGGAAATGGTAAACCACTCCAGTAACTTTACCAAGAAAATCCCAAAACTGGGTCATGGAGAGTGGTATCTAACTGAAATGACTGAATAAGAGAAATTGAAGAATTAATGAATTCCGAGTTAGTTATTTTGGGGGAAAGGCTATTTAAAGAATATAAAAATGCAAAGATATAAGCCATTCAGTTATTAAGGTCTTAAAAGTCATTAAATTGCAGTGACATCTGTAAAGTCTAGTGCTGTGTTTTATATAAGCATGGTGATGTTGGCTCTTGTGTCCTGGGTCCAGTCCAAGTCCAATCACCATATGCTGCTTATCTAAATCCCTTCAATGTAATTATCTTCTTACCTTCCCAATCCCAAAGCATATTGTGTCACATTACTACCATTGGTACTGAATGAGTTTCTGAGTTCCTATGGAATGAAGCACTAGATATAACTCAGAGATGGTGATGTCATTAATCCTATAATTCTTATTTCCTAACATCATCATAATCCCTGAAAATCCTATATTCCCTGTCCTTTGTCAGTAGATGTATATTATAAACAGATGAAAGTTAACCTTCTGGAATTTGTGTGAAGAAGGTTGGGAGAAGAAGAAGAATTTATTTCCTTGCACAGAACTCAAGTAATTCTCTTTGTGACTGTTGAATAACCTCAGGGTTGCATATCTAAAGCCAGATGATTTTGTAGGCATCCTCATAGAGGAAATAGGGCCTCTCTAAGATTCTCTTATAGCTAACTCAAAGAGAAAAATATTAGAATCTGTTGGTTTTTATAGGCTGCACACTCAGCAAGAAGAATTTCCTCTTTGTACCCAGAATAAGTTTCTAAAAGAAAATCTTAAAAGAGAGATGAAGATCTTTCTCTCCAAATTTTGGAATATCATATTGGAGTGTGTATGTGTATGTGTGTATTTTAAATGTACAGTGGCAGCTTTTGTTGATTATCTACTTCATACATTTTCCATGTCCTTGCCTTTCCTTTTCTGTCTCCTATTTTTTGTTCCCTGTAGATTGGTTATTCATTAATACCTTCTCTCTAATGGGATGGCCAGAAACAGAATACAAGGAGATAAGAATAATTAAATTCTGTAGCTTAGAAAATGCTTTGTGTAATCCTTTGATTTTTACAGATGAGAAAAATAATGCCAGTAATCATCTAGAAAGTAGCAGCCAAGGTCAGATTATAGAATTGGATGTATAAGGTGTCTGTTGACCCCAGGTTAAGAATCCTTTATTTAGGTTATGAAAGGAAGATCTCGGAAAGATTCTCTAAATGAACTAATTAACTAGCCCCTTTTCTGATTTCAGAAAGTTTTGCTGTGCTTTTTGACTCTACTCCTGGAGTAATTGAAATACCTCAAATTATAGATACAAGAAAATGATTTCTTATTTTTTATCCTATTTAGCAATCAGTAAATATTTATTTATTAAGTATCTAAAATATGCTGGGCACTGTGTGTGTCAAGTGGTGAAGATTAAAAAAAAAAAGAAAAAGACAATTTCTGATCTTAAGAAATTCAGAATTTAATGGAGGAGACAACATATCATAAATCTATACAAAACAATTTATGTATAGGATAAATTGGAAATAATTTAAAAAGAGGGATGTTATTAGAATTAAAGAGGGAAGGAGAAAGACTTCCCGTAGAAGATCAGATGTTAGGGGAGACTTGAAGAAGGCCACGGAAATCCTTAAATAAGTATAAGGAGGGAGAATAGTTCAGGTATGAAGAATAACCAGAGAAAATCCTCAAAGCAACTATTATCCTTTTATATATGTGTTTGTTTGTAATACATACTCTTCATATTCTTGTTACTATCATATTAGAACAAAAATTATTCCTTGAGAATATGTATATTCATTATATTTGTGCATAGTACAATGCTTAGAACATAAACAATAAAAATTTAATAAATGATGAATATTATCTTTCAATGTACATAGGTTTTCTAATGGATTTTGTCAAAATATTTAAATAACTTATTTTTTTCATTTCTGCAAATGAGGTGTACTTGTTTATAAATTCTAGCATATTCAATTTTGTAGGAGATTAAGCCAGAGGCCAACAAGTGAAGAACTAGAGCAAAGAAATATCCTAAAACGTAAGTATTCCTTATTCTTAAATATCTTCCATTATCTCCAAAGGTACCAGATTCCACTTATCAGTGGGAAATCTTAATTATTAATCACTGATTAATATTGAAATTCCTTATTTGAATCATTAATATTCAATTCCTTTTAT
This sequence comes from Antechinus flavipes, assembly GCF_016432865.1. Taxonomy (NCBI): domain Eukaryota; kingdom Metazoa; phylum Chordata; class Mammalia; order Dasyuromorphia; family Dasyuridae; genus Antechinus; species Antechinus flavipes. The sequence goes on from NC_067401.1 coordinate 330,992,109, forward strand.
ACACAAATAAAGAAGGATCTGTAATATAATTCACATATAGAGAACTCCTAGTATGAGAACTCCCTTCATCAACACAGATCACAGCACATCTGTTGTAAATAAGTAAATAAGTTATAAATCATAGGAAAATAAATGTTAAAACTAGAAGAGATTTTAGAAGTCATTAAAGTCTAATCCCCCTCTTATTTAGAGTTGAAAAACCAAGGGTAGAGAAGGGAAATAAATTGCCCAACATCATAAAAGTCCTAATTATAGAAATTGGGATTCAAATCCAGATTTTCTGATTATAAATCCAACACTCCTGAAACTGTGCTATGGTACCTCTCTCATAGAGGTTAACTCACTTGTTGAGGGACACAAAGTTAGGAAGTATCATAAGCCAGATTTGAACCCAACTCTTCTTGACTTTGGCTAAGTCCAGTAATCTGTTCTCTAAATTACATTGCCTTTTCTTTCTTATGTAACCTAATTTATATTTCTTGTTATTTGTATTGCACATTATAAAAACAAGGCCTTCTTTGCTACAGAGGGAATTTCAAGCTTTTACCATAATCCATCATTTATTTATCTGAAAATGATGAAATATATGGCTATGTATTCTCACTCACTGAACCCACCCTCCTCATAAGTCAAAATTGACCTCTCCAAAAAATAAAAGTAGAGAGATATAGTTTGTTCTTTCATATTAAAAAAGCCAAAGGAACAAATTAAACCTTTCTTTATTATAGCTAATTGTATAGTTTGTGACACTCAAAGAAATTTGTCAAATGATTAATTTCATTTGAATAATGAGGAAAACATTACTTTCTTGCCCTTTGTTATCCTTCTTTGTTCTCTTGAAGGAAGTGTTTCTGATTTCTCAGAACTTAGACATTTTCTGGAATTCTTCTTATCTACTTTACCTTATTTGGGGGGCCATTTTTCTCCACACTGGAGTAATGTGTTGATATTAGTATTTAATTTTTTTAATTGATATAAAAATAGTCGAGAAGCACTTTTCACTTGGCTATGTTAGATTAGCAGAGCCATATACCATAATGAGCTCTACGATGGAAAATTTTTAATAGATTATCCCCATTCTAGTTATATTTTGCATTTTAATAACTGAGTTTTCCAAGGGTTTTGTAGCTTATGAAATTTCAAAGAGCTGAGGTAGGAAAACTGCCTGTTTAGAACTTTATGATAATGAATCACTATCATTGTGGAGAAATCCTTTCAGATATGGGTTTTAATGTTAGCTAAACTCTTCTCCAATACGTCTTCTTTCCAGTGCCATTTCCCAGGATATTTACCCAGCAGCTAAGATTACTCTGATTACCCAACAAACACACATACATCTTCAGAATGATTGCCCTCTATTCATTCTCGTGTTTTTTTTTTTTTTCCCGCACATTATTCCTTATTTTTTAGGGGGGGTTGGGGCAGAGAACGCTTTTCCATCCCTACAACTACTTATTTATTTGGCATAAAAAGACTACATCATCTTTCATAAAAATTAAAGAACTTCAGATAAATCTCCATCACTGTGTATAAGAGCCAGTTTCAGCAGGAGGGCCGGGGGAGATAATTTCTGCCTGAGAAAAGAAAAAAATTTTTCTAAAGGATTTCAGTTCAGTTTTTCCCCCCACGGAGTAAATGAGACTAACATTTAAACAAGCTCGAAGATTGGATGTTCATATAGGAAGTTTGTTTAGTTCAGGGTTTCTTAAAACTTTTCTCACTTGCAACTCCTTTTCACCCAAGAAATATTTATTTCTTGGTATTTAGGTAAAATTAGGTAAAATAGGTATGCAAATCAAACATTTACTGATAATAAAATCATAATTTTGCAACCTCTCACATTCAGTGATGAGATCCCATATGGGGTCATAAACCACAATTTAAGAAGCTGATGTCTACTTAAATTGATTCTCACATCACTAAAAATATGCCAAAGAAATAAAAAGAATATGGTTTTGATATCATGGCAGATAATCCTAATTCTCTCTATCATTACTTTCATTGTTTGTGAATATTCTTGATGTCCTATTGCATATTTTCGTGCAATAGCAGCTTATTCAACTGTGGCTTACTATATAGCTGAAATCTATAATTTCCTGGATGTCAGAGAAAGGATGTAACATCCTAATGAGAGTTTGGGTCTGATACCAACCTTCTTCTAATTTCCTTAAGATCATCTAATTCTGTTGTTTATTCTGGATCCAAAGAATTGTTTTCAAGCCTGGCAGGAAAGACAATAAGCAATAGTTTCTAGAAATAATACTATAGAAAAAAATGAAAAGAGAGTTGAAAGGATCATTTCTGACAATTATTATTTTGATTGATCAACAAGAGAATTTGCTAAAGGCATTATTGTAGTGCTATGATTTGTGAATCTATTTATTTTGTCCAGGCTCCCTGCTCTTGACCTGTCACAAAGTGGCAGCCTGGAAAGTCCTACTTAGCCAAATAACCATGTACAATAAAAATTGTTATTGTAAATTGTCTCTCAAGGAAAGACTATTCAAACTGAGTCACCTATACTTGGTACCTTGGGAAATAGATTTCATCAGCCAATAAAAATATTGACCAGTTCCACCAGTGATCACAACCTGTCAGTACCACAGTAAACTCATTTCTAACAGATTTTACATGAAGTACTCAACTCCAGACAATAGGATTTTAAAATTTCATGATCAGATTTCTAAAATTATACACTATTTGACTTTTTACTTAATTTCTGTCAATTATTGTAGGTGTTTATCTAGGTCTTGTCCAACATCACACAACCTTTTATTCAATGTCTTTAGATATTTCCAAGTAACTTAAGCCCACTTTAAGTGCAAAAACATGTTTTTTAAATTAAAATTATGTTAAGGAAATTGAAGATGTATTTATAGGTTCCCCACCTTCTGAAAGTGTTTCAATTTAAAACATTTTTTTTTCTTGATGACTGACTTAACAAACATTAGTTATTATGGCATAGTGATGTGCTTAAAAACTGCTGAGGTTGACAGCTATTTCCCTTTACTGCCATTGGTCCCAGATTACTCAACTTATATGTATGTGGCTATTTTTTTTTTTTTTTGATGAGGCAATTGGAGTTAAGTGACTTGCCCAGGATCACACAGCTAGGACGTGTTAAGTGTCTGAGACCAGATTTAAACTCAGGTCTTTCTGACTTCAGGGCCGGTGCTCTATCTTCTGCACCACCTAGTTGCCCCACATATGGCTATTTTTTTATATCTTTTCTATGACTTTTGCAATGCCTCCAGTAATCATTTTTGATGCTCAGTGTTCTCTGATCTAGGACCTTCTCCGCAGCTTTTTCACTTCTAATTTGCTTCTTCTATTCTATTATAAAGTGAGAAAGATAACAAGCCTGTTAGCTTACAAGGAGGTTAGGTGGTTTAGTGGATAGGGTGCCAGGTCTGGAATCAGAAAGATTCATCTTCAGAAGTTCAAATATGACCTCAGACAATTACCAGCAGTGTGATTCTTGGCTTGTCACTTAACTCTGTTTGCCTCCGTTTCCTTATCTATAAAATGAACTGGAAAAGAAAGTAGTAAACTATTCTAATATCTTTGCCAAGAAAACTCCAAATGTCAGGTATGGAAATAATAAAGTAAATAATAACAACAATAAAATTCCATAATCAATACAAATGGAGGGGAAAAAAAAACAAAGATGAAAGAAACCCATGGTATTACAAAATTCTTTATATTTTTATTGTTTCTTATAGATAAAAATAAGAACTCAAATCCTTAATTTTGATGTACTTTTCCAGATGTTTTGTCAGAAAGGCCAAACATACAAAATGAAATGATGCAAATGAATATACATGAAATTATGAAAGGAGTTAGGATGCTATAATGCAAAGTTTCCTTAAACTGTAGATTGTGACCCCATGATGAGGGAGGAGAGAGTCACATTCCCTGAATGTGGGGGTTGCAAAATTATGATTTATTATCAGTAAATGTTTGATTTATATACCTATTTTATATACCATATACCTGGGGTCATGTAAAAATTTCTCAGTTGCAAAGAGGTGACAAGTAGAAAAAGTTTAAGAAGCCCTGTTACAATGAAAAAAGAGCTAACTTTAAAACCAGGGAGACAGACCATGATTCAAGTCTCATTTCCAACATGTACTGGCTGTGTAATCCTGGGCAAATCACTTAATGTCTCAGAAATATATACAATTTTCTAAGACTATTGTTGACTATTATAAGAACGTGTAAAATGAGAGTAAATAGAGTCACTATGGACATTTCTTCTAACATTCCTACAACTGAAAAGCTCTTTAGTAAAGCCATTCAGCTCTTCAAATAACATTTTAAAGATGTCCTAGCCAATAGTAGGAGTTACAACTCATTATAATCCCAGATATCATCCCTCATTATTATATCATCATTTATTTCAAAATCATCCAGAAGAGGAAAAAATATGAACTTTGCAAACTCCTCAGACCCAAATGGCCAGCAACCACAAAACAAGGTAGGAAAGGTGGACTACAGCTTGAGAAGCTGTATCTTAACATAATTTGGTTTAACCTCTTTACCTCTTCAGAGAATGATGGGGTACTTCAGTCTCTATTTTGTTGGAGTAACAATTTAAGTTATTTTAAAAGATTATGACTAAGATTTTTCTTTTGTGTTCTTTACTACATAAACTATTAAAAATAAAAGTCCTCTTTCATATGTGTAACACTGCAAAGAATGTAAGTGGAACTACTCATTTCATATGAAGAGAAAAAGTATCATTAAATTATTTAAATTTTGTATATTTTTTTCCACACACACACACAAAAAAAAAACAACTTTTTTCACTATTACTGGCCTATTTGAATTAATAACTAAAGAAAGTGGCACTCCTCTATGCTGATATCTTTAGAACAAATTCAAGAAAGCCTCTCGGCTTCAAGGGTAGTGCAGGATAAGGTATAGAAAGCGTGCTTCAAATCCAGCAGGACCTAGAATCAAATCCTTTCTCTGGGATGTAGTAACTGTTTGACCCTTGGCAAGTCACTTAATCTGTCAGTATTCTATCCAGTTCTTAAAGAGTATAAATTACTCATGTTGACCTCCATTGGCAGAGGTTTCTTTATCTAGTTCTCTATACCAGTAAAATTACAGATGTGGATGGACTTACTCCTTTTCAAAGTATCTTGGTCTTCTCCAGTAAAACTAATTTTCTTGGTAGGTGTTCTTAAGTGCCCACAGCTTCTGGACTAAATGTGTTGTGTTTGATATGGAGGATATAATGTCTATATCTCTTGGAAGTAAGTCACTGATCACAAGCTTTGTCACTATCTTTTTCATAAAATTGTTTTCTGAAATATGAGACAGATTTGAAAGGTTTCTGTCCTTGTTAATAAAGGAATAGCCTTTCTAAGAAGGCATTTTAAAGTATGAGGCATCTGAAAGAAATTAATTGTGCACTGGAAAACAAAATTTAAAAATAAATTTTAATGATTAAAACTAACTCTTTTTTTCAAAGGCATAGTACCTTATTAGAGCAAAATCCAAACAAGCAGGTTAATGAGAGTCTTTTTCTTCCCTATCCTGTTTCCTCCACTCTTTTTACAAGTAGAATTCTACAAAAATATGGAAATCAGTTCCTGATATTAAGTGATAATTTTCAGATTATTCAGTTGTCTTCAGATAAAGCACCTAAATGAGTCACATGCTTGCTGCAATTGACTCTATGAATTTCACTTGTCACCATCAGGTTGTATAATTTGGATAAAAGATTTGGATTATTAACAGATTGTCTTTAAGGCCATAGTGATTTTTGTTTTTTCTATTAAAGACTAATTTATTTGTTTGTTATTTAGATTCAGTGGTAAGAGGAAATGAGAGAGGTGGTTAACTAATTTTGACTTTATTTTTTACTATTCTTTACTGTAAAATAAATATATAAGCCCTTTTGGGTAAAGAATTTATTAATATTAACAAAATACTAGAGAGTGGGAAGTCCTATTTTTGCTGGAAAGAGATGGGAGGGATTTTATCCCCACTAAGAACTCATTCCATCAATGCATATTACTATTGATTCTACAAAATATGGTCTTGATGAATTTCCTGGTTTGCTGAGAAATTAACTGATTTACCTGGGATCATACAACCAAAATATGTCAGAGATGGGATGTGGGCCTAAGTTGTCCAGGATTCTCTAGTAAGCCATGGCTATCTCTTCCTGTTACCTGGAAATGTTACCATTTCCAAGAGCAATTAATAGCTAATCTTCTTGATCAAAAGTTTCAAACTCATGGCCTGCCCCCAATGTTGCTGAACCAAATTAAAATGTGATTGGGAAATTTTTAAACAAATACAAACTCAATAGAACCTAAATAATTTTAATATGTAGTTTCCAATATATGTGTGGCCTGCAGAGTTTGACATTACTGTTTTAGAGCTCTAATTTGAACGAGGTCAGCTAGATGGTGCAGTGGATAGAGTGCCAGGTTAGGAAACAGGAAGACTCTCTCCTGAGTTCAAATATGGCCTTTGCCAGTTGCCAAGAGTGTGACCCTGAAGAAGTCATTTAGCTCTTACTTGCTTCAGTTCCCTCATTTGGAAAATGAATGGGGGAAGGAAATGGCAAAACACTCCAGTATAATTGCCAAACAAACAAACAAACGACAAAAAACAAAAAAACACCATATGGGGTCACAAAAAGTCAGATACAATTGAAAGTGATTGAGTAAATTTGAACTGTTTTTACTTATTCAACTTTTATTAAATATTTTATACAGAATCACACAAATCAAGAGTTAGAAGGGAACTGACTAATCTAACCCATATTTGGATATGATATAACCCCTCTGGTATACCTAATAGATAATGTAATCTCTATTTGAAAATATTCAAGGATAGGAAACCACCCCTTCTTGTGGAAGCTCATTCTACTTTTGCATAGTTATAATTACCAGGAAGGTTTTTCTTCTACTGACCCTAAATTTGCATATTTGAGAGTTCCACCCATTGTTTCTAGATTTGCTTTCATGGAGAAACAGATTTGGTTTAAATCACCCTCCATAGTGACAAACCTTTGGAAACTTGAAGGGCTCTGTCATAACACTCCTCCTCTGCCTCCCCAAGTATTCTTCCCTCCTTCCCCATTACTAATCATGTCTACTTTCTTAAACTGATTCTCATATACCAATGTCACTGGGACCAATTTGTCTTGTTAAGGTGATTGTTGGTATTAAGATCACTTTTTTTAAAAAAAAGACAAGATCATTTTAGAATAGATTATTTAAATTTAGTGGATACAAATTAGTAGGATAGGAAATACAAATGTGTTAACAAGAAATTTAACATTTCATCAAAATTGTTTGGCTCTGGCTGAGTCACTATGTGAAAGTAATTTTTTTTTTCATCCTGTAACATTCTATTTGAAATCATTTTATTTGCATGAAGTATGTGGATGAAAAGTATTGGCCCTCCCCCTTATTAACTTGTCTTTTAGAAGTAAATTGAAATTCTAAATATTAAATAAGGAATAATTAGATATTGTCATAAGATAATTAGGTAAGCAAATAGAATAGTTGAGTTTTGTTTAGTCATACATACTATCTTAATGCCTTTAGTCACTATTTCCCAGAAAAAGAAAAAAATAAACTCCAAGTTTCTATTATGAAATTGCCAAGTTCCATATGGTTTCAAATGTCCAAACCAAATAGAATAATTCTAAGACAAATAAATAAATAAAATAAAATTGGATAAATTTTCTCTCTCTCTCTCTCTCTCTCTCTCTCTCTCTCTCTCTATATATATATATATATATATATATATTTAAACCCCTAATTCTCATTCAAACCAAATATTTGTTATTTTCAAATGTTTTAGAACCAACATATAATGAATTCTCCTGATGTTTTCAAAGGAAAAAAAGATCTCAAAACATAGTATGGTGAGCCATTATATGCATACTTGTGATTTTCTCTTTACAGCGAGTTTTCCAATTCAAGGCATATAAGCTATCATAGTCTATTTACTGGCAAAGCCATCATCTCCTTTTAAAAGAATGTGGTCATATTTATGGGATTTTTGAGAAAATATTTTCTTATAATTTGAGGGAGAAGGGGGAATCTTGCAGAATTTCATTTTTTACAATTTGATAAAATAATTTGATAATTACTTGATTACTGCTTTTACTATTTCATAGCTAATTCCAATAAGTGAGAATAACTTTTCATAGATAGCTCATAGATCTTTAGCTAGAAGGGACCTCAGAGGTATCAAGTTCAATGTGATCCTCTGACTAAAATCTGTGCTTTCTATTGGGAAGCAGGAGCCCTCATTTCATTATGAGAAATGACCAGCAGGTCTAAAAAAAGGATTCGTATTTAGGCATTCCTGTTAAAATTCTATACCATGAAAGAGCTAATAAATATTACATAATTATACAGATATTATTTATTGTATTTTTCCATTTTGGTTGGTTTCATGAATAAGTTTTTCTGTGAGGATCTGATAGTTTTTTTTCTTTTCAGATCATAATGTATCAACAATGGCACCCTCCTGTCCTCCCCTCAAAAAACCTACATCCCAAAACCCTTCCAAATACCCCAAACCCAAGCCTATAGCTTTTCTCAGTATATCGTCTCCCTTGTCACTTTTTAAAGCTTTACATGAATGATTCTGAGCAAATTTTTAGTATAAGAAAGGACAATTTAGAACCTTGAAAATCTCCCAATTGTGAGATAATTCATTTGGATACAAAAACATAAGAACAATTCTATCCATTCTCCACTTTTAATAATAAAATAGGTAAGTTTTAGCACAAATAATGAAATTGCCATTGTGGTAATTGATGAAATCCACTTTCTCACATGAACTGAAGAATCTCTAACTAAATATATTCTATTTCTTCTTTTGAAACATGGGGTCATTTGTCAGGGTTGAAATAATGATGCTCTCACCTGCTTTTCTTATCCCAGGATTATCACTTATAACTAGTCATACTTTAACTCTTTTTATACCAATAAACAGAAAAAAATGAAGAAGAAGAACAAGAAGCAAAAATGGAACTGAAACGCAGACTCAGCAGAAAGGTGATGGACATGTCACAGTACATGCCTTTGTGTCTCTATGTGTTCACATTATCTCCCTTTGTACCCCTTAGCTCCCTACTTTTTTCCAGTCACATATGTCACTAAATGGATTCTATTTAAAAGTTCCTTGTATTTATTTATTTAGATCACTCTCTGTATATATGAATGTCTATACACACATACATACACGCATCTATCCACAAATAAAGGATTTTCTATTATGCTTAGGCTTAGTCAATTGGTATGCCTATGCAGGAAAAAAATTTTAATGGGCTCTAAAAATAAATTTGCTTTTCCATAGAGAATCAAAGTAGAATTTTAGATAAACATTTGGGTTCTTGGAATTGTGAGTTATATACCATATAATGAATAGTACTATCAGTGGTATATAATAGAAGATGTGAGCTGAATCATGGTATAGTGAATAGTACATTATGCTTGGAGTCAGAAAAGCTTGAGTTCAAATACCACCTTAGACATTTAGTAGCTGTATAATCTGGACAAGTCATTTAACTACTTTTTGCCTTAGTTTCCTCATCTATAAAATGAAGGGTTTGGTCTTGATGGCCTCTAAGATCCTGTCAAGTTCTCAATTGATGGTCTTGTCATCTTTTGTACTGAATAACCTAAACTAATCCATTTCCTCTGGTAAAGTGTATTCCCAGATTAACAATTTTTTAAATCTCCTATATCTCAGATAATTGTTATCTCGAATGCAGACTTCTCAGATTTTTTGTTCTTCATATTCTATACAAAAGTATTAAAGATCCTCAAAATGCTTTTGTTTACGTGGACTATACCTATCAATAGAATAATTAGAAAGTTTTATCTTCATGTTAGAATGAAATTATCTTTATTTTGTTATGAAAATACTTTTTACCTCATGGACTTCCTAAAAGGAAGACTTTGTCCCTGAAGGGTCTCCAGACCATACTTTGAGAACCATTGCACTAATTTGTAGAAATGGGATTCTGGTTAAAAAGCCAGTTTTTATATAAGCAGAAAATAGAATATTTTAAAAATAAAGCATGAGTATTTTATAGATATGTTTTTGATATTTATACATTTCCATTATAAATAGCTAAATCATTATCATTAAAAACATAATAACTAGAAAACATAACATTTATATCGCAGCTTGAAATTCACATAGCACTTCACAGATGTTATCTCATTTGATCTTCACCATGAGGTAGATCTGGTAATATCCCCACTTTAGATATGAGGAAACTAGCACTATAAATTAAGTGACTTGCCTTAGTTAATAAGTGTCTGCAGTAGAATTAAATTTTAGCTATTCCTGATTATAAAGCCCTGGCTAAACAATGTGTCATAAGTTGTGATAGCTATCCTTTGTAACTTTTCTCTCATTAAGTGGAGCCCAAAGAATTTTATCATTCTTCATCATTAATATCACAGGGAAATAAATAAACTTTTTACTTCTCTGTAAAATAAATAAAGATTAAATGACTGGAACAAAATTTGGCCTCTAATCTCAGTAATTAATGGAAAAAGCAGTGTGAAAAGGTGAGGCAAAATGTTTTCTTTTGATGGAAATGATGGTATAATTGTACTTTGCTGTGATTTCATCATTAAAAATTATTTAGTAAACCTTCTCAATGGACTGGAAATTAAAGGAAAAACAAGTTTAAAAAAAAAAAAACTCTACTGACTCCAGAGACTCCAGAGATGTTTTTTAAGGTCACTTTGATCATTGATCTCTTTCTTTAGTCACTAGCTGAGCAGATAAGATGATGAGAAATGGATTGTTGAATAGTCATTTCTAAATATCATATCTGTATCTAGCATCATCATAGAGCCCTGCTAAAGGACTTGGGTTATTACCTCCTATAATAGAATGAATCTGATCCCTTATTTTTATAGATGAGTTAACCATGAATTATCCAGTTAAGTTAAATCACATGAATAGTGCAATTAGTAGTGGAAAATCTAATTTTCTAGTTTGTAGGAGTAGTTTGTGCTTATACCACAATATCACCATAATAGAATCATAAAGTTAGATCTCAAAGGTCATCTAGTTCAGTGGTGTCAAACTCAAATAGAAATGGGGGCCACACTAAATAGTACATACGATCCCTATAAGGTTGTGTTAACTTAGAAAATCCCATATTAGCATTATCTATGTTCTATTGTATTTGTATTTGCTTTGTTAAATATTTCTGATTATGTTTTAATCTGATCTTGCCATATTCACAACTTGCATGGTTGTGAATAATTTTTGCCTATAATTTCACAGATGAATCTAAGCCCCAGGGAGTAATTATTTCCCTAAGGTAATAGAAATGGATTTAATCCAATTTTGGCTTTCTTTCCACTATACTGTGCATCAAGAAGAATGTACTGAAACAATCTTAAGTTGTTAGATATATCTACTCTGTGACAAAGACATCATGAAAATGAAGAGGAGTAATATACTTGCATTCCTTCCTATATGAAACCAGTATTATGATTCTCAATATAGAAATACTCTTGGAATATATTAGACTATATTACCTTAGTAGTAAAGTCCCTTTAAGACTTGAGCGAGCCAAGTTTGTCCCAATCTGTCAGTGTCATTTTTACTCTTTCCTTAAGCCTGACAAAGCCCAGGGAAATAGGAACTTTTGGTGTACTGAAGAGTAGCTAGATAGAATATAATTCACATAACTTAAAGTGTACTATGATTATTTTGTTGAACAAGTGTTTCAAAGAAGAAAGCTGATTGAGTAATTGTGTTCACAAAAGTCTGATATTCCCTGATTTTGTCTCTTGTGCCATTCTCTTAACTCTATCTTATCAGCCCAGAGTTGCTAGATTGTTCAGCTAGTACTAGCAGGATAGGTATAGATTATAACTGAAATAGAATGATCATATTCTATAAAAAGTTTTGCACTGAGTAGCCACCTTGCTAGTTTTCATTTTCCCAGGTTTCCTTTGCCCAGATTTATAACAATCAATGTTAGAAATTTTATAGAGTAGAATCAGTTCGTTTGGAACTGATGATATAGACAAAGAATTATAAAATGTTAATCCCAAAAGGAACCCTAGAGATAATCTATTTTAACACTTACTTTACAGATGAGGAAACTGAAGCTTAGATAGTAAAAAGCTTGCTCAGAATCACATATCTAGTGTTTTCAGTCTCTCTACTTAACATTACTGTTCATCATACTTCTTGAATCCTTTTCTCCAAAATATTAGATGTCTTTAAAAATAGCCATGTTTTCATTGCAATAGTTTATTTCCCAAACTAGCCTTCATATTTCTGGTCATTGTTGTCATTTCATGTATCACTAATGATACTGAAGACAGAGCCTTCGCAGAACAGATCAATGTAGAAAAAAAATTTATAATGTACAGACAGTAATCAGAAGGTTTTTGTAACTTGTCTTATGGTGAAGATTTTTATAGACTCAAAAAACTAGGTCATACTGCTTTCTGGTTCTTGTTAGAGAATCCCAAGGCACTGCTTTTTTTTTCCCCTCTCTTTCTTGATACTTGAAAGTGACCTTATTTAACAATAACTCTGAAGTTCTCTCTCTATACAACATTGTTGCCCTGTGGCTGTACATTGTTGGCTGAACTTTCCTAATTTTTTCCTCTTTATAGCTCAGTTTGAGACCAACAGTGGCAGAGCTACAAGCAAGAAGGATTCTTCGGTTTAATGAGTACGTTGAGGTCACTGATTCTCCTGATTATGACCGCCGAGCAGACAAACCTTGGGCCAGACTAACACCTGCAGATAAGGCAAGAACTACAGTAGATCTATCTCTAAATTTATTTTTTTCCATTAAATATCAAACTATCCCTACATATCCTCTTTAAGTCTTTCCTAAAAAAGCTAAATGTCATCTGTTGCTCTGCCAGTCAATATCAAACACATTTCCACTGGTTTTTCTCTTAATTTTGCAGCAGCAACTGCCAATAGCACGGAACCCAAGGGATATGGAGTACACTTGAGAATTCATTGATATGAAAAATTATTCCATGAGCAAATTTGTCTTAGCAGTCTAGCATGGGCCTTCTCTATAATCTAGGTCTTCCTGTGTTCGAAGCTATCTTTCCATCCACTATGTCAATCTACTTCTCATATTGTGCCAAAATTTTTATCAAAATTTCTGTAGCATTATGGCTTTATCATCAAAATTTCCAATGAGTTGCATTCATCCAGTGTCTTAAACTTATCCATGACTGTAAAGTTGATCTTTTGGGAGTTGGTATGTTCTGGCTTAATATAGTTTCTAAAAGTATATATTTTGCAACCAAAAATAGGTGTAGGCATTGGAACATCATGAATAAGTGGGTTTTCCCCATATGTGCATAATCTTTAATCCTCCATATTGGCATGATATAGTCTCTTGGCCAGCAGATGAACTTTGTGAGTGAAAGAATCTACTGAATCACTTACAAATGCTTTCTAGAGCAACTTTCCTTTATTACATAACCTACTTTCTTTTAAGAGTAAATGGCCAAGATTTGTACTTTAATAACCAAGACATGATCCTATCCATACAACTGGGAAATAAAGAAAAATTTGTCAACAGGAAAACCTGTTGATTAAATATTTTGGAACAATTCTGCCATACTTAGAGGATTCATTGAATAGCAACACTGATGTCAATTAATTATTGTGGCACTACACCAAAAATGCTTCTTTTTGGCCATCTGTTTTCAAACCTCAATTTTTGGCATTTTTAGACATCTAAAACCAGAAAAGGACTACTTTCCATTCTTTAAAGAAAATTTAATAATGAATGTATTAATCTACATGTTATACAGATATGTTTCAAGTGATTCATGGTCTCCCTAATATCAGTATTCCCTCTAATGGCATACATAGTAAACCCTTCATACTTGTTAGTGTTATTCCATAAATCCTTTTGTGAAGTAGGGCATCTTTCTTTAGTACTTTATTGTAATTTGTGATCATAAAATAATTAGATTAGGACTTGAATAGAATTGAACTGATGACGTGACTAATGCCGAGGTGAAGTGGCTTTCTCAAGTAATATAGCTAGCAAGCTTCAAAGTCAATTTATCTCTTGACCTGTCTATCCTTTTTCTCACATGCTTATTACCATGTGACTAGCCCTTCTTCTGCAGTCATGCAAGTTATTCTTGATATTACTGTCCAGTATTCCAATGGAATTCCAAGCCAGTATTCCAAATAACTTGGAATTTTGAGCCAGAAGATTGGCTCAAAGATAGGATAAAATTCCCAGCTCTGCTTTCTGCTACCTATGTAATCTGGTCAAGATGCTTTACAAAGATGAGTCTCATTTTCATCTGGAAAAAAAAGAACAAAGAGAAGATGAGACTGAAAACATCATAAGATATACTAAAATAGTATTCATAAGTTGTGCTAGAAACAATGCAGCAAATTCCTACTGGCATAATAGATGATACAATCAGAAAATGTCAAGTCATGTCAGTAAGCATTTATTAAGCATTTACTATGTATCAGACATTGTGCTTAGCATTAAGGATACAAATAAAAGCAAATATACAAACAACAACAAAAAAGAGAAAGTTTGGTAATGAATGTATGAATCTCAAGAACCTTACCCTCTAATAGTAGAGACAACTTGCAAACAACTATATTATTACAAATAAGATATAGACAGAATAAGTTTAAGACTATCTGATGGGGAAGATAGTACTTATTGCAAGAAAAAAGGACTTTAGCAGAGACTAGAATGAAGCCAGAAGATAAAAATGCTGAGGGGACACCATTCAGCTTTAAGGAACAACCAATGAAAATGTTTGAGATAAGCATTAGAGTTAGATAGAGTGCAAGAAATAGCAAGGAATCCAGTGTCACCAGATCACAAAGTATATGGAGTAGAAGGAAGTATTTAAAAAACTGGAAGGTACCTGATTATAAAGGGCTTTAAAAGCCAAAAAGAAAATTTTGGGTTTTTTGTTTTACTTTGTTTTTTAATCCTGGAGATAATAGAGAACTATTGAAATTGAATGAATGAAGTAGTGGGGAGATGACATGATGAGACTTGAGTTTTAGGAAGATGAGTTTGACAGCTGAATGGAAGATGGGAGTGGGGAGAGATTTAAGGCATGAACACCAACCAAGAGGCTTTCATAGTCCAGGAACAAAGTACTAAGGGCCTAAACCAGATGGTGTCATTATCCAAGTGGAGAAGGAAACATATAAAAGAGATGTTGTAAAAATAAAACAATAGGATTTGGCAACAATTTGGATAAGAAAGGTGAGAGAAAGTGAGAAGTCCAGGATGACACCTTGGTTGTGATCCTGGACGGAAGGAAAGTAGAATAAGGAAATTAAAGAGGGGAAAGTTTGAAGGGATAAGGAAAGAGTTGAGTTTTGAACATGTTGAATTTAACATGTCTACAAGATATTTGGTGCAAAATGTCCAATAGACATTGGAAATGTGAGCATAGAAGTCAGGAGAAAGGTTAAAACTAGTCAAATGGATTTGGGGATCTTAAGTATAGAGATAATAATTGAATCCATGAGAACTAATGAGATTACCAAGTGAAACAAAAGAGAGAGAAGAGCACACCCACAATTAAGGAATTAAACCTGTGTGAAGATCCATAAGAGAGTTTGAAATGGAACAATCATCTAGATAGGCAGAGAACAGGGGAGAGTAGTGTCTCAAAAATTGTAGAGAGAAGAGAGATCAAGGATAAGAGAGTGAGAAATAGTGCTAAAAGTTGAAGGGAAATCAAGAAGGGTGAGGATTGAGAAAAGGCCATTAAATATGACAGTTAAGAAATTATTGTAGGAGAAAACAGTTTTAGGGGAAAGGTCAGAAGGAATGAAGTAAACAAATATTTATTATGTATCTGCTATGTGCCAGGCTAGATATAGACATTACAAATATATAATTTATTCCTCAGAACTCTGTAAGTGCGATTATTATCCCCATTTTTTTTACTTAAGTAAATTTTGTTATGGTGCAGAAATCTTGTACTAAAAACAAGGATTCTTAGAAGGTGCTAAGTGGAATTGTTGAGACAATGGTTTATCTAGTTTAGCATGGTGATTCATAGTTCTCTAGTTCAGTACATGTACTTAGTACTTAATATAGTTCTATAAGATTCACACCTAAGATGATGTAATTATAATAGAGTATATAATAGCCTGCAGGGACTGAGAGACAGATTCATTCTATCATCTACCTTTGTGGTGACTGGAGGCTGAAACACAAGTCCTTGGACTCAGAGAGATTCACTATCTCACACCACCATGGTAACTGGCCTCCTGCACTTCCCCCACTGAGACCAAGACCAATCTGAAAGACTTTCAAGAAAGGTAACCCAGGCCCCAGGCAAGGAGACAATAAAGAATTCGGACTTTGGACTTTAGCACCTAGCTATTCTTGCAGTAATTGCTCTGCTGAAAAGAAGGCTGCTCCAAGACCTCCAGAAAACCAAACAGGAGCACTACAAATTGAGGCAACCAACAGTTAAGAGCTTGTCCAGTATTACACAGTTAATAAGTGTCTGATCTGAATTCAGCTCTTCCTGATTATTGGTCCAGCAGTCGGTCCACTAGGTCCCCTAATTGCCTTTTACCTAGACCACTGAGAGTTAATACTGAACAGAAATGACAAGATAAAATGTAAATGAACTGGAGGGAGGGGTATATGCAAAATAAATACTTAGTGATTTTCTGGGAGGGAGGGACATTTAAGAGAATTGGGAAAGGCCTATTGAAGGAACTAGCATAAGAAGAGAACCTTAGAGGGAACTGTGGGTTTCAGGAGACAGAGGTGAAGAGAGAGAGCATTTCAGGTATGGGGAATAAGTAGCCTGTGCAAAATCAAAGAAGTGACTGATACAGTGTCCTATGTGAATTTACATGACAGGGAGTAATAGATAATCATCCTGAAAAGCTACAATGCAGGCAGATAATAAAGGGGTTTGGATGCAATAAAAAAATAGCTAATAGATACTCTCAATAGTAATACAAAAATCAGCAAGGTGGAATTTGCGGGGAGGAGTGACTATTGAGTTCTAGTTAAGACACATTGAATTTGAGATGGCAGGATAGAAATTTTAGAGCAAGCAGTCGGAAATGTGGGACCTGGAGCACAGGAGGGAAAGAAGGTCTGAATATGTAGATTTGGGAATTATTTGGAGTAAAAAAGGAGCATCTGGAGAATCTAACAATCCATATGATATTCTTTCTGTGTTTAGATTTCCTCCATAACACTAGCCAAAAATTTCAAGAAACGTGTCTTCTCATTTTACATGTTTTATATTAATACTTAGATTATCAAATGAAATTGTCTATCATATCTTACATTTTACCATATGAAAACCATTGTTTTAAGAGAGTACTTCTGGGCTGTGATTTGCTTCTTCATGGAAAGTTTTTTGATTACAAAAGATTAAAAAGCATCTATGATCTGTTGTATAAGATTGTCTTCAAAAACCTGCACATTTCTTTTTTTATATGTCGTATACATAAATTACAACATTCTCACAAAGACTTTATACAGATAAGAAAGTAGAAAAGTGAACGGCTCATTGGTTACTATTGTCTTCTCTGTTGCATTTTTCTTGGTACTAATACTGCCAATATTTTTTTCATCTTTGAAATCTTTACTTCTTGAAACACCTTGACCTATGAATACCCTTTGTGTCACGTCTATCATGTTCTTCTAGTGCCCATATTTGATCAGATTTAGCTACTATGGTTACCATTTCCATTTCTTTACATAGCACATGAAATACTTAACTTTGTGGAATCCCATGCTAGTCATTCCAATAACATAAGTGGACAAAATTATTGGCTATAGAAATTATTCCAGATGTGTTCCATTTCATGTCTATTTGTTGTCTACCTCTCAGTTTCATCTATAAATATTTTTCAGATGACCTGGCTTAGCTGTTTCAAGCCTAGATTTTTCTAGGCTTATTTTTCATTACACTGTGTTGTGCTTTCTGAAATGTTTTATCTTATAACCTTCCATTCTCCATAGTGTTTTGGATTTTACTCTGGCACTATCCTCATTTGATACCTCTTCCTTTTCTTTTTTTTTTTTTTTCAATTTAATGCTTATTGTTTAATAATTATCAGGTCCAGGTTAATTTCTTTAAGTTCTTAAAATATGTATGAGTGTTTTTTTTTAATAACTTTTTATTGACAGAACCCATGCCAGGGTAATTTTTTACAGCATTATCCCTTGCATTCACTTCTGTTCCGATTTTTCCCCTCCCTCCCTCCACCCCCTCCCCCAGATGGCAAGCAGTCCTTTACATGTTAAATAGGTTACAGTGCATGATACCCCTTCCTTTTCAAGGAGGTCAAGTATTAGTTGGCTAAGTCCATTTCTGAATTCTTTGAGCTCAAACATTAGTTTTATGTCAGTGAGTATTCTTTAAGAAATGGTGATAATGAAATCTAGTGCCTTTGTTTTTATCCATTAGTCATTTTTAGAAGCCAACTGCTTTTTGTAATAGGCCAGTTGAGGGTTGCTGTATATAGATAGATAGATAGATAGATAGATAGATAGATAGATAGATAGATAGATAGATAGCATCTTTGACCTTCATCCTCTCTTCTAATTTTTGGTAGGTTTGGACCTTTGACCTTTATTATAAGCAATCAATGATAACCAAAGAGATGTTTCTATAATGACTGAAATCTGTAGGCAATACCATCCTACATACTCCCTCATTGTCAATCTCTTTAAATACAATCATTTTCACTTAGGATTTTTTTTTCATCTAAAACGTTATATGACTCATTGAGGAAGCAGTACATAGGCATGAGATTTCTAAGTAATCTTTAAGCTTTTGCTTTCTTTCATTTCTTAATCTTTAAAACCATATTTGTTTTCATTTTTTCTGTTTAATTAATCATTTTATTAATTATGCTAGTAGATAATTAATAAAAGAGGTCAGTGCCACTCACTAAATGCCTGTGGATCAAACCATATTTCTACAATAATTTTCATCTTCTTCTGTGTTCATCTTCTATATAGAAGTTATAAAGTCTGTATAGAAAATATCTGTTTTGGGGGTTTCCATGCCCAAATAATTTATTACCAAGTGACTGACCTCATCTCCTTGTAATGAACATCCATATTTTTAGCTTAGGCTCATCCTTGAATAGCAACCTCACTCTTTTTCAAGTGTCAATATTCCAAAATTTTCCAGCTCATCTTAAAATGGTAATTTTAATTGAAAGCGTACTTGTGATGTTAGTGAACACTTAATTGAACTTATGAACAAATTAGATTTAAAAGATTTATAGCTTAACACTTTGGATCATATCTCCATTATGAATCAGACAGAAGTAAAGTGATTTTCCTAGGATAACATCATTAGTGTCTGATGAAGAATTGGGTTTTCCTAACTATTTTCCTGATATCCAACACTCTAAATACTATGCCAGTTAGCTGCCTTTTAAAATATATTGCATGGCCCACTATGGCCAGTACTCTCCTACACATATTTGTGTGTGCATGTGTGAGAGCTCACACACACACACACACACACACACACCCACACCACTACCAGTGAATACCCAATTATAAAGCGCTGAATTAGCATCTCTTTTCTCAAGGGGTCCAAGACTAGGACAAATATGTCAACAGAGAGGGACAAACAATAAGGACAAATCATGTGGCTTTGAAAAGGATCTAGCTCTAGACATACTAAACATATTCCATGGGGTAGAAGTGGAAGACTGAATTTCCTTAAACTACAACCCTGGCACATTTTCTGGTTGTAGGTAAATTCTACTCTTCCCATATTTCTTTCTCCCATTCCAAATTCTTCTTAGTATCATCTGGGACATCATGAAGCCATTTAATTTCTGGCTTTGACATCTAGGAGCCCTCCTAATCAGAAAAGTTCTATATTGTCATTTGCTCAGCCTGTTATTCAGATTCATTCCAATTCTGTGTTCTATGGTTTCTAATGCTTTTGGGTTTCCACTTTATCTTATTCTGAATCCTTATCCTTTATAACTTACAGAACAATTCAAGGAGAATTGATCTTATGTTTTCTCCCTTTCCTTGGTTATATCCCCAAAGTTATTCATGACTCTAAGACTCTAAGAAGAAATAAGTTTAGATTATATATTGCTGAGAATTAAAGATGCAGTTCTGCTACTCTTATTGTAATTAAAGTGCCATGAGATACTCCTAAATTCAGTTCGGAGATATAGCAGTTTCCTTGTCATTCTTGGCAGAAGCTTATTTGCTTTTGCAAGGAGCTTGAGATTTAGTCAGCAACTATAAATTTGGGAAAAATCTAGACCAGTCTCTATGATTATCTCACTAGGAAAAAGGTGAAGAGTTTTGTTATCTTTCCTCTACTGGACCAGGAAGTCTATTCAAAAACACCTCTATATTCTGCCACTACATGGTGCAGTTAGAAACATATGTCTTAAAGAACAATTAGGAACAACTGTGGAAGGCTGACACCTTCAGTTGGCAAGAGGGTAAATCATTTGCTTTACTCATGTTTTTAAGGAGTAGCAGTCATTGAAAACAAATTTGCAGGAATCGTCAGTTACTTCTAAACAGAAAATTTTTTTGGCAGTTGATCACGGATACAGCCATGCAGACTAGAATGGTTCCTGAACAGCCCTAAAGGGCTCTCATGAATTTAGCCTTTTCTATTACAGTTATCCTTTCCATATCACAACTTTCCTCATTGATGTTTTGATGTATTGAAATATCGATATATCAAGTTGGCATAAGAAATTAAATGGGAATTTTGAAAAAGTTTTGCAAAAGTTTAGAAACTTAGAAATGCATAAAATATATGGATAGTGTTATAAAATCAAATCCAATTTTATAGTAAGGTACATAAAAACCTCATAAAAGAAAAAGAATAAAATTCAGACTTTTTTCTCATACAAAGGGAGAGCCCAAAAATTTTAACATGGATTTTTCAGATCATGGGGGGCACCAACATTCCTAATCACTCTGATGGGGAAGGATAATTGCATGTATTCTTAGAAATGCAGTATAATCAAAATATAAGAAGAAACTAAGAAAGTCTTTGACAACTGGAGTTTCAGTAGCTAGGTTCAACTAGTAGTCTGGAATAATTTAGTACATTATCCATGATATACTCCCTTAGGAACTCACAAAAGGGAAAAGAATCCTTTGAATTGTATGGAGCTGGCTGTGGTTCATCTAACTACAGAACTGTTCTTCTATTGAGGACAATGAGTTTGGTCTGCTTCTGTATTAATGCTTCAGTTTGTATCCCTGTGTTTATTCAGAGAAATCCCTGAAACAGCTGGTAGCTTAATTTGTACCCTCTGAAAGAAAGGATTCAAATTAATAGTCATGCAAAGGAGCTTAGGTTGGGGATTCTTTGGGGAGAGGAAGAGAAGAAGGGGAAGCAAGGGAAAAAGGAGGTAGTTCTGTTTATTTTCAAAGATCCCTTTCTCTATTCCAGTTCCTTATGTATTTAACTGTTTATTATTCATGTAATTTATTTTCTCTTTGCTTAACATTCTTTTAATTGCCTGATGGATATGTAGCATTTGGCATTAGGTGAAGGATGAGACAAGAAAATGAAATTTACTTGAAAAAGTACATGTATACACACACACACACACACACACACACACACACAGGTTAAATTCCCAGATGTTATTATTCATTTATGTCCAAGTAATGATTCCGTTTTGAGTTTTCTTGGCAAAAAATGCTAAAGTGGTTTGCTGTTTCCTTCTCCAGCTCATTTTACAGATGAGAAAATTCAGGCAAATAGGGTTAAGTGACTTGCCCTAAGTCACATAGCTAATAAGTGTTTGCAGCCACATTTGAACTCAGAAAGATGAGTCTTCCTGACTCCAAGTCTGATACTCTATCCACTGTACCACCTAGTTACCCTACCAAATTCCCATATATTCAAGGCAAAATAAAGGACACAACATAGTCTCATGCTGCTGCTACTGAATTTAAATGATGAGTATGTGAAGCAAGCAGAATTTCTTGGTGATATTATTTCAAGAACAGAAGGAGAAGGTAGCTTGAAACATGTCCTATAATTCTCAGAAGTATTAGGGAGCTCTATAAAAGGTGTAATTTTTTTTTTTTTTAATGAAGGTAAATGTTAGATCTGATGCTTGAGAGAACAAAGAGAAAAGCTGTGATGTTCAATGAACTATGATGATGAGAATGATGATGATGATGGTGATATAGCAAATGCTTATATAGCACTTTAAAGTTTGCCCTTTGTATATGTTATCTCAGGTGACTTTCATAGCAATCCTCAAAGGTAGATGTGTTATTATTATCCCCTAAAGAGGGAAACCAAAAATGAGAGTTGTTAAATGACTTGCCCAGGTTTCTGAGGTAAGGTTAAACTCTAGTCGTCTTGTGTCTAAGTCCAACTCACTTTCTGCTATGATACCACCATTATATAAGGTTAATATCCATAAGATTTTTATACTCAAAGAAAAAAATGACATTTAAATACTTTAAAATTATGCATGGAATGAATTTTTTTAATTCAGTAAAAAAATTTTGTTTTAAATTTTAAAATTCACATGAAAATACTTTTCAATTAAATATATAAATAAATATACTAAGAGTCTGTTGGATGGAAAATATAGCCCTTGGTACAAGAGCTAGTATAATATTTAGCCAAGAAAGTGGATGCATTAATAGGACTGATTAGACATCTACAAACAACTCTGCTTATGCTATTGATATTTTGGATTTGTGATTTAAACAATGTGGGTGTTGTTTCTGCCAATGTAGATCACAATACTTTGGTAACTTCAAATTCCTTGTGATTACCGTCCCTTTCTTCCCTAACCTCTCCATCTATATGTGTACTATGCTGTAGGCCTTCCTCAAGTCATTTTAACATCACAGAATTGTTAATGTAGCATTCAGGCTAAAATGTCTCCTCTTTCTCACCACATAATGAACCTACTTCTTTTTCCATCCATACAAATCCTTGATAAAAAATGTCTTTTACATTATTCCTCATTATTAATAAGGTTGCCCAGAAAGGAGCCTTATTGTAGTGGAAAGATCTTTGAACTGGAAGTAAAAAGACCCAGGTTTGAGTTCCAACTTCTAATGTAATTTTCTTTAAGGGACGCCTATATAGTAGCATTGAGGGACCAGTACAATGCTCCTAGCATGCAGGATACCAAATTGCCCTTCCCAGCACCACTGCTAAGCTATATTACTTTAGTGCTAGTTAGGGTTTAGTGGAAATAAGGTATCTGTAACAGAGAAAGGCTCAGCACTTTAAAAATAAAGTGACCAGGGTACCGCTACCCAAATACTCTCTCAACAAATGAATCTCAAGACAGTGGTAATCCAAACTCTACTTGACACTTCTAGAGATAGGAAAGATATGAGAGTCAATGCCTGATCTGAATCAAGAGTCTATATACTTTGTTTACATAAGGTAGATAGTTAAACCAATGCTGTTTGCCTATTTTTTCTTTCATTGATAAGGCTTGGTAGTATTTGGAGGCCTAATGAAACTGATACATTTTGGAATGAGGTTATTTAAAACAGTAGTATCAAAATTTTTTTTGATAATACATTTTTTTCAGAAAAAGGTTGAGTATGTGCCCTCACTATCGGTATATTTATTTTTAAATTATATATAAATACATGTAGTACTAATGATTATGTTTATTACAAAATTTATCCCAAAGTTAAATTTTAAAAGGATAGGATAAAGATGGAATCATAGTTTAACAAAGAGGCAATTGAAAGACATTGGAGTTTACTGAAAAGAGTGTGGTATGGTTAGATTTGTATTTTTAAGAAAGTCATGGCTGTGTGAAGATTGGTTTGGGTAGAGGAGAAACTACAGGCATGAGGACTAGTTAGGAGGCTCTTAGAATTGTCCAGGTTAGAGTAAGAAAGAACTAAATTAGGGTGATGGATCTGTGAGTAAAAGTAAGGAAAAAGATACAAGAGATACTAAAATAGGAGAAATTATTAGATTTGGCAACTGATTAGCAGTGAAGATGACACTGAAGTTTTGAACCTGGATAACTGGAAGGATGTCTTTAGCAATAATAGATAGGGAAAGTTCAGGAGATGGGTGGATTTAGAGTAAATGATAATATAAAGGGACTAAATCTGAACCACCCAAATTAAAAAAGGGAAGAAGGTAGTCATGGCTCATCCCTAGTCACTGCCCCAGAAAGCAGAGCCTTTCCCCACTGAAGAATACCTCTTCTTGCTAAGAGGCTTCACAATTAATATGTAGCTTGTAAGTAAGGAAGTTAGAAGTTTTCTGAGGACAAGGAAGGAATATTGGGGAATAAAAGTAGCTGTGATTATCCTGGAGACAAACCTAGGATTGACTATCATATGGAAGGAGGGAATGCCACCCATCCCCCCCACCTTCTGGCTGATCATATGCCCTTTGGGAACTTGCCTTGATCCTCGTTTTGGAGACCACTGCTCTACATTAACATGAATGATATATGCATCCAGTATAGACACATAGAATGTATACTAGATGATTTTATTGAAAGTAAGTTATAGGAATTTTAGTACAAAATTACTTATAAAGATACTTAAAAAAAAGATACTGAAAAGTTCATTGACATGAGTATTTTATCTAATAAAACACAAACCTGTTCTCCCATTCAACTCTTCTCCACATCTGTTAGTAAATCCTCCCAAAAATGTTGACCTAACAGGTTGGTTGAAATCTTGTTCTTATTACATGATTAGATGTGTGGTGTTCTCTTCTATTTTATAATATATATGATGGTTCTCTCTGGGAGCAGGTTTCTTGGGGAGGTTTTCTGGAGGCAACCTTAGTTTCAGTTCAAAGTAACAATCACCCCAAATGCAGCCAGCTGATAAAATCCAAACATTTATTTCCTCCTTCCAAGTCTTGTTTCTTTCCTTGGGCCCAGTTAGCTTTCCCAACTCCTGGCAATCTTCCGAAGTTACTAACTTACTGAAGCTCTAAGAGCTTTTTATATGTGATCTCTTAAAGGTGTGAACCCAAAGGTTGACTCATCCTCTGAGAGAGTGAGATTGTGGGTTTCTGACTTGTGAATCTCCCGAACTTGTGAACTCCAATGTGTGAACTCTCAAAGGTGTGAGCTCTGATGTGTGAATTCTTAAAGATGTAAACCCAAGCACACAAGCTTTGCTTCCATCAATTCCATTGAGTTATCACCTTGTTTCAAGTTCTGGCTCATAACATCTCCCTGTAGGATCAGATCAATCATACTAAACCATGCTAAATTAGATAATTATTGTCTCTACCAATTCTAATGACTTAATACTTTGTAAGGATTCCAACGTAGACATCTTTTCCAGACATGCATTTATTTGGTGACATCCTTCATGCCATTTCTCCGGTGTATAGTACCTCTTTGATCCTATGTTGCAGCTTGCTAATACTCACTGTATACTTCTCCAGTGTCGTTTGAATGATTCTCAATTTTAATTATTAACAAGAATATAGTGTTCTGCCATAGTTTAACCATATAGCAATCAATGAAGACAGTTATTTCAAAAAGAAGCTAGGAATCATTAAACAGCTACATAGTTTCTCAGAGTAAATCCAATTTGTTCTCTTCTTGGTCAATTCTGGACCCAGTTCACTATAAATATACAGTGTCTTTCAAAGTATATCTATAAAGAATGTAACTCTATAGTTTGTCCAGCTAATTTCATATTGTAGTTGGTTATCAGGCAGCCTTCAGTCACTTAGATTTTTTTGTTTGTTTTTTTGTGTGAATAGATAGGTTAAACTGCTTTGAGAGATTATAGATCCTCTTTAGGGGATTCAGCAATGTTACTGTACTTGATATATTCCATACAATTTCATCCATAAAGAGAATTATCTTCAGGATCAGAAGGAAATCAATCTTCTATTTGAATTCTTTACTATATTCTCCATGAATGTTTTGCCAAGTATACATCTCGCTAATTTATATCTCAATTGATATTAATAATCAGAAAATCATTGAACAAACTTCCCTTTTTTTACTTGGAAAAATATTTATTATTCACAAAATAAACTAAAATTCAGTTTCTTAAATGTGTTCCTTTTTTGTCATTTTCTATTTTAAGGACTTCTATGAGAAAATCATTTTCTAATCTTGATTAAGTTGAACAGAAACTTTAGTACTTCCTGCATTATTATTTTTAGCTTGCCACCCACAATAAAATCATGCCAATATTTTAATGTACAGTTGGAAATATTAAAAAAAAATCTGTAGAAAAGTAGGGGGCAAGGTTGGGAAGGGAAATGTTGGTGAAATTTTATGGGTATTATGTTTCTTGTTAATTTCATCTTTATTAATGTCAAAAATAAAATCCTCTTTGTTTTGGAATTTAATAATAAGATCCTATATTTTCTATCTTTAGTGAAACGTTTCTTTGTAAGTCAAAGCTAAGAATCACATAAGTCACTGAAAGTTATTGTTAGAGATGCCACTTGAAAATCATTAGTATTTTAACATCAATATCAGATATTTGGTTGTTCATCTAAGAATTTGTATGGTAAACAACCAATCATGTCACATCATATCATTACTTGTGAAATTTGCTGGGCATTGTATCACCATTTGTGATTTTAGTTGAAGATTGAGAATATTTAGCTATTAGATATCTACTTCATTGCATTGAACTGGGGGATATCTGAAATTGAAAGCTCAAATCTTTGTATTTTTTTTTGTATTTTCCGCATACAGTCCCCACAATTCATTAAAAAAAAAAAATTCCCTCATCTTGGTATCTATATATCTCCACAGATAATGTATTATGTACATCAGCAATAACCAACATTCATTGTGACTCCATAGAATGGATCCCAATATGCTGTAGTAAAAAGGGGGAGAGGAGTAGAAGGAAAGAAGTTGAAAAAGTATGGATTTGGAACTGCAGAGAAGGAAAGAGTCAACAGATTGAGAAAAAAAAATGAGGAAATGATTGAATGTGCTAACTTCCAGAGGAGATGGAGTGAAATATGGGTAGCCTTGACAAGGGAGAGGTCACTTCTTTCTCGGATATTAGGTCCAAGGGAAGAGTGGGCAGGTGAAGATATGGAGGAGTTTTGAGGTATGACATTCAGGGGTTGATGATAAGTAGCATTTCCATAGCAGTTTAATGTTTCAAATTTACCTTTGTTATCTCACTGGTATCCTTGCTATAATTGTGCAATGTAAATGTAATAGATATTATTATCATTCCTGTTTTATATATGAAGAAACAGACTCAGAGGTTCATTGACTTTTCCAGCATCACATTAACTGTGGCAGTCTGAGATACTATTTGAATCTTGGACTTCTGACACTGAATTCTGCTGCTCCTTGAGATGAGAGATCTCATAATTGGTGGCCCAAATTTGCTTATCAAAATAAGAGGCAATCTTATCTACTAGGAGAAAAAAATAACTGGTTGTGAGAGCTTAAGGATTAATTTGAACTGCCACCACAGGGGGATTGTGTTAGGGAGTCATTCAAAAAAGAATAAAAACATTGAGGGTCCAATTGAAGTTAAATAACATGAAGTTGTAATGGATCTAGAAGGCAGATACTGATTTCTTATAGTAGTATTGAGCCACTCTGAATGAGGACCAGAGAATTTGGATCAAAGAGGTGATCCAAAATTTACCATTAATACAGCATGAATTGTGATGACAAGAATACAACAGAATCAAGAATGAATCGTGATAGAATTAATTAATTACAGAGATAAGATTCCAAGTAAAAGAATGAGTTTTGAGAAGGGACTAGGATGGTGTGGAATGACTGAGTTGAATTGAGTATGAAGAATACATGTAATAGTGCTGAAACAGTGGTAGAGATGCAAAGACAAATTATGAGAGAGGGAAATTTTAAGAGTTCAAGGTTATGTAGATGGTTCAACTTAAGGTGATGCTAAGAGCTAAGATATGATGTTCTCGTGAGTGGCAGAGCTGGAGAGAGTGTCATGGGAGTAAAGGAAATTGATTCATTTGGAAGTCTAGTCATTGACAGGAATATTAATATGAATATTTACATCCAAATTTGAGCAGAAGAATTTGTAAGCCAGTTATTGAATTCCTTGAAAAAAGAAGGGGAGTGACTTGGAGATTGTCAAATGATAATTAGCAACAAAAATTGGCAACAAGTGATAATGGTAGATGTAACGGGAAAAAATACTAGTGGAAAGCAAGGAAGGCCATAAACTCTTCTTCTTAACTTCATATGCTTGAAGGTAGCAGAAAAGAAGCAGCTAGTACTAGAGAAAATGTGGAGAAAGCTATATTCTTATGAATGCAAGGAATATGAAAATTTGCGAGGAAAAGACTTAAGATAAAGAATTCATTAATTATACAACAAATAAGACTGTCTACAGAGCCTGGAACATGGGTAAATGCTAACTCAATGTATGTCATTATGTTTTACCTACCTTTGTTTAATTAATGCCTGTTTCCTGTCTTTCCTTGCATCATATTACACCTGCTTTTTTTGTTTCATCAGGTCAGTTGAGATTCACTGTAAATCATGTAGAATAATTGTGCATGTAAATTGTGGATATGAGGGACAAGTTCATTTGCACAAACACCACCTTTGGAGGGAGTTATGAAGAATGAATTCTTACTCCGAAATATTTCTTCGTAATTTGTCATTAAGTGCTGGTGGAAGTTAAGCTTTGTTATCTCCAGGTTATCATGTTAAGCAATGGTGAACATACTTTTAAGACTTATTAGTCTATGTTGTACTGAACCAAATAGGTTTCCTACTCTAAGGATATACTTTGTCATGTTAAATTTTTTCAAGTGAACTTCTGTCAAAGAATATTTTGGAAGACCTGTCAGTAAGCCGGGCTTCTTCTGCCTACAGTATTATGCTCTGTATTTCAAAACATGACCAGAACCATTCCCTACTAAAATTGGATACTGTCATTTGCAACATTAATCTTCTCCCACTGACAGTACACCCACATTGAAATGCAAATATTTGTACTGAAGTTCTTTAAAGAATAAAAGAGCTATTATTCATGGAAATGAATTAATTCTTTTTTCTCAAGACATAATGAGAAAAAAATGCCAATTTGGGGAGACAGCTGACAATAACAATAATTCAAAATGCTATTTATTGGTAGAAAATTAGGTTTACAAAAATATTTCCATTCCAAATATCTGCTTTATAAGAAATTAATTTATCTATGATATACCATAAAGGAAGCAAAATAATCAAATTGGCCTGATTACTAAGATCTGAGCATGGTAAAGCCTAACTTAATTTAGGCTGTTGTGGCAAATATTAAAGGTATTAATTTAGATTTTCTAAGGTAAAAACAAGTTCTGTGACAATAATCATTGCTGGTATTCTTATTGGATTTCTGAAATTTTTAGACTAAGGTATAGTTTATTAATATCACTACATGTTAGAGAATGATTATATTAGCATGGGAACTTTTATTTCACTTGGTAAGCTATTTGATTTAGAAAAGTCTCAACTTAGATTATGATCCTTTAGTAAAGGTTATTCATTTCATTCATTCATACACACACACACACACATACACACCCTTTAAAAAAATCAATCATTAAGTGTCTACGATGTGCCTGAACTATAACAGAAATGATGATAAAGAGACAAAGCAAAATAGTTCCTGCCCCCAAGAAGCTTCCATGAGATATATGTTCATATAAAGATGTACACAAAACAGATAACAGATGATTGGGGCAGGAGCTTTATGAGCTGGAAAGACCAGGGAAGGCATTATATAGATGCTTGAGATAAATCTAGTAAGAAACTGGAGAGTATTCAAAGATAGAGATAAGGAAGAAGTGCATTATAAGCATGTTCTACTCTCCATTACAAAGGCATGGAGAGAGGGGGTGCAGTGCCATTTGTGTTTATTGAGTAAGGGAGTAGCATGGTAAATAGTATGTTAAGCCTACTAATAAGAACACCATTTTGGCAGGAATGTGGAGCATAAATTGGACAGGAGAAAGATGAGTGAGGGAGATCAATTAGAAGACTGTTACTATAGTCTTTGGAAGAGGTGTTAAGTTCTTAGACTAGGTTGGTGGTTTTATGTAAAAGAATGGGATAGAAGTGAGAAATGTTGTGGAGATAGGATTTAGTAAGTGATTGACAAAGTGGGGTGAGTGAAAGTGAGGAGTTGAGGCTAACTCAAGTTATAAGCCTGGGGTGGTATTGACCTTTAGAATATTAGGATTATTTAAGTATTTTATTTCTTTTTCTGTTAATCTGGGTAATTTATATTTTTGTGGATATTCATCCATTTCATTTAGATTGTAAAATTTATTGTCATATAATTGGCCAAAATAGCTTTCAATAATTGTTTTAATTTTTTCCTAATGGGTAGTGAATTTACCCCTTTTATTTTTGATACTAGTAATTTGATTTTCTTCTTTCCTCTATTAGTTCTAATTAATCACTGGGTCTAGTTTTATTAGTCCAGTGGTTTTCTTACTTTCATTTTTATTACTCTATCCTTTGATTGTCAGGATTTCAAATCTTGTGTTTAATTGGGTATTTGTAATTTGTTCTTTTTCTAGTTTTTTTTTTTATTAGTTGCATGCTCAATTCATTGATCTGCTCTTTCTTTGTTTTATTGATAAACAATTAAAGAATGTAAATTTTTCCCTAAGCTTTGGCTTCATCCCATACATTTTGGTATGTTGTTTCATTGTCATTTTTGAAATGAAATTATCAGTTGTTTCTATGGTATGTTCTTTGACTTATTTTTTTAAGGATTAGGTTATTTGATTCCAATCAGTTTTTAATTTATCTTTCCATTTTCCATTATTGCATGTAATTTTTATTGCATTATGATCTGAAAATGATACATTTACTATTTCTGCTTTTTTGCATTTGGTTGTGAAGTTTTTATGCCCTACTACATAGTCAGTTTTTTTGTAGGTAGCATGAATTGATGAGAAAAGGCTATGTTCCCTTCGGTTTCCATTCACTTTGCTCCAAAGATCTATCACATCTCACCTTTCCAGAATATTTTTCATCTCCTTTACTTCTTATTTATTTTTTGGTTAGATTTATCTAGTTCTGAGAGGGAAAATTTGAGGTCCTTTACTAGTATAATTTTATTATCCATTTCCTCCTTTAATTCATTCAGTTTCTTCAAAAATTTAGATGTTGTACCATTTAGTGCATGTACGTTTAGTATTGATGTTACTTTTATTGTTTATGGTACCTTTCAGCAAGATAGTTTCCTTCCTTATCTCTTTTAATTAGATCTATTTTTGCTTTTGCTTTGTCTGAGATCATGTTTGCTATCTCTCCTTTCTTTGCTTCAGCAGAAGCATAGTAGATTCTGTTCCAGCTATTAATCTTTACTCTTTATGTCTCTGTGCTTCAAATGTTTTTCTTGTAAATAGCATATTATAGAATTATGGCTTTTAATCCATTTTGCTTTCTGTTCTATTTTATAAGTCCATTTATCCTATACACATTTATAGTTATAACTTTGTTTCCCTTCATGCTATTTTCTCCTTGTTTATTTCTCTTTCTTACCCCCACCATCTCTCCTCACAAGTGTTTACTTCCCCCAGTCTGCCTTCCCTTCTATCAGTTCTCCCACCTCTTTTATCCCTGTCTCTGTCTAATGTGTATTCCTTCTTCGAGCCAATTCTGATGAGTGAGATTTAATCTTTGCTTGTTACCGTCAACATATATTTCTAATTATCCTTATAGTAATAAAGTTCTTAACAGTTAAAATATTATCTTGTCATACATAGAATTTTCTTATTGGATCTCTTATATTTTCTCTTTTTTGTTTCTTTTTTACCTTTTTATGTTTGCCACAAGTCTTATATTTAGAGATCATATTTTTAATTTGATTCTGGTCTTTTAATTAGGAATGCTTCAAAATCCTCTATTTGTTAAACATCCAGGTTTTTTTTTGAAGGATTATATTCAGTTTTGCTGAGTAGATGATTCTTCATTGTAATCCTACTTTCTTTGCCTTCCAGAATATCATATTCCAAGCTTCTTGTTTCTTTAATGTGAAAGTTGTCAGATCCTGGGAAATCCTGACTATCATTCCATGATATTTGAATTGTTTCTTTTTTGGCTGCTTCTAGTACTTTCTTCTTGATCTGTGAGCTTTGGAATTTGGCTATGGTGTTCCTGGAAGTTTTCATTTTGGGATCTTGTTCACAGAAGGGGGTGATGATTGGTGAATTCTTTCAATTTCTATTTTGCTTCTGATTCTAGTATATCAGGGCAATTTTCTTTGATAATTTCTTGTCCAGACTTTTTTTTTTTTTAATCATAGCTTTCAATTAGTCCAGTAACTTTAGGTGATCTCTCCTGTATCCATTTTCCAAATCAGTTGTTTTTTCCAATGAGAAATTTCACAGTTTCTTTTATTTTGTTTTATTGTATTTTGATGTCTTATGAAGTCAGTAGATTTCACTTGCCCAGTTCTAATTTTTAAGGAATTATTTTTTTCAGTAAGCTTTTGTACTTCCTTTCCCATTTGTCCAATTCTATTTTTTAGAGTTTCTTTAGTGATTTTTTTTTATATATCTTCTTCTATGCTGTTAATTCCTTTTTTAATGATTCTTTTGCTTTTGTGTCATTTATTTTCCCAATTTTTCTTCTACTTCTCTAATTTGCTTTTTAAAATGCTTTTAAACTCCAGGAATTCTTTTTGGGTCTGAGACCAAATTACATTTTTCTTTGAGGCTTTGCAAATAATCATTTTCAATACTGTTGTCCTCTTCTAAATTTGTGCCTTGAACTTCCTTGTCACCATAGTAACTGTCTATAGATAAAATTTTTTAGCTTTTGGTTTTGTTTTTTACTCTTTTTTATGCCTCTTTTGTGACTTGGTGTTTTTATGTGAGAGTTGCTGCACTGTTCCAAACTCCTTGTGCTGGTTCTTGGCCTCTTGCTGCTGGCTTTCATTAGATTCAGATCCTAAATGCTGGTTTGCACTAGAGGGGAGGCTTTTCTGCTAGTCTGCCCTAGTAGGACTTTGCTGCTGGATTGCTTTGGAAACAGGGCCTTTCTTTTGGCTGACCCAGTGAGGAATATTATTGTTGGTCTGTCCCAGGGGTGAAGCCTTGCTGCTGAATTTCTATGGAAACAAGACCTCAGCTGGAGGAGCCTAAAGGCATGGTCTTATTTCTGGGCAGCAATGGGGATGGGGTCTCACTGGGTGGATTGCTCCTGACTCAAAACTCTGCTGCAGGCCCCCTATTGTGAAGCTGGCCACTGCTTTTTTAGGACCTAGTTCTTCTATCACCCCCAGTGAGATAGGTTTTTCCTGCTGAGCTAATAAGATGCTTCCCTGCTGTTACATCAGTTTTGAGTCAGTTTTCAAGTTTTTTGGAGGGTTTTTTATGGGGAGGAGTTCCCTTCCTCACTCTGTCATCTTGGTACCAGAAGCCTAAATTGAAAAATTTTTAAATGGAAGATTTGCCCCTGCACTGGGAAAGTGGCCTTTATTATATGTCCTTTATGTGCAATAAGTCCCAAGGAAAATTAGAGCTTGAGCTTTGCTATAGGTTTGTGGTTTGCTGCCTATGATCACCCAATAAGATCAGACTGAGTGAAAGTTAAGTTACTCCTTCCATTTTCTTTACAAGATAAATAGGCAGCAGAAAAAGGGAGTTTTCTCAATTCAGACTCAAACTTTGGGTTCAGGATTAGCTGGGTGCTCTAAGTTTCCACTATCAGAGGCCTCATGTCACGTGAGGCAATAATAAGAGTGCTTCTTGAGAGCAGGGACTCTTATTTGCGTTTTTTTGCATCTCTAGAATTTAATACAATGCCTGGCACACAATAAATGTTTATTGATTAACTAACAATCTGAGTCCTGTTTTCTTCCTCAAATGGTTGAACAACAAATACCTTGCTGTATTGCATATACTGGAATCCTGTCCTTATAAGCCAATTTTAATTCAGTGTGACAGAGGCTGATTGAGTACTTCCTCTGCATAAGGTATCATGCAAGTTGCTCCCAGAAATGCAGAAACCATATAGTCCCTCTCTTAGAAAAGGACTAATTGAGTATCACAGTTTCTTCTGTCCTAATTCTCATCTAATAAAAAAATTTATAACTAATTTTGTTTGTTTTTTGCTATCCCATTATTTCTGATTTTCTCCCAACTACACCGAATCTTACTTCCTTTGTTTCATATTCACACAGAGGTTTCAATTTCATTATCTACTTTTATCTCTTTCAATCCCATATCTCTTGCTAAAGTTACTTGGAATTCCTGGTAAAGGACATGTTGTTTTTCTACAATTGGGTTTCTGAATTACATGAAAATAAGCCTATTTTATTTGGTTCCTTAACATATAAATATGTATTAAATGTGAAGCCTAAATAATTTTTTTAAAAATCTGTTTTCTCTTTTTTAGGCAGCAATAAGAAAAGAGTTAAATGAATTTAAAAGTACAGAAATGGAAGTCCATGAAGAGAGTCGACAGTTTACAAGGTGGGTTGATCAAACACTTTTTAACTTTAAGCCAGCTATTAAAAATTTTGAAATTCTTTTTGCCTTTTTCCAAACTCCAAGTTTTAAGTCCCAGAAGTATTACTGCTCTAGTAGTCATTATATATTAATTAATATGACATTTTAGAAGAGATGCCTGGATAAGTTTTAAAGTGTCTTGTTTTTAAGCACATTAAAATGACTATACTGCATGGATGGTGACACTAAGATATTTTCTTTTAGAGGAAATATGAATTATGTTTAAAATGACATGTTTTCATTCCTTTTTCTTAGCTACTAATCTTAACTTTCTTTCTTTTAGTATCATTTCATGGTCTCTAGCCAGGAATTAGTCACATAGGATATCATATTGGATATGAAGTCAGGAAGATCTTATCATATCATACCTTAGACACTTCCCAGTTTTATGATCCCAGGTAGATTAATTAACCTTTCTGAGCCTCAATTTCTTCATCATTCTAGTGGAAATAACAAAAGCATTTACTTCCTATAGTGGCTGGAAGAATCAAATAAGATAATATATGCAAGATACTTTGAAAATATTTGTGTCATATAAATATGAACTGCTATTTTTTTTGTTTTTAAATTTATTTTGAACTTAAATACAAAATAAGGAAAGAAAAAAAGAACATTGCCGTGTACATAGCAAAACATAAGAGAGGATTTAACATAAAGCAATAAATATCCATTTCAAGAAAACCTATATAACAAACACTACACATTGTTTTCAAAATTATCCAGCTTTTCTTTGCTTCCTTATAGGTTTTCTTTTATCTGCTGTGAACTTTTTACTCCTCCCCCAAGAAGGTTATACTTAAGCATGGACACACACACACACACACACACACACACACAGATATCTATAAACATACACATATACACTCAAAAATTGCTCTTATTATTATTGATTATCACCTAATCATTTGTTATCTTGACAACCACAACATATTACTCAGAAAAGAAAGTCTTACTTAAAAATACTATGAAAACTTTGGGGACTATGGAAGTACATTTAGTCAGAATGAGACTTCAATTTTAGTGGCTCCTCAAAGAAGTATTATAATCTTTTTTTTTTTGGAATCCAGTCCTATATGATTTAAATATAAACACATCCACATACATACATATACACTTTGAAGATAGACACTGGACTTACAATTTCACTGAAATAGGAAACTCTGGGATAAAGAAATTCCCTCTACCAATACAAATCGGCACTTTCACTGCAATTTACAATCTTAGAGAGTTGCCTGTTGTACTGACAGGTTAAGTGACTTGCCTACAGTCATACACATACCTTGTGAATCAAAATAGGGCTTGAATCTAAGTCTTCTTGGCTTTAAGGCCAGCTTGCTATCCATTACATCATGTTGCATATTCAGAGTGTGTGTGTGTGTGTGTGTGTGTGTGTGTGTGTGTGTGTGTGTGTACACAGGTTTATTTAGATTTATTCTTTAAAATTTGTATGTGGAGATTCAATTTGTGAATTAAATTATCTAAATTGAGTAATATCTTGCTATTTCAAGAAATTTTCCATTGAACATTGCTTTTGCAAAGCAATGAATGCAGTTGTTTTTAATATAAACAATATCAAAATTTATTCATCTGTTTGTAGATGGGTAGAACAATATGTGTAAGTTATGACAGTGTTGATGAGAGGGAAAATTATCTGATACTTTAACTTATCTAAAAACTGAATAAGATATGGGGTAGCTAGATGGCACAGTGGCTAGAACCCCTACCCTGGAATCAGGAGGACCTGAGTTCAAATCCAACTTCAGACACTTAACACTTGCTATCTGTGTGACTCTGGGTAAGTCCTTTAACCCTAGTTGCCTCTCAGAAAAGCAAAAAAAAAAAAAAAAAATGAATAAGATGAAGGAGAATGATTTTCATTCATTAGATATCTTTTAGTAGAAACTGAATAATCACTTTTCAGGGATGTCATAGTTCGGATTCCTGTGCAAGTACATTCTAATTCTGAGAAACTAGGTTTGAACCCTGGTCCTAACTGTGCATGTGTGCATTTAGAAAATTCAATAACTTCACCTCAGTTTTCCCATTTATAATAATGGTGAGGTTGCACCAAGATCTCTAATGTTTCAGTAGCTTAAACTACTTGAAACACCTTAAATATATAAATTTGCATAGTTTGGTTTTCTCTTATTTTTCACTGTAGGACATATATTAGGCCCTAATTTGAGCCCAGTTAGTACCAGTTTTTGTTCCCACTCCTCTTTCTTTCCTTCCTCTTCCCCATTTTAAGGCAGGATATATCAAAAGTGAAATTCCATCATTGTATTCCTACTATCCTACCATATTTAGTGTTTCTTACATGCATGTAACACACATTCAATGATATGCTTTCATTTCAACTAAAACCAATACAATAAATATTAAATACCAACTCTGGAGATATAAAAGCCAAACAGTCTCTACCATTAAGTGGCTTATCTCCCATTTAGGGGCTATAATACATAAAGTATTAAGTAAATACAAATAATTAGAGGACTTCGAGGTTGTTAAAGACCAGAAGAATCAAGGAAAAGTACTTAAAATAGGTGACACCTGAGTAAAGGGATTAGAAGAGGCAGAAATGAGGAGGAATATGTTCCAGTCAGGGAGCATAGAATGAAAATTTATGGAAAAAGGAGATAGCATGTTAGTGGATGTCTCCATCATGATTTCAAAACTGACATTATA
Source organism: Antechinus flavipes (assembly GCF_016432865.1). Taxonomy (NCBI): domain Eukaryota; kingdom Metazoa; phylum Chordata; class Mammalia; order Dasyuromorphia; family Dasyuridae; genus Antechinus; species Antechinus flavipes. The sequence continues at coordinate 331,029,269 of NC_067401.1, forward strand.
TGTGTGCATGTATGTGTGTATGAAAGACAGACAGGACAAAATAGCTTAGGATAGAGTAGGGCAAGGTAGTTTAGGATAATGTAAAATAGGTAGGATAGGATAGGGTAGAGGAGGGTAGGATGGAGTAGAGTAAGAGCAAGGGTACAAGTCAGGATGTTAACCTTGATCAGATAAAGTTGTAGAAGGGTTTTGAGGGATGGAAAAGAAGATTAAGGCATTCAGTACGATTGGTTTCAATTTTCACAATGTAGGCAGTGAGGTAATTTCAAAAAAGAAAATAGGTCAAAAGTATAATTAATACATTTAGAGGAAGAGAATTTCAATTTTATTTATGAGAAAATGTTTTGCAGTCTGTTTTGAAATATCTAAGAAAGCAAAATTGTAAAGATTCTACCAAATACTTTTAGTAGTAAGCAAGTCTCATAAAATTTATTTACAGATCAGAGGAAATTAAAATAGCATTAATAAAACTATATCATAATTATAAGTTGTCTGGGAAAGAAATAATCATATTTAAAAGAAGAAATTTAGTTTTTTGATAGTCTTTGAATGATAATGAAAGAGGTCACTTTTTGAAACTAAAAAGGAAATAATGTTCCAAAAGATACATTAATTTGAGAATAATTCCACCAAAGAAGTTAGACCCTATCTCTTGGCCTTGCCCTTCAAATGGTCTGGAGAAACACTGCAACTCTGTGTCTTTCTTTAGGATAACATCACTATTCTATCCCAACTATTCTCATATAAAGTTATCTACTTGTAAATGCAATGCTCTTGTTTATGTGCTGACTTAATACTTGCTTGCACTTTAAGAGATTTGCTCCTTGGAATAGTGTTTTGGAAAATAATAAAAATTCAACCCCACCCCCTTTTTTTTAGTACTTTAAACTAACCTTTTTAGATATAGTTCTTCATCCAGTGCTGCAGTCTTCCACCAAGATTAAGTATCAGTTGTCATTAAAGGCTCCATTCCCTAATTTTTTATTTATGTAATTTGAGAATTTCCATATAGTCTTTTTTTTTTTAATCAAAAATTTTAAAAATTAAAATTAAAAATAAATATTGATGCTGTATTTTCTCCTTGAAGATAACAATTGTGAATCACTCTTTGGGTTATGCTTCCTGAGTTGTGTTTCTATTAGCAATGAAATATTTACAATTAATAACACTGTTACTGATTTCTCTAAGTGCCTAGTGGTATGCATTTGTTAGAGAGCTAGCTGATATTAAGAATTCATTTATGGTCATGAGATGGAATGTTAAGGAATCAAACCTGTCACTTGGGTTTCATTAGGGTTATGTTGAAACCTTAGTTTCTCAGACAGTACATTTTATGGACTTTTGTGCATGTAATTTCAGCATTTTAAGTTGGGTTTGGGTTTGGGTTTTTTTTTTTAACCCTGTAATGACTATATATCACAGTGCCAAAAGAACAGAAATTATTTTGAAGCGTCATCAAGATCAAGGATGTTAAGACAAACACAATCCACTTCACATTCCAGAACTTTAAAACATTCTCAAACATACTGAGGTAAAATTTTTTAATCAAAAATTCAACATAAAGCATTTAATGTTTATTGCAAAGTATAGTCAGAGAATCACAGGCATTATATCTTGAAAAGAATTCTATTTTGTCAGGCACAATTCCTACCTTTCATGAAGATGTAAGGTATTCTCTTGAGATATAGATAAAATTAATTATTCTGTTTTCCTAAAAAATGTATATAAAAATATATTAAAGAATTTTTAGTGGGATTTAAAAAAGAAACTGTTGATTTACCTAAAGACCAAGGGACTAAGAAAATTGAGGAAACTATTACAGTGGTCTATTGGCATGTGTTTCTTACCCAAGAGGGTCACTAATTAAGCATACCATAAATGCACAGAATGGATATGTGAATTCCAAATCTTCATTTTTTTAAGGAGCCTTTTTTTTGTTATATCTGACTTTTCTTGACTCTGTGTACCATATTATCCATGGTTTTTTTGTTTTTTTTGTTTTAGCAAAGATACTGGGGTAGTTTTACATTTTCTTCTCAGGTGGAGTAAGGCAGACAGAGGTTAAGGGAAGTGTCTAGGGTCACAGCTGCCTCCAGACTCATGGCTTTAACCACTGTGCCATCTAGCTACCTCTTCTGAATATAGCACAAAACTATATGTACTAACAACAGTTCACAGTTAAATCACACCTTAAAATTTACAGATCCCATTACATTTCCTTTGATCCTTAAAATAAAAATGTTTAACTTAAAAAAGGTTTAATATAGTTAAGTATCCTTGCAGCCAAAAAGACTTGGGTTCAGCCCTTAACTCTGACACATACTGGCTATGTTCCTTAACCTTTCAGTGATCCAGGCAGCTGTTTCAGATAATAGGTTGCAGAGAAACTTTCATTAATAATTATAGTTTCCTTACTTGAGAATTCTTAAACCAATGGAATCACAGGTCTAGTTCCCATTGTTAGCTTTACAACACAAAGAAATAAGTTGCTATTCTTTTCCCCTTTTTATTGATGAGGAAACTGAGGCTTATCAAATTTATTAAATTTCTGCTTAGAGACATAGAGAAAATGTCTAAGGTAACATTCTATCTACCACACTAAGTTCCTTCAAATAATGACAACATACATAGATTTATATAGCATTTTAAAGTTTGCAAGTCACTTTGCATATCCTCATTTGATCATCAGAACAAGTTTGTGAGGTAGATATTTTTACATGCATATGAGGAATATTTATGACTTCTCTTTAGTCCTATGAAATGTTCACTGATAGGGACAGGATTTGAACCCAACTCTTCATGACTTCCATATACAGCATTCTACTCACTATCCTGTTCATGCTTCTATCTTAAAATTAAGTTCTCAGGTGTCAAAAACTGGAATTAAAAAACAACAAAACATGGGAAACACAGCTCTAATCACTTGTATATGCTGATTTGTCAAATATCTGTTATTAGCAATAGTCTCATAAGCAGGAGGGCTCACAGGTTCTTATATTAGAATACACCATAGTGAGCTAACCAGAAATGTGAAATATACATAGAATATATGAATTTACCCATGAATACATGTTAAAGCAAACTTTCAACCAAATAGAAATGAATGGGTCAATATTTAGTTGAAACATAAGGAAACATGGAGAAAAGAAGCAAGACTATATAATCTTCTGAATAATTTTAGATGGTCACTTTGAATGACTTCAAAAAATTGACAGTGATATTTATATTACTATGTACAAGCAGCATAGCATAATAAGTAGAGAGCTAGCCTGAAATCCAGGAAAATCTATGTTCAAGTCCCATCTCTGATAAGACCAGGCAAGTCACATAAGCTCTCCATTCTCTAGGAAACTCTCAAAGACTATTAATTGCAAACAAGGCACAGATCTGTGGAAGGAGGATGGGAAAATGTGTTTACTCACTTGGGAATTGACTATACCAAAAAAGTCTCTGGCCCATGGTTTATCTATGGGAACTAGAGTATTGACCAAATTCCATAAAGATAGAATACATTCGTTTTTGTTCAAAGAGTATGTGAAGGGAAGGATTTTTATTATGATAGTTATGATTTGATTTTTTAAGGAGCCAAGAAATTCTATAATGAAAATTTTTGAAGACTTTGTTAGTGTATCTATTTATATCCCCATAAACTTGAAAACTAAAACCAAAATTGTTGTGCTGATAGGTAAGCTTCTTAAAAGGAAAAGATTGAATATTCATATTTTACAAATGAATGAGGATCACTAAGGAGATAAACTTGAGTAACTTGAGTTTTTAAATTATTTTTCTTAACTTGCTTTTTAAAATTTTTGAATTATAAATTCTCTCTCTTCCTCAAGCCACTTCCTCACCCATTTAGAAGGCAAATAATGTGATACCTATTATACAATTGAAAACATGCAAAACATTTCTACATTAGGCATGTTACCAAAAAAAGTTTTAAAAAGTTTTTTTTAAAGGTTTTAATCTACACTCAGAATTTATTGGATCTTTCTCTGAAGGTGGATAGCATTTTTTATCATGACTACTTTGGAATTGTTGTAGATCACTGTATTAATCAGAGAAAATAAGTCTGATCGTTATTATAATGTTATTATTGTGTATAGAATTTTCCCATTCCAATTTGCATCAATTAATATGCTTCCTAAGTTTTTCTGAAACCGTCCCTCACATCATTTCTTATAGTCCAAAAGTAATTGCTTTAGTAGCACTTAAAACTATTGAACTTTAGAATATAACTAAAAATTTTAAGATCTAATTGAATAAGCCTCTCAGTCTCCTTTATTATTTGGATAACAAAAGAAAAGTATTCCTAAAATATGTCATACCTTTTAAAAAATTTTATTTGATTTTTGCTTCAAACATCCTTTCTCTCTGACATGCTTCTGAACTTTCTCTCCTATGCACTTGTCATTTTTTATTTTGTATTAATTATTAGTTATTTGTTATTTATCTAAATTGTATGCTCCTGGGGGAGGTTTTTATTTTTTATTTTTTAGCATCTAGAATGGTTTTATATATACAAAACACTTAGTTAATATTTGTTCAACCAATAGCCAACCCCCTAATAGGTAGAACATTTCTTGGTCTCTCACAGATGCAGAATTGTGGCTCTGGGGCTACAGGCTTCAAATGAAATGATGCCTCTTCTTTTGGTTGCCTAAAGCTTTGATCCTAAAAATAAGTAACTGGTAATTTGATGGGATGTCTACAATGACAGAATACAAAAGATAGTCATTTTGACTTTTCTGGATAAATTGCTCAAGTTTCAGGCTTCCATAAGATATATATATTTTTTCATTTTAGGCATATCTCTTTAGTGTATGATAATTATACTCTACTTTCCTAAGAGGAATGGATGCTTCTGACCAACCAAGAGAATGTGTACCATGCTGTCTCATCACCCACTAACTCCTCTTTTCCTTGAAGTCTGGCTTCACTATACCAGTAAATTTATTAAAGATCTCTTAGATTACAAATTCAATGTATTTTTTCTCAATCTTTACCTTCCTTGACCTGTTTTCAATATTTGATACTATTATCCTTTGTCCTCCTGGTTACTTTCTCTCCTCTTGCATTCTCTGACATCACTGTCTCCTGATTCTAGGATTCTGCTCTCCTTAAATCTCCTTCATTGGTCAGCATATTCCTCCCACAAGCTAAATATGTCTTGCCTGGCCAATTTCATAGTCCTACTCTTTTCTTTCTAATATCTTCTGTCATTGGTATCTATTCCTCTGACTTAAATTTTCCCAATATGCAAAATACTCTGAAATCTATATATTCAATCTAAATTTCCGAAGCTGAGTACTAAAGCTTTCCTCATTTGCCTGCCTGCCACCTTTCATCTAGTTTTATAGCCACCTAGATTCGTCTTCCATAAACAAACCTCAAAACCTTATCCTTTCCTCCCAGATTCCTTGTTTCTCTTGAGAGTATCAGAATCAGCTTCATCACTCAGGCTTGGATCCTTCAAGTCATTTAAAAATTTTTTCCTCATTGAAACACATTCTAAATCCTATCAATTATTCTTCCAGAATTTTTCTTCCATTCATCCTCCTCACTTAGAATATTACAACTCAAATTCAGGCCCTCATTATTCTCCACCTGGACAATAATAATTGTAAGAGCCTCTTCACTGTCTCTCCCTTCCAGTCTTCTTCCTCCATCACCCAGCCTTCATACACATTTCAAAATGATTCTCCTAAATGCATAAATCTAATTACATCGTTTCTCTCTACTCACTAATCCAAGGATAAAATATAAACTTTTTATCATGACAGCTGGGATTTATACATCTAACTCCAAACTACCTGTCTAGTCTTATTTCAGGCTACTGCTTACCAGATACTTTAGATTCTGGTTATTCTGGACTATGAGCTACTCTTTGATTTTATTTTACCTTTGTTGCCTCTGTATGTTTGAGTGTGCCATCCCCATCCCTTATTATTAAATCCTTTTTTTTCAAGGCTAATTCAGATACCAGCTCCAAGAAGCCTCTCCTAATCGTGAAAGGTTGGAAGAGATTTCTCTATTCTCAAATCATCCTAGAGAATTTTGATTTCATCCTTCCTTTGACCTAAAAATGATCATTTTCTACCTTATGTGAAGCTCATTCGTGTACATGAACTTATAAACTTATAAATTGTTTACTCCTGGAGGGTAGAGAAGGATTATATCACATCCCATTGATATGGCTCAAGATAGGAACTTAATGCATCAAAATTAGTTGAAAACTGAATGGGGTTAAATTTTCTGTTAGTGATTGATTGGTTTATGCTAAAACATTTCCTTTCTTACCTGATCATCCTTATGTCAAGTCAACACATTTAACAACTAAGAGGGGGTATTGTTTATATAATATAAACAGACTGAAGCTTTTCTTTTTCTTTTTTTTAAATTATAGCTTTTTATTGATAGAACATCTGCATGGGTAATTTTTACAACATTGTCCCTTGCACTCACTTCTGTTCCAACTTTTCCCTTCCCTCTCTTCATCCCCTCCCCTAGATGGCAGGCAGTCTTATATATGTTAGACATGTTAAAGTATATCTTAAATACAATAAATGTGTGTGGATCCATACTGTTCTCTTGTTGTACAAGAAAAATTGAATTCTGAAGGTGAAAATAACCTGGGAAGAAAAACAAAAATGCAAATAGTCCACATTCATTTCCTAGTGTTCCTACTCATGATTCTGTATCAATTGGAACTGAATTGGATCTTCTCTTTGTTGAAGATAACCACTTCCGTCAGAATACATCCTCATATAGTATTGTTGTTAAAGTGTATAATGATTTCATTTTCTACTCATTACTCATTTCACTTAGCATCAGTTCACATAAGTCTCTCCCAACCTCTCTGTATTCATCCTGCTGGTCATTTCTTACAGAACAATAATATTCCATAACATTCATATACCACAATTTACCCAACCATTCTCCAATTAATGAGCATCTACTCAGTTTCCAATTTCTAGCCACTATAAAAAGGGCTGCCACAAACATTTTTGCACATACAGGTCCCTTTTCCTTCTTTAATGTCTCTTTGGGGTATAAGCCCAGCAGAAACACTGTTGGATCAAAGGGTATGCACAGTTTGATAACTTTTTGAGCATAATTCCAAATTGCTCTCCAGAATGTTTGGATCCATTCACAACTCCACCAGCAATGCATCAGTGTCCCAGTTTTCCCCCATCCCTTCTAACATTCGTCATTATCTTTTCCTGTCATTTTAGCCAATCTGACAGGTATGTAATGGTATCTCAGAGTTGTCTTAATTTGCATTTCTCTGGTCAGTAATGATTTAGAATACCCTTTCATATGAGTAGAAATAGTTTCGATTTCTTCTCTGAAAATTGTCTGTTCATATCCTTTGACCATTTATCAACTGGCAAATGGCTAAATTAGAGTTAATTCTCTATATATTTTAGAAATGAGGCCTTTATCAGAACCTTTGAATGTAAAAATGTTTTCCCAGTTTATTGCTTCCCTTTTAATCTTGTTTGCATTAGTTTTGTTTGTATAAAAGCTTTTTAATTTGATATAATCAAAATTTTCTATTTTGTGATCAATAATGATCTCTAATTCTTCTTTGGTCACAAATTCCTTCCTCCGCCACAAGTCTGAGAGGTAAACTACCCTATGTTCCTCTAATTTATTTATAATCTTGTTCTTTATGCCTAAATCATGAACCCATTTTGATCTTATCTTGGTGTATAGTGTTAAGTTTGGTCCATGCCCAGTTTCTGCCATATCAATTTCCAATTTTCCCAGTGACTGAAGCTTTTCTTTAGTCAAAGTCAAATCCCCTGACTTCTGGAATTGAAATCTATCACCTTGAATGAATTAGCACAGGCCTCTGACTAACTGAACCAATCAATAACCTGGTGATACCCCAAAATGCACTTTGGTAATGATGACTTGGGGTACATTAGTTTTAATAAAAGTAAATTAAAAATTCCTTTAATTTTTTTAACAGTAGCACTATCTTTCATTACAAATATTTTAAAGTTTTATAAAAGATTCACTCAGTTTTTAAGTGTGAATTATGTACATATAGGACACAAATATCAATAATAACTTACACTAATAGTATAGCTTAAGTTTCACAAAGTACTTTCCTCACAACAACTCAGTAGGTGGCACATAAATTATCATTTTATAGATGAAGAAACAGAAGCTTCAAGAAATTAAGCAATTTGCTCAAAGTCATAGAGCCAATGAGTGTTCATGCTGGTATTCAAATCAGATCATCTAACTGCAAATCTATTGCTTTTTCCACTATACATATTGCTTCATGATCTCTGTCCCTCAGTGACCTTATAGTCTAGCAAGAGAAATAAGATTTGTACCTGCATCAGTATATACATGGGAAAAGGTAAAAACTATATTAAGAAACAGATAAGTGGGAGTTTTTAAAAGGGAGACATCATTCCTGTCTAGGGATAAGAGGGAAAGCTTATTTCTAAGCATTTCATCTGAATGGGCCTTAAAAAATAGATTGGGTTTTAACCAGTTAGTATGCAGAAAAACAGCATATCAATTTGAAGGAATATAGGATTATGGGTTCAGAACTGGAAGAGACTTTAAATCATTGTTTTTCAAAACATATGCATGGACAATTCTTCAACATTAGCCTTGCAAAATTCTGTATTCCAATTTCCACCTCCCTTTCCCCATACCCTCCCTTAAATGGCAAGTAGTCCAATATATGTTAAGCATGGTTGACATATATGTTAAATCCAATATAAATATACATATTTATACAATTATCATGCCACACAAGAGAAAAAGTGAAGCAAAATAAAATGTAAGCAAACAACAACAACAAAAAATGAAAACGCTATGTTGTAAACCATATGCAGTTCCCACAGTCCTCTCTCTGGGTTTAAATGGCTCTCTTCATCACTGAATAATTGGAACTGTTTTGAATCATCTCATTGTTGAAGAGAGCTATGTCTATCAGAATTGAGCCAGTTAGGATTTCAGTATATGTTTTCTGAATCTAAATCTACTATACTCTTCAATATACCACACTGCCTCTCAAAAGTAAAAGAACAGAAAAGGGAACTGTGAGGCATGTTTGTAAAACTACTAGTTACAACTATGGGTCATTAGAATTAGAATATACCCTAGAATTTGTATGCATGGAAGGGAACTGAAGCCAGAAAGATAGAATGTTTTGTCGTAGCTAATTCATGGTAAAGTCTCTGAACATGGATCCTTGCAGCATTTCACTGGAAAAGATCTCCTTCCAAGTTGACATTGAACCATTAATAATTGCTCTTTGCCTGAACCATTGAATCACTTCTGAATGTATTAACTTGCATTATAATCACTATTACATAGTTCCATTTTTTTCCCTACAAGAATAGCATAAGAAACTTTGTGGGAGAAAAAAGAAGAAACTTTGTGAGATACTTTATTAAAATCTAAGAATTTCTATATATAACATTTCCTTAATCCATCAGTTTTTAGTAACCTTGTCAAAAAAAATGGATTGAGACTATTCTGGCATGATTTTTATGAGTCCAGCTTGCTTTTGTGATCACCTTGCTTTTCCTTAGATGTCCATTAACCAGTTCTTTAATGATACATTCTGGAATTTTTCTGGAAAGTAAACTGAAACTCAAAACCCTCTAGCATTTTAAATATCATTCACTTTCCTTTTTTGGGGAGATAATTGGAATATTTGCCCTTCTCTAGTTCTAAAGTACCTCTCATTTATCCTAATCTTTTGTGTCTTCTAGGTTTTTCTTTTTAATCATTATTATCCCCTTATTATCCTTAGGCATCAACTCCTTTTTTTTTTTTTTTTTGGTTTTTATTTTATTTTATTTAATAATAACTTTATATTGACAAAATCCATGCCAAGGTAATTTTTTTACAACATTATCCCTTGCACTTGTTTCTGTTCCAATTTTTCCCCTCCTATGTTAGATATGTTGCAGTATATCCTAGATACAATATATGTTTGCAGAACCGAACAGTTCTCTTGTTGCATAGGGAGAATTGGATTCAGAAGGTAAAAATAACCTGGGAAGAAAAACAAAAATGCAAATAGTTCACATTCATTTCCCAGTGTTCTTTCTTTGGGTGTAGCTGCTTCTGTCCATCATTTATCAATTGAAACTCAGGTCTCTTTGTCAAAGAAATCCACTTCCATCAGAATACATCCTCATATAATATCGTTGTCGAAGTGTATAATGATCTCCTGGTTCTGCTCATTTCACTTAGCATCAGTTCATATAAGTCTCTCCAAGCCTCTCTGGATTCATCCTGCTGGTCATTTCTTACAGAACAATAATATTCCATAACATTCATATACAACAATTTACCCAGCCATTCTCCAATTGATGGGCATCCATTCAATTTCCAGTTTTTAGCCACTACAAACAGGGCTGCCACAAACATTTTGGCACATACAGCTCCCTTTCCCTTCTTTAGTATCTCTTTGGGGTATAAGCCCAGTAGTAGCACTGCTGGATCAAAGGGTATGCATCAACTTCCTTTTAATCATTTTTGTTTAGACCCCATTAGTTCCAAGATCATTTTCAATGACAAAGAAAAAAGAAAAACAAAAATTGAGCAATTCTGCCTTCTCTCCATGGTCAATATTATCACATTAATCCAGGCTAGTAGTTTTACCCTTGTATCTCAACATAGCTTTAAAAAAAAACAAAACAAAAAAAAAAAAACACAAAACACTTCTTTTGTTGTCTTAGGATTTTTTTAAACTTCAGGTAATTATAAATAATAGCATTTTTAACATGTTCTTATAGGATTGTGCCATACTTTTGTATTCATCTTATTACTAATAAATTTCCATCTTTTGTACATATCATTTAAGAATCTAATTTGGTTGGCAAATTTTACATGCATCCACAGTAGTCCCTTTAAACAATTCCCTCTTTTTCCTCTTCACTGTATTTTTTTTTACATCTTTAGAAATTCATTTTTGTGAGATTTGCCTAGTTTATTAATTCATTTTTGTGAGATTTGCCTGGTTTAATTTCAACAGTACAACATTTATCTATGAGATCTACCTATACTTTTTGAGTCTTTGGAAGCCTGCTCTCTTATTCTTATGAGCATAGTATCAATAAATTGAAGCCATCAAAGGAGAAAACATAGCAAAAAAGGGCTATTCATTCTTGGAAGAGTCCCCATATTAAAAGAGAAGTACAGCTGGCTAAGAAAGAGAAATATCAAGACAGAGATAAATCTGTAATGTTGAAATGTCAAATAGACCCTAGAGGAAGGGAGTATCTATAAGAAAGGGGTTTCCAATATGTAAAATGCTTCAGAGATATTTGGTGACCCAGAATAACTATGAAAAATACAAGATTGTAAGGGATCAAATGAGTAGATAAGGAAGTAGAGGTAATGAATGTTGTAGTCTTAGTTTTCCAGATGTTTGATAGTGACAAGTATATTAGTTTCAGAGGGAGTGGGAATTACAGGGGCAAAAAAAAGGTAGTTTGGGGATACATACATACATACATACATACATGTATGTATGTATGTATGTATGTATTAATAAAGTATTACACAAAGTTTCTTTTTTCTTCCACAAAGTTTCTTACAAGAGTAAGGGGAAAATGGAACTATGTAATAGGTGATTATAGTGTTGATTAATACATTCAGAAGTGATTCAATGGTTCAGGCAAAGAGCAATTATTAATGATTCAGTATCAAACTTGGAAGGAGTCCTTAGAATATTTGTGGGCAGAGGGAACGAAGTAAATGGAAAAGAAAATGAAGATTTGAGTCAAGGAATAGATCATAGAATAAATCCAGGAGGGGGCTGAAGAGATGGTATCAGAGATATAGGTGGAAGAATTAGTCCTCACAAGGAGAAAGGCCACCTCTTCCTCTGAGACAAGCAAAAAGGATGAAAGATAGAAGGAAAAGTTGAAGACACGGGTACAGAAGATAGTAATTGAAAGATCTCAAAAAATATATATGGTTATGGTTTTTTTTCCAATACAAACCTATTGATAGAATTTTACTATAGCTTAATTACAAGGTTTCTAAAAGCCTTTTTTAAAAATTGGATTTCTATATTTCATTCATTTCAATGTTCCAGAGTTAGAACTTTTAAGATTAATATACACCAAGCACTTAACTTTATATTTATTGTTCCAGGTTTCACCGCCCCTAATGAAATGCAAGATTATTATGAATCAATCATTTGCTGATAATCTTTGGGGAAAGCACTGTTTCCTGAAGACTTGAGATTGCACTGGAATTTGAATGTGTGTGTGTGTGTTGCAACTTCACCTGTGATAAAGAAAGTGGCCCTTGGTTTTATTGGAGAAAAACTCCTCCCCTTTTACTGGAGAGCTCTGATACAGGGCAAAGGAAAAAAGAGGACACAGTGATCCTTTTTGTCCAGCAAGTGTTGATGGTAAGAGATACTCTGCTTGAGCCATGATCAGCTCACATGGCTAAACAGACTTTTATTCATTAGAATTTTTACCAAGGAAGATGAGCAGAAGACAATCATGGGCTTCCCTTTTTAAGAATACAGTTTTATGGTAATCAAGAAAAATATGGAATGGGATTATGAAACACTGGGAATCAAGGTGGAAAAGAAAAGAAAAAAATAAGTATTTCAACTTAGTAACAGAAATCAGACAAACTAAAGATAAAATGTATTTTTTGCCATAGAAATTTGTTGGGTAAGAATGCTTACCCAGGAAGGATTTACAAATATGACTACCTAATGATTCAGATCTGTATCCGGAAGACTGTTCAGATTTCATCAATACTTCAGTAATATACCAGTAGTTTTAATTTATTTGGTGCCGTGAACCCAGTTGCCAGGAACAAGTCTGAGTGTTTTCATACATATTTTTCATAAATTCAAGAGGCTTGCACAGACTCTTAACAAGCATGCTTAAAGAAATGGTGTTGCATGCTTAAGTAGCAAAACTAAACATGCTTTACATATTTTTATACTCTTACTCATTGTACCTTCCATGGTTCTAGAATTACAAGAGTGCGAATAAAGCAAGAAATAATGTGATTCTATAGGACTGCAGCAAGTTTAGAAACAAAGTGTCTGACCTTTCTCTCAAGCTACTAAGCTCATAAGTGAAAGTACCCTAAATATGAAGAAAAACAATTGACAATCATGATATCATTTTAATTTTTAACCCAGTCAAAACTCATTTGAATTACAGATGTCCTGCCTGTAATTAGTTTCAAACAGAAATTATCAGGACTATGTCTTTTATTTATTTATTTTTATTAGTTTAAATGCTGCGTTATTTGGGATCTTTGAAATGCTGCTACAAAGAAAAACGTGTGGATTACTAAGTACTCAGCAAGAGACTTTAAAACCTTACATAAAACCTGTTACAATATGTATAAAATTACCTAGTCTCATTTAATAATTTGTAAAATGTATCTCTGAGTATAGTATTGAAGTATAGTGTTGAAAATGATCAGTAAGACTGGAGATTGTGGAGGAAGGAAATCCGATTTTCTTATGTTGGTCAAAGGATAAGGTCAGTATTATTTACACTAAGGTCTCCTCTATTGTCTTACTTGCCAATACTTCCTATTAAATATGTATATTATATGACTTATCTGCTCCCAAATATCTGTAATCATAAAGAGAGGTTTTAATTCCTTTGTTTAAAATCATCTTTAAATGTGTGTAAATACTGTAGTGTGTTTAATAGTAATTTGTATTTCCCTTTTTTTTTTTTTTTTTTTTTTGCTAATACATAAAGTATATTGACATTAGACAAGGTCCGGGTGGGATTTTATCTCTTCCCTCAGATCTTGACCTGGATTTTCCTGAATGTCCTTAGTTCATAATTTTGAAGATTATAATTTTATATTTCAGAAGCAAGCATGAAATCTGGCAGCTAAATTAAGATCCTACCATTTATTGATATTTTCAAGAACAGCTAACTGGAGAGTTTCGGGATGATTTTTATAAAATATATTTAAGCATCAGCTAGCTCTTTTTATTTAAAGTAGGCTACACAGACATTTGCTCATGCTCTAAATTGATATGGTTATATCAGTTGACTGAAGAGTTCTTCTTCTGTCAAAGTCCCATAAAACATTCAGAACTTCTTAGTTTTATAGTAGGAACAACAAATACTATTTTGTAGCCAATAAAAGTAAGCATCCCTGTTTCATCCCTTGATGTAATGAATTAATAACAAAATCAATCCAGATTCTGAAGCATTATCATTTTATAAGTATTAAAAGATATGTTTCATTGAGGAAATGATGAAAACATGATCCTTCTGCATGTGCAAATGCTTTTGACTTAGTTGTGTCAATTTGTATAGCAATTTCTAAAAAGCCATAGAAATTAATTCTGGACTGAGATATGGCAACAACATAACATGTTATTTTTTCAGCTTTAAAAAAAATACCAAAGAATATATTAACATTTTTTATATTTAAACTTTGCAACTTTTAAAAAATAATTATGATTACCAATGATCAAGCCCCATTGTAAATAATGAAAGACAGATATTATACCAACTTTTCACATAGGAATCATGTCACAGAATGTTCATTGTTTGGCTGATGTAAAAAAAAAAAAAAAAAAAAACAGAACCTCTTCCTTGTCAGTAAATATGGAATGTTACTTAGTTTTTTTTCTGTTCTACAATGAAATGCCCACAGATTAGGAGAAAAATTTGTTATCTGAGTAAATTATATATTATATATCACTATGTGCATTGGCTTATAAAATACATATAGTATTTAATTCTAATGATTAGAATGGAAGAAAGATTGAAGGATTGAAAAATTCACCAATTTAGGTCCTAATCTGATATTTATGTGACTAGAACATCTGATTATTTTTACTAGGACTAGATGTTAAAAGTCAAAAGAGGAAACAGTTATAAGAGCCTGAATCCTCATCTAAAACCCCTAGAAAATAACTTTTCTATTTCAAATTATTGTATGACTTATAGATTTCCACAGATTTCTTGGCAAGTCTACCTAACTATTGAATGGATCAGAGATCCAGGACTGGGAAGACCAGAGAGTATTGAACATTTCCTTTAAATTATATAAAAGCTGAACATTACAATTATCCTGTTTAAGATAGTGCTCAGCCAAACTTAAATTTCTAACAGAGTTGATCAGCAATTAATAAAACAAAATGAATTATGTCAAATAGATCCCGTTTTAACCAATTAAAATTCTGAGATTTTATCAATAATTTAAAACAGCCATTCCAGAATTATTAGTTGTAAATGTTTGGTTCAACTACATGACAGCATACCTAATCTGATTTTTTCTGAAAAGTTCGTATGTCAGATCATTTCATATGTGATAATTTTAATCAGAAATCTAATATATCACATCAGGAATATTGCTGTTTCCTTTTTTTGTTATTGTTGTTGTTGTTGTTTCTTATATTTGTATCTGAAGTAAATCTGGTCCTAATTTACTAAATTTTATGAAATGGCTTGAGGTATAATTTGGATTTATTAAATGTTTGCATATGTGAAATTACAAATTATATTTATAAGAAATATAACATAAAATCCTCCATTAAGAAGGAGAAATATTTTGGCAACTCAGATATTTCAAGTGAAAAAAATTGTCAAGCATCTAACTGTTTAACTATCAGGATTAAATTTCTACTTTTGTTGTCCTTTCTTTTTTTGAATGAACAAACAAAAGCATTTATTAAATACATACTATGTGCCAAGCACTGTGCTAAGTATGTCAATAATATCCACTGTCATAAGTATTAGTTTCAATTTGACTACAAATGAGTAGATTGTAAGAAAACATCAGAAGTATTGAATGTACAATAAAAATCACTAAATATTGTAAATAAAAAGTAAACTCCTAAAGAGTTAAAGCTCATAAACTTCCAGTTAATTCAGCACTGCATCAGCACTTTTTGTAATAGTGGCTTATAATGAAAATGTAAGCATTAACACTGCATTTTCTAATGTATTGCCACAGTATTATATAAAGTGTTAATAACCATTTTACTTGTCTTTTATGGAATTAGATTTAGGTAGCTGCCAGAAATTAGCATTATCCTACTGTGTGCAGCATTAAAAAAGAAAACATTATTTCCCAGTTATAGAGATATGTCCATATTTATTAAAATGGTGGTTTTCTCTTTCCATGTTTTCATTCTTGAAAATCCATTTAAATATCTGAAAAGTTAGTATTTTTCTATTGATGGCAGCCTCAAATTTGGCACAGTTCCAAATCTTGTGCCTAAGCAATTATATGGCAACTAAATTGAGGTCTAATCTTACTGATTAAACTATTCCCTTTGGAAAATGAATCCATTCTTTTAAAACATTAGGGCACCTATTAGGTACTAAGCAATAACTTAGGTTGCAATAAAGTTTTTAAGTTGTGTCCTGGTGTCCACTTCAAGCCAAGACATTCCACTAAGACAATTCCTAAAGAAAAACTAAGAGTTTTTTTTGTTTTTTTGTTTTTTTTTAGTATACTATTTTCCTTCTGCAAAATAACTCTTGTTTTTTAAAAGGCTTTTGGGGGGGTGTGGGTTGGGAAATAATTTCAGTTCATTTGGGATTTAATGGAACATAGGTTTCATTTTATTTGTTGCCTTGAATGTAGGGCCAAACTTTCTTGTCTGCCTATATATTATGATTTGAAGAAGTTGGAGACAAACATCCTTTCTCTCCAAAAAAACAGCCACTGTTGTAACTTCCATTCTTGTAGTATCCCCTTCTTTGAGTCTCAAAGGCTTTTCAGTTCTTAGAGTTTTCCATCACCTCTTCCCTGCCAAATAGAAATCTATCTAGTGAGAAAGTATGTAAATGTAGGGTTGGAAAATAATCCTGTATTAAAATAAGCATTATTTGTAATTCTTTAGTGAGGATTTCTGGGCACTTTACTGAGAGGGAGGCCCTAAGAATTATCAAAAGCTAGGCATTTAGCTGAGTTTTAGTGCCAAATACTAACTTCCCCTACTTCAAAATTGTGTTTTAATTGGTCAGACTGCCTGACAGTTTTCCTGATATTGTTGATTTGTTTAACAAAAACAAAAATGGGGTTAAGATGGAGAGAAAGAGGATAACATTCCACTTGTAGAGAAAGAAACTGCAGTCTATTAACTCATCATTATATTTGATCAAGCAAACTTCAACCCATGGGTTCAAAACCCCCACTGAAACTATTAGACAGGCCTTTGAAGAAGACCATTGTAAGAAAAGCACATGGTTCAGTTTTCCTAATAAGATGTGTAAATATTGTATTACATAGGAATTATGGATTAACCATGCATTGAACACATTATTAATTTATCTTAGATGACAGATATACATGAAAATCATGCCAAGTTTTACATAGGTAAGACATTAAAATTTATTTAAAAAATAATACTGAAATAAGTCCATTCTGTTTGCTACTGCTTTTTGTAGTAGTGACTTAATGTTAACAGTGTTTTAATTCTGTCAAGAAACTTGTTTCATCAAAGACAGAGATGAATTAGTAATGTAGTCATCCTTATTTTTTTTAATCAAAATGAAAACGTTAGATGTTTAGACAGAGAGCTATTTTGATTAAAGAGTGACTGTTGTGAACTTTTAGATGGTGCTTATGAATTCTTATCTTTCCAAATAGAAAGTGGTATTTTTTTTTAGAAGAAAATAAAAGGAGTATGTAAGACAAAATACCACTCCATCCTCAGGTCATTTTTATGGTATGTTTAAAGCCAATGGTTGTTCCACTTGCCATTTTTTCCTCCTATACTACAAGGTTGTTATGTTTAACAGTATTGGTTGCAGTAAAGTTATATCAGTATGGTTAAAGGTAAGATTATATAATTATTACATTGCTTTGAGAAGCTTCACAATTAAAAGTGGCCCATGATAGGTTAAGTTAGCATTTAAAAAATTCTTTCACCCAAGGTAATATATATGACAACTAAAATCAAGGCAGCAATTTTTGTTATAATTTTCATTTTTCAGTATTTTATTCCATAATTTAGGATTCCTCATCTCCAAATTACTATGCATGAATTTCACCAGATTTAGTACTTGGTAAACCCTGGAACTTGTCAGTCATTTATTTGCTTTTTCAGAGTATATCCAATGTAACAGAAATGTTAAAACAAAAAAATATACTTTTTGTTATTGTAAATTTTGGGTATAGTGACAAGATTGGCGAGCTGTGATCAATATCCAATGGATTGATGATAAATTTCCAGTGAGTGATATGATGCTGTATATTACACAGGAGTGATACCTGTGAATGTAAATAACTAGTGGAAATGACAGTTTCTTCTTGGTTCTTGATATGTACTGTATTATAATATGTGTGTGATATATACACACATATATACATGTATATGTATTACACTGTTGTAATCTGAAAAAAGAATATGCATTATCTTTTTTATACAGTACCTGTGTTTGTGTTTATTATTTAAAAAGCAAAAATGTTTTATCTAGTTGTATAATATTTTAGGATTATTTTGCTGTGCACAATTCCAAGTGCCTTAGAACATTATGTAGCTTTCTTAATTACATATTATATATATATTAAAATACACATATATGTACAAATGAGAAATGTTACCTCAATAAAACAGTCGGGAAAATCCCCACTGAGTTTCCATAGTGTTTAAGTTACCTGAGGTAAGAACTCAGAAGGCTTATACTGATATTTCAAGATAATACAGGAATGTTACTCAACTTTCTGAAAAGTCTGAGCATATATCTTTTGTGATGATTTTATCCTTAAAAATTACTGGCCAATGAATTGTTATTAATGTTAATCAAGCATATTTTAAACTATTTTAAAATTTAATTTGGTGTTTAAATATTGATTTCAAATTCTTAGTTACACTAGCCATCATGCAAATATCTATAAAAGTAGCTCCTGCTCTCCAGAATTTGTAAAATAATGAAGCAAAAGTAATGTAATACAATCTCATCTTTAATAACTTTAAAATTTTACTTTGGTATTTTGTTGTAAATCACTAGAATGTGTGAGAGGATGATTCTGGGTTTGTTTTGTCCAGTACAAGATTTGTTTTTGGAATAGTTCCCTTCAAAGGGCAATGTTTTTCAACAGTTGTTGATCAGTGGCAACAGAAAACCATACCTATATAAAAAGTAACTTTGGCCCATCAGCTTTTAATTCTTAATTCTGCATTGACTTTTTTCTTGCCAAAAAAAAAAAAAAAAAAAACCTTTTTAAAAGGTTATTTAAAATATCTATTTGGTTTAGTAAATTGACTCTAAAATACAAGCTCATTGCTTTTGCATTTATCATTTTTTGATTTAAAGATTTGTTTTGGATATCAAGTTTTAACACTTTCTTGAGTGACAGTAGTTGCAGGTGACTGTATGAAATAAGCTTCTGGTTTTAGACAATTTTTCTTTTGCCTTAGTGGTAAATGTCTAAACACAATACAATAGAATTTTGCTGAATGCAACTTCAAATACGTTAAAAGGATGCTCCTGTAACAAATTCACTATACAAATAGAGCAAATGATTTCAAGATTTTTCTGCATGAATCAATTCTGTTTCAAGTTTCAAATAACAGCTAGCATTTAATATCTTCAAACATAATTATCTCCAAAGAGTTATCATTGATAATGAAAGAATTAATTAGAAAGTATTTACTCTAGTAAAGTATTTACTCTTTGCAAAACACTGTGATAAGTTCTGATACAAAGAGAAAAAAACAAAAACAAGATAATCCCTGTTTTCAAAGAGATTGTAGTAGAACTAACAGTAAAAGTGTGAAGATTTATTTCTTTACCTTCTACATCAGTACCTCCTCCCCTTTTTTTTTTAGAGATATAGGATAAAACTGCTTTGGACAGAGTAAGGACTCAAGACTTATCAAAAGTACTATGGTAAGTAAGGCACTGAGCTGAAAGAAATGAAGGCTTCAAATTTTGCCTTAGGTATCTATGTGCGTTATGGCCAAATTTTTCAACTTTTCTGCTTCAGTTCCTTCATCTATAAAATTAGAGAGGAGAGCAAACTCAACGGCTTCAAAGGTCCATTCCAGCTTTAACTCTATAATCCTATAATTCATACAAGAATATTTCAAATGATACAAACTTCTAGTATTTAATGGACTCCAAACTTATCAGGTTTCCATCTCTCTACTCGATCTTGCACACTATTACATTGAGGAATTAGTTTTACTAAAACAGTTTTGATCATATCAGTTCCCCAATCAAAAATCTTTACTGAGTCCCCATTTGCTATTAAGTAATGCCACCATTTCTTAGCCCAGCATTCAAAATGATACCCAATTTATCCTTTGATTTTATCTCCCTTTATTAGTAACCTCAATACATCCTCCACACCAATCAAACTGGTCTTATTCTTCATCCTCTGAACTCTTATAGCACTTTGTAACTCTTTTGGTACTTAATGAAAATGCTGACTAATAGCATGGTATAATGAAAAGACAACTGAACTTGGAATCAAAAGAACTGGTTCTGAATCCTAGTTCTGCCACTTGATGACTAGAGCAAATCACTTTACTGTCTTGATAAAGTGGGATTGATCTTTGGCCTGTGTGGAAGAACATTTTTATTGTGAATTGTAAATAATGAGTGTGATATGCTACTTTTGTTATTATATGTTTTTTGTATACAGGTATCCTATCCCACTACTAAATCATAATGTCCTACAGGGAAGAAACCAAATCTTAATTGTTTCTGTCTAAGCTATATCTAACACGATATTTGATACTTACTGTTTTAAATACAAATATCCAATAAATACTTATTGAATGGCATTAACTTTAAGTCAACAAATAAATACTGAGTACCTGCTAGGTATAAGACTCTTGCAAGGTACTCGAATGGAAGACTAAAAGAAGAGCATAAGATGTAGTCCTTGTCCTTATAGAGTTTACTGTCTCTTTGAATGAATAAAAGTATATTTATATTCTTTTTTGAGATATTAATCCTAATTGTTTAGCAAATCTGTTGACTTCCAAACAATTCCTATGTATGTATTTGTCATTTTAGTGTTGACCAGTTTAGTTTTATTTAAATCATTTTCAAAACTCTTATTTTACATATAAAATACTAAATGTTTTTCCAGAAAAGTTTTATATGTAAGCTTTATCCAAGCTTAAAATACTACTATATTTTAATCAGTCTTTTCCCTATCTACAACCCCAATCTACTAAGAGGTCCTACCATACATAGCAAAGGAATTTGAGAGGGAAAAGGAAGCAAGCTATCTTTTAGTACTGCTTTCATTAGCAGAATAAGGGCAACCGCAATGTGCTTGGCACATAGTAGGTGCTTGATAAATGCTTATTGATTGGTTGAAACTACATATATTTTTAAAACTACAGATTAGAGAAACTAGTCCTTAAAGAGAAATTAAAGCAATACCTATGTTCTCCCTCTGCCCCCTAACCAAAAAAAGAAAAAGGCGGGGGGGGGGAGGAGTGGGGAGGGAGTAGAGATGTCTTTTACATGATGACAGAAGAAGAGGCGTTTTATAATTACAACAGATATAATCATGGCAAAAAAAATATTTTAAGTAATGCATTTTTGAAGTTCATTCACAAAATGAAAGTTGTGTCCTATCAAGACAGGGAAACAGCCCAAACAATAGATTAAGAGAATGTCTTTATCAGAAATCAGAAGGGTTAGATTGGCTAGACAAAGGTTAAATGACATGCAGTTCCTTAGATCAGGATGTAAAGAACTTTGGTGACTGATTACTAAAAGTAGGCAAGTATAGAGAGCCACAGATAGTGGGGGAACTCTGGGTGAGATATAAGACCCTTCAGTCCAGAAGCAACTTGCTGACAATGTCTGGTTTGGCTCCCTGTCTCCCTTAAGGGCCCTCTGCCTTCCTGAGAAGTCAGGAGACAATGACAACCTGTGTTGTAATTAAAGCAGAGTGATACCAAGTGGCAAAGACTCATCTATATACAATAGCAAGTTGTTTATGTGGTCCTGCTTGGGCAGTGTTGGCTATAGTTATATAAGGACATTAGGGCATATAAGGCTGAGAGAAGTTAGAATAAACAGATTTCCTATCTGACTACCCACATGTGCACAAAAGGCAAGTGTTGAAGTTCAAGGTTATTCATTACTTTACTGTCTGTACTTAACTATTTCTCTTTTAAATAAAGCATGATACCAACTCAGGCATTGTTCTAAGTACTAAGGATATAAGGAATGTCAAAAATAGCCCCTGCCTTCAAAAAGCTTCCACTGTAATGTAAATACATTTATATAAGATACATACAGAATTGAATGAAAATGATCTCAGATGGGAAGACATTATCATTTTATGAGGTGGGTGGGGATGAAAAAAAAACGTTGCCGAAGGTGGGATTTAAATTGTCTTAAGGGAAAAAAAAGTCAGAAAAATCAAAAGCCAGAAGTGAGGGGCCAGAACATTTCAGATACAGTAAACAGCCTATATGAAAGCACAGAATTAGAGCATAGAATTTCCTATTAGATGATCTCTGCAAGTAGGCCAGTATTCTTGGTTTGCAGAGTGTCTAAAGGGGAGAAAACCAAGATGACTTAAAGGTAGGAAGAGGGCAGGTTATGAAGAATTTTAAATTCCAAACAAAAGACTTTATGGTTGATTCTATAGGCAACTGGGAGCCATCAGGTTTACTGAGTATGCGTGTTGGAGATTGAAGAGGGAAGGAGGCATATAATGAAAATGAAGCTAAGATTGTGATTTAATATTCCTATAAGCCAATCAATTTTCCATAGGAAAAAAACACCAGTCACAAAAGAAATTGTACAAGAGAATGTTGGCAACTAAAGACAAAACCATAATTCCATAACTAATCTAAAATAACTTAAAATATGACTTGCTAATGGCAGGTAAGTACTGTTGTAATGATATATAAAATGAGCACCTTTTCAATACTGTGCCAATGTACTCATACTAGCCAAATGCTATGTAAATATAATAAAAGTAATGATTTCTTAAGGAATTCACCATATAAAATAATATTCATAAATTTTCAACCTATAGACTTACTCCAAAATTTATTAAAACCCTTTTTTCCTAGGAAATTACTATCTAACTTTCAGATTTTAAGGAGAGCGTATCTCTCAGAAAACACTGGGTACCATTTCCTGGGTCTATGCTTTTGCATAGAACATCCCACATGCCTATAATGTACTTTTGACTCACTTCTATCTCTTATAATCCTTGGCACTCTTGCTCAGCTCAAAAACTGCCTCCTACATTAGATCCTTCCTAAGACTAGTGTCTCCTACCCAAAAAATTAACTTTGTATTTGTTTTGTATATATGTATGTGTACTGGATGTCTCACCCATTTTAACAAAAGCTCCTCAAAAGCTGGAATTTGCTCATTTAGTCTTTGTATCCTCAAGTGCCTGGAAAATAGTAGGTTCATTTGAAAATGTTTCTTTGACTATTTAACTGATTGATCACTACATGTAATACAAATAGTAAAAGAAGATGATGTTATCAACAGCACTGTTACATTTTAAAAACTTGAAGACATCACTTTGACATGTTTATTCTTGCAAAAATTTAATCCAAATTACTTCTGATTTCCATAATAACAAAGAATGATTTTTTAAAAATTTTCTAAACATTGTATAATGTTTAAAGTTTTATTATATTTAAACAGAAAGAAGATAAAAATTCTGGGAAAGATTTATTTGAGAAATTTTAACCAATAAAAGAAGAAGTATCTTACTGTCTTTCCAAAGAATTCATTTTCCATTCTTTCCCTACTCCCTTAAAGTCATGAAATTATGTTGAAACCTCCATAGAAAAGGATAGAACTCTCTGGATATGTGATCATAATCAATTATCATCATTCATGATAGTTTTATATTCTACAAAATTGCCACAAACACTGAATTAGCAAATATTAAATTATTGCTCTTAGGGGTAAGATAGGGTTATTAGTCTGTAAGTCTATGGTCACATTATTTTTATCAATCAATCAATATCTAACCTTGTTTTATGAGTGTTTCTGTTTAAAGACATTTAACATATATTTCTTACAAATAATTATGTGCAGTATTTTATAATAAAACAAGTGTCAATTATCACAATTTTGTGTATTGTGCTTTACTGTGATTGCACTATTATTTTTAATTCTATCATTTACAGACATAGTATCTATATACAGTATTCGGTAAAATTTACAAATAGTACTGTGAACATACTGCTTAATATAGTAATGCAAATGAAGTCTCTTTTAAAAAAGTATAAGCATTTAAAATTTTATAAAAACATATATCTAAGTAATGGGTCTGTGCTCTGTACAATTAAATGTCCCTACTGTGGCTTGCCCCAGGAAAATCAAAAGGAGAAGATGGTGGAACTTATTCTGCAAAAGAGGAAGTAATTGACAAGGGAAGCATGTCAACATGTGGCAGTTCTGCCTCACGAATTTGGCTCTTGCAACTTGTTGATGGCTTCAGCAATTTTTCTTTCTGAACTGCCTTCAAAATTATGTTAGCTTTGTCTGCTTGGCTTTTTTTCTCAAATCTTTAAGCATCTCAATGTAAGGAGCAAACACAGTGGAGGGCAGGTGCTTAAATTTCAGGTGCAATCAAGCATAGGATCATATATCACTGAGAATTTTGTCTAATGTAGAATTCCATTATGATAGTTTGGCCTCTTTGAGATCCACAGTTTTCAGAGGCCTAGGCTGATTTCATCACCTTCTTCATCATTGCTGACTCTGACACTTTGTTTTGCTGTTTCATCAGGTCTTCACTGGTCAGTTTTATTCTCTTTTCTGCCAAAATTTCCTCCATGTTTTCTCTCATGTTGTCAAAGCCTTCACTATTTATTTGCCACATAACACATATTATGCTTTTGATACTGTTCTTTGTTTTCTGTAACACTTTCAAGGCCTACAGACATTTTCATACAGTCTGTGCAAATATCTTTTCTACTTATTGATAGTGGTTTGATGCTGACCAAGATTTGCCTATATAATCAATAATGTTACTTACAGTGACTGACTTCCAGTCATCATGGTGACTAGTTTTTGTCAAGAGTCTCACAAGCCTTGCTGTAAAGTTCTGTCATGCAATGTATCTTAAAGCTTTTATTATGCTATGATTGAGGGGTTGGATGGGAGATATAGCTTTTGGAGGCATAACCTATGCCTCTTTTCTGTGTCATCCACACTTTTTATTCTACTTCCAATGGACTGGCTTATGGTTCAGTTTTTTCCTATAAGTACTCCTGAAATTTGTGCCCAAATACCATGAGGGATTTGATCTTAAAGCAGAACTTGAGATTGGCACACAATAGCAAGTTTCTAAATCTTTGAATAATTTAAAGCCAGGGACTTTAAAGACCAATTGTGTTATATAGGTTCATTCCCCAATATCTTGTAAAACAAGCCAGTTTCATCATCATTGAAAGCTTACTCTTCCACATAACCCTTTTCCTGTATAACACTTGGCACATTTTTAAAAATTCTTCCATAGCCTCCTGAACTTCAGAACCTATAAGTTGAATAGTTTTCACACAGTAGCACCTTTTGAAACATGTGAACCAGCCAACACTAGCAGAGAAGGGTTTAACATTTTGCTGACCCTGAGTAATATGACTGTCAATTTCTTTGGCTTTCTTCCTCACAACAGTGTTATCAACTATGCTTTTTTATTGGTCATCTCATGAATCCATAAATTTAGCTGCTTTTCCAAAGCTTCATCATGCACTATGGGTGTTAACACATTCTGGAGCAACTTCCCTTATAGACCTGCAAATTTCTTCTTTTGACATTTACATATAGTACTTTGAACATACTGTTCAATACAGTAATGCAAGTAAAGTCTCTTAAAAATACAACTGTGATGTACAATGTAGTTGGTTCATTAGCACTGAACTCATGGCCAACAGCACTATACTTTACTGAATGAAGTTTATCTAACACATGTATTTTCTCCATAAAGCACATCAGAAACTTCTTGCACTTAGACAACACTTCAGCACTGAGCTTGCGGGCCATTTTAAATAGTGAAATCATCATCAAAAAGCACAAGAATTTGAGGGGGGGGGGGGGAAGTGTCACTAAATAGATGTGAAAAGAATGCTTATTTACCATATAATACAGAGATGAAACAAGTGGACAGAGAAACATCGGTTTGTTTTGACCTCAGCTTGGTACACGCAGGAAGGATGACTCAATTTTCTTGCCACTCTGTACATATCTAGGAATGACTACAAAATCACAGCAATTGATTTGGGGATTACAAATAAATTTTACAAGTAAGCAAATTTACAAAAATGGAATCCACAAATAATGAAAGTTAGCTGAACTTAGTATTTATTTGCATGAACATGTTTTAAAATATCTAAAGAATGAGCTGTACAAACCTTTGAAAGAGGTAAGATCATGTTTTCTATTTTCAGCTAAGTATGCCAAAGAACTATGAGCACTACCAGCTCAAATATCACCACAGGGAAGAATTTATGCATTTTGTAAGGAAATTAAGTTCAAACACAACTTGAAACTTACAGTTTTGAGGCTATATGGTATTTCCCCTAAATAAACTGCTGCAGAAAGGGGAAAATAGGATAAACATTCCAGGTTTGCTGAAAGCAATTAGAACCTGCAAACCAATTGTTAAATGTTCAGCATGAGCATTTACCCTTTGGGAATCTAGGTAATGTTACAGTTAAATACCTATTTTACTGTTTTGTTTGTCTAAATTCAAAAAAGTGATGAAGGAAATAATAATGTAAATAAAAGTGTACCTGGTATACTACTTTTCTCCTCAGAAAGACAAGTGTTTAACATTTGCCTGTATATTCTTGGATTAAAATCAATCAAATTTGCAATAATAGGATCAGACTTTGAGCTGGAAAGGGTCTAGAAGGTCATCTAGTTCAGAGGTGTCATAGCTCCTCCCCCAAAACTACCTGACTAAAATCTAAATGGAAAATATTTTCTTGTGTTGTATTATTCAAATTTTATTATTAATTTTATTGTTTAGTTTATTAATTTGTTATTTTGTTCTTTAATATTTGGTTTTCTAAGTCAATATGCAGGGACCCTCATGTTATGTTTCTGAGTTTTACACCACTGACCTAGTCCCATTTAAATGGAGTCCATAACATATGAAAGTCAGCATAGAGAAACTGGGAAAGATTTAGAGGTCCATGAAAATTGTTGTGAAATATATGAAGGACTGTCATATGCAAGAGGAATTGGATTTGCTCTGTTCGGCCGCAGAACACGGGACCGGTTGCAGTCGGTGGAAGTTACAAAGCATCATCTCGACACAACAGGAATATACGACTACAGCTGTGCATACAGATGAGTCAGGATCGCACTAGAAAGACGGGATGACCACATCTGGGTATACTGAGAGTTTCTCCTATTACGGTTTGTGCCTTCTTGGAGACTGGAGGTGGGGAAAGCCACATTAAATCCTCCCGGAGAGCTGGTGAGGGATGAAGATTAAGGCTAAAGTCATTCTCCGCTAACGTCTGTAGAGGGAGCTGGAGAGAAAACGAGCTTGCCTTTCGAAAACCACGCTCCTTCCCAGCTAAGAAGCACTACAGTCTCCTAGACAACGACGCCTCCGCCGTCCCAGAACGCTCCGACCCAGGATACAAACTACATTTAGCCTCTCACCCCTCCCAAAAGCACCTGGGCCATTTGTCACCCGTCCTTCTGAGAAGAGCGGGTAAGATGGCGCTTGCACCCTTCCACTCCACTCCACCCTACTCC
Organism: Antechinus flavipes; assembly: GCF_016432865.1. Lineage (NCBI taxonomy): Eukaryota > Metazoa > Chordata > Mammalia > Dasyuromorphia > Dasyuridae > Antechinus > Antechinus flavipes. Next base: position 331,056,958 of record NC_067401.1, read on the forward strand.
ACAACAGCATTCACTAACAGAAGGAACAGAAACACTTAAATAGTCCGCGTTGGCCCTTTCCCTAGCACAGGGAGAAGCTTCTCGGAGGTGGGGCGAGAGGCGTTTCTCAAAAGGTCTCGAGGAGAGAGGAGGGCCTCGCGCCTCGCTTTCTCATCAGGGATTGGCTTATCTCTCTGACCTGCGTGGTGACGTATGGGAGCGCGCGCACAGAACAGAAAGGAGAGGTTCCGGAGTTCTCTTTCCGGAAGTGACCTGTAGGGCCCCGTGGCCGCAGCGTGACGCGGGTGCCGGCGTGTTAGAGAGAGCGCTAGAAGGACCCGGCGTGGGTTACCCCAACTAGAGCAAAAGATACTTGGGAACTTGTAGCTGCGGGGACCGAGTCCTACGGCGTAAACCTCTGCCTGCTGCAGCATGGTAAGCAAGGTCGCCCTCTCTTCTCTCCACAGAACGGACGAGGGCCGCCCGGTGGGTGGAGGGGAACGAAAAGGACTGCCCCGCTGCTGGACCACAGTAGGCGTTGGTACCAACTTTCGTTCTGACTTCCGTGGGGAAGTCCCCGGGGTTGAAAGAGGCTCCTAGCTGGTGCTTGCCGGTGCTGCTGGTGGCTCTGACTTCTCTGCAAACGACCGCCTGACCCGCTCTAATGTGGAAATCACCGGAACCTCCTCCTTCCCTCTTTAAAAACTCCTTTTCCTTCTGGAGTACAGCAGAATTTATTATTCTACATAATTTACACGCAGTAACCTAGGAGCCAGATTGCTATTTATTAGAAATATCAATGTATTATTCTCCTGCTCAAAAGGCTTTGGGGGCTCTCATCTTTAGGACAAAATGCAAACTACCAAGCACTTTTAAAAGCCTAATAAAATTTGCTGCCAACTTTTTTTTTTTTTTATTTAAATCTACGTGCCTCTTGCTGCATAATCCACCCCGCCCCCATAGCACCTTATGTTCCTATATTTTTGCAAAAGCCTGGCACGCTCTCCTTTATCGTTATCTCTGGAGATCCCTGCATCCTTTCAAAGCCCAAGTCACCTGTAATCACAGTATCTTTTATGTAATCTTCTTCATCCTATTGCCTTCGCTCTGAGACTACTTCCCACATATTTTCCTTGTGCATAACTGTACGTTGCTGTTTGTGTGTTGTCTCCCCCATTAGACTGTCAGCTTCTCGAGAGCAAGGACTGTGCTTTAGTTTTTTGCCTTTCTTCGAATCCCCAATACATAGCACAATGTCTGACACACTTAGTAAGGGGAGAGGGGAGAGAAAGAAAGTATCTACTTTGTGCAAGGCAGCCTGCTGAGTGCTTTGCAAATATTCTGTCATTTGATCCTCACAGCAACCTTGCATATAGGGGTTGTTATCTTCATTTTACAATTGAGGAAACTGAAGCAGGTTTAAGTGACTTGCCCAAAGTCAGAATTATTGCATATCTGAGGCTAGATTTAAACTCAGTTTTTCCTAACACCAGGCTGGCATCTTTACATTGTGCCTCCTAGTTCTTTTCATTCAATAAGTGCTAATGGAAAATTTCAAATCCCGGTTCCCAGTTCCCACATCCAGTATTCCCCACCCCCCAACTCTTATCACACTACTTGTAAATAATTCAGTTAAACATTTAGGTGCCAATGATGTATGTGCACTTTGCTTAAATACTTGGGGTTACTATATATAACAGACTTTTGCTCTCATAATTGTAATCTGATGAGCAAAAATGGCATGTAAAAATAATGATGGTAAGAAAGTGGAAGAGATTTAAATAAAGTGCTATGAGAAATTTGAGTTGAAGAGTATAATAACCATAGGAACATGATAGGAAAGTCTGGGAAGCTTCATGAATTGGTCATAAATGTTGTATAGGAACTTTCTGTTTGGGTATAATTTGGACTGGCTAGATAAGGGCTTGGCAAACTGGCCTCATCACCTATTTTTAAATTATGTAGTTTGCTGGATCCTGGATTACATGACTGGGTTATGTACACTCTTGAAATTCTCTGAAGAGGCAGTACCTGAGTTAAGGCCTTAACAGGAAATAGATGAGATGGGGGGCGGGGAGGAGAATCCCTTCCAAAGATGAGAGATTCTGTGAAGAAATGTTTGGAGATGGGAGGTGAGAATAAGGGATGGAGAATAATTTTAAGTTTATCTGGAGCCTAGATTTATATTTAATAGAATGTGAAGGGAATTGGTTCAAGAAAAAGGCTGAAAAAAATTAGTTAGAATTCAATTGATTAGAGGCATTGGGAACCTGTTGACGTTTCTTAAGTAGAAAGGGAATATAATCAACCCAAGGAGTGTGTTGGGAAGATTACTTGGACAGAGATGTGAAGAATGTTTAAAAAGAGATAATAGAGGCAGGATTGGCTGAATGCCTTCCTGTTGGATTAGGCTTCAGTAATAGTAGCTAACATAGAATTTTAAGGTTTACAAAAGTCTATACATTTATTATATCATTTGATCCTCACAGAAGCCTTATCATGTAGAGACTGTTATTATCTGCATGGCTGGTTGAATGACTTGTCCAGAGTCACACAACTACTCAGTGTCTCTGGAAAATTCAAACTGGTCCTTCTGGATCCTCCAGAACTCTTATCTAATATGACTCCTAGTTTGCATGTAAAGAATTTTGCAAATTTTTAATTTTTGTTTGTTATCTATTATTATTATAATAATCTGTTACTTATTGTCTTTTATGTAATCTTTCTTCATCCTATTGCCTTTGCTTTGAATCTACTTCCAACATATTTGGCTTGAACTAAAATTTGGGGGAACACACTGTATTTCAGAAGCAGAAAAAAGAGGGGGGGAGGGATATATGAGGGATAGGAGTCAGATAATTGAAGTTTTGACTTGAAGAATTTATTGTCTTGATGTCAACAGAAATGGAAAATGTTAAAGAAAATTTAAGTTTTGAAAGAAATAAAATTTGTTCAGTTTAGAACTTATTGAATTTGAGGTGTTGGCAGGATAAAGATTAGGTGTTAGGACTGGGATGAGTTTGAGAGAAATAGTCAAAGGAGGAATCAGTTGGTTGTGTTACTATTCACCTGTTCCAATGCTTCCTTTCTGAAGCCTCATAAGAAGAAGAAGCCATTTATAGACAAAAAGAAAGCTGTATCTTTCCACCTAGTACACCGAAGCCAGAGGGATCCTTTAGCAGCAGATGACACTGCACCTCAGAGAGTTCTACTGCCTGCACACAAAGTAAGTACACTTCATTTTTCTGTGATATTAAAGAGGTTTGTTGTTAAAATTGTGTGTTTTTCTGGCATATCAGATAATAATGACTAATATTTATGTAGCACTATGAGATTTACAAAGTACTTTACATATATATATTCATTCATTTGGTCTTGATTACAATCTTGTACATACTACAGATATTATTATCCCTATTTTACTGATGAAGAAACTGAGGCTAAACCGGATTGAGTGATTTCCCCCAGCACAAACAAGCTAGTAAATGTCATACGTAGAGTTTGAACACAAGTCTTCCTGACTCCCAAGTCCTACAATCTATTTTGACACCTAATTGCTTCTATTAATGCAATTCTTATGTCCAATAGGTCTTTTAGGTTTTATGGCCACAGATTACATTTTTTAACTGCAGTCACCAATCTCACGAAAACTTTTGTGTGTGTGTATAAAAAATATATAGTTTCAATGAATAGAGGGTCACAGAAGATATGTGGAAGGGGATGTTTTTTGGACATGAGCCTTTGCTGCCATACATACATATAAATAATATATCCTGGGATTTTGTTGAGATGGAAAGATTTGGTTTTTGTATATCTATTTGCAGAGAAATGCTTTCCAATACTACAAACTTTTCTACCACCTTTACTTGATAAAATTTTCTTCCTCAGTGCAAGTTATATACAAGTTGAAAAACTTTTAAAAAATATGTTTAGTTTTAAATAACCTTTCCTCTCTGACATAGTTGTTTGATCAGTTTGTTTGAAAATCAAGACTTGGAAGAAAAATGACCAAAATTATCCTTGATTATATAACTCATGTTGATATAAAATGTACTAAAGAGTTCACAAATTTCTTTATTCATAGTTGCATGAGGTAGATAATCCAAGTATCCATTTTATGCAGATAAGGAGATTGAAGTTTAGAGGGGCCAAATAACTTGCCCAAATGTCCCATAACTAATTAACGTTAGAATCTTCATACAAGTTCAAGCCTTTAAAAAAAAATATTCCCTCTACTGTATCCTGTTATTCTTAATAAGTCAGTTTTGTGACTTTGGGTTCTTGAAACTCCTCTTGATATTTTTAATGTTTCATGTTTGGGCAAGCTATTCTCACCCAGTAGGTTAAGTTTCGTGACTTATAAGAGCATCATCTTCTGGTTCCTTGGGTTCTGCTATGTAATGATTGCTGCTATTCCCCCCAAGTTTGGGATGGATCCTGTGAGCTTTTTTTGTGTAAACAGGATTAGCTCAGGTTATACAGACTAACATTATGATCAGTTTCCTGTGCCCTGTCTTTTCAAAGGATCTTTACAAGATTCCATTATGTTTGGCCAATTCTTCTTTGTGTCGCAGAGAGAAGATGAGGAGAGGCGAGCTGAACAAAGAAAATATGGAGTCTTCTTTGATGATGATTATGACTACCTGCAGCACCTGAAGGAACCATCTGGGCCCTCTGAGCTGATTCCCTCATGCCTTCAGAGTGATGTACAAGAACAAACATCATTGATTGCAGTAAGAATATACTTCCTGATTCTTCTTGCTTCAAGGAAATATCAATTGATTAAAAAAAAAAGTTCTGTTGTTTGGGGATTGAGTGTTTTTTATTTTGTCTTATGGAAAATTGGTATATTTTGTTTTTTATAACATTCATTAATAAATATTGTATTTATGTTTCAAAGCTTTGGGAGAAAATAAAGACTTGACCTCTTAGTGCAAGCATCAGTTTAATATGTGGTTTGCAAAATGGAGAAGAAATTCGCTATTGGAGAGAAAATATTGTGGGAAAGGCAAGGTTTAGGCATAAAGTTGGATACAGCAATTGTGTCCCACAGCAAGCCTAACAAAAGCATTTATGCGACCATGAAAAGGACTTGATGGTCTGTGTCTATAAAGTACAAGCATGGAGACTAAAAGATGTTAATTTATATATATAGCATACCTGTAAAAGATTTAGAATGTCACACTTGATATTAATTTAGTTACTTAATATAATTATTGTTAATTGATCATATATCAAAAAATAGATATTGGTTATTAATAGATAATAACCATTTGTATTTATGTATCAATTTATAATGCATTTTCACATTTTGTTGGATCCTATAATTTCTAACCTAACATATTGCATAAATCAAAGGAAGGATCTGATACAAATGTACTTAAATTTTCTGAAGCGTTGCAGGGGTTTTAAAATGCATACTCAGGCATTAAAAGAACTGTAAAAATAAATTTTGTTGTATATTTTATGACAGTCTCCTAATGTTGAACTTCAACCTTATGCTTAGGGAAAAAATTTTCTAATGTAAACATTAACTGAAAGGGCACCATTGAAATAATTGGAAACAAATAAGTATTGTCTGTGACCTGATAAATACTTTATTATAGTACAGTGTTTGGGGTGGATTTGTGGTTTTTTCCTGAGACATTAGTTGTGAAGTTGTATGGCCATCTCTTGACATTATTGGTTTAAGTTTTCAAATAGAGAACATATACATTAGAAGTATGAAATGTACATGAACTGATGCTGAGTGAAATGAGCAGGACCAGGGGATGATTATATACTTCACCAACAATACTATATAATGATCAATTCTGATGGACATGGCCCTCTTCAACAATGAGATTGAACCAAATCAGTTCCAATAGAGCAGTAATGAACTGGACCAGCTACACCCAGGGAAAGAACTCTGGGAGATAACTATGAACCACTACATAGAATTCCCAATCCCTTTATTTTTGTCCACTGCATTTTTTATTTCCTTCACAGGCTAATTGTATACTATTTCAAAGTCTGACTTTTTTTATACAGCAAAATAACTGTTTGGACATGTATACATATATTGTATTTAACTTATACTTTAACATTTAACATGTATTGGTCAACCTGCCATCTGGGAGAAGGGATGGGGGGAAGGAAGGGAAAAGTTGGAACAAAAGGATTTGCAACTGTCAATGCTGAAAAATTACCTATGCATATATGTGGTAAATAGAAAGCTATAATAATAATAATAATTTAAAAATAGAATTTAAAAAAAGTATGAAATGTAAACAGAGAGGTATGATAGAATATTGCCAATATGTACTCATTCTATCTATGGGATCATCTTGGAAAACATAAATAATTCGATTACTGCAGTATTGCATGTAAATTCTTATTAGAGACCTCTCAGAAAAATGCAACCAGAAGCCAAGTCATTCATTAATACCATTTAAAGTATGATGAGAAACTCTAGGAATCTAAGATATACCCTACATTCCTTCAAGGAATCATAGAATTTTTAAACTGGAAAGGATTTGAGAGACCAATTAAGCCAATTTCATGTTTGTCTAGTTGGGATGATAGCGTATGAAAGAATATTGATAGTAAACCAGGGAGTTTCATAATTTTTTTGAGCCAGAAAGTATTATAATCAAATAAAATTGCAGAATGTTAGAGAGGACGAATTAGAAGCAAGAAAACTTCTTTGAAAACCATTGAGATGATAAATGGTCATTGGCTTTAAAAATATAGAGACAGTAGATATGTGGAAAAAATTGAAATAAGACTAGATGGGACTTTAGTGACTAGATTTAGTGTGGCAAGGAAGGGGTGAATCAGAGAAGATTGATTGGGAGGGTAGTCATCTATTCCATTGTTAAGAGAGACAAAAGTGGGAAGGGGCTTGGATTTGGGAAGAAAGATATTGAGGCTAGTTTGGGGCACAGAGTTTGAGTTATTAATGAAATATTCAAATAGAGATGTGGAAGTAGACTTCAGGTGGATATATATAAGGTTTAAAATAATGTTTTTTTTTCCCCCCCTCCTCAAGACTCCTGGAATTAAGTTGCCTTCATCTGTATTTGCATCAGAGTTTGAAGAAGATATAGGACTATTAAATAAAGCAGCTCCTGTATCAGGTGTGTTATAAGAAGAAAAATTTTAAAGAGAATTTTCCCTGTTCCACATAAACTCTTAAGAATGTTCTAAAGATATATTTTCCTGAAAATTGAAGTTAAACTTTATGTAGTTATTCTGTACTTTGATTTGTACAGTCTTAGTCCTAAGATACTGATTTTTCAATGTATTCTTGATACAACAAATTTGTTGTCAAAGTATTCTTATAAGTGTTCATCTTATAATTTATAAGTCTTATATTACTCTTTAATTGGGGGAAAAATAACAGCATTCTTACTATTCCCATATGATTGTATGAAATAAGAAAACCTTACAGAAAGTCTTATGAAGACTTGTGAAATAACCTTATCAACTCTACTCCATCTAAATACTTGTCAAATGTTGACTGATCTTTGCATTATATAATGGATAATAGAGTGATGCATATCCAAGCTAATTATAATAAATCCCTGAGTTGGGATTTCTTTGTCACTTTGGAATTATGTTTTGCTAGACAACCAGTATAGCAACAGTGTTCAGGACCTTGGAATCTGGTGCTTAAGTCTTACATCTCACATAAGCTAACTGGGTGATGCAGGGCAAGACAGTATACCTCCCATTTTTCTAGCCAACTTTCTAGCACTTTAAGTTGCTGAAGGGTTAACAATTTACATTTATGGATAGGATTTCCATACTTGTAAGTCCTTGTAGCAATGAACTCACAGGTGTCCAGCCCATTAGAATTTTGCTAAACAGAATATTGCTTGAAAGAATGGGTCATGTTTGTTATTCAAGGATTTCTTTATGCCATTGTGACATATAAGCATTTTGTTTTTCTCCAGGGAAAAACATAGTTAGTCAGGGAAAAATTAGTAAGCCACATAATTTGGAGTAAAAATAGAGCTAGAAACTATGGGTTACCTATGTTCTTTTCTTACTTGAACATTATGTTGCTTCTAATTAAAATGAAGTTTAAACTTATTTTACCTTTTGGAATTTTAAATTTTAAAGCTTTGAAATGATTGCTTATTTTACTAAACAAACACTTGGTCCTTTAGAAAAACCAGATTGTATAAAGTTAATCAGTTGTCTAGGAAATTACCTTCCAGGTTTTTTCTATCTGTTTCTCTCTTTTTTTTTAGGTCCTCGATTGGATTTTGATCCTGACATTGTTGCAGCTCTGGATGATGATTTTGACTTTGATAATCCAGATAATCTGCTTGAAGATGATTTCATTTTACAGGCCAATGAGCCAACAGGAGAAGATGGACAGATGGATATGGAGTATGTGTGTCTGGTTTTAAAAAACAGGATCGTGTACATTGTTGCTCTTAGAAATTTTAAAAATAAGAGGGAGTTTGGAATCATAGAGTATTAGAATTGTTAAGGATCATAGTTTAACCCTTCTTTTTAATTGAAGAAATGAGGTCCCAGTGGAAATATTTTTAAAAAGATTGTCCATATATAACCTGTATCAGATTGCCTGCTGTCTTGGGGAAAGAGTGGTAAAGGAGGGAGGAAAGGGAGAAAAATTTGGAACTCAGAATTTTACAAAAATTAATGTTGAAAACTGTCTTTATATATAATTGGAAAAATAAATATTATTGAGAAGAAATGAGATCCCATGGGAAGAGTAGGGTGAATTATGCTGTTGATGTATCTAGTAATTAGATTTCCAATATTCAGTGCTAGCTTGTTGGATGGCATAATTCCATTTCTATACTTCAAACCCTGTCCAAAAATATTCTTCTTTATAAAGATTCCAGTTACATATGGTTCATAGTATGTTTTTATATAGTTTTAGGAGATACGATTTCAAAGATGACAATCATGGAAAACATATGGAAAATGACAGCGATGAAGATGATTATGACTCTGAGGGTGTATTATCAGATGAAGAATTATCTATCTATGGAGAAAGTCAAAAGGATTTGTTTTTGGAAGAAGAAACTAAGAGTCGCTTCACAGATTATTCTATGACTTCCTCTATCATGAGGAGGAATGAACAACTGACTTTACTAGATGAAAGATTTGAGAAGGTAAGATTGTAAAGTAGCAAAATTTTGATAATTTACTAATCTCTATGGCACAAGTGCTTGCCCCCAGGATTCTGGCATAGGAACCAAAAATTAGAAATAGTTTCTACTTGAAAATTATAGGAGAATCTAATAATATTTGCAAATTATGGATTTCTTTAAATTCTTTTTTGATTCATCATTTAATATCCCTTTCCTCCATAATTGAAGGACACAGCTGTATTAATTGCCCTGGTAAATGAGAATACTTTTTCATCTGTGTTGTGACAGAAAGAATTAGTAATAATGCACAGATGCCATTTGCTATGTCACAGTGTTTTAGTGTTGAATACATTATTAATGACCCACAAGTATTCAATGATAGCAATACTTAATGAGAAAGTATTTTCAAGTTATTCAAAAGAATAAAGAAAATCACTATAATAATGATTAGAAATTTCATGGTACATTTTGTTCTTTTTATCCCTCTTTAGTTCTTTGAGCAGTTTGATGATGATGAGATTGGAGCATTGGATAATGCAGAATTGGAAGGTTTTATTCATGCAGATAGCAACCGGTTACAAGAGGTTCTGAATGACTATTACAAAGAGAAAGCAAAGAAGTATGTCTTAAATTTTTCTTTCTGCTTTTATGACACCTGCTCAGAAAGTTAATTGGTTAATAAAACCTAAATAAGTTTGTGCCTTTGTGGCATTTTTGACTTTAGGGAAACCATAGTGAATAATTTGTTTAAATGAGTTACTCGTTTCTAGGCACAGCATAATCAACCTTCATCCTGAGTAAAGTACTGGTTCCATTTAATTGAATTTGGAGATTGGTACCTTCTATCTTCTTTTTCTGGCATACTGTTTTCCAACCCCACATAATTTTTTGACTGAAATTTCAGGATAATTAGTCAGGAAATTATTCTGAATTCTGTTTGTATAGACTCACTTCTCTTTTATTTTTTTTTTCTGAAACCTATGTGTTCTTAGAGGTAAAAAGGGTTCCCAGACTATAAATCTTCCACTTGCTTCCTCCCAAGATTGACCTTTCAGTTTTAGTTGACAAGATAGGCATAAATGTCAAGCTGAATGACACTCAAGCTGTTTTGGAATGACCATGAACTAAAAGCACAAAATTCTTCTGTTAGCACTTAATAACTTTGTTGATCCTGTGGTGGGTAACAATAGTTTTTTTATGTACTGATAAAAAGAGTCTCAAAGAGGTCACATCCAGGATGAGCAAAGTCTTGTGAAAAATACTAAAAGACAATAAGTATTCCGTAAAAGACAAAGAAATTAGAAGGAAGCAGATTTCAGCTTTTCATAAGACCTTTCAACAATTAAATGTATTCCTAAATGGATTGTGTTGTTTCAAGAATTTTTCATTATTTAACTGTTTTATGTATGGACTAAATGAACATTTGTCAGTGATATTATAGAAAAGATACCTTTATTAGTTACCTGTTGGACTAAAAAAGTCTGTGATTCTTTCCAACTCAAGTTTTGTTGACATTATTATAATAATCTTCTGATTAGTCTCCCTGCCTCATCTTCTTCCCTCAATCCATCTTCCCAAAGGTGTATACACATCACTTACTCTCTGGGAAGCATTATTGGCTCCTTTTTGCCTCTTGGAAAAATGCCAATTTTTCTGGCATTAAAAGGTTACCAAAGTCTATATCTTTATTTTTCATCAACTTCACATTTCTTCTCCTCAGCCCCTTTTTTATTTCAGCCAAGTTGGCCTGTCTGTTATTAGTTATCCTTGTCTTTCCATTGCCCTTCTTCTGGGCTCAGGTAAGCTCTTCTACCTGGATTGAGGGTTCCCCCCCTTGCTGCTCTCTCCTAGAATTCCTCCTTTCCTTTTTAGTTCAGCTCAAGCACTACTTCCTTCACAATATCTTTTCTGATTGTCCCATTTATTGATGCCCTTTCCCCTAGAAAGTCATTTTGCATGTATTTTGTGTTGGCTTCATTATGCATGTGTTATTTCTTGCTAAGAGATATTCAGATAGAGGGATTATTTTGTCTTTATCCTTTCAGCCTCAACCCAGTAGAGTATTGGCACATAGTAGGAACTTGATAAATGCTTGTTAAATAAAAAAAATTGTGATCTGATTAAGAACTAAGCCTTCAGAGATTGCTTTTCTAAACTTTAAAAAAAAAAAACTCATTTTTTTTCCACCAAAAAAGAATAACCAGTGTAAAAGGTGAGAAAGCAAAAATGATTGTTTGCCTTTACAATATACTTTACTATTTCCTCCCCAGAAAAGGTGCTGCAGTAGATAGAGTGTTGAAGTTAGTGTCAGAAATACCTGAGATAAAATCCTGCCCCAGACACTTAATTAACTGGGTAATTGGGCAAATCATTTAACTTTGCTAAGCCTCAGTTTTCTCATCTTAAAATTAGGAGTACTAACATTCACCTCATAGAATTGTTGTAATGATCAAATAAAATAACATGTAAAGTGCTTTGCAAAGCATAAAGCTCTTTATAACTAGTAGCTATTGTGGAGGTGACTCAGGTCTCCTGAAGACAATGCTAGTAGTTATCCTAATAGTAGTTATCCTAATAAGCTTAACAAGTCTTAACAAACTGGAAATGCTCCAAAATAGTGAACTGTATCTGAGGGACCCCTCTAGGCATGTTTAAGGAAAGTCATCACCAGATTAGCTTTGGAATGTTAGCTTTTTCAGCAGTAGCAACTGTCAAAGACCTGTTAAGACATATGTATGAATGGAAAGAGTTCCCACACTGATAAAATCACAATTATAGGAAATATTCAAGTATGCTGCTTCACTTAGCACTTTACTTTTAATAACTCTGTAACATACATAATACAAATATCTCATTTTACAGATGAAGAGTCAGATTTAAGTTTGACTTTCCCAAGAACTAATAATTGTCAGAGCTAAAAATTTAACTGAAATCTGACTCTTGATCCAGCATTGTTTTCACTTTACTCCTTCTGTGCTATACTTCTCCCCAAATGGTATACAAAATAGCTAATGGGGAGTAAAAAATAGAAAAACCTGAATGGAAGTGATTGGCAAGGAATCCTCACAGATACTGTGAATGGTTATTTATATAGTTGATATCACTGTGTATTTTAGAAATTGTATTTCCATAGACATAATACAATGTTTCTTTTTTTTACTTCATTCTGACTTAAAATCAACCAAAAGCTGTGTCAAATTGGATACTCTTGAACCCCTTGAAGATGATAACTTACTCATTAATGAAAAAGATGAGGATGATGAAGAAGAAATTGTTACTGTAGTTCTTGAAGAGCCCAAAGAGAAATGGGATTGTGAATCTATTTGTAGTAAGTATTTTTATTGTTAATGTCAGTGATGTTATGGTATATTTAGCATATCATAATCTCATTACTTGCATAGTTAAGATTTCATATTATGTGAAATTTTTTTTAAAACCTTTCTATATTTAGAAATGGGTACATCAGGTTTTTTCATTTTTCATCTTACTGCTTGAGTTTTCTTAAGCAGAACAAAATAAATCTCTTATCACCTATGTTGTCTTAGACTTTTGATAAATGTAGTAAGAACTGCCTCCTTTAATTGAAGGTGTCTATTCATGTATTTTTACTATTAGTTTTTCTTTTCAGGTACATATTCGAATTTATACAATCATCCTCAGCTTATCAAGTGCCCACCAAAGGTATGCCTTATACCATTTTAAATTGCCATTAAAGGGGGACTTGAAAATAAGTCCATTTTTTGGGTAAAGAACATGACACCATTTAAAGAACATAATGATACTGTCAGCAAAGGGATCTACGTTTACAACAGAAAGGTAAGCAAATGAAGAAAGAATGTTATTAACAAATTAGATTTTTAATTTTTTTTTCTCAGCCCAAACACATCCAGATCTCCTCTAAAACAGGAATACCTCTAAACATCTTACCACAGAAAGGACCTACAGCAAAACAAATTGAACGAATGCAGATGATTAATGACAGTGATCTGCCTAGAGTATCAGTCCAACCACGTTGTAAAAATGAAACCAAAGAAGACAGAAAAGCGAGAAAACAAGCTATAAAAGAAGAACGTAAGGTGGGTAAAACACTTTTCCATGTAGTTATGAAGAAAAAAGCAGGGGAAGGGGAAGGGAATGGAAACTGTCGGCCTTTGTATAGTTTTTGTTATCATGTCAGTCATTGTAATCATATCCTTCTGCAGGAACGCAGAGTGGAGAAGAAAGCAAACAGATTAGCCTTTAAATTGGAGAAAAGAAGACAGGAAAAAGAGCTGCTCAACTTGAAGCAGAATGTTGCTGGTCTGAAGCTCTGATAATGGAACATTGAGACTGGCCCTTTGTACTGCTTTTGTGGACTCTTTGCTGAGTATCCCTTTTTGGACTGAACTGTGAGAAAAGACAAAACTGATTCTCCAGCCAATTACAGGAATATGTACAGGGAAAAGAGAGTGTTTGGATTGTTTCATGCCAGCACTTTTTTAAATGAACATCTTTTTGCAAACATTAAATCAGATTGCTTTGATATGTAGATTTTTCTTTCCCAAAAACAAAATAACTTTATGAGTATGAAGTATTTATAAATATCTTGTCAAATAACATTTGATTAAAGAAACTCTAATGGCATTTCTAGTGTGATTTCTGGAGATTTCCGTACATTTGGCAGCATTCTTGAACATTCTTAATAAATTTCCCTACACTGATGATGGATTGATAGCATGGTTCTAAGTGAATTGATAGAGAAAAGTGGCCTGATAAGAGTTTATCTTTATTAAATCCTGAGCGTGCATCAATGTTCAGTGGACTTTATACTGTAAGTCCCCTTCTGGAATGAGACATAATTTGTAATCAATCTAATAGCAGATTACTTTGATTTAGAAAGATTGCTTTTTGTGCTCTCTTTCTCTCTTTTTTTTTTTTTTTTTTTTTTATGATTTGAACTAATTGAAGTTGAACTAGTTTATATTTGATAAAAAATATACAAATAGACATTTGGGAGTCTTTCTGTTGGAGTTTTTGGGTTTTGTTGTTCTCCCTTTAAATCTCATCACATTTGTAAGATTCATGGGATTGGAGTCATAATTGTCAATTATTTGGTAGCTAGTGACTGGTGACTGACTTGGCTGCAAAACACTTGGTAATGATAATTTCTTCATGTGTCTGTAATCAACATGTTAGATATAACTGTTGTATATCTGTGTTTAGCAAATCAATGGGAGTGATGAACGGAATGCTTGGGAAGGAACCATATCCATCAGGTGAATAGCATTTGATGTCTAAACTTAAGCATTATGTTTCATAGCTAACTAGTAATACCAGTGGGATTCTCATTTTGTTTTCCAAAGAAACATCATAGAACAGTGGAAAGAATTTTGGTTTTGGAGTCAAACTTTAGTTCAAATCACAATTTTGTCACTATTTGTATGACTATAGTCAAATCATTTTCATGTTTCTAGGCCTCAGTTTCCTCATCTATAAAAGGAAGGGATTAGATTAGATGATATAAGGATCCTTCTAGCTCTGACAGTGATCTGTTTAATGGAAATCTTTTATCCTTATATTCCATAGTTCTCTGTTAGTTAATTTGAACTATGTATTAACACTATACGATTCTAACTCATTTAGAATTTATTCAATTGTTTGTGGAGAAAATATAATAGGTGCTATATAGACAACCATATACATGGTAGAAACTAAAGAAAAGTTTGTTGAATAAATCTTGAGAAAAGTATCAGAGTAGGAAACTCATATTTAAAAACTAATGTGAATGGAGAAAGATCAACTCAAGAGAAATTAACTGGTCTGATACTTTTTATTTTTTTTCTTAAATAGATGAGGAAATGAAGGCTCAGGAAAGTGAAGTACTTGTTCCTATTTATATAACCAGGTGGCAGTAGAATTAAAATCTGTGTCTCTTGATTTCCCAATTAAGCTGTCTTTCCAATGGTAAAAGCCTTCCCTAAGAAGAGGTATGTTAACTACAATAGCTACTTAGTCAATTGAAAACAGTTCCTCAGACCAGAAAAGGGTTTGTAGATAGAAAAATTTTAGTTCTGGGTAAATTTATTTTGTGGGCTTTTAATTTCATTGTATATGAATCAGATAATTTAAGAATATATTAATAATAGAACACTATTGAGCTGTAACCAGAGATCACAAATTTTAGCAAAGAAAAAGTGAGAGGAGCAAGATAATAAAATTTTTGGTTCTGCAGAGATGCACAATATTCTGCCATGACATTTTGAACAATAAAATTAATATGTAATAATACTGTGATTAAGATTATCATCAAAAGATATGAGTAAATTTATTAGTATGTACTGTTTAAGTCACTTTGTTAGCATTGGAAATACAAAAAGGTAAAAAGGCAATGTCTCTAACACTCCCTGCCTCAAAGATGATGGCTGTGGACATATAAATATATGCATACATGGGTATATATCTTATTTAGAGATATATGTGTATGTATACACGTGATAAATATATGCACACACATACAAAAATGATATCATGCTCTACTGTATTATTAGTCAAGTGCCAAATGAGTGATATATCAAATGCTTTGGGAGCACAAAGGAATTGTCCTCAAATCCAGTGTTCCACAGATGTTGAAGTTTCAGTAGGGAAAGTGAGCTGTGCGCTGAGTAGGTCTTGAATGGAGGTTGGAATCATCCAACAGAGCCATTTCAGGCAAAAGGAATGGAAGAGAGGGAAAAAAGAAAGTGGTGATCGTAAATAAGATGAGCTAGTTTGTGATCACTTCAGCAGCTTTTACAGTTAAGAGAGCTAAGTGACAAAGGGAATAGAGTGCTTGTCTTGAAATCAGGAAGACTTGTCTTTGTGAGTTCAAATCTGGCTCCAGAACCTTACTTAACTGTGTGACTTTGGGCAAATCACTGAACCCTGTTTGCTTCAGTTTTGCCAGAGTGATAAATGATGAATTACTCAAGTTTCTGCTAAGAAAACTCCAAAGTGTAGAGTTAAGAAGAGTGATACGACTGAACAATTATTTTTAATGTATTTTTTCCAGACTTATTAATACTTTTACTATTTTAGAAGTTAAATTCATTTGATAATAAACAGCTTTTTTTCATTTGTAGTATACTATTGGTGTACACTCACCATTGTGATGTCATTGGATAACTCCCTTCTTAAAAAACTGTTCAGGAATGATCACTTCTTAGTTGAAATATTAAAATTCACTCCTTTACATTGTGATTATGCTTGTGGTCTCT
The DNA here is from genome assembly GCF_016432865.1 of Antechinus flavipes. Taxonomy (NCBI): domain Eukaryota; kingdom Metazoa; phylum Chordata; class Mammalia; order Dasyuromorphia; family Dasyuridae; genus Antechinus; species Antechinus flavipes. Next base: position 331,073,282 of record NC_067401.1, read on the forward strand.
GGTGTAACTTTCTGACCTGATTGGCTATTCCAGTCAAACTCAGTTCACATAAGAGTGAAATCTCTTTTAATGGTTAATGATCTTTGTGACCTTAAAGCAACTAGAGTTCCTTCTGGAGAAGGAAAACCATTGGCTCTGCTAAACTCTGATTTTAAATTTTCTTGGCTACCCCACAATCAGATGAGAAAAACTTCTTCTCTGCTTTGGCATGTCCTTATAAGGATGATTTGTGCATAGCTGATATAATGCCCTAAAAGACATTGGGATTTTTTTAAAGTAAGAAACTAGTTCATTTTCTCTTAATCTCAACCAGCTTTAGCCATCTTCCCAATAATATGGGACCGAATTACATAGAGTAAATCCCTCATATTTCTTTGGATGCTGTAGTTCTAGCACCATGGATATTTGCAGAGAGAGAGAGGACTCCAAAAGAGTCATCTCAAAAGAAAAGATGAAAAACCAATCTTTAAAGATTCCACAGTGTCTTAAAATATTTGCTGAATAAATTAAGATTGGGTGTAGAATTTTCTCTTTCAAAGGGTTTTTATTTTTCATATTTTCTTAGATTATTATTTTTCCATGTACCACTTTGATCTGTGATGTTATGGGAGCACTCTCTTAATTGCAAATCAAAAGCCATCCATGCATTTTTACATTCATGGTTTCTAAGCTGATGCCTTCCTGTAAATCCTTTTAAGAGGGAACCTGTTCACCTTATATGGATATACTAAGGGTTTTCCTCTAAATCTTTTTGATATTGTATGGATATCAATAGAGCACAGAGACATCACATCTTTTGCTCTTGCTATATGTCCAGTCCACTTCCTTTCTTGGTCTTAAATCTCTTTAGTTTTATCATTATCTTCTTGTATAGTTCATTGATTATATATCAGCCTATTTATATTGACCATGTACCTCTCCATTGATCTCCACCAAATCTTTGAAGATTTGGGTTTCCATCATTCAGATATTTAACATCACATATTAGTTCTATTGCTATAATATCCCATTTCTGCTGAAACCACTTTTAGTCCATTGTACTCGATCATCATGTCATAACTTAGATGACTGTAATTTATGGCCGAAGTGGTTTTCTTGACAATCTCTTGCATTTCTAATCCATTACGTGTCCAATTTTTCCATTATCACCATTCCTTAAGAAGCTACAATATTTCTTTGTTTCACCAAATCTAGATTCTTCTGCCTGGCTTTCAAAGTCTTATATAAGCTGATTCTTATTCGACCAAATTTCAGACCATTAACATGAGCGCTCTCTTCCACTCAGATCAGACTTCTTACAATATACATGTGCCATACTCAGTCCTTCCTATCTGCCTTTGGCCAGGCAATAGCCCTTGATTTAGGGTGCTCTGTTCCCAAACTCCATCTCCTCCTTCAGGGCTTATCTCTAGTCCTACTTTATGAAAACTTCCTTAACTGCTCCAAGCCACAATTTCTCCTTTCCCTGAACTTTTCTGTCTCTTGCCATTTATCTAGCACATCTGATCATTTTCAGAGCTGAAAATCATTTAGGTCAGTCCCCTTAACTTAGAGAGATAAACAAGGCTCAAAAGAGGTTAAATAAATGTCTTACAGCTAGGTGGCTCTGGATAGAAGTGTTGACCTGGAGCCAGGAAGAACACCTGAGTTCAAATGTGACCTCAAACACTAATTGTATGACTGGGCAAATCACTTAAGCTTTATTTGTCTTAATTGCCTGAAGAAGGAAATGGTAAACCAGTCCAGTATCTTTGACAAAGAAACCCCATGGACAGTAATGTCTATGGAGTCACAAAAAAAGGCAGATGTGACTGACCCACAAGGTTGTACAGGTATTTAGTTGCAGAACCAGGCAGGAATCAAACTCGTGTTTAATGATTCCAAATCCAGTTCGTTGTACCTACCTGCAAAATGTTAACTTTCCAGCATTTGAATTTTATGCTTTGCCTTTAATTTTGTGTGTATCCCCAAAGGTATTATTAGGCACTTAATTTTAAAATACCCTAAAAATGGAAAAGCAAATAATTATGCCAAGGCTGCTTGGGGGTTGTGAAATTTGCTTGCTCAGTGAGGTGAGAAGTTCACAGTAGAAAAGAAAAACACAGGTGGATCTACAAAGGACTTTTCTGCAAGTAGGAGGTGGGAAGGGAATAATATTAAGCAGTCGTGGGCTGCTCTATACATCAGTTTCTATGGGCAAGAAATTCTGTGTAACTAACATTTTTTGTTTTTTGAATTTGATACAGATGGCAATCTGAAGTTATATCGTTGTGATGTCTGTGGGAGAAGCTTTGCACCAGATGTTCTGGTAAAATTAAGACATTTTGTGGATGCATTTCATTGAAATTAAATAAAGTATAATATTGTGGAGGAGGCAAAAAGATTAAATGCAAATATGGAAAAGGAACGAAGTAGGATGGGAGTACAATTTGCTGCTGAAACTAAGGTGCACTGATACAAATTGGTGTGGCTTCCTTTAAAAGAGCAGCTGAATTCTGTAAAAAAATGTCTTCTAGGAATCATCATTAAAAAAAAAAAAAAAAAAAAAACCAGATGGAGGTGTGTAGCGGATAAAAAACCAAAAAAAAAAAAAAAAAAAACATTGGTTTGCTCTTAACAACTTTTTGCTTTTCCAGCAAGGATTTGTGGATTTAGGTTTCAAAGCCAATGTAGTATATAACAAAATGGACTGAGGATTCAATGTAGCATACCTGCATTTTAGCCCCCACTTTTTCAATAACTCTGGCCTTTCCCAACTCAGGGAAGCAGAATATGAAAATTGCTGCTGAATTTGGAATCAGAAAATGTAGAATGAAGTCCAGTTCTGCCTTTATAACATGTTTGACTTTGGATAAACTATTTAAATTTCATGATCCTCAGTTTCCTCATCTGTGTCTAATGAAGAAGTTAACCTACATAACTCATAATCCCCATTCCATAGTTAAAAGCTGTTGTTGGTTTCCCCATTTATGAGTTTAAGTAAAAATTGTTGTCCCTTCCTATCTCTGAGAGATGTTATTTATTTATATATTTATTTAATATTATTTATATTAAATTATATTTATTTCATTAATTTTTATTAATTTTTATATTAAATTTATTTAGTATTTACAATATTTATATTAAATTATATTCCTCAGAGATAGGAAGGGATAGGAATATATTAATATGCATATATTAAATAATATGCAAAAGAACTTGCTATTAGAGCCCATCATTAAAACTTAAAGAATGTAATTCAAGTTATATTTTTAAAAATGTAATCAATATATTGTATAAAGAATCTGAATTTAATATGCCATGTCTAGTATAGTAATACTTGGGTCCAGTACCTTGCCAGCATCCTAATGGGGTCCCATAAATAAATCCAAGATGGCAACATCTTTTTTTTTTTTAATTAAAAAGTTTTCCTTGAAGAAAATTGGTTAGACTTGAGAGTTTGCTAACTAAAAATGATTGAAGGTCAGAACACAGGCTGCAAAGGGAGTAGTGAGCTTAATGTACAAATTGATGAAGGAAGCTTGATGGCACAATGCATGGAGCTCCAGGCTTGGAGTTAGGGAGAACTGAGTTTAATTCTGGCCTCAGATACACACACACACACACACACCTCAGATACACACACAGACACATACACACGCGCGCGCCTCAGATACACACACACACACACACACACACACACACACACCCCCCGTGTGAACCCTGAGTAAGTCACTTAACCCCAACTACCTCAAAAATGAAACAAAACAAAACAAAGTATATTAAGTATGGCTTTCCAAAGTAGTTAAACTAAAACTTCAAACTCCTTAAAGAAAGTGGAGGAACTTGAATTTCTTAAATGTATTGCAATATTTAACTTCTAGGGTACAAGTATCTCTTCTTTTCAATATGCTACATTGTACCAGGGAAACTTGAATATGGTATTTTGGAAACTGATGAGGAGAAAGTCATTGGGTTTCAGGTGCAGCTGGATTGGAAATCAGGAAGACCTGAGTTTTAATCCTATTTCAGATACTTAGTAGTTGTATAAATCACATGTAAATCACTTAAATTTCTCTGAGCCTTAGTTTCCTCATCTATTAAAAATAGGGCTAGTAGCAATGCCTATATAGAAGCAGATGAAACAATGTTGTAAAGCATTTTGAAAATCCAAAGTGCTATATAAATGAGAGTTGTAATTATCATCATCATCATTCTTGAAATCTAGTTCCTAGCCTTTACATCGCTGATTTTGGAATCATTGACTAAGTGACTTCATAGGTTTGTTTTCATTTTTCCATTTCTCATTGTCTTTTGACCGGATGCATTGACCTAATCCCAGCTAAGTGGTCAGTAATTTCTCTTGGCTCTATAAGGCAGTACTAAACTGATGATCAGTTTGATGATGGTTGTCCCTGACCAGTTAGGTCATGTAAGTCATTTGCATCAACTTCTATTTTCATCTATGATTTTTTTTTTTTTTGGTCAGGGAACAATATTCAGTGTTATGATAGAAACAGGTAGTTAATATCAGAATAATTTTATAGAAATGTAATAACAGGGATGTCTAAAAGCAACAAATTTAAGGTGAAATTTTTTTACACAAGAGATGTATAAAGTCTTGTAGTGATGATTAAAAAATAGGTCTTAATATCACAGCGTGTTGGAGTTAGGAACTGGACTTGTGATTTCACTTGTTTAGGAAACTTCTTGGTGAGGAAACTCAACTTATGGAGGTGTAGATACTTTTTCTTCAACTTACATAGTCTTAGAGAGTTGTATAGAGCATTGAGAAGTTAAGTGATAATCACTTGGCTTGGGGTTACACAACCATTGTGTATCAGAGGTAAAACTTCAAGGTTGGCATTTTACCACATCAAAACTACAACATGACCTTGAGCTGCAGTAGTAAAAGTATAATGTAATAGAAGGATAATGTCTAAATAAATGTGACAATCACTGCCTTCATAGTTTTCTGTGATACTCAAAATCCTTGATTCCCACCATCACTATCTAGCAGAAATTGATCCTTCCCACTTTGGTTATGCTTTTATAACAGCACAGAGCTTTACACATGGCAAACAGTTAACAAATGCTTATTAATTCATCATATCCTGTTTTGCATTTATCATTTACATAGTTTAACTTATTCTACTCAATTGTAAGCTCTTTAGGGACAGGATCTATCTCTTTTTTGTTTATTTATTTTTAATTTCTTTCAGTACTTACTACAAAGCTCTTCACATAAGAGGCATTTAATAAATAAATCTAATTGTAATGAATTGAGGGAAATAATAGTTCCATTGTCCTTTGCCTCATTCAGATTACTTCTGGACTACTGTGTTCACTGCCAGGTGCCTTGAAAAACTTGAGCTTTTCCAGAGGAGAGTAACTACAGTATATAGTGAGGTGATATGAAACTCCATCTACTAAAAGAGCTGAGTCAGTTAGCTTGGAGAAGAATCTTGGAGATAGACAGGCTATGATTGCTCTCTATATTTGAAGAGCTTTTATTTGGAAGTGAGTTTAGATTTCCTGTGTATTACTCCAGAAAGTAGAATTTTAGAGTGAATGAATAGGAGTTAAGATAAGGCAGATTGAGGTCTCTTATAAGGAAGATCTTAACAATTAGAGTTGTCCAGCAGTGAGATGGGCAGCCCATCACTAAAGTGTTAAGGCAGATGATGGATGCATTCATTACAGTCAGAGGTGTAGTTGAAAGGGATTCCTGCTTAGGGTAAGAGTTTGAATGACATAACCTCTAAGATTTCTTCCAACGCTTAGTGCGTTTCTACTATTCTAGAGCTGTTGTGTGCTACATTTTTTATGTTGGAAATTTGTACATACTGTGTTCTAATAAGAATATTGGGTGGAATAGGTGAGTATCCAAATAACTGGGTTACATTTATAAAACCAAGATTAACACTGGAATAAAATAAGTGGGCATAAAATATTGAGCTTTAGAGATAAGTCCCATGCAATGCAATGAAAACAGTAGGCCTTAACATTTACAACATTATAGTCATCTTTTCTTTTCCTTTTCTATTTCCTAGGAAAGGCATGGGCCAATATGCAAAAGACTTTTCAACAAAAAACGTAAGCCTTTCAATTCCTTGAAGCAAAGATTACAAGGCACTGACATTCTCACAGTCAGAGAGTCTCCCAATGCCAAGGTACCATTTGGTCTTCCTTATTGTTTTCCAGTGACTGTCTTAAATATATTTCTGTTTATGTTGGTTACTATACAGCATTCAGTTAAGATGATCATGAAAGGGCACAGAAATGAACTTAAGGTGGTTCTTTATTAACTTGAAGACATCAAGAGATACTAGTTCTCTTTCCAGCTTTTCAATTGGACGTGGACTGTTTAAGTTCAGTGTTGGGGCCATTTTTTACTGATAAGTGATAATATGCTCAGGATACATTTGAAGGATGCTATCTGAAATAATGCTATTTGAACAATTTTTTTATTATTCTTTTGCAGGTTGCATGAATATAATACTCTACCTAAGCAAGGAATATTCCCAGTAGTTTAAAGCAAAATCTCCAAATAATAAACTGAAAGCCCTACTATGAACTCATGTGTATTGCATCTACTCCAGATAAAAAAAGACAGGGCAACTCTTTCATTTTGCTTTTCCTTTGCTGGTATTATTGAGTCAATGGCGAAAGGCAGAAGTAAAGTTTCAGGAATAGATCTGTGACATTCAAAAGAAATGACTGTTAGAAACATAAAAGAGATGAATGAGAAATATAGAGAAAATAGATAAAATTATTAGTCATACTTTAAATTTTATTCAGCATCATATACATTTCACTGCTGCTTTTAATGATGAGATCATTTTGAGTAGAGTATAGACTTTTTCATTGCCAGGTTTCTGCATTGCATATACTTGCAGGGAAGGAATTTTAAAAAATGAAAAATCATCTTAGTTATTTCTATACCTGGTTTTGTGATACCTTAGATTATCTTTAGTTATTTTAAAGGGTTTGTGCATATCTCAAAAACTTAACTGAAAGGTTTCAAAATACATATATATATATGTGTATATACACATATATATATGAATGAGAGGGCTACATAGCGTACTATTATATGGATAGAGAATAGGCCTTCGTGACAGAAACGTGTTAAAGTCACACCTCTTGACACATATTGGTTATGTGAATCTGTGACAAATCAATAAACCTCCTTTTGCCCTCTGGCAATTCTCTGAATGAGTTATAGAAGACCAAAAGCTCCACCAATAAAATCATAGATCTAGACCAAAAGTATATATATGGCAATATATGTATGTCTTATACCTATATATATATATATGTATTTAAAATTGTGCATGTATTATATACAAGTATACATACCTATATACATATCTCATGTAGTACTTAAATTGTGAAATAAGACAAGTGACTACGAGATATCCTAATTCCCAAAAAGTTAAGAAATGCCTGCTTTATGTCTAACTTGATCTTCATTTCATTCCATTTAAAAATTGGAGTCTATAAAATTTTATCATCAGATTTTTTTCAAACCTCTTTTGGGTCAGTTATTCAAATTGGAAAAAAAAAGGGAAGAAAGAACCTTTTCTCCAGTTTCACATGGATTTATATCCTCAACTGGGTTGTTTTATTTTAATCATCTTGTTTTTTAGGGAAGTGTAGTCTACTTTGATGCTTATGGTCTCTTATAGATGCTACCCGTGAAGAAATATAATTGGAGACAACAACATGAAGACTTTATTAACACAATTCGATCAGCCAAGCAGTGTATGTTAGCCATTAAGGAAGGCCGTCCTCTTCCTCCTCCACCCCCTCCAACTATCAACCCAGGTTGGAGCCTTTTATGTTTCCAGTTGATCTTTGACATTTTAATTGATGCTCCATTTTCACCTTGGCCTAACTCCAACCACTTATCCAAATTAAAATCTACAAAGCAATACTCTTTACTTTAAAAATTACATTCTAATGTAATGTGGGATAAAAGATAAAGAGTAAGCCTTGAAGTCAAGGAGATCTGGTTCAGGCCTTACCTTTGACTCATTCTGGCTGTGTAAATGGGCAATTCAACTAATCTCTTATCCACCTCTTCCCCAATTTCAGAACTCTGAGACGTTTAAGTTGCAGAGCTGATGTTTTGTCACTTTCCTATGCTGATAAAATCATAGGTCTTATACCGCAAATATTCTAAATATTATCCATTTCTTGTTTTTACCACATGAAGATTATTTCCTTTCTATTTCAAATTCACAGTCTCAAAATGGAAAGGCACATACTACTTCATTTCCCTCTTAAATGCTTAGTTCATAAAATATTTCAGCTCTTTACTCCAGATAAAATATGTGAAAGTAATATCTTTCATAATGACAGTCATCTTTAATACCTATCACTTTCTTTTATGTCCTTGTTCATTTTTGAAATACTCATCCAATTGTATGTCCTCTATAATTCTGAAGCTCTTCTACAGCTCAGCAATAAGAAAAACTACCAGAGAAATGTGGAATAAAGTCTCCTGAAATGTGAAATGGAAAAATTAACAACTCTCCTTGAAAGTTGCATTTTGCTTTTAAATTCATTGATTTTTTTTTTCTTTTCTTTTCTTTTAATTTCCTTGAAGTCACCTTAATCGACTGGGCTGGATTTCCACTGAGAAATTGTACAGTTCTTTTTTTAATTACCACATTTCTCCCTGAAACAAATTTCTATCTCAAAGATGTGTGTAAAAAAAAAATTAACAATTTAATTTGAAAAATTTTATAAGAATTCTGTCACCTAGGCCTAGGGCAATCCAGGAAGACTTATTTGAGGGGAAAGAACTTGAGCTAAACTTGATAAATTTTTCTTCTTTGGGTAAGGGAAAGGGAACAGCTCACAGTTAATCAGTTAAGTGTAAAGGCAGGGAGAGATTGGTTAAAAATCAAAATGTTACTGTAAAGCCAAGTAGGGTCAGAGTCCATATCTAGCTCCAGCTACCAGCCAGTGCTCTTGAGTGGCTCAGATCTGATCTGCTAATTACTAAACCATTCCATAAGTCTCATCTTGAACTTGTGGTAAGCTAAGCTCTACATTACCTTTTCGCAAAAACTGAAGGCCCATCTATTCCAATCCCTACTTGTACATTGGATTTGGAGCACTTCAATACAGGAACTTTTTTTATACATCTAGTTTAGGGCTCATTTGAGTAATATGAGCATAATTCAATTAATCTGTAAACAAATAAGCTACATGTGATTTGGGATATTTGGTTTTTAATCTTTCTACTAATTGTTTTCCAGATATTGAACTGTTCTTGCATGCCTAGTACATATACAACTTGGGAGTGAATAAGTTCTTTTATATATTTCTGCAATTTTTAAAATTTATTTTTATTTAAAATTTTGGTATTATTAACTAATTATATTGGTATACAGTTCTCATTATTTTGTGATTTGGGGTTTTAAAAGGCTATATTTTTCTCAGAAAAAGTGTGTTTGGTAAAGTTTCCTCTTAATTTTTGATAATAAATTTTATAGTGTTGGCATTAATTACTCTTTAAACACTGGATAGAATTCAGAATGTTTCATATTAAAGTTTTCATTGTTTCTTCATTAAAATAATTCTAGCTGTTGATTTTGTATATCTTAAGCTAAGGAAAGATCCTTTCATTTCAATGCTTCAATTTTAAATATAAGAGTTATGTATTTTGGCAAAAGCCTTTTTTGTATCCATGAATATAATGATATTATTGGGGTATTTTACAAGTTTGTTTTATGTTTCAGCGTTAATTTTTTATTTTGCATTCCAAATTCTCTTCCTCCTTCCAGACCCTACCCCATCCATTGAAAAAGCAAGCAATATAATTTATTGTTAATATGATTATGCTAATAGATTTCCTAATATTGAGCCATCCTAAAATTCTTGGTATGAATTCAATCTAGTTATATTGAATATTTTTTATATTTAGCTGTCTCATATTGACTAATAGCTTGTTTAAATTTTTTGTAGAAATGTTGTCATATTGATTGGTTGTTCTATTTCACTAGTCTATCCCTTCTTAATTGTAGTATCAATAACCCATCTGTGTAATAGGAGCTATTTGGTAGAGCACCTTTTATTTTTTTGCAAACAACTTAAGTAGATAATGATTATTCTTTAGATGTTTAATAGAATTCACTTATAAATTGGTCTGGTCCAAGAATTGTTTTCTTTCTGATATTGTGTTATTTTAATTATTTCTTCTCTTAATCTGGTTATTTTATATGTTTGCAGATATTCAGTTCATCTGTTTTCACTTTTGATGGATTTGGATCTACAGTAAGGATACTGATTATCCTATGGCACATTGACTGTTATCCAGCATTATTTTGAGTCTCTTGCTCTCATTTCAACACTCCATGTTCCCAGTTATTAACTCTGATTCTTACATGAACAGAAAGATATTTCTAACCCCTCCCTGTAAAAACTAGCTTTCCCCCTGATATTACAAGACTTTTTAGCTTTTCCATGAAATCTTCTTGGTCTTATCTTTTTCAGTGTTGGGGGAACAGTGCATCAATGCCCTATTACCCTTTTTTCTGTAGTACTGTGGCTGTAAGTATACCTATTTAAACTTTTCCACAATATTTTTCCTTCCACTAGCTGCTTGGCCACAAATCCTGTTTTTGACCCTACTACTGAGGTTTATTTTTCTGTAATGATTTTAAAGGGCAAAATCCTAACTAGCAATTCTGATAACCCAAAAAAGAGGCATGAAAGAAGGCCTTGTTGCTGTTCCTTGAACAAGATACTCTCAACTCAATGCATTTTCAGTGACTGCCCCCCATATCTAGAATGCTTTCCTTCTCCAAATCTGTCTCCTGACTTCCCTGGATTCTTTGAAGTGCCAGTTAAAATAATACCTTCTATAAGAAACCTTACCTGGTCCTCTTTAATGTGAATGCTTTTCATATGGATTTATTTATATATTTTATTTGTATATAGTTGTTTGCATTTTATCTTCTCCATTGGATCAAACTTTTTAAATGCAGAGACCATTTATTATTATTATTATTATTATTTTGGTTTTTTTTTGTATTTCCTACTCTTAACATAAAGCCTGGTACATAGTGAAAAGTTAATAAGTGCTTCTTGATTTTATACAAAATTTATGATGCCTTTAAGCATAATGTAATTTCCCTGTTGATCTCTATTAATAGCAATTGTTTTTACAATTGTATCTTATTTAAAATCATGATTGCAATTCTTGTTTGCAGCTGAATCATATTTAATTTTATTTCCACCCTACAGTTCGTGTTTTTATTGTAAGTTTATTTCTTGTATGCAAGAAACTATTGGGTTTTGTTTTCTAATCCATTCTGCTATGCTTTCATTTTATTTATCAAATGTTAATACCACTAATATCCATAGTTATAATTGTCATGCTTCTTTTCCCATTCCAAATTTTCCTAAATTTCCTCTTAAAAATCAGTATCTGAAATTAATTTTGCTTAAAACTATCCAGTCACAATCTCCTTCTTCATTCCCAGATATATCTCCTCTGCTGCCCAGACCCAGATCTCTTGATTCTTAACTAAAATAATCTTTTTTAGTACTTTCTTTGCCCAGTCCAAAGAAAAGATGGTTCAGATTCTCCATTCCCTTCTTTGTTTTAAAATTTTTACCATGTGACTGAAAAATATCAAGAAATGCAAATTCATTTATTTCTTCTCTTTTCTCTGACCTTGTATTATAAGACTTTTGTGTGTGAATATATGTCTACATATATATGTGCATATGTGTATATACATATGTGGGTGTCTGTACATATGTCCGTGTCTACATATACTATGTTTCAGACTTAAATATATTCATCTTACAAATTGAATACAATATTTTGAATCAAAGATATAATGTGACATTAATTACCAATCACTTTATCTGCAGCAACCTGCTTTAGATTTAGACGATGCTAACACCTCTTTACTTCTCTAACTTCTTAGTTCTCTCAATGCTGTTGTACCATCATATTCTAATAATCATTATAAGACGTAAACAATAAGAAACTTCAATCCCATGGTTTCCAAAACCTCACCCAAAAAACAATGGAGAGTCCTATAGTGGGTACAAATAAGTTGTAGCATATTGCCTATGATGAATTGTATTCAGAAAGCCATGTAAAAAGATACCATCAAAGGGATCTTTAACCAGAAGAAGAAGTGGGCTGACTTTTGGTAAACTGAGCAAGAATCTACCTTTGCATTACCTTTGCAGCCTTCTTCTATTTCACTTCCCCTTTATATATTTTCTGTCCATCCAAACTTGACTTTCTGCTTTTCCTCTCATGTCAAACTACAAACTTCTATCTCTGTGACTAAGTGATTATACCACCCTCCTTCACACAATCCTAGGAAAGCCCACTACTTCTTACCTCTGCCTTTTAGAATTCCTAGTTTCCTTCAAAACTAAGAGGAACTAAGAGGAATGTGCTACCTTTTCCTTTTTTAAAAAAAAGTTATTTGTTTATGCTACCTTCTACTTGAATCTGATCCCTGCTGTTCCCTCTAGCTACTACTGCCTGCTCTACCCAAATCACCTTGTAATTAATTTATCACATATATGCATATGTTCATGCATATGTATAATTATGTATTTTCCATTTTGAAATGATTAAATTGTCTCCCTAAATAGAATTTAAGCTTCTTGAGCACAGAGTCTATTTAATTTCTGTCATTTGTATTTGCAGTGCTTAATAAGTATTTTATTGATTGACAATAGATAGTGATAGCCCACATACTACAATAGTACCCTCATAATTCTGAGATCTAGGAAAAGGTCCCCAGAACATTGGATAGAATCCCTTGTAGAGGATCACAAAAAGATGTGGATAGTAGTAATGTAAAATGTGAAGGAAAAAATAGCTTTCAGACTGTATTACTGGTGAATGTACTCATGTTGACAAGGTCACACATAGTAATAATAGCTAACATTTCTATAACACTCTGTGCCAGGTACTGTGTTAGGCACTTTAATAGTATTAGTTCATTTTATCTTCACAATAACCCTGAGAAGTAGATGCTCCACTGATATATTGAATAATAGTTCAATGATATGTGGTTGTGATGTTGATTATGGATATTTCTGCTAAAAATCACAGAATATCAGAGCTGGAAAGGATCTCACAGACTTTCTAGTTGAACCTGTATCTGACAGATCTTCCTCTGTCACATTCCCAACTCATGTTCATGCAAGTTCTATTTAAAATCTCCAGTACTAGGGAAACATACCTTAAGCAATTCCCTTCTCCTCTGAATAGCTCTTATCATTAGTAATTTATTTTTTCACACTGAATCCTAGTCTGCTTCTCTTCAATTTTGCCATTCTCCCCTTTTTCATGTGCTATATATTCCAGTCAGATATTTATCTCATCTAAGACTTGCCTTTTCTGTGTTTGTACCTCAGATCATGACATCCCCTGGGCCACAGATAAGCCCCAGTTGCTGGCATATGAAAACATTTTCTTCCTCCTCAAATTTCTCATGTTTTCCATGGATCTTTCCTTTGTCAGGCTCTGACTCTTCCTTGCATCATAGTTCGCTTTTTCCATGTCTTCCCCTACTTCTTCCTCTGCCTCCCCCTCCACTTTGCCTTTAATTAAATTAATCTGCTAGAGACCAGGGAATGCAACGAATCTGTCTCTGTGTCCTTAGCATCCAGTATACTATCTTGCATATGGGCAAGGCACTTTAGACTTTTAATAAATGCTTGGTGAACTTAATTTTTGATTTCTGTCTTATAGGTCTCTGTGTACTTGGGAGTTTTGTTTCTCTTATATCCCCTTTATCTTTGCGTGAGTCCTTCTAGACTAGGCTATTTCCCACCAAAGTCTAGTACTTTATTTTTTCAGAGTTTTGTAGGCAAGTTCTCCTGGATTAGAATTCCTACTCCTATTTGTGCTGTTCAGAATAACCTGGTCCACCAATATGTTTGGGATGGTTGACTTAATAATGTTTCTTTGTCATGTTCAGATTATATTCAATGTCCTTACTGCATGAGAAGGTTTAATGAAACTGCAGCAACGAGACATATTAATTTCTGCAAGAATCAGGCATCCCGCCGAGTTTTTGATCCAGCCAAGACAGCAGCCAAAATAGCATCCAAGGGTCAGGTAAATATATTTGTCCATGGGTTGTCTGATTTATGTCTTTAAATTTCAGGGAACCTTGGGCAGAAGGAAGAATCCTTTGATGGAATTCAGAATCATCAAATAAAGAGTCCCTGGCTAGACACTGAGAAACCTAAATTCCTTCTGCCTGAGATGCTGACTGGAACTACTCAATATCAGCACAGTGGTTAGAGCAAAGGACTTGGGGTCATTTGGTCAATAAACATTTATTAAGCACCTACCATGTTTCCCAGGCACTGTGCTGGCTATGGGGGATACAGAGAAAGGCAAGAAATAGCTCCTGTTCTTAAGGAGCTTACAGTCTAATGAAAGAGATGACAAACAGTAATATATCTCTTGGGCTGGAGATTATGCCATGCCTCCTGGTGACCTTTAAAAACTGACAATCAGCCCTGTGGAGAGAGAATGAAGAAGAGAGCCTGGGATGGAGGAATATCTCAGCTGTGGAGATTTGCCCCTTCCCTTGTCCCTTGTAGCAAAGGGCTGGGGAGTTCTCTCTCCCCCCATGTCCAGAAGCACATGTTCAGCGGCAGAGAGGAGTGAGAATTTGGAGCCAGCACCTTGATTGTCAGCACGTGGTGATCCTCAGAGTCCAAGGGAGCAGAACTAGAGGAATGTCCTTGGATTTCAGGGTGAGGGCTCCCCCTTTTTTTAGAATGAGGTACAGGCCAGGGTCTCAGCAGCAGTAAAAGCTAGAGGCCATTGGTAATGAGACTATCTGGGCAGACTAAGACGACATCAGTGGGTCTGCAGCTTCAGAGGCAAGTCTTGCCTCTTCTAAGATACATCTTGGCCACAGCTTCCTACTGTGTATGTCTCTCTTCTGAAATCTGATATTGATATTTTCTATATTTGTGGGAAAGTATATAATCCAGCTTTATAGGGGAGATGTTTTGTGCCTACTCTTCTTTCTATGCCATTTCAGTAATTACCATTGCTTCTAGCTAGCCATGTCCTCTAGATAAACACAGCAGTAAGGGCTCACAAAATGTAGTTTTAGAAATGTAAACCATGAATCCTAGAGTAGTAATCCCCCGGAGGACCCAGTCTATAAGTGTTCTGAGTGGTGACATGAACTGGCTATAGATGTATATGTTTTTTCTCTTGTTCAATCATTTTTACTAGCAGTAGCCCAAAAAAGAGATCAAAGGAAGCTTTGGAATTTCAGTCTTCATTGTGCAGAATTAACTCCTCCAAAAAGTATGTTATTTGACTTTGTTGTACTTTACTTAACAAAAGACACAGCTAGTTTTTGTTGGAGCATTCTGTGTCTCCCTTTGTGATTGGCATTGTGTTAGCAACTAGCAGGCAGAAATTTTCTTTTTTTCTTTTTTGATTTTGCTATTTCTTGTAAACTAGGGAATCTGAGTTACAGCATTTGTTTTTCTATAAAAGTTACTGATTTCATCCTTGCTTTCTGTAATAAAAAGCTTTTCAAAAGGAAAAGTGAAAAAAAAAAAAAACAATTATACCAGCTTCAAAAAAATTTTACATTGCATTAAAACAAATGAGCTTTTGCTTTAAAAAATAAAATTTAAAATATATCTACCTTAGCCTAAAGAGAGGTCACTACGGGCTCCCAAAGCTCTTTCTTTTTTTGTCCAATATGGCTCTCTCCTGGTAACTATCATCTATAGTCTGCAAATGAGAATTCTTACTTGTGGCTGCAGGTGACTTTATCTGCTTTGGTTTCCATGGAAATCAAATAGATTTGGAGATAGTCACAAGGTAAGAAGGAATCCTTATTTTAAAGCAATCGTGCTGGAGTTTTTTCAGTCTCTCCCAGAAAACAGATTATTTTCAGCCCTGTTTAAGGGCACAGAATTGGGACATCATATTTCAATCAATTACACATTTCCAGTTTTCCTTTTTTCAAATGCATAAAGTCACTTTTCATGCAAAAAAAAAAATAGGAAATGACATTATTGTCTTTAGATCTGTGGGTTCTAATCCTGTTTTCAGATCTAACTTAACATCTTCCCATTACTCTCCTTCAGGGTCTTTCCCTGGCACAGGACCTCTTCTAAAACTCTGAATTGCATTTGGATGTTTGAAAAGGAAGTAGAAATAGGCCATCTGAGACCATAAAAGAAAACTGTCTCTTCTCCTTCCTGAATCTTCTAGGAAAAAAGAAATAAGTAATGCCTTCTCATAATTTCCTGGGGAGGGAGAGGAGGTTACACTTCTTGATTGTGGGGACTTTGGTATTTATCTTTCTCCCCAGGTAAGGCCTTGTGGCATAGGAAAGCTCTGACCTTGGAATTGGAAAGAACTGAGTTCTAATGTTGCTTCTGACACAACCTGCTCATGTGTGATCCTGGGCAAGAGGTTAACCTCTTAGGGCTCTAACCTACTCTCTGATACCATATTGGGCAGAGAAGGTGTCAGCTTGAGGGAACTTTCTTACTTAAGAGTTCCCTAAACCGGTGAAATTACTAGAACAGTTTCTTGTCCAGAGTAAGCACTTAAATATTTGTTAAGCTGAATTCTAGAAGATCGTCCCAAGTGCCATCCTTTCCCAGTGGCCTGTTGTCCAATGTTATAAAACATTGCCAGGTATTATGTAGATTAGATGATCCATTCTCTTCTCTTTAGAACAAATCTCAAATGATTTTCAAAAAAGAATCAACCGTAACGAATAATGTGGGAACATTGCTTCCGAACAGGATAGTGGACCCCTCAAGGGACCAAACTACCGAAACAGGTGAGGAAAAGCATTGTGGGAGAGGTGTGGGGGGAGCTTAATAGATAATTAATGTCAAAGGGAACCCTAAACATGTGATGAAGGCAGTAAAATGATACTCCTAGACAGAGAGACATTTGGGTTAGATGTAATCTCTATATATTGTCCAATTCAATATGAGCAAAGATATACTTCATCCTAACTTGTAGATATGAAGTATGAAGATTTTCATAGTTAATGAATAGATGCATTGGTCAAGAACTAGGTTTCTTGGAATATTACCATCATTTTAATTAAAGTGATGTTTCCAAAAATCTGAGACCCACAATATGAGGTATGGCCTAACAGCAACAAAAAAAAGGCATTTTAGTTTTTTAAAACTATCTTAATGAATTAAATTTAAAAAAAGGTCATTCATTGGAGTTTTATTTTTTCCACTACAAATAACTGCTTTCTTCCTGGTTTCTGGTTCATTAAAATGCAAATGTGTGATTCTTTTCATTTTCATTTTCCAAAGAAGAAATTACTAAACATATTAGTAGTGGGAAATAGAGCAGAACAGTTCACTATTGTTTCTTAAACAACAATGATGAACATTATTTGGAAAAAAAATTTCTTCTAAGTGCGTTGTTATTAATATAATTTTTCTAAAAGATTTAGTTAAAATAATCTTGTTCTCTCTATTAGATAAATTAATATCTAATTTATATGGAATTGACTGATATGACAGCAAAAGCAATCCCCTCCTTCCCCCAAAAAAAGATTTCTGGTTTTTATTATGAAATGGATGGAGTTAAAAGGTTTTTACCCCCACGTGATCTGCACACCTTTATTAGTATTAGATAATCATTAGCATTTTATTAGTTTGGGGCCTTCAGATGAAAGAAGAAAGGAGTAGGAAGAAACTGCAAAGATCCACCCAAAACCTACCTTTCAGTGTTATTTATTCTTTCCTGCCTTTCTTTTGGATTCTTTCCCTCTGAAAGAGAGGTACCAATGATACTGCCTGGCTCCCCTCAGTGGATTGGTCCCACTGCTGCCAACTCCCAAAACTTAGATGGAGTGCATCCAAGACCATTTCCAGTTGTCCTGATCTATACCTTGTCACTGGATACAGATGGCTATAGAGAAAAAATCCTACACAGCTCATGTTCATTTTCGTGTATATTCTCTCTCTCTCTCTCTCTCCCTCTCTCTCTCCCTCTCTCTTTCTTTCTCTCTCTCCCTCTCCCTTTCTCTTTCTCTCTCTCTCTCTCTCTCTCTCTCTCTCTCTCCCTCTCTCTCTCTGTCTCTCTCTCTCTCCCCCCCCCACCCCCTCTTTCTCCCTCCCCTTTCTCTTTTTTCTCCTTTTCTCATTGACTGGCTACAATCAGTCATTGTTTGAGTCTGATTGCCTTAAATCAAATGCAAATGCCAATTTTTGTTTTGACCTGATAATTCTGACAATATTGGACTTCCAGATTTATCTATTTATTTGTTTTTACCAGTAAAGATCTTAGTTTAAAAAGGCCAGAGTCTCCCAGTGCATCTGGGGGCCATCTCTGGCCATCCTGATCTGATTCTTCCCACTGGACCTAGATGGCTCTGGAGGGGTAAGTGAAGCTGGTGACTTTGCATTCACCTCCTTCAATTGAATTCACTTGCATAACATGGTACCACCTCCTTGATGTCTTCTTTGAGAAAAAAAGGACAAACTACAATCACCACCATTTCAGAATATTGTAGGAACTGACTCCTTCTCTATCTTGTTAAGGTTACTAAATGATATGGAACAGAATGAGGACAGAAAAATGGGAGAATACTGTTGTGTTAAGAGATCTGATGTTAGAAAAAAATCGAATGATTTCTCTCTTAGAAGTGAAGATGTCCCTTCTTAAAAGTGAAAAAAACTTATGAATTGGTTGATTTGCCTGCAAAAAGAAAGAATTTTCCTTCCTCTCTATCAGGTTTAACAAGTACATTAGATTGTACAGTAGCTACTAGGGAGACCACATAATATGGTGTAAAAATAGTTGGAGTCAAGAGGATGTAGGTTCAATTCCTGACTCTACTACTTATTCTCTTTGCAACCTTGAACAAAACACTTGATTTTTTGTAAAAAATATCAAATTGGAGAATGAGGGCCTTGAACTAGATGGGTCTCTAAGTTCACCCTAACCCCACAGCCCAGAAATTCTCAAGAATATGCCAATTGAGGGACAGAATGAGTAACCATGTAATATATGACTAAATAGTTTATAACGGGCCTGCTAGATAATTATAGTTGCCATTTATATAGTGCTTTAAACCTTGCAAAGGGATTTATTTAGGTTCATTTGAGCTTCACTATCCTTTTGGGGGTAGATGCTATTATTATCCTCATTTTATAAAAGAGGAAACTTCTGATGGAGGGAAATATAGTGACTTGTCCAAGAGGTTTGCATAGCTAGCCAATTGTCTGAGGCAAGATTTGAACTGAGGATTTCTCCTGACTTCAAGTCTAGCATTATTTATTGCACATCTTAAAGTACCCCTAAAAGTATAGTCCCTGGCCTCAAACAACTCCTACAATAATCAACAGCTTGATTACCAATACCATAGATTTTGCCATTCTACTTTAATATAAGTGAGATTGAGATTTTAACAACTCTAAATAATGCTCTCCATTTAAATACTTCAAGTATGAATAGCTTTGCCACAATAATCTTGATAAATATGGGTCTTTGGGAGTTTTATATGTCCTACCTCAGAATTTTGATACTTAATAAACTTGTCTTGGATTTTTGGGGGGTAGCCTCATCCACCTATGTATAAAAAGAAAACCAAGATCAGTCAATATGTTAACAAGTCAGATTTTTTTCTCTGGGGCAATTTGGGGTAAAGAGGAATCTGTGGAAAGCAGCTAAGTCCTATATAGAATAGCTAATCCTGAGAGATGCATCTTCTTGAAATAGGTTCATGTAACCTCTCAGTTTGGCTAAGATGAAGGAAAAGATAATGACGAATGTTGGAGGGGATGTGGGAAAACGGGGACACTGGTGCATTGTCGGTGGAATTGTGAACACAACCAGCCATTCTGGAGAGCAATTTGGAACTATGCTCAAAAAGTTATCAAACTGTGCATACCCTTTGATCCAGCAGTGTTACTACTGGGCTTATATCTCAAAGAGATACTAAAGAAGGGAAAGGGACCTGTATGTGCCAAAATGTCTGTGGCAGCCCTGTTTGCAGTGGCTAGAAACTGGAAATTGAATGGATGCCCATCAATTGGAGAATGGCTGGGTAAATTGTGGTATATGAATGTTATGGAATATTTTGTTCTGTAAGAAACAATCAGCAGAATGAATACAGAAAGGCTTGGAGAGACTTACCTGAACTGATGCTGAGTGAAATGAGCAGAACCAGGAGATCATTATACACTTCAGCATCAATACTACATGATGATCAATTCTGATGGAAGTGTGGCTCTCTTCAACAATGAGAGGATCTAAATCAGTTCCAATTGATCTGTAATGACCAGAACCAGCTACACCCAGAGAAAGAACACTAGGAAATGAGTATGGACCACAAAATAACATTTTCACTCTTTCTGTTAATGTTTGCTTGCATATTTTTGTTTTTTTCTTTTCAGGTTATTTTTATCTTCCTTCAAAATCTGATCTTTCTTGTGCAACAAGATAACTGTATAAATATGTATACCTATATTGTATCTAACATATACTTTAATATATCTAACATGTATGGGACTACCTGCTATCTAGGGGAGGGGGTGGGAGGAAGGAGGGGAAAAGTTGAAACAAGTTTTTGCAAGGGTCAATGTTGAAAAATTACCCATGTATATATTTTGTATATAAAAAGCTATAAGAAAAAAAGTTAGGTTTCATGTATGTTACCAAAAAAAATGTTTTAGTTTGGCTTTTGTGTGTGTCAGCTTTAGAATCCATGAGTAATTTGAGGCTCCCTCCCATTTTTTTTATACTTTGAAAGCTCTGGAGAAAAGAAAAAAAAAAAAGGCTGGACCTCTTGTTGTCACTCTCATTTCAAGTAAGTCCTACCACAGACTTTATATCAAATTTTGATGGTCAGTTAACTAAAGCACTCACTCACATGTGTCCCTCTTAATTTCAGCATATTGGGTAAAAACAGCCTTCTGGAGCCTACACAAAACTAGCATTAACAGCTTCTTTTCATGTAATATATTTTGGATCTTATCATTATTTATCAGCCATTGTCTTGGGATACAGAAGATAGAAAGATGAATATGATAGTCTGTGTCCTCAAAAAGCTTACTGGCTTTAATAGACACAATTATGCTACAAAATAGAATATGATATGATAAGATATAAATTAGTGTCATGGAAATTCAGAGGAGGGAGAGGACTTCTGGCTAGGAAATCATATTACAAAAATAACAATAACAACAATAGATAGGGTTTATATAGTGCCCACTATGTCTCAGGCATTGTGCTGATTACTTATTGGTTCCTCACAACAACCCTATGAGGTAAATGCTATTATTATTTTCATCTTACAGTTGAGGAAATGAAGGCAAATGGTATTAAGTGACTTGTCCAAGATCACCCATCTAGTGTCTCAGGTTTGGAATAAAATGGATCAGCATTCCCTGATTCCAAGATTGGAACAAAATGGATCAGCATTCCCTGATTCCAGGTCCAACACTCCTTTCACTGCCTGAGGAAGGACCTCGTAGAGAGGGTGGCACTTGAGTTAGACATAGAAAGATGGGTACTTTTTTTGCTGAGGCAATTGGAGTTAAGTGACTTGCCCAACACAGCCAGGAAGTATTAAATTTCTGAGGTCACATTTGAACTCGGGTCCTCCTGACTTCAGCACCTCAGGAGGGGGTACTCTATTCCCCACCTAGCTGCTGAAAAATGAGTACAGTTTTAATAGGCAGATGATGGAGTGTATAAACAGAGGTCTGTTTGGTCAAACAAACATTTTTAGTCAGTGTTTCCTGTGGGTCCAGCACTGTGCTAAATGCATCCTGAGAAATAGTCAAGGAATGATGAGTGATATATTTCAATTGAGAGCCTAGGAGATACATGTGAGAAATAAGATCAGCAATTAGGAACTAGATAATAGATGCCCTGGAATTTTAGATTGAGTTTTTCCTTTTATTTGGTAAAATGTTTCCATGTTTGTTCCTTAGGTCTGACATGAACAAGAATTGGCATATAGATTTTCCTCAACTTTTTTTTTCTTTGTTGTATTATGTAAATTGTATATAGGAGAAATATCAACAGAAATGACTTATGTTAAAAAAAAAAAAAGATATCAAACTACTATTATTCCTAAAAGTGTTATATTAGCTCCCTAAAATAGAATTATCAGCTAAAAGCTTTTTTATTTGTTCAAAACTAGTGTACAAGGTTTGGTATGGAAAGGATTATTTCTGATATTTTGCTGTCTATCTACAGCTTGTCCTAACTTGGATCGCGGCAGTTATTAAGCTGATAGCAACAACACTGTCAGTGGTTTTACCCACTGGAAAGACATAAATGAATAGCTTTTATTCCAACCTCATATTCAAAGGCATATGGCAGTTGTGAAAATTAAATTCTGAAAAATATAGACACACATATAATACCCCCAAAAGATGCTAATTGCATTACTACTATTGTATTTTATTAATGAGTGTCCTGACCTTGTTTTTTGGGAAGTAGTATACCTAATTGTCCTCAGATATACTCACATTTTTCCTCATAGACTTAATCTTCCAAAGGTAGAAATATACACAATCTTTATGTTCTGGGGACCTGGCAGAGAATGTGCCACAGTAATAAATACTTGATTTAATAAATTAAAGGGCAGTGATATAGACTTACCTACAATTCTTTTTGCTAAGGGGACAGCTTGCATCCCAGGCCAGGAAAAAACTAAGATACTAGAGCATTTTTTTATATTGTTTTAACCCTTTGAAAGATATTGTTTAAAAGCTATTTTTGTGCCTTTAAAAAGTCACACATCTTTGGATATTCAACTGATGCTACAAGATGCTGTGATGAGTGTGTATATCAGAAGAGTCCTTTTGGAGGAAAATATTTAGAATGCTAAAGATTAGAGATATATCTTTCAAAATATACAAATATATGGAGAGCATGGAAAAAAAACAACAGATAGTAGATTTGAGGGGTAATAGCCACAGGTCTTCCTGACTTCATGGCTGATGCTCTATCCACTGAGCCACCTAGCTGCTCCAAATTGATTATAATCTTGTGGGAGAGGTAATAAAATGTGATAAATTTATTGGATTCTTTTCAGCATGTGATCTCATTGAGAAAGGGGGTAAAAACAAGGGATACAAACCAAGTATTGACAGAAGCAGGAGGTGGGGAGGGGGGGAGGATAACCAAAGCAATGAGAAGTCTTTGCTAGTGTTAGGAGAGACCTAGATAAATGGTGCAGAAAACTTAATGTGAAATGTAATTAAAGAAAAACATTTTGGTAGGTGCAGCAGAGGGAAGGTCTACCTTGTATGTGAATTACTGTAGAAAAAACAGAGTAAAACTTTCAACCTAAAAGGGAATTCACCATGTCAATCAGCTTCCTTTCCATTGGTTTCTTGTTAATGTTTTATTTTTGCATAAGGATGACTGTTCTGTATATGTCTTGAAAGGATCATCCCCAGAGGCAAGAACTGGATTAAAAGTCAAGAAAGCAATGATCTCCAAAAAAAATTAAGTCCTTTAGTCAAGGTAAGAAATTAATTATGTTTGACCAAACCCTTGCAGATGATCTTGAATTAAGGGTAAGAATGTAATGCTATTTATGACATCATTTTGAAAATAACTCTAAATTCAGTGAATTACAATAGGTAAAACCCAAAGAGAAATTTGTAAAAACCTTGGACAGCGATAACATATGAAAAACTCATGTCATCTTTTTTTGTTTTGTTTTGTTTTGTTTTTCTTACAGGAGTACGAAGTACAGGGAATATTTGCATTACCTAATTTTAGGTTTTTAAGATCATGCTTAAATAGACTATATTTGTTATTTAAATGCTAATCAAGTTTTAATGACCAAAACAAAAAGGTTATAAGTTTGCCATTCATCATGGGAAAAGAGGTTACCATCTAGCTTTCTCCATACTCCACTTCCCTAATTCCCTTACAGAATTTCAGAGTTGGAAGGAACCTCATTATCTCACTTGTCTTTCTGAAAAAGGATACCCATTGATAAATACCTGATAAATGATTACCTGTGTGCCATGTCGCTTTCAGCAGTAAGAAAGGCATGAGCCCCCAGGACAAATTCCATCTCCAGTAATTACCCATTTCCTTCTGTTCCTGTAGTACTTTTCAAATCAACAAAGTTGTTTTGGGGGTTCTTTTTAAAGAACTTTTTAAAACTTCAGTTCTAGAGGTTGCAAAGCACATACCTGTATTATCTTAAGGATAGGAAAATATTACTATGCCTGTTTTCCCAATAAGGATTTGAAGTCAGCAAGATTTAAATAACTGACTTTGCCCCCTAGTCATACGATTTGAAAGTAATAAAAGAAGTGTGATATCCAGCCAGGTCTTCCTCATTCCAATTGTTATCCACCATATCAGATTAGACAGATACATAGTAAAATATATTGCTGATGAAATAAAAACTTAATAAAATGTCATTTTTCCTAATTTCAGACTGACCTCTATAGAAGATCACTTGCCCCTCATCATCCTCTGTGGCTGCCTTGATATTAAGCAAGTATTACTTAATTAAGGCCAAAGAACCACAGATTTCCATTTGCATTCCTATTATTCAACTTGGAATACCACTCAAAATGTGCTTGTTTAAATGTAATGATTAAAACAATGACTCCAAATTTTCTGTTTAATTTTTTCTTGTATTTTTAAAAAATAAAATCAGTAAATGATGCATCAAATTTATGATGTAGCACTCCTTTTGAAAGAAGTTTCTATTGCATAATATTTTAAGAGGCATTAAATTGGATTTAATAACATTTGAAATGCAACCTAGAATGGTTCTAATAACAACCTAATTTTTTTTTATCAGGACAAGAATTTGGGGGCAGCTAAATTCCCATTAATTTACTGCGAGCTTCTGAACAAATCCACAATCCTGGATTATTGTTGTTTTTTTGTTTTTTTGCCACTGACTTGCTATGTAGCTCAGCAACCCTTTATTCATTTAAAAAAGTACTTGTCACTTATTCTTCATAGTTGGTGATCTTGAGGATCAACAAATTAAGTTCTTTTAAAGCACTTAGTTATACTTTTAAACCTAAAGTTTATTTTTCCTCCCACAACCTTAATAACATTTTCCTCCTAATTTCACAACTTAGTTCAAACCCTCATCACCTCTTACCTAGATTATAGCAACCACCTCCTAACTGGTTTCCCAGACTCCTACCTCTTCCCATTCTAGATAATCCTACACACGGTGGCCAAAATCATTTTCATTAATCATATATCTGCTCATGTGATTTCCCATTTTAATCAGGAGCTTCCTATTGCCTCTAGAATAAAAAACAACAACGACGACAAAAAAAAAACTTAATCAACTTCTAAAAAGTCTTATACAACCTGTCCAATCTCTGTAATCTTACTAAGCATATCTGCCTCCCAACACTTGCACTTTACCTAAACTGACCTTCTCTAGTGCTCATTCATGACAGTCCATCTCCCATATAAGTATTGCACCTGCCAGGAATGTGCTCTTTCGTTATCTCCATCTCAAAGTCTCTCTTGTCCTTTAAGCTCAACCATTATCTTCTTGATGAACTTTTTCATCCTATTCACCCCCTTGTATTAAATATATTAGTATATATTTAAATGTGTCCTTGTCTCTCCCATTTAGAAGTAAGCTCTTGCAAATAGGAAATTTCATTCTATGTAATTTGAATTCCCAGTGCCTAGTTAGTGCCTAGGCACTAAGTAAGTGCCTACTTAACAATTTTTGTTGATTGCAAAATCAAACAATTTTCTTCCCTCTAACCTCAATGATTCCTCCTTCCAAGCCGCAGTATTGAACAAATCCTTAAAGTAAAACAAACCTACCTTGTTTTGTGTAGATATAATACTAGATACTAGCAGCAGAATTACATTTTGAAAAACTTTGTGGACTACTTTTAAGGGAAGCTACTTGTCCCTTTATTGATCATTTAAGTTAAATGAGTAACATTTCTAAATGAACCAACAGAATATTGATCTAAGCCCAGTAAAAATAACTGATCTATCTTTTAAAAAAAAGAATGAAATTGCTAATGAAGAATAAAGAGCAGCATAAACTTGAACCACAGAAAATTGTGTATTTTTTTCTTTTAAAAAACTCTTTTTGCAACAAGGGAGAGAATCTGGAACTCAAAAGTTTTTTAAAAAAGCAAAAAATGTTGTTTTGAATCTGAGGAAAAATATTAAATAGTTACAAAAAATAAAACAACCATTTTTACCACACTACCTTTAAAAGATAGTTTAAAAAACCCTAACAACTATGTAGCTGAAATATTCTTTGGTTTGTTGTATTAATTGAGGGTATAGTTTCCATCTAATGCCTTGGCCAGTTCTGGTACTTCTAACTTTGGCTCCTTGTTTTTCAAATATATGCTTTCAGCCACAAGGGGGAGAATGGCCCTCTAGATAAGAAAATACAAACCCATTTTTTTTTTAAGCCCAATGTATGTCCCCAAGAATGGTACATCAATCTTAATATGCAAAGAACAATGTTATTCCTGTTACTGTAAACTGATAGTTCTAAAATATTTTTGGTCAGTATATCATCTTCAATTCAAGCTAATAAATATACTGAGCATTGCCTCTATGAAAGGGACTTTATTGGGCAAAAGATTTTATGAACTCTTTAATCCTCTTAGTTAACAAATGGCAAATAATGTTAAATCGTGCCAGAATAATGGGATAGGGCACTTTCAATAACATTCCAATTATAGATATCTACAAATTATTAATTTTTGCTAGAAATACAATTTTAGACAAGATTGTAAACATTTTAAAACTAATCTACACCTTGTAGACTGACATTTTAAGACTACTGTATTTTCAGAGAAGTTTTTTTAAATGTGTGTATGTATACATATACGCACATATATACACACACAAAATAGCACATAGAAGGAATCATGATATGTTGTAATAAATGGAAAGTATTAGATAACTTTAGAGGTGAAAGGTTTAGAGGTGAAATGAACCCTGTTCATTTTTCAGATGAAGAAACTGAAGCTGAAAATAACTTATTTCTGTAACAGAAAATAAATTGTCAGCAAAAACTTCATTCCTGATGAATATAGTAAAATTCTTGGTCACACCTCTATTTTTAAAGTATATTTGTGTATTTTTTATGTATCAAAAATTGAAATGTAAAGATAACCCTTTCAGAAATAAAAACCTACTAAATTTAAACATAAACTCAATAATAAATTCACAGTACACTTTTTCTATTAAACAACATTCTTTTTTGGTAAAAAATAAAATTACTCTTTTATTTGGACAAAGTTAAAAATGAGATTTTAAAAGGCCAAATTAGGTTAGTAATTCATATTTAGAAAACATAAGTGCAAGTGGAAAGATGAGTAAAGACCAGAACATGACTTCAAATAAATGTATATTTTTTAGGAATTGAAAAATATTGCATTTATTATGTGTTGAAAAACAGCATTTCGGATCCTAAGTACAATAATATTTAAAGCCAAATTTATCAAATAAAAATCTTCAACAAGGGGTTTTCTTTGAGACAAAGTAATCTCATAAACCTACTGAAATAATAATAATTCTTGAAATCAACAAATGTCTTTCTTGATTGACCTGTGCATTATTTGCACACATCATAAGTTCTAACCAAGGATCAACCCACAGGGACTTTTCCTGCTGAATTTGTCTAAATAATCATCTAGGCCTTTAAGAGAAACTAGGGGAGTCGTCAAACCATCCTTGCCATTCTGTTGAAAATGAAAACTAAATAATTTTTTAAAAAACACTTTCTATAAGAAGCTGTTTTTTTTTTTTTTAAGACTTTCATTTTGCTATGGCAGTAGTAACTAAGCTATTTCCAACCCTGAAGACAGAAAATCCCTGAACTGCTGAAGTAGACTGAAGTCCACAGCCTAGTTAAATTTAATCCCCCATAAAAAGGTATTTTATTTTTATTAAAAGAAAAAGAAACAATACATCTTCTCATCTTGAAGAAATCAGAAGTTTCCCAAAGTTCATTTACTAGGTAGGGCCCTTGTTCATGTAGTGGTCCACCTAGAGGCCATATAAAAATCGTCACTGTTTATATATCATTTTTACGATGATGCATGGCTTAAAATTAATTTCCCCTTGACCCAAACCTATGTAGCAGCCCTCATTTTATATGTCCATCATGGCAGTATTTGCAGTTCTACTATAGAATACTCACTTACTATAAAATTTGGTACAAAGCATGAACACTCACGGCAAATTGGCACAATACATGCAGTTGGTTGGTTTTATGTGTGTTTTTCAGAATTTTATGATAGGAAGCCAGTTGCCTTCATGCAGACAATCCTGTTTTTCTATTCTTGCATTATACCTGGCCTTTAAAACACATGGCTTTACTGTTTAAAAAGTTTTCTATGACAGAAAATTACTCTTAAAATAGAAGTCATCTGAATGCATGGTGAAAATGAGGCAGGATAGTAGAGCTGGGGCTGGCAGGGAAAGTATGAGGAATGTGAGGAAGATGGAGCTGATTGAGAGTGACACTGCCCATGGCTAGCTGTGGTTCTTGTTGCTGTTGTCCCAAACAGCTGAGTCTATGGGGTAGTGATTCCCTATGTCCCAATGCCATAGGACTGTTCCCATGGACATTTTGGGTGAGAGAGGGAGGCAGCTGCCAAAACCCCAGGAGGTGGGAGATATCCAGAGAGGCAGGTGATGATGACGCCCTGTTCATAGCATCAGTAGGCATTGCTATTTCCTTGTGAACATTTAATCTGTCTGCAACCCCCTTAGCTGGATCAAGGTCTGGACTAATTCTGGGTGCTAAGTGAGGCTCTTGCAAAGACAGTTCCTCAAGGAGGTTCATATTGCAGAATCCCTTTGAACTTGTTTTGAGGGGTAGATTTTTGGGGTGGGTGAGTGGGGAGTATGAGGTAGAGCTTAGGTCATATTCGGGATGCTGAAGGTTACAAGAAGGTGAGCTTGGAGATGCTGAAGGCTGGATGGCTGCTAAAGAATCGGGAAGCGGTTGTGAGTGCTGTAGGCTTTGTTCATAGGGACCAGGTGTGCTGTCTTGTACATCTGCCTGTAAGCTATTCCCAAACCCGTTGTTCTGTACACAGACACCTAAAGGAAAAGGGGACAATGCAGCAGTTCCTTCTTTGAGCTGAAATGGAGGAGAATGTGCATTAAGTGAGCCCAGCAGGTCTCCATTTTGCATCTGGTCTTTCATCAGCTCCTGTGAGTGCGTTTTCTTGGTGTGTCGAGTAAGATGGTCTTTTCGCCCAAATCGTTGGGCACAGAACTGACACAGGAAGTCTTTGCAGCCTGTGTGGACTACCAGGTGGCGCCGAACATCCTTCCGAGTATAGAAGCATCTCTCACAATGGTCACACTGATGCTTCTTTTCCTTGGCTCCATTAGGGGGCTTTCCCCCCGTGTGGGCTTTGAGATGATCCAGTAATACCTCGGTGCTCCCAAGCTCTAGGGCACAAACCCGGCATGTGAGGTCTCCGCTGCTGGCTGCATGTAGAGCCAAATGCCGCTTGTAACCAAGCTTGGTGTTGTACTTCTTTCCACACTCATCACACCCAAAGGCCATTTTGTTGGGATCATGAGTCTGAAGATGATTCTTTAGGTGGTCTTTGCGGTGGAATGTCTTCTCACAGTGAACACACTGATGGGATTTCTGTGGTGAATGGGTGGCCATGTGCCTAGGATTAAAAAAAATAAATGGACAAGAATTTCAGAGGCTTTTGAGCTAAGGAAGGTCCTGTTGCTTCAGGAGAGAACTATGCAATCTCTGAAGACAGAGCAAATTTAATTTCATGTCTATAAGGTATGTATTATAGGAAAATACATTTTAGAGGTGCATGGGTTTAGGATTGGTAATGTTATACAAGTAAATACAAAATGTCATCATAAGACATCTCCAAATCTAATTTATTTGTGTATTCCATAGGCAAATGTATGCTAGAGATATGAAATGCTAATTTGGAAATTTCTGGTTTATAAATGTAATTGAACTTAATCTCTACACTGCACTGCTAATCCAAAGATACCTAAATGTCGTCCGTATAACAACATCCCAGTTGAGTGGTAATATCATTATTCCCTCTTTAATATATAGAAAGATCTTTAAAACTATTAAAAATGAACTATCTAGAGATCTCTTATTGTTTTCTGTTTTCCTAAGAATCTTGAAAAAAGGAAAGAAATCTACTGTTAATATTTCCAGTTTTATTTTGAGTTTTATAAATTCACCAATAAGATTCTTAATCTTTTGCTTTAATATCAATCTTTTGCTTTAATATCAATCTCCCATTCTTTTCCTGTCCAAAATGCTCTTCTTTAGCCTCTGCTCCAATATTTTGATCTTTTCTATTAAAATAAAATTTAAACTCCTTGAGAGCAGGAACCTTTCTAGTTTGTTTGGGAAAATTTATATAAACTGATAAAGCCTGGCATAAAATTATTTTATAAGAAATAAAATTGCTGTTACACCCTAATGCTGATACTATAGGACCCACTGATAACTGGTCTGAAGGCAGAAATGAAAGTCTGTCTTAAAGCTTTCCCAGGAACTACACTGAAAATGATCAGGGAAGGATTTTTGACAAGCTGACAGATTATATATAAACTCAATTGCCTGCTTTACCTGAAAATAAATGAAAATGTACCAAATAAAAGAACAATAACTGAAAGAAGAGAGGAAATGTTGATAGGAAAAGCTTTCCAGGAAAAAAAAAAGCCAGAAGAAAAATTGAAGAAATGAATAAGCAAACTGAAATCCTAGAAAATAAAATGGAATGACCACAAGAATCTGGAAAGCAATTGGAGGGTCTAATTAAAAACAAAGAGAAGAGACAACTCTAGTTGTAAACCTGGAGTTTTTAATGAAACACTTAAAAAGTAAATCAGTGGCTTAGAACTGAAATCAGAAAACCTCATTAAAATACTAGACATTCAAAATGGTGGATATGTAATAAAAAACTTCAAAGATATAAGAATTGTTCAAGCCAAGATATCCTGGAAAATATCCAAAAGCCGTTCTTGAAAAACAGAACTTAAAGAATCTAAAACTGATTGGCCTCACTAATGATAATAATAATAATAATAATAAAACAAAGAAAATCCATCCCATTTGGGGGGAATAAAAAATTGCTTGGAAGCATTGGAATCAATTCCAAGCAATTGGAATCAAAATTGGAACATGCAGTGTGAAAGACTCCAAAGCTTACAATTTGTTAGACTGAAATCTTAGGTTTTATTCTGTTTGAATCACAGATATGTGGCTTTCATACTCTAGATCTCCAAAATCAAAGAGAAAGAATTGCAATCATCCAGGAAGAGACAGATAATACAGAAAGTTCAGTCAGAATCACCTGGGATTACTCAATATTAATGAAAATGAAAGGAAAGGTTAGAATGTAATATGCCAAAATTTAGTGGAAAATGGTTAGCACCAAAGAATAAGAATGTACAAAGTTGAAAATAATTTTTTAGGAAAAAAATGAATCGATCAGAATTGATGTCTTGGCAATCTTTCTTTTGTGAAAATATCAAAATTGGGCAGTTTTTGAAATGCAAATATAGAGAACAAATTTAAGAAAGGCAAGCAAATATGAGTATCTTCAAAGGACTAATTGATCATCCTGTGCTCAGATTTTGAAACGGAGAAGGAAAAAACAAAACAAAACTAGAGATCCTTGGGATTTTTCACTATGTGAAGGTCACTGAGGAAACGAAGAGAAACAAACTTTGAGTTTGGTATTCAAAAAATATACTAGAAAAGAGGCCAAAAGGAGATGGAAAGGGGGAGAAGGAAGGAGGAAGGAAAATAGAAAGAAAAAAAATTTATTGGGAGGTGGGAGGGAAACCATAGGTGAAAATGCTTCAAGTACAGAAGTGGGGATGATATTAAGAAAGCATTTCATGGACCATATCCTTCTCAGGGACAAAGAGGAAAAAATTAAATAAAAGCCAAAAGATTATAATGATGTAGGCTGAATTAGTTAGGGAAGGGAAGGAAGACTATCTGAATTAGGAGGATGGATTAAAGAAAGGATTGGTTCAAAGAAAATTACTATGGAGAGCCAATTTTTAAGAAAAAGTACAAAAACCTATTTGGAGAGGAGGGGAAGGGGAAGAGCAAGGATAGAATCAGGATATACTGAAACAAAACAAACAACAACAAAAAAAACTATACGTCCTAAAATGGATTTGTTCCCCCCACCACCACTACGACCTGCTTAAAAAAAATCACAATATTTTATAGGAAAAAAACAATTTAATATGTGAGATGAGCTTTCCCATAAAATGAATAAAGATGACAACAATGAATTTAAAAACAAAACTCTACCAGTATATATACACAGAGATATGTTTATGAAAAATACTTAAAACATAAAAGGATATGGTGTTAAAAGAAAGATTAGATTATATTTCATCTCAGATGAATACAAAAAAGCAGGAATAGACAAAATCTCAAGCAAGGCAATGTAAAAAATGTAATCAAGAGGGGGATAAAACAAATTATATTTTGTTTAAAGGCAACACATAATTAAACAAAAACAAGTCAAGTAAATCCTAGAAGATAGTAAGAAATGATAGGGCTTTCTGATTAAGATAGTGGAGGAGGAGGTATGAAGGTTCCTTCTTCATATACCTATCAAAAAAAAACAAAGAAAAATTCAACATCTGAGGTCGATATGAAAAAAAAAATTCCACTAAAAAGGCTGTTTTAATCCTAAACTTCATTTAGAGGTATGGGGATTAGCAGATGGAAGTGATAGCCCCACCATACTCTTTTCTAGCCAGATTACATTTGCAGTACTATTCAGTGCTGGTCTATATATTTAAAAGAACATTGGTAGGTTGAACAACATATGTAGGAAGATAACCAGGAAAATCATTCCTTGTGAGAATCCTAAGAAAGTACTAGATATGTTTATCCCAGAACAGCGAAGATTTAGGACTGACCAAGTATCTAAAGTGCTGTCATATGGAAGAGAGATTCAATTTGTTACACTAGACCTATAAGAGGAAAAGGAATACTGGGTAGAAATTGCAAAGAGGCAAATGAGGTTTAATAATAAAAAAAAAATCCTAACAGTTAATGCCCCCTCACCAGATCATCAGTTTTCATTTGTATTATAAAAGGGATTCTTTGCATGTATATGGGTTAGACCAGATGGCCCCTGTGCAATCGCAGATTCTGTGAAAAACAGCTTAAAAAAAAAAAAGGATCCCCCCAAATAAAAATCAAGCAAAATACAATTTTGCAAAGTACTAACAATTAAAAAAAATACACAATGAAGCCAGCTAATGCATTAACAATAGAAATAGGGAATAAAACAATTCAAGATCTCCCAAAAGACTGACAAAAAAGATATAGTCAAAGAAATTAAACAAGAATTAAAACTAGTAAGAAAATTACAAAAATTAAGAACCTGAAAAAAATTGTAATGTATAAGAAACTCTAACACGGTCATCTTATCCTCCCACCAGTAGAACAGCTATTCCAGGCTCAATGACCAACATGGAAAATAAAATGGAAAATTGAAAGAGTAGAATAAAAAATCTTAGAAGGTTAACATATATATATATATATTATATATATATATATACACATATATATATATATGATAATGACTAAACCAGTACACATACTACTACTAGCAATATAGCTAACATTTATGTGTTTAACTATGAACCTAGGCATTATGCTAAGTGCTTTGAAAATATCTCATTTGGTGTCAGAATAATCCTGGAAAGTAGGTACTGTTACTATATCCATTTTATAGATGAGAAAATTGAGGCAAACACAGGTTAAGTGCCATGCCCAGGGACACAGTTAGCAAGGTTTGAAGTAGAAGTTGAACCTCAGGTCTTTCCAGGCCCAAGGACCCATTCACTGCAATGTGCTGTATCTATACTACAATACTACTAATAAGTAAAACATCAATTCATTCTCCCTTTGAATAAAGTTTTTAACATTCCTTTGTCATTTCATTTCACACTCATCCTAACCTTTTTTAATCAATCTAGTTCAACGCCTATTGTGGGTATGAGGTCCCATAACTGCATGTGAAAGTTGTGAAATTATGATTTATTATTAGAAAATATTTGATTTATATACCTATCTACTTAGAGTACATAAAAATTTCTCAGACAAAAAGAGGTAGTGAGTAGAAAAAGTTTAAGAAGCTCTCTAATACCATCGAAGGTCAAGTGCCAGCAGCCCAAAATTAGGATTTTCTACATTTTGGTCACCAAACATTGTCTTTTTTTTTTTCTGAAGTAAGTGACTTGCCCAGGGTCACACAGCTAAGAAGAAATCTCAGATCACATTTGAACTCGGGTCCTCCTGACTTTAGGGTTGGTGCTCTATCCACTATGCCCTCTAGTTGTCAAAGAAGCCAGAGTGTTGTATTGGACCAAAGAACAAAGAGTTTGTCTGTTCTGCTATGATAAGGGACAGTGGTACCAATTCAGTGACAGAACTATGAGCAGAGGTATAAAGATAAGTCATTTACTTTCCTGGTATAGAACACATTAACAAAGATCTGGCTGGTGATAAGGCGTAGTAGCTGTTTGTAGGGTATGCTAGAAATTTCCAGTAAAATAATGGGAAAAAGAATTGATCCGCCAGGTGTTCTAAGTTATGAACATGTTAAGAATATATCCCCATATCCTGAACATTACTAGAAAAAGAGTGATTATGGTGTGACCTAAATTCAAAGTTTCCTAGTGTAGAGTCTAGTCTCATGAGATGTCTGACTGGATTAAAGTATTTATCAATAGTCTTAATCATTATGAAAGAAGCTTTGGGATGATACTGTACCCTCCCAATGAGAGGTCCATGACATTTCAAGACTTCAAAATACAGTAGAACTTTGTTTCAGAAGACTCAATGATCAGAAAATTCTGGCTTTTTTTTCTTGCTCTATGGGGGGAAGATCTAAGAGTTGAAAGCAGGCAGAAAGTTCACTTAATCTACTTCCTTCCTATACAGGAATCTTCTCTGTAACACAGTTCTGACTGTAACTGTAACAGACTGATTGACTGTAACACGAAGGTAGGATGGCTAACAGAGATGGCCTGTCTTTTAAAGATTTCTTGTTTCCTGTTGGTGAGTTAAGTATCTGACTGTATTGCTGACAGTAAAATAATAATACTAACAATAAGAGCACCCTGTTTTAGTCATCTAGCCCATACCAAAGGGATTAGTTATAAAATATATTTGTAGATGCTTCTCAGCTGAAGAAACTCTTCAGGCTTTTCCAGACTTGTGTCTCAGGATATGCTCACATGTCTGTCCCTGCTGTTCTCCTCTATCTATGTAATCACTAATTCTCTTTTGCTGAATTCTTATCCAGATCATATCGTCTTTCATTAACTGTCCCTCAGAGTTCTATATTGATAACACTTCTTCCTCTACATTACTTCATTTGGTGATTTCATCACCTCCCATGGATTTAATTACCCTCTCTATGCTGATGTTTCTCAGATCTATTTATCCCATCCCAAACCCAATAGTAAACCACAAAAAACATCCTATGTTTTTGGGAGCAGAATAGCATCAACCTCTAGAATCATGAACTCCAATAGGCATAAAGGCAAAATACTGAATTTCCCACAACCAGTGAGAAAGCCTTGATGGCAGAGCTTCCAGGAAAGCAGGGTTTGGGCTCGGAAGCTTTATTGGTGCCCCTTGAAGAGATTCAATGGGTTGGATGTGCTCGGAGTCTGAACCATTGCCCACAAAGCTGAACAGCCTCTTTTTTGAAAGCTACCAACTATCCATGTAGAATGATGTTCTCTATCTGCACTAATCCCCAGCTAACTTAAACTGCTTTTACTTCCCTACTGCCTACAAACATGCCTAAATACTCCCCTTCCTTCAAAAATCCTCTCTTGACGACCATACCCTTAATCTAGTGTTTTACAGCTCTCCTACCTTTAATCAGTCATACTCCTGGAAAAAGCTGGCATACTTTGTTACTCCATTCTCTACTTTCATTTTTTTCTCAACCCTTTGCAATCTAGTTTCAAATTCATCACTCAATACAACTGCTCTCTCCAAAATTTTCTCTTTTCTTTGCAAAATTTGATGGTCTTTTCTAAATCCTTATCTTTTTTTTTTTTAATTTCTCTACAGAATTTGATACTACTGACCACTCTTTCTATGATATTCTCTCTTCTCTGGATTTTCATGGTAGTCTTCATTTTTGGTCCTATTATTTTTAGGTGTTTGAGCACGCCTCTTTCTTTTGATGGATTATAATCTATATTATACATACTAACTGTGGGTACCCACAAAGATCTGTCCTGGGTTCTTTAATCTTTTGTCTAAAAGACTATTTCTACAGAGCATTAACATAAGGCAAGGACTCATCTGGTGGCCAGAAGAAGCTGTCAAGATCTCTCTTAAGGACCTTGAAATTGATTGTATGTCATGGAAGATATCAGCACATCACCATTCAGCAAGTCATACCCTCATCATAGAAGATGCTGTGTTCTATGAGCAAAGTAGAATTGAAGTAGCTCAAAAGAAACATGAGATGCACAAATTTTAAGAATCAACCCCAAATGTTCACATGAACTATTTGTGCCTGACCTGTGGTCAAGTATTCCAAGCTCAAACTGGTTTGATCAGCCATAATCATATACACACCGTAACTTGACTCTAATATAGTGATGTCATTTTGGTTCTCTTTAAGAATGAATGAAAACAACTTATTTCTAAATCCGATTTTTCTTGTGCAGCAAGATAACTGAATAAATATGTATACATATATTGTATTTAACATATACTTTAACATATTTAACATGTATTGGTCTGCCGCCATCTGGGAGGGTGGGGGGTAGGAGAGGAAAAATTGGAACAGAAGGTTTTGCAAGGGTCAATGCTGAAAAATTACCTATGCATATTGCTTATAAATAAAAAGCTATAATAAAAAAAGAAAAAAGTGAATGAAAACAATCAATTCTTTTCATTCTACACTCACAAAAAGCTTAAGTTTAGTTATCACTTTCATTCAGAGGAGTCTGAGATCTATATAATCAGCTCTAGTCAATCTCCTGATCTACAGTCATGTGTCATAAACTGGTTCTTGGACACCTTGAATTGGATGCTCTATAGACACTTCGCTCAACATTTATAAAACAGAACTTACCTGCTTCTCCCCTCCCCAAACGCCTTCCTTTTCCCAACTTTTCTATTCCTGTCTAGGTCATCACTTCCCAATCAACCAGGCTCCCAATCTCAGAGATATCCTCAATTCTCTCTTGCATTTGTTATTTATAACATTCAATTATCTTTGGTGGTTCTTTCCATTTGAATTGTAGTCATTATGTTTTTCTTAGCACTGCTTACTTCACTCTGAATCAGTTTATATAGATCTTCTCAGGCTTCTCTGTATTCATCATATTCGTAATTCCTTTCAGCATAGTAATGTCCCATTCCATTCGTGTATCTTGACCTCTTTTTAAACTGTTTTATTGATGCTGAGTTGTTTTTTTTGACATTGCTAGTACTTCCTTATGATTTCCTCTTCCCATCCCAAAAGAATCCTCTCTTGTAGCAAAAAGATATTGAGCCAGACAAATTACTATATTAGCCAAGTCTGAAAATGCATGCCTCCTTCTAAACCAATAGTTTATCAACAACCAAAAGATGGGAGGGGTGTTTCATCAATCCTGTGATATTATGAATTGTCACTGTATTTATTCAAGTTCTGATGTCTTTCAGTATTGCTTTTCTTTATATTTCCATGATTATTTATTTGTAGTCATTCTCCTGTTTCTACTTACTTTGTTCTGCTTCAGTTCACTGAAGTCTTTCCAGGTTTTTCTGAATTCTTTCTATTTATCATTTCTTAGGGATAATAATAATGTTTAACTACATTTACATGCCACAATTTGATTAGACATTTCTCAAATTAATAGCCACTCATTTCCTCTTCAGATTGTAGCTATTGTGAATAGTGTAGTTACCTCTCTTCCCCCCACTCCCCACCCCCTCTCTCTCTTTCCTTTCTCTCTGCCTTTAACTTCCTTTGGGTTTATCTGTTATCAAGATGTCAAAAGGCATGAAGACAGTTTAATTCTGACTATTTTTCATTTTATTTATAAGAAACGTATACTAGAATACTTAAAACATACTGAAAAAACTTAGTATAATTTCTTTCCCCTTTTCATTTCCTTAGTATAGTAACATTTTCAGTATTCTCTCTACTTTAAAGACCCATTATACTCTTTGACATATCTCTCTCCTTATTCTTGTTACCATCACACCCCCTCTAGCACTTTAACGAGTTCCAAGCCCAGGCATCTTTTTCTTGATGAAAGAGAGGATTGGATTTATTGGTTGTGTGACTCTGGACAAGTCACTTAACCCCAACTGCCACACAAAAAAGGAAGGAAAAGAGATGATTGGTAGAATGATCTACAGCATCATAATCTACCCTTTATAACCTCACACTTGGATCACCCTACTAATTACTAATTTGTTCCTATGTTTTCCACTTCAATCTATCTCGCACCCAACAGTTAAGAATTCCTTTTTTCAAGTATCATTTTTATTTCATCATGTCATATGCCTTGAAGTGCTTCTGTGGCTCCCAATGATCTCTCTCATCAAATTAAAATTCTTTTTTTTTAAATTAAAATTCTTAACCACAGATTTCAAGTCTCAAATTTTCCTCTTCCTCTCCCCACAACTTGCCACAAACTCCTCAGGTTCTGGTCTGTTTGCATCTCTTGCTATGCTACAGACTGTATTCTCTTCTCTTGTTAGACAAGCCTATTTATCATCTCTCCTACTTTTAAACCATTAAATGCATCTTATGTTACAGTTGAGACAAGAAAGGAGGTGGAGTGACATTCCATCCTTTTGAAAGTCTATATTGTCACTGGTTAGTCCAGAATTTAGGGCATGGGACACTAAAGAAATTTGGGCAGTTGGAGGAGAGAGCAGTTCTTGCTTAAACTGTCCAGCTTCCTTTTTTTTCTCTACTTAAAGTACTATATTGAACAGACTTCTCAATTTTCTCCACCAAACCACATCCCTCTCCTCTTTCTAAATTCTGCTTAAGACACCTTCTCTATTGTCTTATTAGTATTCCAGCAACATTATATTTCCACTATCTTTCTTAAATATCTAGCATTTATGTATATCTTAGAAATCTTAGCATCTTAGAAATGCAGTTGTCCATATCTTTCTCTCACATGTACTTTAAATTTATCCAAAGTCTTATTATCCATATTTGTATCTTAAGTATGGTCAATACTATTTTCAAGTAATATTAAGATTTTAACTAGGTTCTCTGACATACCCATTTACCATTCTATTTATCCTAACCTTTTTTGAATAAGAAATTCTAACTGCAGATAGAGGCTTCTAAAATCTATACAGCATGGGGTTCTGAGTAGATATTTTAAAGTATTTACTAAGAAAGAGGTTAAATTAGATGTGCCTCTATTGAAATATAAGCAAAAAAGCATATTCTAATATAAAGTATTTATGTGTGTACTGCCATTTTAAAACAATCTTATGTTTTCTCTATATGCATAGGGAATCAAGAAAACATTTCATTAACAGTAAAGAGTTATGAATGTAGTCCTGTTTTTCAGTCTCAATAATTCCCAAAATGTACAGCATTGCCTGTGATGAAGACAAACTCTGGAAAGTTGTGGGTATAGAGGATGAGAATTGGTTTGTGAAAAAGTTAGAAGATTGAAAGGTAAAGGCACAAAATTTGAAAGGGGAAAGCACATTCTACACCTTGAAGGTCATATGAGGATACTCAGTGCTTGCCTTGCAAAAGACTCTAAGAACCACCATTTGGGAAGGTATGATGTAGAGATTGTGCAATGAATTGCATTAAATTTGAATGGAATCGGTCCTTCAGACATGTCCTCCCTTTGCCACCATGAGAGAAGGCACTTAACTAAAGGAGCCCTCAGCTAGGTAACAGAGTGGATAGTGTGCTGGACCTCATTTCAAATTCTGCTTCAGAAATTTATTAACTGTGTGATTCTGGGCAAGTCACTTAATTTGTTTTCCTCAATTTCCCCAACTGAAAAATGGAGATTATAATAGGGCTGTCTTCCTAGAGCTGTAGTAAGGATCAAATGAGATATTTGTAAATTACTTAGCCCAGTGCCTAATGTATAGTAAGCACCTAATAAATGTTTCTTCCCTTTCCTTCCTTTTTCCTTTCCCCTTTTCTTCTTCTTCCCTTTCCCTTTCTCTTTTCTTTCCCTTTTCCTTCTCATTTCCCTTTTCTTCCCCTTCTTTTCTTCTTCCTCTTTCCTCCCCCATCCCTTTCCTTTTCTTTTCCTTCTCCTTCCCCACCCTTCCTCTTCCTTCTCTTTCCCTCCCTTCCCTGCCCTTCCTTTCCCTTCTCTAGCATCTAAACAGAAAGCCTCTTGCTGCTCTCTATAGGAAGAAATTCAGTATCTGCCATACCGTTGTTGTCTATGCTGATCAGTTCCTTTCCTTCTCCCCCACCTGCCCCTCCTTTTCTGTTCTAATTTGTTCTCCCTATTACATAAAACTAATTTAGCATGCAAGTCTTGGGAATGTGATCCTTTGGAGAGCATTCAGGAGGAAGAGAGCTAGAGTGGGACTGAAACATATAGAGTTCTGTTCAAAGAGGAAGCCAGAATCAGGTGGAGGCACAGTAATCCAACAATAAGCTTTCACAGAACCACCCCCCCCACAACTTACATGGAGCTGGCTGTGACCAATTTCTAAAGAGAACCAAACTTAACAGCAGGAGAATTAAAGATTAGAGAAAGAGACTTTAACCTGAATCTGAATTATCCTTAAATCACTGCGGGGGAAGGGGAAATAGATAAGGAAAAAGGAGAGAGAGGAAAGAGAGGAGAAAAATATTTTAGCAAGCATTCTAGCCAAAATCAAAAAAAGGAGAGGAGAGAGATTATATTATGTGGGCTTTCCTGGATATTCTGTCCTTGGCACTGAACCCTGTACTCCATATATAAGATAGCCAACCTACTTGTGGGCAGTTTTAAATGTTAATTAACTTTCCTTTACATCTGCCTGTTAGAGACTTCTATCTACCAGTCTTCCATTGCCTTCTTATACTGACTCTAGGGTTAGAAGGCTTAGGTTCAACTCTCACCTCTAACATTTACTGCCTCAGTAAATTTGGACAAGCCACTTAAACTCCATAGGATTCAAATTCCCTCATCTGTAAAACAGAGACAATAGATTGTTGTGAAGATCAAATGAGATAAGAGATTTTTTTTTTTTTTGCAGAACTTAAAATTCTATTTAAATGTCAATGATTATTATTATTATTAGCTTCAAAATCCAAATAATCCATTTTCATCTATTGCAAATTCTGAATTAAATTAAGTGTATCTTGATCTTTTCAAGAACAATAACAAATGCTTGGAGAATAATAGTATGCTGCTGAGAAAATTGTGGAGATTACATGTGTTTAACATCTGTGCATTACTACATTATATAATGCGAATTAAGTCATTCATCATAGTATTGAGAGTTTATCATATTCAATCAGTGCCTACTGTGTGCCAAAAGGGGCAATTAAGTAGCACAGTGGATAGAGCACTGGGCCTGGAATATTTATCTTCTTAAATTCAAATGTGGTCTCAGACACTTAGTAGTTGTATGACATTAGGGAAGTCACTTAACTGACATTTCAGTTGCCTCATTTGTAAAATGATCTGGAGAAGGCAAAGGCAAAATACTCCAGTATCTTTGCCAACATTTGCCAGTATCTTTTGCCCCAAAGGGGTCATAAACAGTCAGATATGACTGAAAAACCTGGACAACAACAAACTGTGTGTTCCAGGTATTGAACCAAGTGTTGTTGATAACAAAGAAAAGTAAAAGACAACCCCTTGCTCTTGAGAGCAAGAAGACCGAAAAGATAGAAGAGAGTCAGGTTCTGAAGTGTTTTGAATGCCAAACAAAGGATTTCATATTTGATCCAGGAGGTGATAGAGAGCCACTGGAGTTAACTGAACAGAGATAGGAACAGAAGTAAAATGGCCTGACTTGTACTTAAGGAAGGTTAAGTGGAAGATGGACTGGAACGGGGAGATAACCAAAAAGCTATTGCAATAATTCAAGTGTGAGACGATGATAGCCTGCACCAAGTGGCTGGCAGCATCAAAGTTGCAAAGGTGGGATAGATGAGAGATATTACAAAAATAAAATCATGCTGGGTCTGGAAAAGGTGAAATAGGGCAAGACATCATAGATGGCACTCTAGGAATTCAGTCTGGGTAACTGGGAGGATGGTAGTAACACGGACAATAACAGAGAGGTTCAGAAGTAAGGAGGATTAGGAGAAAGATAATGGGTTCAATTTTGGACCTATTAAAATATGCCATTAGCTAACATTATTTTTATTGTGTATTATTTCTGTTGTCCCCAGTGATGTAAAGGCAGAAATAATGTATCACACATTTGTAGTCTCCATAGTCCTAAGCTTGTAGGAGCACCCAATAAATACTTGCTAATTGGCTTTATATTAGATTGTGCCCTTTATAAATTATTTTGTATTTATTTTTTTTCATTTATTATTTCCCCCTGAATAGAATATAAGCTCCTTGAGGGAAGGGGCCGTTTCACCTTTGTTTTTGTATCCACAGCATCTAGCAAAGTACCTAGTAATAATAAATCCTTGCTGAATTGAACTGGATTGATAATGAAATAGCAGCACTTTCTGTAGGAGAAAAAACTAGAAATGAAGTAGGGTTCATCAATTAGATAATGAACGATCTTGTGTCTGCATGGACCATGGATTCCATGTCATAGTAATCTGGACTCATTTGTAAAGTTTCCTCCACTACTGGGTCAATTTGCAGTCGGGAAAACAACTGCCTTTGTTGAGCTCCTTGAATTCTTTCTAAACTCTGTTCTTTTGCTTACTCTATTTGAACTGGGGGACTTAATCTGGGGAGCCTGCTTTGCCCCTGGACCACTTCTATTAGAGATTCTTCCTGAGCAGTACGAGTTCGGGGAGCAACTGGAACCGTCTGTTTCTGTGGGACTGTAGAATAGTTGGTTGTTTTTGTAACAGATTCCTGAGCTTCTGATATAGCTTTCAATATTAGATTCTTATTAGCTTGTTTGGATGGTGGGAGTGAAGGTCTTCTTTCAGGTTTTGCTGGCACAGACACACCGCTGGACACACTTCCTATACGTAATCCATATTCTTCCTCTTCTTCTTCCTCTATATATGTCAATATAATAGAATATTATAACACCATAAGAAATAACAAATATAAGGAATTTGAGAACCATGAAAAGATATATTGACTGATGCTGAGTAAAGAATGTAAAACCAATAGAGCAACAAAAACATAACTACATTAATCAACATTAAAAGACATCAGAATTCAGTGCCCTACATGATTTTACATGTATAAATGATATCATATTGCTTGCCTTCTCAATGGGTAGGGAAGGGAGTGGAGGGACAAAGAATTTAGAACTCAAAAATGTTTTTTTAAGAATGTTAAAATAATTTTTAAAAAAAATCTGAATTCAGAATAAATGCATGGCAAATCTTGGTTCCAACAGTATACTTCCCTCTGTAGAGAAGTGGTAAATTCCATGTGTTGAATGTGACACACATTGTGAGATGTGGGACATTGTGTTAGATTATTTTGCTTTATTATTTTCCTTTTTTATATAAAGAAGGGTTCTATATCAAAGAGGGGAGAAAATATTAGAAAGTGATAACATCTCGAAAACAAAAAAGCAGCAAGGGCAACATTAGAAAGTGATAGCTTGAAAACAAAAAAGCAGCAATAACAGAAGTTTGAAAATATATTACAAAAGGCAATGTCCCTCATGAAGTTTATCTTCTAAGGTAACATGACAGCACACATTTATGATATACAGCACACACAAAAATATGTGAATTAATCATTAGTGGTGTAGCTACAATCTGAAGGACTCACCAAAACAACCACTACATACAAAATGTAATAAGCTTATCTTCTAACATGGCAGGAAAGAAAGCTAAAATGGAAGTATGTTCTCACTGCCTTTTCAGATTGCCTTTTCTAAAAAGGCAGTCCTTTCCCCTGAATACTGACACATGCCAGTACATTAGAGATGCTTTGCCAATAACACTCATAGAGGCTCTCCATCTTAATTAAACCCCCTCTAGTGGATATTCTGGGTCCTCAAAAGAAAGCTCCTATGGATGATTGTGATTACATTAAATTAAAAAGATTTTGTACAAACAAAACCAATGCGCAACCTAGATTAGAAGGAAAGCAGAAATCTGGGAAACAATTTTGACAGCCAGTGTTTCTGATAAGTGCCTCACTTCTAAAATATACACAAAACTAAATCAAATTTATAAGAATATAAGTCATTCCACAATTGATAAATGGTCAAAGGTAGTTTTCAAATGAAGAAATGAAAGCAAGCTATATAGTCATATGAAAAAATGCTCTAAGTCACTGTTGATTAGAGAAATGCAAATTAAAACAACTCTGAGGCATTACCTTACATCAATCAAATTGATTAATATAACAGAAAAGGAAAATGATAAATTTTGGAGGGGATATGGGAAAATTGGAACACTGATGCATTGTTGGTCGAGTTGTGAACCGATACAATCATTCTGGAAAGCAATTTGGAAATATGCTCACAGGGTTATCAAACTATGCATGCTTTTTGATCCAGCAATGCTACTACTAGGTCTCTATCCCAAAGCGATCATAACAAAGGGAAAAGAACCCACATGTAGAAAAATATTTATAGCAGCTCTTTTTGTGGTGGCAAAGAAGTGAAAATTGAGGGGATGTCTATTAATTGAGGAATGGCTGGATAAATGGTGTTATAAGAATATAACAGAACACTATTGTGCTATAAGAAACGATGAGCAGGCAGATTTCAGAAAAACCTATAAAGACTTACATGAACTTAACTGAGTGAAGTGAACAGAACCAGGAGAACATTGTACACAGTAACAGCAACACCAAAAGATTATCAATT
Organism: Antechinus flavipes; assembly: GCF_016432865.1. NCBI lineage: Eukaryota > Metazoa > Chordata > Mammalia > Dasyuromorphia > Dasyuridae > Antechinus > Antechinus flavipes. The sequence continues at coordinate 331,118,245 of NC_067401.1, forward strand.
ATAGTAGATTTAGGTCTTCTCAGTAATATAAGGATCTAAGACAGTTCCAAAAGACTCATGATAGAAAATGCTATCTATACCCAAGAAAGGACTAAGAAGTCTGAATGCAGATTGAAGTATACTATTGTCACTCTTTTGTTGTTTTTTTCTTTCTGTTCTGATTCTTCTTCTACAACATGACTATTATGGGAATATGTTTAACATGATTGAACATATATAATCTAAGTTAGATTCCTTGCTGTCTTAGAAAGGGGAAAGGAAAAATAGGAAGGAAGAAAAATATGGAACTCAAAATCTTACAAAAATGAATGTTGAAAATTATCTTTACATATAATTGGAAAATAAAATATTATTAAGTATAAAAAAGGAAAAAAGGAAGAAAACTACTACACCAATGTTATCCACTTAAATTTAGTTCAGCATTGCCGCCACCCTCCCCCCAACTCTGCAACAGCCAGTGATATCTTACCTGATGAGCTTATATTTGGAAATGAACCCTTTTGCACAGCCTTGCTGCAAGCACTTGTAAGGACGTTCCCCTGTGTGGGAGTAAGTGTGGATAGTGAATTTTTCCAGGGTAAGGAGTATCTTCCCACATAATTGGCAAGGATAAGTTGCCATGGACTTTGCTTCTCACCCCTTCGTCTTCAGTCTGGCTGCTGGGTTGTTGTCCCATTTAGGCACAAGTGGAAGAACAGTACTGTATACACTAACTAAATCGCAGGAGCTACACAAGCTTGAGGCCAAAAGAGATGGCACCAAGGTTCTAGGCAAATAATTTTTGCCTAGGTTTGTACCTCTGTTTCTTTTGCTTTGCTTTTTTAGTCTTCCAAGTCCCAGCTTCTTAGGCAATCTCTAGCTGAGAGCTGATAATCTGTGTTTATTGAGGCACAGGTGAGATTCCCGTGGTGTGAAGTTGTCAAACTCATCACTACAGTTGGACCATTTCCAAGTCGCCAGATTTTATCTGTAGAGAAAATAGAAACAGTTCCTTTACATTAGCTACTTCAAAAAAAAATTTCTCCATCAGCTATGATCAAATACCTAGAAAGAAAAGTGAAACGATGGGTTATAAAAACCCTTTCCAATATTCTTCCATTGGAGGGTCATTCCACATTCTGACTTTTACCAAAAAAGCTACAAGCAGATTTCTCAGGGTCAAAAAGATGGCTGAGACAAAAAGCTCAGATTCTTTTTTGAAAATTATAATTTTTCCTATAAATATGGCTCTATACACAAAGAACTTTGCTTTCAGTTCAGCATTCAGCTCAGTAGCATGGATTAAAGAGAGAAAAGAGGCAAAAAAAAAAAAAAAGAAAGAAAAGAAACCCAACAACCCATCACTACCACCATCCACTTTATATGAATTGTTCATTCATAAACAAAATCAGTCCTGCTTATTCAAAAATTGGGATGTGTCCTTCTCCTCATATTGTGATTGCTATATAAACTGTTTAGCACACCTGTTTAAATTTCCATAAGACACTGGGATAAGAGTACATTTGTATTCACCTCATCTTATTTGGTTACATGATTACTGTGCAGTAAGACTGGTAAAAGCAATATTTTATCTGAGTATAACTATTCTTTACATATTGGATTGCAATGAATTGGCAATTTGTGAAGATGAATATTATTAGAATAAAAACAAATGACCTACAGATTGGCTAAGGCTGATTATGGGCTTGTAGGTGCCATCCTCATAGAGACAATTTACAATTGCATCATTGGAATTTATATAGAAGCATTAGTGTTTGCAAAATACATATATGATCTCATTTGAGCCTAGATAGAGCTAGGTTCTATTGTTGTTTTATAGAAAAGCAAACTGAGGCTGAGAGATATTAGGTCACACCTTTAACTCAAATAGGAAATGTCCATGGTGAAATCTGAACCCAAGTTTTCCTCACTCTAACCAAGCCTGGCAGTCTCTCTGCATTCCTGTCCATTAGGAATACAATCATCAGGTTAATTTTGAAGGTTTAGTTTAATACCTCAGTCTTTCCTCCTTCCTCAACTCCTGATTCATATTAGGGGCCTTCAACATATAAAGTGATTATCCCTCAATTTATTATTATAGTTCCTCATATTCCCTTATAGTTCCTCAATTTATTCATTTCACAGGACTTGTTCCTCACTCAACCATAACCATACACAAAGATGATCATTATTTTATCATCTCTCGCAAATATACCATCTCTATGTTCTGAAATTCCTTTATCTGAGCACAATATACTATCATTCTATCCTTTCCCTCTCCACATCAAATCATGCTTTTTATTCATACATCTCTAACTGCCTTTTCAGACATCTCAAACTAGATGTCCAGTAGACATCTTAAATTAAACATGTCCAAAACCAAGCTCATTACTTTCACCCTAAACCCTCTTCTCCCACTATTACTATAGAGGGATCACTAATCTCCCAGCCCTTTAGGCTCTTAGCTAGAAGTCATCCTCAATTCCTATCTCCTTCCCCTCACATCCAATCTGTTGCTGCAGTCTGTTAATTTTATCTATGCAATATTTCTTCTGTACCCATTCTGTACTCTGGAATTCTGGCATACATAAAGAGTTTAATAAATGTTTATTGACTGACAGCTCTGCTATCATGTCACATCCATTTAAAAAACTCCATTAATTCCTCATTGTCTTACAGTCTCCTCAGATTGCCTATTATGAAATATCTACATAGATATATATATCATAGATCCAGTTAACTGATGAAAATATATTTTCCTCCTTCTACCCTACACAAAATTTTTAGTCTAGTCATATTCATCTGCTCATTGTCCTACTATATATATATGTGTATATATATATCCATACATATATATGGAGTCACAGAATTGTAGAACTAGAAGAGACATTCAAGATGACTTGGTTCAACCATGCCACAATTTATAACCTGTTACAGGTCCCCTAAATCTTATTCTAGGGCTCCTTGCAAGATAAACACATTACCTTCACTAGCTCATTCTGGTCTCATAGCTTTGCTTACAATATTCCCTTTGCTTAGAATGCCTTTCTTCCTTTACTTATTTGAACGTTTCCTATTCTTTCAAGAACTGTCTTATACTCTTTTTCATTATCCTTCTTTTTTTCGGTCTTCTTGATTCAAATAGTATTGAAATGGAAAAATGACTAATATGGAAACACTTTACACGATTGTTGTTTACTAAATCAGGTAGAAGGGATGGAGTGATAAAATTTGGAACTCAAGAAAAACTTTTTTAAAATATTAAAGACTGTTTTAACATGTAACTGGAAGAAAATAAATATTATTTTAATTTTTTTTTCTTTTTCCTCTCCCAAAAAAAGAGATGTCTTAAGTTCTACTTTCTTCACAAATCTTCCCCTCATCATCACAGATTACTGTGATCCCTCTTTTTTTGGAACACAAAAGTACAACCTTAAAGTGCTGAATAAATGTAAATTATTAGCAATAGTAGTATATGAATGACTCATAATCTATGTCGCTCAGCTGACACCTACCTGCAGGTGGCATATTGTCAGCTATGTTTTTCTATAAAAACTTCATCTCTATACTTAACTATAAGCTACCTGAGGTCAAGGAATGCATTTTATACATAACATAACGCCCCAAAGGCATCCGATATATCAGTATACTGAATAGAAAATTGATCTACAAATTAGAAAAATTTGGATTAAAGTCCCATCCCTGACACATACTAGCTATGTGTTCCTAGAAAAGGAACTAAACCTGTCAGTGCTCCCATGAAACTCTCTAATCTTACCATTTGAAGAACAAGTATTCATCTGCATTGGTAAAAAGCTGTTTCCTCATATGGAATTTCCCAGACCAATAAAACCATAGGTTTGGGTCAAAAAAATTTCATAGCCTCTAATACAGTAAGCTTACACAATAAATAAATGATTGGTTGTCATCTGGGTAAGTGAAAATCCATGGAAAGAAAAGTAAGATTAATTATGACTATTCCGTGAAACACTAGAACAAAAGAATGAAATTCCAACTGATTCACAAAACTGGCAACTTCACTATAAAAGGACATTAACAGAACATATATCCTTACAGGTTAGTGTAATTAAAGAGAATTAATACTAGAGTATATCTCAAAAAGCAATATCTGAAAAAAAAAATCTTTGTTTGTATTGGAGAGAAAAACTTTCCTTATTTAAGAAGAAATAATGTAAATTTCTAAAGGAGTTGGTGCTGCTCAGTAGCAACCTTAGCTATATAGAATCCTTGGCCAATTAGTTGTTCTGGGAACCTAATAACCAGAAGTCAATCCTTTTAAATGCCCAGATGTCTACATTTTAACAAGCTGAATCTTATCTTGATAGCTTGAGATAGTCATCATTAGCATTAATCATTGTGAAGCACCTCAGTAATAGTGAAAGATGGAGTATTTTACAAGCCATTCTTCAATTGTCAAAGGACATGAACAGATAATTTTCAGATGAAGACATTAAAGCCATTTCTAGTCATCTGAAAAAAAGTTTCTAAATCACTATTGATTACAGAAATACAAATAAAGACAACTCTGAGGTACACTCCAAGGTGTGAAGTCATACCTCTCAAATTGGCTATGATGACAAGAAAAAATAATGATAAATATTGGAGGAGATATGAGAAAACTGAGAGACTAATACATTGTTGGTGGAGTTGTGAACTAATCCAACCCTTCTGGAGGACAATTTAGAACTATGTCTAAAGTTAGGCTATCAAATTGTACATACTCTTTGATCTAGTAGTATTTCTACTGGGTCTATATTCCAAAAAGATCATAAAGGAGGGAAAGGGACTCACACATACAAAAATGTTTGTAGCAGCCCTTTTTGTGGTGGCAAGAAACTGGAAACTGAGTTAAACATCAGTTAGAGAATGACTAAACAAGTTATGGTATATGAATGTAAAGAAATATTATTATGTAAGAAAAGATCTTTCAGAAAGACCTGGAGAGACTTACACGAACTGATGCTGAGTGAAGTGCATAGAACCAAGAGAACATTGCACACACCACAACAAGATTATGTGATGATCAACTGTGATCAGTATGGCTCTTTTCAAAAATATGGTAATTCAGGCCAATTCCAATAAACTTGTGATGGAGAAAGCCATCTGCATCTAAAGAGAGTGCTATGGAGACTAAAATAGATCACAACATAGTATTTTCACCTTTTGGTTATTATTGTTTTGCTTGCTTTTTTTTTCTTTCTCATTTTTTTTCTTTTTGATCTAATTTTTCTTGTTCAGCATGATAAATGTGGAAATAGGTTTAGAAAAACTGCACATGTTTAACCTATATTGGATTACTTGCTGTTCAGAGGAGTGGAGAGATGAAGAAGGAGGGAGAAAAGTATGAAACACAGGGCTTTGCAAGGGTGAATATTGAAAATTATCTTTGGATGTATTTTGAAAAATATAAAGCTTAATGGCAAAAAAAGACAAAGTATTTTGGATAATTGAAGCCCTCCTACCTCACACCTCTCCCCACCCCAACCACTAATATAAGGAGTATGATACAGGTTTCTTAATCTTTTATGCATCATGTACACTTTTGGCAAACCTGTGAAAGCCTATGGAACCTTTCTCAGGATAATGTTTTCAAGTGCATTAGATGAATAACATATCATTAGAATAACAAAGGAATCCAATACAGTGAAATACATACATATATATATATACACACACACACACACAAATATATACATTTTTCAAATATATATTTTAATGTGATATAATTATATCATTTAGTAATTAATGTATATATTAATTTTAAAGATTTTTATTTTCAAACTATATGCATAGTTTTCAACATTCACCCTTGCAAAAACTTGTGTTCCAAATTTTTTTTCTCCCTCTCCCCTCCCCTAGAGGGCAAACAATACATGTTAAATGTACAATTCTTCTATATACATTTCCATAAATGTGTACAGAAAAATAATTTTAAAAATGAGAAAGAAAACAAAATGCAAGCAAATAACAATAAAAAAGTGAAAATATTATGTTGTGATTCACCCTCTATCCCCACAGTCCTCTCTCTGGGTGCAGATGGCTCTCTCTCCATCACAAGACCATTGGAACTGGTCTGAATCACTTCGCTATTGAAAAGAACCACATCCATCAAAATTGATCGTTGTATGATCTTGTTGTTTTAATGTATAATGTTCTTTTGATTCTACTTGCTTTAGTTAGCCTTAGTCCATGTAAGTCTCTCCAGGTCTTTCTGAAATCATCCCGCTGATTGTTTTTTATAGAACAATACATATATATGTATATGAAAACAAGTTCATGTACCTCAAGTTAAGAACAACTTGTTATAGAGAAATGAGCATTGGTCGTAGTCCTGATATTCCCTAGGTACACGCCCATGGACAGGCCACAAAGTCTCTTAGTCATAGTTTCCTCATATGTAAATCTGAGATAATAACAACATTTACTTCACAATTAAATAATGTATTCAAAACTTTTCGCAAACTGTAAAGTGCTCTATAAATATAAGCTTCTATTATTAATAAAAGTTTCCTCACTAGCAAAATGGACAGGATATTTGCACTCCCTACCTCACAGGTTTGCTATGAGGAAAGTACACTGTAAACTAAAGCTGCTTTCACTGGTTAGAGTGCTGTACAAATATGAATTGCTATTATTACCTAGTTGATATATCTTCAGTGTGACATACTTAACCCCTTCAAGGACTCTGATAGGAAACACAGTTATGCCTTTTCACCTTCTCTCCTATTCTGAACCCAGCTACACTGGAAAGTCGATATATCTTCATGGGTTACAGTATTTGTACATTTCCTTCCCCCCTTCATAATCTCTGTCCCCATAGATTGCAAAACTGTTCTACTCTCTCTTCATGAATGTCTCTATTGTCTACTCTCAGAATATTTACTTTTCGATGCTTTCTTATTTCTTTCCTCCACTATTCTTTCCTAGTTCTTCTGTTTTCTGTTGTTTCTTCATGGCTCTCAGTTTTTCTTTGAATGTTAGCTTTTAAAACACATTGCTAATACGTCATAGTTCCTTTTCTTTTCATAGAAAATTATGGTTATAATTAGTAGGTCATGTGTTTTTTTTCCAGTTAATTGTTGCTCAGGAGCAATAGCCCCTCAAATCCAGTCTAAAACACTTCCCAGCTATGTGAACTTGGGAAAATCACTTAATTGTGCTTGCCTCAATTTCCTCATCTGTAAAATAAGCTGGAGAAGGAAATGGCAAACTATTCTAGAATCTATGTCAAGAAAACCTCAAATGGGGTCACAAAGAATTGGACATGATTGAAAAACAACTGAACATTATTTAAACTAATGAATTAACATACAGAACATAAAGATAATGCAAATATGCTTATCCTTTAAAAATATATATATATAAATGTATTATGGAAGGGGAGTGGATTCTGGGGAAGATAACAGAGTGGGTTGGTTAATTTTAGGTTCTCCAGACTTCCCCCAGAAACAGAACAAATTTGTACTTCCAGGCGAACATAGACTGATGAAAAATCAAGAAGCTTGGGGCAGAACAGGGGTCTTCTTGATATAACTAGAGAAGATCCTAAAACAGACTCTAAGTCAAGGATTAACCTCTGTGAAGTGCAAACACCTCCAAGCAAGGTCCACAGAAGCAACAAGTGGGGAGCCCTGGGGCTACTTGGTGTGACAAGAACCCTAGCAGGAACCACAGAAACTTTCACCTCCTGGAGTGTTTGTGGAGTCCAGGTCTGAGTTCAGGAAGACTGAGGGAACCTTAGCTGTTAGGAATACTAAGCCCAGCTATGCTACAGAGATGTGGCCCTGGACAAGAAGGAACCAGTGCACCTGTGAGTACAGAGGGCAGTAGGGCAGGGACACCGGCACTTACTGGAGGGGGAGAGCTCTTGGTTTAGGGTTCCTGGTCAGAGGGGAGAGCTGAGGCCTCACCTTAGGATTAGAGGTGCTTACACTCTTATTTTAAAAAAAAACTAGCAAAGAAAGAAAAATTCTACCACAGAAACATACTATGGGAATAGAGAAAACCAGGGTTCATCTTCAGAGGAGACACTGAAGTAAAAAAAGCTTCTACCCTAAAGAGCAATGTGGAATGGCTCCCTGCCCAGAAAGAATTTGTACAAAAACTTAAAAAAGAATTTAAAAATCAAAAGAGAAACAATGAGGAAAAACTAAAAAATAAAATTAAAAATCATCCAAGAAAAACAAGAAGATTGTGAAAAAAAAAAAACAACTAGAAAAGGGATACAGAGTCTCAAAGACAAAAATAACTCTTTGAAAATTAGAATTGTGCAAGGGGAAGCCAGTGAAAGTATGAGAGACCAAGAAATAACAAAAGACATTATAAAGAATGAAAAAATAGAACAGAATGTGAAACATAGGAAAAAAGATAGAGTTGGATAACAGTTCAAGAAGAGAAAATATAAGAATAATTGGACTGCCTAAAAGTGGTGATCAAAAATAAAATCTTGATACAATAATGCAAAAAACAATACAAGAAAATTGTCCTTGAATGATAGAACATGAGGGGAAAATAGAAATAGAAAAAAATCCACCCATCATTACCTCAACAAAATCCTTTGTGAAAAACACATTGAAACATTATTGCCAAATTTCAAAAACTCCAGATCAAAAACAAAATTTTGCAAGAAACAAGGAAAAAAAATTCAAATATGCTGGTGCTTCAATCGGAATTGTGTAGGACTTAGTAATCACAATAAATGACTGTAGAACCTGGAATCATACCTACAATCAATCAAAAGAACTAGGCCTGCAGCCAAAAATATCACATCGAGCAAAATTATCTATAATATTGATTGAGGAAAAAATGGACATTTAACAAACTTGCAGATTTTCAGGACTTTCTATCAATCGAACCTGAAGTTAATAGAAAATTTAACATATGAGCCAATATCAAAGATCAATTTCAAGGAACTCAACATGGACAGATTGTTTTATGTTTTTCTTTACGTGGGAAATGAATACTGTATGTTTAAGACTGACAAAAAGGCAGCTCAAAAGAAAGACTGAGGCAGAGATAAGGTAAAAATAGTAATTATGTTATACAAATGAGGTGCAGAGGAAGAATAGACATAGAGGCATTAGAGGAAGGAAGAGGGCTCATGGTTTTGAAAACCTACTCTCATTGGGAATGGATTAAATAGGCAACACTACATAAATACCATGAAGAGTATAGCATCCTCCAAAATCTATAAAGAAATGGGGGGGGAGCAGACTAGGAAGCAAAGGGTGTGGAAAGAAGACAAATGAGGTATCCATGGATGAGAGGAAGTTAAGTAATAGCAAGGCAAGTTAGAAGCAGAATTAAAGCAGGACTAGGAAAGATAGAGGTGTGTATGTGTATCTACATATGTATGTATAAATTTACCTTTTCTTAACTAGAGCCTGCTTGGGGATAGGGGTAAGGAATGAAAGAGAAAAAAGAAGAAAGTAAAAAGTTGAGCAGCAAAAAAACAAAAGAACAATTTTTTTGGAAAAGGAAGGAAGTAAAGAAAAGATGGATACCCATGAATATAATTTCTTCTACTAATACATATGCTTTCTTGATCTGATAATTTGTTGTTATATATTTTGAATACTCTCTGATGTTTTTTGCTGGGCACATGACAAAGTTCTCTTTTCTCTTGTATTCCTTTTTTTCTTATTCTGTTTTTTTTAAAATAAATTTTTAAAAAATAGATATTATAGTAATGAAGAAAGTCCCAGTCCCATATCATTTCCTAAAAGTCATAAAGGTGACAAAGTATATGCTGATGATAATGTCCAATGTGCAAATTAAGCATTGTTTAGTCCACATACAAGAGAATCATACCAAGTGATTTTATTGTGTGAGCTACTTCCAAAATATATTTCTACATCATCATCTTTTTGAAGAAAAAAAAAGTGTAGAGCAACTGATATTATTGGTCTGCCTCTCTAGACCAAAAACATTTGCATGAGTCTAATCAAGGGTGAAAAGGATACTGGAACAAGAGAGGAGGCAATTAAAAACAATCATTTGATATTGGTATTTAGGCAATCATATGGTGCTCCCCTAGAGGGTTTCTTTCTTATTTCTTCCTCTTATGCTGTATAGAACAGAGTCCCAACAACTAGACTGAAAGAGGAAGTCATATAATTTTGTGACTTATGTACTTCTGGGGAAATTAGAGAAGCATTTTCTGGGTTTTTCCCTTTATTCCACAAATCTCACCTCTCCTCTTTATTTTTCCATTTCTTCCAAGGAATTTATCCTCCCCAAATTGCTTATATGAAATGAGTAGGCTCAGTGTAATCAGACTGTTGTAACTAGAGATAAGGATATAAATAATAATAGCTGACATTTAGAGAGCCCGTTAAAGTTTACAAAGCACTTGATAAACATTGTCTAATAAGATCCTCACATTAACCCTATAATAAATCTTCACTTATACATGAGGGGGAAAAAATAAGTTAAAAAGCTACCAATCAAATCAATGGAGCTTAAAGAACTATTGAACTCCCAGAAAACAATCACTCCTATCTACACCCAGAGATACAGTGAGAAGCTTGCGTGCCCTTCAGCTTTGAAAAAGAGTCTACTGCCTAGAGATGAAGAGAGATAATAGCATTTAAGCTATTCACTGGCCACTGGCCATCCTGACACTGAGGACAAAGTCTACCAGCAGAGTAGAGAATCAGACAGACAAAAGGAGGAAGAACTAAGAAAGGACAAAGCCCAATTCTCTAAAAGTATGCATGGAAGGCATAGATTGACTGAAAATATCATATATAAATTTTGTAATTTTCCCTTTTGATTTGTTCCAATGACACCACCTCTCCCTGCCATGTTCCCATGCTCTCATAATATTTCAATACTTCCAGAATCTGTAATTTCTGCTGACAGGAATCACAACCCACCTATAATTTAAGAGGCTGTCTTCAAAAGTTGATGTAGGAAAAAAAAAAGTCTTATCACCAGAAATAGCATCAAAACTCTTAAAAATCCTAAAAGAAAAGCATTGGTTTTTTTTTTTCTCTTTTTTTAGTGGTGGTGGTGGGTTTCAAGGAACCAGGAAGAGCAAGTGGTTGAGTCCAGGAAAGCCAAATAGAAGTACTATCATTTAGGAACCAGTAGGGGATATCGGTGAGCTAAATCTTGGTACCTAGTAAAAAGAATAGTCAGGGGACTAGTGGCCCATCATGCCTCAGGTGGGAACTGTGTCTTAGCTAAGCTCTATTTAAAGAATGTGCTCCCAAAATGGCATATTTTATATAGTATCATGTATTTTATAGTATCATGTTCTATGATTATTAAAGATGATTTCCATGATTTGGGACTAAAACATTGGGGTAGGATGGGGAAGATATTTCCTTTGTTCTTAATTTAGGACACTCCAGCCTGCCTGAACGCTTCCTTTCTTGTCTAATGACCACTCTAGTATTAGTACCACATCTAACCCCCAAACTCACCATCAATCATAATTAGTTGAATTGCATGTATGACTACTGTGCATATATTCCCACTTGGAAAGTTACCAAAGATCACCATAAATGCTGGGAGATGAACAATTCTGGTGTTGTGGGAATGCTCTGTGAAAAGACACACCAGACATCCTTGTCTCTAACAGAGCAACATTTTAACACTTGTCACTCTGGACAGATAGCATGTTTTTCCTAAAATATCAACGTGTAGTTTTCAAACCCTTCGTTACTAAAAATAATGGGCAAGTGATGGAGGTCTGCCAATAGACCACACAAGGTGATTGTCATCTGTCTTATTTTGTTCACACCAGATTCCTTTGGGGGACGAGAGGGAGGTGAATGGAGATAAGGAGATTAGGGTAAGAAGAGAACAAGTACCTGCGATGGACTTTTATTTTTAAAGACAAGATCCAGGGATCTGGGTCAGATCGCAGAAGGGGGAGGAAACAATGACCAGACCATTTTTTCCATAGCTACCAGTGGTGTAACTATGGTAAGTAGGTAAGGGGAAGGATATCGGAGCAGAACTGCAGGTCTAGTTTTTTTTTCAGACCTCTTAGAATGTAAATCATCTACTGATGGTTAAGTGGTTTAATGGGACCGAGTTAATTATAATTTCTTTTTCCACTGTAACTAGTTACCTATCAGAGCGCTCTAAACTTCACTTGAGTCTCTTGAGCAATCATTTTAGGAGTGATGTTAATGAAGCATATGACTAAATATATAATTTCCCTCACTACTCAATAAACTCCAGTAGCTCCCTATTACCTCTAAGGGTCAAGAAACCTGAGTTCAAATCCTGCTTCAGACATTTACTAGCTGTGTGACCTTGGCAAGTCACTTAATCTCTAAATGCGTCATCTGTAAAATGGGAATAATAATTAATAGCAGCTACCTTCCAGAGCTGTTGTGAGGTTAATATGAGATAATATTTCTAAGTGTTTTATAAACCTTAGGTTTTATTTTGTAAAGCCTATTATTATCTAGGATCTAATATAAATTCTTCTTTATTAGTACGTAAGGCTCTTCATAACATGGCCTTAATCCCCCTTTCTAGTCTTATTACAAATTACTACCTTTCATTCACTCTAGTTATCATCCAAACTGTACTCATTTCTTACATAAAACACCTCTTCTCCCTCTCCTCCATGCCTTTGCAATTCTATTCCTCATGACTAAAATGCACTATTTCCTTACTTCTTCATCTTAGACTATAACCTCCTTCAAAACTACCTTGAAGCTACCACCTGCATAAAGCCCTTATTGATCCCCCAGCTACTAGTTTCTTCCTCCTACTACAAATTAACTTCCATTTATTTTGTATATAATTATATATGTGCATATTGTCTCCTTGCATAGACTATAAGCAATTTGAGGACAGAAACTGCTTCATTTTTGTCTTTTTATCCCAATTGCCTATCATCATGCCTGATACATAGTAAGTACTTAACAAATCCTTATTGATTGAATGCTTAGAAGCTAGATATATATATATATCTAGCTTCTAAGCACACACACACATACATATATATATATATTTATACACATACACAACACACACACACACATATAGATATAGATATATATATGACTTTTCAGTTATCATCTGATCTTTGATTTTTTTCCCTTACTGGGAATTTTGTTTTTTAAATATTAGCTTTTTATTTTCAAAATATATGCAAAGATAGTTTTCAATATTCACCCTTATAAAACCTTGTGTTCCAAATTTTTCTCCCTCCCAGTCCCAATAGTCCCTTCAGTTCCTATAGTCCTCTTTCTGTTTGCATATGGCTCTCTCCATCACAAGTTTATTATAATTGGCCCGAATCACTTCATTGTTGAAAAGAGCCACATCCATCAGAGTTGATCATCACATAATCTTGTTGTCGTCATATACAATATTCTTTTGGTTCTACTCACTTCACTCAGCATCAGTTCATGTAAGTCTCTACAAGCCATTCTGAAATCATCCTGCTGATCATTTCTTATATAGAACAATAATATTCTATAACATTCATATACCATAACTTATTCAGTCATTCCTCAACTGATAGGAATCCACTCAGTTTCTAGTTCTTTGACACTACAAAAGAGCTGCTGCAAACATATTTTTACATGTGGGTCCTTTTCCCTTTTTTATGATCTCTTTGGGATATAGTCTCAATAGAGACAATGCTGAATCAAAGGATATGCACAGTTTGATAGTCCTTTGGGCATAGATCCAAATTGCTCTCCAGAATGGATGGATCAATTCACAACAATGTATTTATATCCCAGTTTTCCCACGTCCTTCAAAATTTATCACTATCTTTTCCTGTCATCTTAACCAATCTGAGAGGTGTATATTGCTACCTCAGAATTGTCTTAATTTGCATTTCTCTGATCAATGGTGATTTAGAGAATTTTTTCATATGACTAAAAATGGTTTTAATTTTTTCATCTGAAAATTGTTTATTCATACCTTCTGACCATTTATCAATTGGAAAATGGCTTGTATTCTCATAAATTTGAGTTAATTCTCTATATAGTTTAGAAATGAGGCCTTTATCAAAACCCTTGGATGTAAATTTTTTCCCTAGTTTTCTGCTTCCTTTCTAATCTTGTTGGCATTTGTTTTGTTTGTACAAAAACTTTTAAGTTTAATATAACCAAAATTATCCATTTTGTATTTCATAATGTTCTCTAGTTCCTCTTTAACTATAAATTCCTTCCTTTTCCACAGATCTGAGAGGCAGACTATTCCTTGTTCTTCTAATTTGCTTATAGTATCACCCTTTATCTCTAAATCATGAACTCATTTTGACTTTATTTTTATATAGAGTGTCAGGTGTTATTTAATACCTATTTTCTGCCATACTATTTTCCAATTTTCCCTTGCTAGGAATTTTTACATCGCATGTAAGCCTGTCTGTTGTTCCTTTGCTCACAATATTTGTTGCAAATAATCTACTTGAAAAATTAGGAAAGAATCCTTTAAAACCTGTTCCTAAAATAATCTTGGAAAAAGAATATTTCTCCCAATTTGATTTATTTCAATAAACATTCATGAAGAACATATAAGTTACTGTGCTATGAAAAATAAAATAAAGGCTTCATTATAAAAACTTGCCATTTGAGGGGCATTTTAGATAGATTAAAGAGGACTAAAAGTAAATCTAAGATAGAATATGATACAAGAATAGACCTGGATAAAATACTATAACAAATATTCTCTTTCAGTTAGACTGCTTAAATGATGAACATTGGAGAAAAGATTTTAACAGGTAGAGTTATGAAGAGACTATATACAACTTCAAGTAAGAGAAGAATGAGACTGGGCAACATCTTGGATGGATTTGTATTAATAAAGCATATAAAAGGAAGCAAAATGAAACATGATTCAAAAGTTATGCTGTAGCCATTGTGAAGGATTTTAAATACATGATTGGGGAGTTTATATTTAAATCTATAGGTATTAGGGAGCAATTGATGGTTTCTGAGCAAGGGAACAATACAATGAGACCTATGCAATAGGAAGATTATTTTGGATAAGAAATAGGGGACTAAAGAGACAGGAGACGGGATATACTTAGCAGGTTATTACATTTTTCCAGGCAAAAGTAATGATGATCTCAATTGCATTGGTGGAAATATAAATATTAAGATGGAAATGAGAGTTACTATAGAGGTAAAATCAACAGGATTCAGCAACTGAATGGATGTAGGACTGATAGGAGTAATAAAAGATTCAAGAAATATTTCTTGTAAATCAATCAAAACTTAAAAATCAATCAAAAAATATTTATAAAGTGTCTACTGTGTACCAACCATGGTTCTAAGCACCAGGTATACAAAACAGAAGGAAAAGATAGCCCGCCCTCAAGAAACTTACAGGCAAATGAAAAATATCAAGCCTGGGTGACAGGGAGGATGATAGGAAATGGAAGCTTTGGAAGACTCTTCCAATTGAAAAGAGAAGTTTCCCTTCAATTTATGGATTTTATGGATTATGGATTTTAGCAGAAAGTCCTCTCCCCTACTCCCTCCCCCACCCCACCCCGCCAAAGCAAAACTTTTCAGTCAAATAAGAAAAGATTCTTCTGTGGAAGGAACCTTTACTTAAGTCCTACTCTGGCTCCTCATTTGGTTGCTTTGGGTCCCATAAAGCTCATTGAATGATGAGAAAGCTCTGGAAGATTTCAAGAAAGGTTTCAAAAAGGGGAGTCTGAAGAGTCTATCTTTTATTTCAGGACCCAGATAAGTTCTGAAAGGCTCATTTATCACCAGTATACTGACCACCAGGTAATATGAGGCTTATGTTTTTCCAGCTATAATATCAAATGAAGGAAAGACCTTGATAAGCTACAAAGCATACAGAAGGACAACTATGACTATGTTGAATCATCATAACTCTAAAACTGGGGATGTTTAGCCTGGAGAATATTCAGGTGGGAGATAAAGAAGTCTTCAAGTTCGAAGGGGCTACCATGTAGAAGAAAGATTAGCCTTGTTAGAAGAAGAAACTGAAAGTAATAGGTAGAAGTGGCAAAGGGAAAATTTTAGCTTAACATAAAGAAAATATTCCTAAGAATTAGAATTTTCCAAAGGCATTATAGACTGCATGAGGAGATAGTGATTTCCCCAACATCTCTCATGTGAAGTCTAAGCAAGCTTATAACAACTTATCAACTATACTGTAATAAGAATTTTTTTTGAGCTTTGGATTGGATTAGATGGCAGCTGGGGTACAATATTCCAACAAAATTCTGTGATTCTATGAAAATTGATTTAAAATTGTAAGATCATCTAAAGCGGCTGTGATTTTCATTGATGGAAAGAGGGAGAGCTATCTTCAATCATTCTGATCTAAATCTGGCAACACTAGACCTAGATGGTTCCAGAGGAGAAAGTGAGACTGTGACTTTGCCCTCACTCACTCAAATCTAATTCACTTGCATGTCATAGCATCATCTTCCTGATGTTATGGTCCTCTTCGAGAATGAAGCACAAACAATAACAATCTCTGGGTGGAAAGAGGAAGTAAGAGCTAAATAAAGAACTGTTAGGGAGAGGGATAGAAGGACGGGGATGATGAGTTTATAAGTTTTTCCTGCTTCATGGTTTTGTCTTGGCTGCTTGAAAAGATGAATGAAATATCATTTTCTTGCTCTATTACATTTGTCAATCCCAAATAAGGTGATGATTAGACAAGCCTATTGCCTTAGATTGTTCATGCTATTAATTTGTCAACCTAGGGATCAAATAGTCTTGTTTTCTTAGTGAAAAAAAATCCAGGTAATTTAGAGGACTAAAAAATAGGATGAAGCAATAAAGCACAAAAAATGTAATTTCTGAGTAGCAGTCAACAGTTAATTAACTGCAGGGTTTTTTTTTGGATGAGTGCTTAAAATTTGAACATGTTAAATATTTTCCTGGCTTTTTATTTGGTAAAAAGCCAAAAAATACAAATGATGGGGGAAAGAGAAAAAATAAGATAAAGAGGAGTCATGTGAAGGAGAGAAAAACAATGCTATTTATATGGGTCTTGGAAAAAATTTTTTAAAAATTATTCTGGTATACTTTGTTTTTGTCTTGTCACATGCTCTTGCCTCATCATCATAAGGAAATATATTTTTACATTCTCTCCTAAGGAATTATTAGAGAGGCAGCGTGGATAGAGGATTTATAGCTGGTTGCTGAAGCAGAAAGATGGGGTTCCATGTGCTTATCATACATAGACTGGATAACATTAAGTCATTTCATTTTTCAACGATTCAAAAAACCCCTTGACCCTCTTAAATTGCAGAACAAATGGCTAATCTATATTGGTCAAGTGAGTTTTCTCACTAGAATTTCCTCACCCCCATGAATTCATAAATCCAAACAGAAAAATTTTTTAAAAAGCTCTAAATGCCAAGGATAAGCTTGTGGGTTCTGGAAAGTACCTGCCATAATGGTGATTTTAAGTAACAGTAAAAATAATTAGTATAGATCAAAAGCTATTTTTTTAATGGGGGAATGTGGAAGTCAGTGAAATTAAATTTACAAAAAAGCAGATGTCCATCAATTGGGAAGTGGCTAAACAAATTATCGTACAATCACTGAAATAGAATATTACACTATTGCAAGAAAAAAACAGATATGATGAACCTATGTATGAAGTAGTAAGATATGCACTAACTAATTCAGACTGAAGAAAGCAGAGCCAAAAAGTAATATATACATTGATTATAACAATATACCTGGAAATAATAATAATGACAAAATTACCAAATATAAAGTTTCAAAAATTACAAAAAATAAGCATGACCCTAAAGAAGAACTATGAGAAGACACTTCCCATGACTCCTTTGAAAGACTGTGAAGTCCTTAGTCATAACATATATTTTCAGTGTTGTTATTTTTTTAAGTCAATTTATTGATGTTTGCTGATTTTTTCTCATCTCCCTCTTTTTCTTTATAAAACTTTGTTATGTAGAATGGCTCTTTGGCAGGAAAGAGGAATCAACACAGAAAAATTCAGGTAATATAAGCACAAAACAATTCAATGAAACTATTTTTCTTAAAAATCAATCCCCAACACCAGGAAAATTTACTGAATAGAGAATTGGAATAATGATTTTAGTGACATCAGTGCTTATTTAATTAATTTTATAGAGCTACTTCTTGGCTATTATCCTATAACTTTTGAAGACTGACATATTATCATTAGTACATTTCTCCAATTTTTCAGCATTTACTTACTCTATTGGTTCCCAATTTTCATTTCCAACCAGAAAGGAAGTGAGGTAGGTAAGATGAGACAGGCACAAATAGTAAACCTGTATTTAGTTCAGCTGTGAGGTGTTCTGTGAAGTATATATTTTCTGATGAGGCTTTGGCTGCAGTCCTCACTCTTTAAGAATAAAACATTAAATTACAAACACAGTGATTTAATGCCAATATCACATACTACCTCACCAAAGCAGCTAGTTTTACTAAAACAACAATAACAAATATTTAGTAGGTGCCCACTAAGTACAAAGCATAATCTTTTTGTAATTGCATATAATATATTCTTCATTCTATCCATAATAGGAAAGAATCATAGAATTGTGAAGCTTACATGAATCCTCAATAGCCTTAATCTTACAGACAGAACTCTTCTGTCTAGGGGAATGTTTAACTATTATCCTTATTCAAATCACAGTGTATATACTTGTCTATCACTAATAATGAATGGTGTATATGTAGTAATTTAAACAAGAATTGTTGATGTAATGCCTTGAACAAAAAATGTTATAGTGTCATTTTTGAATATGACTATCAGTGATGTGGGATCCAGTAGCCCAGTGACTAAAGGCCAGATCTGGAGTAGGGAAGACATCTTCTGAATTCAAATCTGGCCTCAGATACTTTCTAGTTGTATGACCCTGGCAAGCCACTTAATCCTATTTGCCTCAGTTTCCTCATTCATAAAAAGAGCTGGAAAAGGAAAGGGTAAACCACTCTAATATGTTTGCCAAGAAAACTCCATGCAGAGTGATAAAGAATTGAACATAACTGAAAAATTACTGAACAGCAACAACAAAATGATTGCATATATGTTATATCAATATAAAAATAAAGATGATCAATTCAGTCTTAAAATTTAGCACCCATTCATGATCCCAGAAATGCAGGTGTATATAAGTACACAAATAACAGTAGCAGTAGTAATAATAATAGTGAGCATTTATATGGTGATTACAATGTGGTACACATTGTGTTAAGTGCTTTATAAATATTACATTACTCACAACAACCATAGGAAATACTATTATTATATACATTTTATAGATGAGGAAACTGAGGCCAGGACTAGAACTCTATCAACTGTACTACTTATCTGCCTAATAGATAAAATATCTAGATATGTGTCTGTAAAACTTTGAAACTCTTTATATATACATCCTTTAGTATTTCCTTTTCTCACATGTTGAAGAGAAAAAAAATCAAATTAAATATTTTTCCTACCTAATGATCCCTCTACATTTTTCCAGATTTGAAAAAACTGATTTTGTTGGTAGATGCTTCTTTTAGGTGCTTTGTTTTTTACTAAGACTGACTTACCACTAGCTGTGGTAGGGGGCAAAGAGTTTGAACTTAGTACTAACTCCTACTTCCACCCCCCCCAATCCCCTTATACACCTTATTTCCATACTTCTCACTATTCCACCTACCTCCTTATGATTAGCTCCCTCTTACCTCCCCTGGACTAGAAGTACAGTCGGAACCCTCAATTTTCTTGCAATCCTATGAGAAGTTTCAGGAATTCTGAAGTAATGATCTGGTGCTGTATGGATTGTCTGGTTCTTCTGTCCTTGAACCAAAGACAAGTAAATCCTAAACCTAAAATTTGAAGAGAAAGAAAATTTTTTATTTTATATTTCATTTATTCATTCAAATGTTTACTAAGCATTTACTTACATGCCAAGCATCAATTAGAACAAGCAAGAAATAGGTATAATTGCTAATGTAAACTATGATGAACAGGTTCCCAGAAATAGGAATGGCTAAGGCATGAAAGCAGGAGAACTATGAGAACAAATACAAGTGGTAGCCATATACAAATTGTGCCAACCAAAGGAAGGTACTGAATTGAGTAAAATAGAACAAAAAAGGAAAGTCTAAATAGAAGACACCTGAGTGAAAATCATCAAGAATCTGGACAAAAGTTTACAAAGCTATTTCAGTCACTGTTGAGACAATTTATAGAGTGACAAGTTGTATCAGACTATGGCTTCCTATTAATGGGGTTCAAGGATATGGTAGACACATGCAACAAAAGCCTGTCAAAGGAGTAATTGTACAGAAATTAGAAGTTTTTCTACGCCCAACAATAATAATTGACAATTACTATACAAATGTAAAAGAGAACTGGATATGGTATTTTTCATAGCTATTGCTAGGGAATGAAGTCTTAACCAAAAAAAAGGATAGAAGTGATTATGAAAAAGAAAATACATAATTTCTATGATATTAAATTAAAAAGCTTTTGCATGAAGTAAAGAGGGACAACTAGGACAAAAAGAGGGAGGAAAAATTTGTATTAAATATTTCTGCTAAGTATCTGATATTTCAAATATAAAGGCAGCTAAGTAAATTATGTGAGACCAAAAACTAATCATTAAAATATCAAAGTTTTCAAAAGAATGGCAAAATATTAACCAGCATAAGAAATACTCCAAATCAATAATAACATGAAAAATGCACATCAAAACATCTCTGAGGTTTCATGAATATCCAATAAATTGGCAAAGATGACAAAAGATGGAAATAATTATTGGAGGGGTTTATAGAATGATTGGGTATCCTAATAATATGTTTATTGGTTGAATTGTGAAGTAGTTTAACCATTCTGGAAAGCACACAGAATAATTTAAGAAAGTGATTTTAATAGTCACACCCTTTAACTAGAGATTCTATATATAGAGGAATGTATACTAATGAGCTTAATAATTTTTAAAAGTTTTAAACAATAAAATATTTATAATGGCAGTTTTTGTAGCAGCAAAGAAATAGAAACAAAGTAAATGTCCATTTATTGCAAACTAACTAAAGAGGTTATGGTACTTAAATATAATAAAATATTATTGTTTGGAATACAAAGGAGCTTGAGATGAATATCACAAAGGTGCAAAAAGAAGCAATAAGAACTAGAAAAACAATATATACGATGACTACAACAATGTAAATAGGAAGAATAACAACAAAATTCTAAGAATGGAATGCTGAAAAATAATAATTACCAAGCTTGAAAAGAAAAAAGAGAGATAAAAAGGGATCTCCATGAACTCCTTTGTAGAGCTAGGAAATATGAATGTGGATAACTGCATATAATATTTACTTTTTGAAAGTGTTGGTTAGTTTTATTGAAACTTTCAGAGGGATTCCTTTTTAGTCTTTGTTTGAAGGAATGATAGCTTCCTGAAAGGATACATTGAGAATTGTAGGTGATATTAAAACAAAACAAAACAAAAATGTCAATACAAATGTATTTTAAAATAACGAATGATATTCATGTTTTACAGTTTATAAAGCCCTTTAAACAACCATTATTTTACTTGATCTATTCAACAATGCTGTAAGGTTTAAGTATTATCTTCCTTTCACAGAAGGGGAGGTTAAGTGACATCACAGAGATTATTGTCAGAACTCAAATCAGGTGTTCTGAACCAAATAAGCTTTCCACTACCTCTCATTGCCTTTCCAAGAAAGCTCTTACTAAATTAAATACAAGACAGTCATGAAGAGGCTTTTTAGTTGTTACTTATTTCCCTGATCAAATAAGCCTCTCAGGTGTAAGTGTTGGTATTTGTAAAATAATTTAGCTGACTCTTCCCCTGTTCTAAAAACAAACTTAAATCTAGAATAATGATCCTACATTAAATCTTTGCTATATCAAATGCTTTCCAGGAACAGATTTATCATTTCAGCATTTAAACTGATTTTCTACTCAACTATTTCCCCAACCAACTTGCTCCTCCATACTTATATAGTATTTCATAAGGGGGAATGGAAGTACATTTGCATATGTTAATAAGTTTAGAATGTACCTGTATCTGACAAAATACAAATAATTTGTGAAGCATATTTTTCTTGATTGGACATAGAACTCGTACCCTTTGAGAACAAAATATCCAATTACAGAACTAAAGCAAAGTGATTTGGTGGCAATATCACATTTCTCCCTCCTCTGCCCTTCAAAAGCTAACTTCAGTAATAAAGACATTTATTAAGTAACAACATCGTTCAAGCTTAAACTAATGAGACATTGATTCATGGTTAGCTCCCAGAGTTCTGTAAGGAATTAAACTGCCTGTGGAAGATCACAGAATTAAAGCTAGAAAGAACCTAAGAAATCATCTGTAGTCCAATCCTCTCATTTCAAAAATGAAAAAATAGCCAAGAAAAGCAGTTTGCTCAAGGTCACGTGGATGACAAATGAGACAGCCAGGATTGGAATCTAGATTCTTTGACTTGTTCATTTGTTTTTCAGTCGCATCTAACTCTTCATGACCCCATTTGGGGTTTCCTTGGCAAAAATAATAGAATGGTTTGTCATTTCCTTCTCCAGGTCATTTTACAAATGAGAAACTGAGGCAAACAGGTTTAAGTGCCTTACACAGGGTTACTTAGCTGGTAAATGCCTGTGGCCACATTTGAACTCAAGCCTGCCTGACTCCAGCCCAGTGCTCTATCTATTCTGTCACCTACCTGCCTTCTCTAACTCTAAAGGCAGTGTATTTCCTATATTCCCCATCCTGTTTCTTATATCATCAAATCTTTACATCTGAAGTGTGAAAGAAATGTCATTTATGAAAGTGTTCAATAAAAGCATGAATATTAGAATTTGATTACAATTAATTTTGAAACTTATTACTATAAAACTCTAATTGATTGTGTTTGACAAAGAAGTTAGAATTTGAAAGTTCTATGCAAGTTTCCAAGTACAGAAGCAAACTAGGACCCCCAAATTCATCAATTTTCACTGTTTCTATACATTCCTTACTGCTACAAACCTAGGGTTGTGCTGGAGGAGTGTTACATTTTCAGTGTGACCCTATATACCTCAGAAACAAGCAATCAGGATAAACTGAGGTTTGACTTATTGTTTTGCTGTTTTCCTAGACCAAAGAAAGTGTTTATGTGGATTAAACTAAAAAGTATATCTTGCCTATTTTTTTTCCAGAGAGTCTCATTGTTAAACATTGATCAACACACTTCTTGCACACCTCAGTCTGAGTGAAAATATATAGGGTGAATAAAAGTGAGGAAAATTTATGAATGAACACAATGAGTTTACACCATCTTACGGTTAATTATAGGTCTTAAAGATTAATTCATAAAATGATGTTAGCTAAGTTGATTAAAGGAATCAGAATGTTGGAGATTATTGGAAAGACTTGTCCATTTGAGGAACTGAGACGAAGAACAGCTGTTATGGAGAGTTTGTACCTAATCACCAGAGCTGCTGACCTGATCATTGAGGACTACTCTTTTTCAATTCATTAAAATCATAAACTCCTGAATAAACTTTTAAACAACCCTCGGATATTTTGCTCTGGCTCCTTTCAAGAAGTAGACATTGATCACTTTTTCACATGATGATCTGAGTATGCAGAATATGGAAAAACTAAAACTTAACCAGCAGTAGCCTAAGCTATTGCGTGAATAGGAGCTACAGTGGTGGGAATCTGGTTTCCTCACAGGAAATGTGTGAGGGCAAAAGCTGATATGGAGAAGAGCAAGGGGTACTTATCAAGTGGATCATATAAAACTTAGTAGTTACATGAGATCTCTGTGGTAAGGAAACTTAAAATAACCCAGAAAACTATTTGAAATATCTGGGAAAGACAATCAAGACTTGGGTGGATTTTTTAAAAATTGGTTTAATATTAAAAATAATAACAACTCAACATAAACATAAAAAATGTTGCTGTCATTTCAATTGATGTGACTGGTTCTGTGTGATCCCATTTGAGATTTTTTTGGTAAAGAAACTAGAAAGATTTGCAATTTCCTCTAGCTCACTTTACAGATGAGGAAATTGAGGCAAGCAGTGTTTTAAGTTACTTGCTCAGGGTCACACACCTAATAAGTATCTGCAGCTGAATTTGAACTCAAGTTCTTTTCATTCCAGGCCCAGCACTATCCATCTAAAAAATATCCTAAAACTCCAAGAAAGCATAACTTCGAACACAAAAAGCTATGATCAAAATCTGATTCACTTCATGGTCAAAATAACAAGGCTAAATAAAGGTGAATCGCAGCTTAAAGGGAGAAAACACATACTAATATGGTAATAATAATAAAGATACAATTTCTCTTAACTCAGTTTCTTCATCTGTAAAATGGGGACATAGTAATAGCATCAATTTCACAATGTTGTATATAGTGAGGAACATGAGAGATGATCATATATAAAGTACTTTGCAAATATTGAAACAGTTACGCATACTGTCATATGACACATACTTAAATATAACTTTATGATAAACAGTGTTAAAATATTTCAACAGAAATACACCAGGATGACTTTGTTGTGATATTAGAGTTCTTAGAATCACAAAAGCATAGCTCCCACTGATAAGACCTCTGATAAGGTTTTTCCAAGTATATATTATTAGCATAAGATCACAGGATCAGAGAGTTTGAGTTAGGAGTACTTTTGGAGACTAAGTGATCCAATGCCTTAATTTTATAGATGAGGAAATTAAGGACCAGAAAACCTAACAATCTTCCCCAAGATCAGGATTTTAATTGAGATTACCTTATTCCATATTCAGTGTTCATTGTGCCAGTTAAGTTCTAGGTATTCATATCTAATTACAGCATACCACAATTTAGTCCAAAAAATCATTGAATCCCAGAAGTCAAAGGATCTGGATATCACTCTTGTCTTTTACATTTACTAGTTCGTTATAGGCAAATTATTTAAGTTCTCAGTTAAATCTAATCAATGGAACAGGAGAATATCAATACCTGCATTACCTGCTTAAAAGGGCTATTATGAAGAAAAATTTCATAGGGGTGTGTGTGTGTGTGTGTGTGTGTGTGTGTGTATGTGTGTTTATATATGTAATGGACTACTATTCTCACTGAAATAAAAGAATCTTTTTCTAAAGCAAAACTTACCTCCCTCACATACAATTCTGCCTGTCACTAAGATATCTTGCATATTGTCAGGACTTGTTTCCCCAAGCAAAACTAATGCATGCAGGCAGGGAATATTTCCCTCAGCTTTCCATGTCGATTTCAATTGTTTCAAATACTACAAAGCACATTCCATACTGTGAAATACCAACTTTAATTCAAAATATGATGTTTCTTTTGCACTGAAGCTCCAATGATTCTTTATTTGTTTTAAAATTATAACTATTTCCCCATATTTGATTAAGAGAAATAAATCAAATAACATGATGTCTAGGACACAATTTTCATCTATTTATTATGGTTTATCAAAGATAAGAGAAAAAGGGTGGGAAGGAAATAGAAAAAGAAAAACTTAAAATGAAGGAGAATCCTACCAGGAGCATCTCTCCTCTTTCCCCTTATACCTTTCACCCTCCCATTCACTGTATTAAGTAAATCCCCCTTTGTTTGTTCAACAAACCATTACAATTATAACCAGTTTAATGAGAAAGAACTTGAACTCTATATAGCTGTCCTTTCTATCCATGTGTGTGGTCCATTCCACAGCCTATTTACAGCACTGTTTCAGCTGACTATTCTATCCTTATCTTAGGACCTCACAATTTGTCTTAAGAATAAGCTACTCCTTTTCTTATTGCTATGTTCCAGTCTACATTTGTATTAAAAATTGTGCTTCACTATATGCTTAAAGGGTTTCCTATGCTCACTCTTTGTTGTGAATCCTCTCCAATGCAGCTCCTTTACATAGAAGCTACTTGGACTTCCTGGCACCATCCTTTCTTTCTAAATGTTCTGCTAGCAGCATTCCACTTTTGAAGAACACATTATACCTAACATATAAAATCTAAAGGGTAATAAAAGGGTTAAGTTAGTCAAGAGTAGGATGAAAACATTTAGGGGAGATATTTAACCTATCTTCAAATACATTAAGTTCTATATTTTGAAATAAGAATTCTATTAAATTCCAAAAAACAGAACCAGAATATTTAGATGAACGTTCATAGGATTCTCCACTTGGTTGCATTTTTTTCTATACATAGCATTTCACTAAATCTTCTATTTTCTCATGTTTGTATTTTTGATTCTTTCATTTCCTTGACCTCTACATGCAATCAGTTACCAAACCCCACCTACTTTATATCTATGACATTTCTAATATGTGTCTTTTCTTTTTAACTTCTGGGATCACCTTCGTTCAAATTAAATAATGTACAAATAGCACTTGATAAAACCTAAATGCACTATGAACAGTAATAATAGTAATAGAAGTAGCTGTCCTCCTCTTCATCATAATCATCATCACTTCAAATCTATATTATCACTAGCCTGGACTAATGTAACATATTCTTCAAAGGACTTCCTGCTTCCACTTTCTCCTTTACCCTATTTGTTTTTTATACCACTGCAAAAACACTCTTTATTGTACATCAATCTGGTCATCTCATTCTTACACTCAAAAATATTGTATGGCTCCTTATCATTTCTTATATAAAAAGTTCAAACTCCTTTTCTTGGCATTCAAGCTCCTCTACAACCTGGAACCAATATGTATACAACCTCGGTACTATCTTTCCAACTTCATCTTATATTACTTATTTCCATGTCCATGATTCTGCCAAATTGAAGAGCTAAGAATCTCAAAAATAGAATGTAGTTCAAAGGTCATCACAAATTTAATGGAGAATTCCTTATGCAACAATATCCTCAATATAAGCAGGAATCATTTCCCACTAAAACCGCCCATGACATTTTGGGATCACTCTACCTTCTCAAGTCTCTATGTCTCTACACAAATGTTCCTTGTACATGAACTGCACTCGCTCTCCCAAGTTTGCCTGCTGAACTCTACTTCTCTTCCCTTTCAAGATCAATTCTAACATTGTCTCTCCTCCACAAAGCTTTATCTTCTCTCAAATTCTCTCAACTAAGAACTCATTATGGCACTTTATTACATGTGAAGTGAGCTTGAACAATTTATTTCCTTTCTACATTTCACTTTCTTCATCTTTAAAATAAGAGTTTGAATAGGATTGTAGATATAGAGCAAAAAAAAAAGACTTTAGAAACCAGTTAATCCAACCCTTTCATTTCACTGCTAAGGAAAACTGAAATCCAGGATCATACCAGGTAGTACAGGTGCTATGTGTAAGAGGTTAAGATTAGAAACCAGATTCTCTAATTCCAACCCTATTCCTTTTTCCACTTATTCCCCCCACAGATAACACCTGAGATTCCCTTGATTATCTGTAATAATATTAGATAGCATTGTCATCTATGTTATCATATTCCTAAATTGTAAATTCATTGCAGAGGATAGAGATCCCATTTATTGAATCTATATATCTCTTCCAGCACTTAAAACATTGTTTTGTACACAACAAGCATTTAAATGTTTGAATGTTTGACTAGTTAATGACCATGGGAAGGAATCACAGAATCATAAGATTTAGAAATGGAATCTCTGAGATTATCTAATCCAATCATTTCATTTTACAGATGAAGAAATGGGAAAAAATTTTGTTCAAGGTAATACAGCATGGCTATAAATTCAAGTTCTCTGATTCCAAATTTAAAGCTCAATTCTGATATGATATTTTCCTTTAACAGAGAAAATAAATTTTGACCAAATAAGGAGTAATTTTCTTATTTAGAACTATCCCAAAGTGGAATAAGTAGCTTTGAGAAACTCTTCATTGTGGGAGTGGTAAAGCATAGTCTGGATGACTCTTTGATAAGGATATTATAGGAAAGAGTTCTAGATTTGATTAGATGTTTGTTAAGGTCATTTCCAATGCTAATATTCAATAACTGTGTCTTTAATCACCTTAATGTGACATGGAAAACTGTACTTTGTATTTGCTCTTGGAGGCAATAGGGAGGCTACTAAAGTTTATTGAGTAGGAATAGTGACATGATAAAGAATTGTGTTTTTAGAAAAATCACTCTGGTGGCTAAATGTTGGATTGGAGTGGGAAGAGATTCTTGAGACTGGCAAATCCATCAACAGGTTATGAAAATAATCAAGGTATGAGGTGATAAGGCCTGTACCCAGAGAAATAACAGTTAGCATTTACATAGCATTTTTAAGTTTGCAAAGCATATTACATAACAATCTGATTGGATCCTCACAATCTTATAAAGTAGATGCTATTTTTCCATTTTACAAATGAGGAAACTGAGGCTGAGAGAATGAATTTTCCATGATCACACAGCTATGTGTGCAAAATGGAATTTGAACACAGGCCTTTCTGATTCCAAGTCCAGCACTTAGTTTCTGTCAAGGAGCTTTGTAAACTCTGAAGTGCTATACAAATCTCACTGCATGTTTTACTAAGAAAATAAAGGAATTCACATCTCTCTGCTATCCTACTCTACATCTCAAAACTCTTTGACATTCCTTTCCCCTGCTCCAGCCAACAGAGGAGTGGAGGAACTGGAAGCCTTCTTTTTTGCCCCAGTCTGCTGTTAAGAAACTGGAAGGCAAGATCAATACCACCTGTGGCCACTGAAATGAACCACTGAGCTTTCCCCTCACTTTTCCCTCACTTTCTCATAGTCTGGTTCCCACCAAGCATCTCAAATCCAACAAGTCCAAAACAGAACTGATTATCTTTCCCATACCAATCCTTCTAAACTTCTCCTTTTCTGTTAAGTGTGCCAGTTCTTTCAAAAGGTACCCAGGTTGATAAGCTTGGAGCCATCCTCAACTCTTCATTTTCCCTAATAAATCCAATCAGTTGTGAGATCTTTTCACCACATCACTGCCCTTCTCAAAATGATCAAGTGCCTTCTTCTAATCTATAAGATAAAATACCAGCTCCTTCATTATTTGAAGTCCTTCGAAGCTTGCTTCAATGTCTTTTTCCAGACTTAACACACCATTACTTCTGTCCATATACTTTATAGTACAGTCAAACTGTCCAACTTGCTGCTGCCTATACATGCCATTCCTTCTCTTCTACTATGTATGCCTTTGCACAAGTTATCCCCCATGCTTGAAACACACTCCGTCTTTATTTCCATCTCATCAGATTCTTAGTTTCTTTTAAAACCCAAATGCCATCACAGAGACTTTTTTGATCCCTCAATTACTTCTGAAATTGTTTTTAATATACTTTACATTTATTTATATATAATGCAGTATTTCCCCAGATAGGATGCAAATCTTTTAAAGTTGGTACTATTTTATTTTGTCCTTGAATTACCAGTACTTAGCATAATGCTTAGAATATAGATTAGGATAGGGACTAAACCAATCAATCAACATTTATTAAGCTCCTGCTATGTGCTAGGCACGTTGCTGTTCAGAATTGGATACAATATTCAATAGAACAGGTAACTCTCAGGTGAGGAAATTTCCCCTATCAATGGAGCTCAGCACCTTCTTTGAAAGCACTGTGAGGGTTAAGTGACTTGCTGAAGGGTCATAGTCAATATGTGTCAGAGGTGGAAAGCTCTCTCTACTATGTCACAATTGCCTCTTCTGGTAAATAGTGGGTGCTTAAGAAATGCTTACTGATTGATTGTCTAGCAAACAATAATGAATAGTCAAATGCCCCAGTATTTGCTACAGCTGGATTTTTTTAGAAAAAATATATTTTTCAAGGGTTTTTTTTAATATTATTTTGGCCTCTATTCCTTACTTAAGAGTCTACAAATAAATCAGGGACCACAGTCTTCATAACAGTACTCTTTTCTTTTAAAAGTTGGGGGTAGCATTTATACTGTTTCAACTTTAAAGGGTTCTCAATATTTAGTAAAGTCTTTTGAATTTTGTTAGCTATTATAATAACAGCAATTCACATTTATAAGGTGCCTTCAAGTCTACAAAGGGCTTTACTTATAACAACCCTGTATTGAAAAGTCACTTACTTGTGTTATGTGTGAGATCTATATGCAAATCCAGTTGGACAGGCTAGAAAACCAAATTTGCTTTTAGCAAGTTCAAAGAGCCACTGAATTTTTAATGAAAGTTTAATTTCATAACCATTTCAGAAGAAATTAATATTTTTAAGTCAATAGAACTCTATATCCACAAGTACAAACCAATGCAATAAAACAACCCACAATAAATTCAAAAGAAATGAACAGATTTAATCAATAGCCAAAATACTTAAATATTTAAAAACTTGAGATAGTGTTAAGATTTATGAAAACAGGTTTCAAAAAATTCAAATTTTAAAACTTCATTATTCTGTATTATAAAAAATCAGTTGTAATACCTGATTCCTTTTCTAGAAAGGAACTGCAGAGAATTTCCTCATTTTAGGAGGTTTTATGACAGTAATATGCTAATAAATAAATATATAAAAAAGCAAATATTCTAAAACAGGAACTAATTAATTACTTATATGCCTATCTAATTCTAGTGTTCTATTTTATTTTCTTGGCTTGACAGTAAAATCTATATTCCCTTGTTTTTTTTTTTTTAAATAGGAAAACGCTTTCAATTTGAATTAAAAAGCAGTAAATAATTCAGGCAAAAAAACTCTTACAATTTGCGGGTACGCATTATCCAGATAAATGCCTCATTTCTTTAAGTGACTTTACATGACTCAGTGTTCAATAAAGCATCATTCTAAAGGTCTATCTTTCCTCTCAAACTACACTCAACATTTACTGCAATGGTTTAATTGGGTGGTCCCAAAAGGTTGTGTTTTATAGAGCTTTACATTAATAAAATGTCATGAAAAGACAACAAGAGTAAAATTATCCTAGACAATTCTTTTTGTTTTGTTTTGTTCCTATTAGCCATCCAAGGGCTTTATTCTCGACAGTCACCCATGAACAATAACCAATTTGTGTATCCAGAGACTGGGGGAGGTTCATTTTCTGCTTCACAAGGAAAGGATACATATAACGTGCAATATGCAAACGAGGGAGAGGAGTAGCTTAGCTTTATTGTCAAAACATTCAAATTATCACAAAAAAAGAAAGAGATTCTTTTCTGAACCCAACAATACCCCCTTGGCCATGAAGGGTTCACACAGGAGCTTATTCTTAAGCTGCTCAATGTAAGCAGCATGGCAGAAATAAAAAGAACCTGGCACCTTGGAGATAAAGTAGTTCAGATTTTCCCACCTGCCATTTCAT
The DNA here is from genome assembly GCF_016432865.1 of Antechinus flavipes. Taxonomy (NCBI): domain Eukaryota; kingdom Metazoa; phylum Chordata; class Mammalia; order Dasyuromorphia; family Dasyuridae; genus Antechinus; species Antechinus flavipes. Next base: position 331,149,435 of record NC_067401.1, read on the forward strand.
TACCAAAGAAATGCAGCCATAACTAATATTAGAAAAGAGCTAAGTATCTAAGAAAGTAACCTAAAAATATTAATTGCCCATTAAAGAAAAGATCACTTGACTGGTAAAGGAGTACTTTAATAAGCAAAATAAAAGTAACATTTAGCAAAAATAACATATAAGTTTAACACTATCCTCTTCACAGACCAAAGGATAAGAATTTACTTTTAAAAAGTTATGATAGTAGATTATAACGTTTCTATTAATAAAATATTTGAATTTATTAAAAAGAAACTCTTCCATATTTTCTACTTTGTGAAGTTCACAATTCTCCAGAATGAATATTTAATAGTTTATCATAACTAATAATATTCTTTATTTAACAGAAAAACTCAAAATATAATTAATTTTACATGTATATTCAGTGTTCTCTGATCATTTCTTCCTTGAAGTACATTTTTATGCCTTTTGAGGACTTCCAAATTGTTGTTTCCTCAGTTTTTGAGGACCTCAGTTTCCTTATCTGGAGAATAAGAGATACATAAAGTCTCTTCTACCTCTAATATTCTAATTTTCAAAGTTCTTTTTACTATATCAGGATTATTTTCCTACTCGGAATTGATACACTTGGTGACTCTGAAGTAACTCAGGGATCTCCCTTTTTTAATTTATTTTATTTTGCTTTTTGTCTTATTCATACTTAGCTACTTCTAATTTTAGTTAAATTTCTCAAGCCAAATTGTTTTTAATATTTTTAATGTGATAGCCTCAAAACACCTGAAAGATTGGATTTGATGGCTGGTAAAACATCTGAAAGATCAGGTCTGATAACTGGTGAAAGAATTCACAAAGAAAAAGTTGCATGGGATTTGTTTTTGAAAAGTCTCTCAAACAACCACCCTATTTTTAAGAGCATCCGTTGCAAGAGGAAATGAACCCACCTTCCTTTTCTGATTAAGAACAGATAATGGAATCTTAAATCAGTGTGGTATCTTTGAGCAAGCAAATGCCTGAAGGCTGACATCTTGAAATTCACCTCCCCAAATAAGAGTATGATTTTAATCGACAATGCAGAAATGCATCTTGGTCTGAGTTAGATGACTCTATATTACCTACTCAGCACTGTGAATACTGTCCTATTCTGAAACCCGCCACCAAAAACTCTTCCAAAATTATATAATACATACCAGATAGAGGATATTGTAAAGGAAAGACAATGAGGACTTGATGACAACAGAAAGGTAGGCATTAAAAAAACTCAAAAACTTCTAGTTAGGGTGATTGGATGCCTCTTTGTTTAAGTGAAAAAGTGATACTTAAATGGAAATGTATAGAAGGAAGCAGTAAATATGGGACAAGAACTAGGTGAAAAGGAGTAGAGAAATTTAGGAGTCATACTAATACACATAACAGCTGAAGCCAGAAGAAAGAATGACCTCTCTATAGAAAAGCCTATATAGAAAGGAATGGAGTTAAGGACTGAGCTCGAAGGAAGTTGGAGGGACAATATTAGAAGACAGTAAGAAGAAAAAGTCAATCAAAAGAAAAAAGAAGTAATCAAAAACAACCTCACTGGATTGAATGGGAGTTTTGAAAAGGAAAGTCTGGGTGATCAAAAGTACTGTATGCAACAGAAAGAAGAGATAGAGAATAAAGACAAAGAAAAATTTACTATATTTGGTAATAAAAAAGAGAATGTAGGCTCTAAGGGTCAAATTTCAGTGAAGTGCTGCACAAAACTTAAGACTATAAGGAATTAATAATGGAGTAGGCAAGTAAAAAAATAGAGACCACACATTCAGAAAGTTTGGCTGTTATTTTAATAATAAGAAGAAGAAATCTAAAAGTTTTGACAAAGACTTCAAAGATCTTGTACAACAATCTTTTCTTTAGAAGAGAAAAAAATATATTTTTACACACTTAACTATAGTAGAGTGCTGAACCTCAAGTCAAGATTTAAATTAAAGTCCTGCCTTAGACACTTAATAGCTGTATGATCTTGGGCAAGTCATTTAACTTTGTCTACTTCAATTTCCTCACCTATAAAATGTGGATGATAATATCAACTACTTGCCAGGTTTGTTGTGAGACTAAAATATATGAAAAGCCCTTGCAAACCTCAAAGTGTTATATAAATGGTTGCTATCGTTATTATTTATCCAAAACAAATCGAATAATTTAGTTCTTGAAGATATCAAATTCACATAAGAATAGCTTCTGAATAGTTAATATATATATATATATATATATATCAGTAAGTTTTATCCAAAGATATTAAGTTAGCTTGCAAGTACTGTCATCAACAACTTTCAGGCAGAGTAAGCTTATTAATTTATCTACTGTGAAGAAAATTTAAGGCTATAACTCAAAAACATGGCACTTTGCTCCATAATTCAGAGCTAAACTATTAGTCTTTACTAAGCACCCTTATAGAGGCTTCTAAGTGAATACATACATATATATATATATATATATATATATATGTATGTATGTATTAAAACTCCTACAGTAGCTTTTATTTCATGCTTAAACCACATATTCTTTCAAAATCTATGGCTTATATAACATTTTTAAAAACTGTCTAAATTGGACACTGAGTTCCCTCTCCAAAAATAGTTTTAGCTGGACACTTGGAAAATTCTTATAAAATGAAGAGGAATTGAAAAAGTAAACTATTGCTTTGAAGGTCTGTATGAGAAAATAGGCACAACTAGGTTATGTGTAGTGTCAGTAAGAATCACTTAGAAGAAACAGTGAGCAAAGTAACTGTGGCCCGAATATGGCTCCAATTTACGTACTGATAATTTATACTCATTTTATGAGTTCTTTTTAACTCTGTTGCTCAAGCAAAAGGGGATAATTACCTCAGCAAATGCCACATAGCAGAGCAATTAAGTTATTTCTCAAATAAAGGACACTTTGTTATAGAAACTTGACATAAATATGTTGTGTTATCTTCTAGTGTTTAGTGGTTTGTTTTTGTTTTTTTTTTTTTTTTAACTTTGGGAGTGAAAAGTGTTCCTATTCTTTCACCCATTCCTAATTTTAACTCTTAACAGTGAAGGGAGGAGAAGGAAGAAGACTGATAATTTAGTGAAGGGAGGAGATTTTGGAATATATATTTTCCCTGGAAAAAGAGGATGTTTTAGTTCATTATTTTTACCCCTGCCAGTAGGACCTAATTTACAAACAGGTTGTGTCCAATTGCTCATTTGTAAGTTTTGGATATAACGTAGAAAACAATGCTCTGGGTGTCAGAAAAACCTGGATTCTAACACCCATTCTGCCACTTGCTAGCTGTAAACTCCTAAGTTATTTAACTCCCAATCCTCTGTTTTGTCTCCTACAATGGAAATAACATTTATGGTGCCTTTTTTCAGAGCTGTAATGGAGAGCAAATTAAGATATTAATTTGGAAAACTGATAAAGTGAGTTGGTGTTCTAAGTTAAAAGATTAGAATTTGGAACACATTTCCCCTATTTTAAAAATGGCAATTTTCTAGGTCAGCCTATGAAAACTAAATCCATCAATAGCTGAATTATTATGTAAGCATTCTTAAGTTCTTAGTTTTAGAGCAATAGAAAGAAAAGTATTTCCTTTTGTTTTCCTGGGGAAGAAAGTAAATTTTAAGTTGGAAAAATAGTGTGTCCTTTGTCGTTCCACCCCCAGAATGCCTTTAAATCCATAAGAACTATTTGCTGTACTTAGCCCCACACGGCACCTCCCCCACTCCCAAGCAGATCTGCCTGGCTCTACAAAGGGCTGCATCTTCCAAACTTTCTCATCTATCTCTTCTTCCATCAAAATTCCCACCCAACTCAAAGCAAATGTTTTCAGCTAATGCTGAGAAGAAAAGCATTCTGATTTTAGTAATCTATAGGGCAGGCAGATAGCAATTTGGAAGAGATTCCTTTCTAAAAGGTAAAGTATTTTTCATTACTTGGAACTTGGAATATATTCTCGTTCAAAAACCATTTTGTACATGGTATTTTTCCCTTGCGTTAACTTTTAACTACTCTGTAAATATCTTGCATACTCTTTGTCTTTTATATCATCTTTCCTATTAGGATATTTACTAATTGTGGGTTTATAATTATCTTTATAATGAAGAAAATGAGAGAAAACTCTCCCATATCTCTGCCTCTTATCTTTTCCAGTCAGCCACTATTTCTTACCACCAGTCCCAGCGTCAATAAACAGAACTAGAGCAGAGAGTATAAGATTAAACAAACTTCTTACTATTCCATTACAGCCTCTGCCTCTCCTTCCTCTGCTACCCTTTAGGGACTTCATGGGCTTTTGTGGACATATGCTGGCACTTCATTGTTACCTGACACTCAATCAACCAGCAATTATTAAACTCTTACTATATTTGTGACTGTGTGAAGCACTAGAAATAAAGAGTGATATAAATAGTCCCTGATCTCAATTAGTACACATTCTAATGAGGAAGACAACATGTTAAAAAAAAAAAAAGAAATGGCTGAACAAATTAAGTCAAATGAATGTAATGGAATACTATTGTGCCATAAGAAATGACAAAAGATAAGGTTTCAAAGAAACTTAACAAGACTTGTATGAACTGATATAAAGTGAATCCAGAAGAATCAGGACAACAAATTAGACAATAAGAACATCGTAAAGGCAAATAACTTTAAAAGACTTTTAGGAACTCTGATCCATGCAATGACTGATTAACTACCATTACCAGGGAACCATTGATAAAACTTGCTATCACCTCCTGAGAGAGAGATAACAACGTGTAGATAGTCTATTATGTGCAGGCAGGCACTATGCTAAGTGCTTTAAAATATTATCTCATTTGATCTTTATAACAAACCTGGGAGAAAGGTACAATGATTATCCCCATTTTACAGTTGAGGAAACTGAAGCATTGATTAAATGAGTTGCCAAAGTCACACAGCTAGTAAGTGTCTGAGTCTAGATTTGAACTCAGGTTCCCTAAATCTTGGGCAGCTAGATGGTACAGTGAATACTCCAGTGCCAGGCCTGGAGTTGGAAAAAAATCATCTTCCTAAGTTTAAATCTGGTCTCTGTTTACCTTGGTTTTCTATAAAATTATAGAAAATTTATAAAATTAGTCAAAGAAGGAAATAGCAAATCACTGAGTATCTTTGCCAAGAAAACCCCAAATAAGTTCATGAAGAGTTGAATATTAAAAATGACTGAACAACAGATCCATAACTCTAGGCCCAGAGCACTATCCATTGTACCTCTAGCCACCTAATGATGGAAATCAAACATAGCTAAGATAGGAATTCGTTTATATAAATTTGTTTAAAGATTCTTGTTTTTATTTTCTTAATGCCTATGGGAGAAGAAGGAGAGGATGATGGAGTATAGGGAATGAACAGAAATAAAGATTTCCTTTTTTTTTTTCATTTTGTATTTTATTTTTCCCAATTATATGTAAAGATAGTTTTCAACATATGCATGTATACAATCATTTTAAATATATTTCAATATTAATCATATTGTAAAAGAAAAATCAAAACAAAAGGGGAAAACCATGAGAATGAACAGGTGAAAATACTATATGCTTCAATCCACATTTAGTCTCTATAGTTTTTTCTTTGGATGCAGGTGACATTTTTGAATTTTTAGATCACTGTGAAGAAGAGCCAAGTCCATCATAGTTGATCATCACACAATCTTGTCTTTACTATGTACAATGTTATATTGGTTCTGCTTACTTTACTCTGCTTCAGTTCATGTAAGTCTTTCCAGGCATGTCTGAAATCAGCCTGTTCATCATTTCTTATAGTACAATGGTATTGCATTACATTCATATATCACAATTTGTTCAGCCATTCCCCAATTAATGGATATACTCTCAATTTCCAATTCCTTGCCACTATAAAAATGACTGCTATAAACATTTGGGTCCTTTTTTCTTTTATGATCTTTTTGGGACATAAATCCAGTCACTACTGGATTCAAAGGGTATGCACACTTTGGTTGTCCTTTGTACAGAGTTCCAAATTGCTCTCCAGAAGGGCTGGATTAGTTTACGATTCCACCCAAAATGCATTAGTGTCCCATTTTCCCACACACCTTTCAAAATTTATCATTATCTTTTCCTATCATTTTAACCAACTGATAGGTTTGAGGTGATAATTCAGAGTTGTTTTAATCTGCAGAAAATAAATGTTTCTAGTTATGAGAGATAATAGAACTCTAGAGTTGCAGTCAAGAAGGACTAAGTTTGAGTCAAATCTGTAAGAATGAGTCATTCCCCATTTGGCAAAAGGTCAAAAAATATGATCAGGCAGTTTTCAGAACAAGAAATCAAAGCTATCCATAGTAATATGAAAAAATGCTCTAAATCATTATCAATTAGTGAAATGCAAATTAAAACAACTCAGAACTACTATCTCACACTTATCAGATTGGCAAACATGACAGAAAAGGTAAATAACAAATGTTGGTGGGGATGTGGAAAAATTAAGACACCAATGAACTGTTGGTAGAGTTGTGAAATCAACCAACCATTCTGAAGAACAAATTAAAACTAAGTCCAAAGGGCTATAACATTGCATATCCTTTGAACCAGCAATACCACTATTAGTTCTGTAGCCCAAAGAGATTTTTTTTTTAAAAAAGAAAGGACTTATATTTACAATATGTATTTTATAGCAATTCTTTTTTGTGGTGGCAAAGAATTAGAAATAGAAGAGATGCCTATCAATTGAGAAATGATCAAACAAGTTGTGGCACATTATTGTAATGGAATACTATTAAGCTGTAAGAAAATGTCAAGCAGCAGGGTTTCAGAAAAACCTGGAAAGATTTATGTGAACTGATGCAAAGTAAAGAGAACAGAACCAGAAGAATATTATACATAGTAATAGCAATATTATATGATGATCATCTATGAATGATTTATTCTTCCTGTTAGTGAGCTGAGGGGAATATCTACCCCAAGCACATGATAATCTTCCTCTGATGGAATAGGTGGATCAGAACAATGTGTTCCAATAGCTATGAAAGTGAAATGGGTACTGTGGAATACTTAGAACTTGGTCAGTTCTAGCACAATCATCCTCTGCATCCTGGCTTACTACCAATCATTTTTTACTTTTGTCCTGCCACTGGACTTCAATAACTCAGAAAGAAAGAATGAGGATGATGATTCTATACAAACCTACCTCATTTAAATCTAATTCATGCTCAAGTCAAGACACTATTGGTGATATTATTGGTCCTCTTCAAAAATGAAGGACAAACAACAATGATAATATGAAACAATGTGCATGTTACTATACATGTTTTCTGAGCACAAATATTTTAGTAGGAAGAACTGTCATTCTAGGAAGGAGAATATAGATCGATGATTTCTCTCTTCATTTTACACTAAGATGTTTTTGGACAGGAAATCAGATGATAGATCTCCCAAGAAAGGGAAAGGGTTCAGCAAAGAGTAATAAAATTCAATAAAGGAACTTTGCAAACAGAGATAAGAGTGTGTCATTTTAATCATTTTCATTAACTTGCTCTAACATGGACAGACTTGGATCTAACTACATTTTAATTTGAAATAGCAGCAAGTTGGCTACCCTGATCAAAAATCTCTTCTACCTCTATGATAAAGTAGCTGAAATTTGTGCATTGGCAATGTATCCCTTTTGATCTTTTAGATTTTCTTTTCTGATAGAATTTCCTACTAAAAGGCAAACTTTATCAATTAATACCTCAGCAGAGGTTTGTTTTTTTTTTTTTTTAATTTGATGCTTTCAGCTCTGAAAAAAAGACAATAATGTTATTTAGGAGTTGGACCCAATCTCACATTCCAACTGTTTTTCAGATATTTCAAATTGAATGGCCAGAAGATATCTTAAACTTACCATGTCCAAAATGGAATTCATTATTGTTTCCCCTAAATACTCCTTCCCCATTGATTTCCTTCCTATTATTACAGAGGGCAACACCATCCTCACAGTGCCTTAGGCTCACAACCTAGGAATCATCCATCCTGGGCTCCTTACAACTTCTCCCTTTTCATAGCCAATTTATGATCAAGGTCCATCAATTTCACCTTTGCAATATCTCTTGAGTATGCCTTCTTCTCCCCTCTGACCCTGTTATCCCTATGATATAAACTCTCATAACCTCACACCTTATTTACCACAATAGCTTGCTGATGGGCATGCCTGTTTCAAGTCCCTCCCAAATCTGATTCATCCTCTATTCAGTCACTAAAATAATTTTCCTAAAACTCAAATCCAAACTTGTTATCTCTACATAATAAACTCCACTGACTCCCTATCATCTCCAAAATTAAATACACAATCCTGTTTGCCATTCAAAACCCTTCATATCCTAACCGCTCATACCTTATCAGTCTTGGACCTCGCTCCCCTGCCACATCTCTACAATCTGGTGGCACTTGCTGCCTTGCTGTTCTTCAAACAAGATTCTCCATCTCTAGGCTCCAGGTATTTTCTCTGGATGTCTTCTCATGCCTGGAATGCTTTCCATCCCCATCTCTGCCTATTGGCTTCCCTGCCTTTCCTTAAGTCTCATGTAAAATTCTGTCTTTTACAGGAAGTCTTTCCCAACTCCTCCTTTAATTTTAGTGTGTCTTTTCTGCCTTATTTATTCCCTATTTATCCCATATAGAGTTTGTTTTGTACATATGTGTTTGCTCAGTCTTCCCCATTAATTTGAGTTCCCTGAGGGCATTAGCCAGCCCTTAGCACAGGACCTGACATGAGTAGACACTTGATAAATGTTTATTGACTACTGACTGATTAGTGATTTAGAACATTTTTTAAAATATGACAATTTTTTTTAAATTTCTTCCTCTAAAAAGCAAAATTTCAATAATTTGGACATCACCTAAGCAAAGTTGAAATAATTCAAGCATGGATTAAGATGAAATTTATCTTTGTCATGAAAGGAAATGTGATGTAATGGAAAGAAGACTTGACTAGGAATCAGAAGACATCATTAGTTCTAGTTCCAACTCTACTACTAATTAGCTTTTTAAATCACTTAACCACTCAGGGCTTCCTCTGCCTCATCTATAAAATGAGGAATATCAAGCAGATGATTTCTAATGTTTCTTCCATTTCCAAAAATGTATAATTCCTGCACATGTTTAACATAAATTGAATTACTTGTTGTTGAGGGGAGGGATGGGGGAAGGGAAAGAGAAAATAATTGGAATACAAGGTTTTATAAGAGTGAATATTGAAAACTATTTTTGCATATATTTTTAAAATAAAAGGCTATTAATAAAAAACCAAAAATATGTATAATTCCAATCACTTTAAGAAAAAATATGAGCGTAAACAATATTTCAAGGAAATATCTAAACTCCCTGAACCATCCTATACATGAATTGCGTGAACAGCAATATATAGAGGTTCTAATTGTGAATAATCCTTAGTTAATCATTAGATCAGATCCAGAAGAAACTATATGCCTCTCTTTGTTAATTAATACTTGGTTAAAGGTAAAGTGTGTTTTTAAAATTATACCCTATTCAGATTAACTTTCCACCCAATTAACACAAATTGATACTTATTTTTAAATTTCTTACTACCTAATAACAATAATTAACATTCATACAGGGTTTTACATATATATGATTTCATTTGATCTTAACAGCAATTCTATGAAGCAAATAATATAGGCACCATTATCCCTATTTTATAATAAGAAAACTGAGCTTCTGAGACATTCATAATTGTTAATAATAATTAGTTAATATTTACATAGCACTTTAAGGTTTATTATCTCAGTTGATCCTTACAACTATCCTGTGAGGTAATTATTATTATTTCCATTTTACAGATGAGGAAACTGAGGGTAAGTTTAGGTGGCTTACCCAGGATCCCATGCTTAGTAAGTCCAGGAAGCAGACTTGTTAGTTCTTCCTAACTCCAAGTACAATGCTTTAGACACTATTCCAGTCTGCCTTTCTAAAATTTCATATGAGCTTTGCTATAGCCTATGTGAAATTCATGAGGAATTTGTCTGGCATACCTTCAACTACAAAATTTGCTTTATACATACATAGATATTCAAAATTTTAAAATTGTTCTTTTACATATTTAACTTCTTTGAAAATTATAAACATGATATAATACAATACATCTTAATCTCTGGCAGGACCTTCCAAATAAAAAAATATTTAGATTCAAAATATATGAATAAAATGTGGGCCCAAAGTTAGTTTTGGGTTTGCAAAGGTTAAAAAAAACAAAAACAAAAACAGGAACTCATGGAGGGAGGGAGTTTATTTCCCCACCTATCATGAACTCCAAACAACACTGTCAACTTTCTAAAAAGTTGGCAAATTGTAAGTTGCCACCAGAATCTGCAAACACAACAGGGAACACTTTATATCTTTAAATGAAGTCACTTCCTGTGGCTTGTATGTAGTGCTTTCTAATCAGGGTGGACAAAGAAGGGCCTCATTCCTGAAAGTTGAGCCCATTTCAAACAACTCAAATGAAAAGTGCTATTTGATTTCCTACTTTCCCCTCCAGCCTTTTTGTCCCTCAGCCTCTCCCTGCTCTGGAATGAAATCACATGAAATTACTTCCAGGAACTAGGGAGGAGTTGGCAAAAAAAGTTATAAACTATAAGTGCTATATTTAATGCTATCTTATCTACAAGTTAATTCATTTACATATATGTGAATATATGTGTGTGTATGTATTAGGTGAAGTATAGGGATATATAAGTGTTTTATATAATTACATAATTAAGTATAAAATTATGTGGTTTGTTATTAATGTTATTTTATATATTTTATTATAGAATATACTATATACCATATTACATATTTTGTTGTTCTTATTCAGTCATGTCCAACTCTTTATGAACTTATTTAGGGTTTCCTTGGCAAACATACTGGAGTTGTTTGTCCCTTCCTTCTCTAGTTCATTTGATAAGAAAACTGAGCAAAGAAGGCTAAGTGACTTGCTCAGGGTCATGCAACTAGTAAGCATCTCTGGAAAACGATCTGAACTCAAAAAGAAAATTCTTCTTGATTCCAAGTCCAGTGTTTCTTCATTCACTATGCTACCTTGCTGCCATATTACATATAAATTATGTATTTATAAAATATTCCATAATTGTATAAAGAATTTATGATAATAATACATTATATGTAATAACATGATAATCATATATCAAATGTACACATGGATGTTTTATATAATCATATAATTTATTACTTATTAATTTATTACACAATTTATTATGCACATATTTAGAATATAATACATTTATAACATAGAAGCATATAATTTATATGATAATAACACATAACATATAATTTTATAAATTTTATATAAATCACACACATAACACAACTCTACTTCTGATTAAAATGCAAGTAACTTTCTTTTTTAAGGAGAAATCTGAACTCTTCAAAGTTCCCCAAAATAAAAATACCTGTTCTCCTATTATAACAATCCAAGTGAGTATTTTATAAACAAAGACAAAAAATTCATTCTTCAATCATACTGCTTATGTCTTGAGCTTTTATTTATAGTATAACTTGGAACAAAAAACAGAATATTAAATTAATTTCTTTCAATACTACCTCTAATAGTAAGCCATTAGGTGATGAAAAAAAAGTTCAAATTTTGTTACTGATGTCTCATTTCATACATGAATATATGAATGAGAATTCATTTCATGTTTGTCTTTAAATTACTCTCTTACTGGAAATATACTAATGAAATTCAAATTTCCTTCAAAAAGGAAAGATGGCCCAGAGTCTTACAAAGAGGAATAAGAAATCAAATCATTGTTTTGTGAAATCAGGGTTAACAATAATTACAATTTTCCTTTCTATCTCCATTTCTTCATTCATAATGATCTATAAAGAATCTAGATTAAATGATCTTTAAGTCTCATTAGATCCTAACACTTTATAGTTTGCCTTTTACTCAAATATTGTTTTAAAAAAAGAGTTTTGTGTCTTTTGAAGCAGAGATTATAACACATACTCATTTACATTTGGTTAAGTTAAAGTGGTTAAGTTTTATTTATTTCATATCAAATATTAGCAACAAATTATGTCAAAGCAAAAATCTGAACAAGTGTGATCTGAAAAACTGTCTGAGTTGATAAGTTTTCTCCTTCTATGCCATTTTCCCTTCCTTCCCAAATTATTTACTCTTTAATGGTTTTTCTCAAAAAAAAAAAAATAGGGATAAATAGGCTAGGCTAGAACTTCTTTGGGGGAGAGGAAAGGTGATAGTGGATTTCCCACAGAGCCTAGCATAGTTTCAAGAGTACAGCAGGCCCTCAATAAAAACTTACTGAATTTAAGAACTAATAATTTTCCAGAGTTAAAGCTAAAGACAAAATAGTAATGGTTTCATTGGTGGAGTTCTATTAAAGCATTGATCTCAAGATACTATTTATGTATCAAAATTGATCTAGATAGTTACAAAATTCTGACTTCTGGTCATTGCCTAATATTTTATCATCATTGGCAGTTTGGGGATTCTTTTTGTTGTTGTTGTTGTTGTTGTTGTTAGAAAGTAACAATGTGTTCAGGTTATGTATGTAATTAAAATTGTTTTATATTTTACTTTTTCTCTATGTTAATAAGTGTGTAATTATAAAGAGACGTTTGCTAATAGACTTTAAAGGAAAAAGAGAATGAGAAGGTAAGCATGATATAGTGAGTGGGAAATACTGATTTTGGGATCTAGGTAGCACAGTTCTGTGACTTAATTATGTGTGAGACCATGGGAGTAGTCTCTGGACTTCAGTTTTCTATTCTGTAACATAAGGAAATTGAGCTAGATGATCTCTGAGGATCCTTCTAACTCTAGCTCTATGGTCCTATGAGCATTATGGGTGGATCAGGTTAATCCTACTCAATAGTAGTAATCCATAGTAATCAAATGCTTACTATATGTGTAACATTGAGAATGTCTCTCTATAACCCATCTAGAGCCTAATGGTTATCAAAGAAGCCCTTAACTCAACCCCCAAAGGCATCCTTTCCCACTTGCTTTTCTTCTTCCCCCTCATTTGGCCCTCTCAGAAGTGACCTGAGACAGTAAGGCAGGGGAAGACTTGGAAGGGACAAAAGAAACAATTTTCACAGTCTTACTTTCTTCTGCTCTCAAGTGACTAGGCAGCAAGATTTCTTTTTTAAAGTGCATCACTCCTTTTCCTTCCACCTTTGTGAAAACTGCCTGAGGGGTCACAGAGATGGGTGTCACTATTGTATCCCTTGTCATAAGATAAAGGACTACCAGACCTTACTGAATATCCTGCCACTATTTCCTATAGTTTTTTTTTTTAATATTTTTTCTTTTTTACTATTTACTTTTACTCTCTATCTGACAATCCCCTGGCACTGACATCTGACCTATTGATATTACTTAGGTCTGTTGGGCTTGCCATGCACCCGATTACTAAATCCTTAGGACTTCCAGGAATTTCCATCTATAGATCAACTTTCTTCCTTATATTGTCTCCTCCAATTAGAATGTGAGCTGGTAGAAAATAGGGTCTATCTTTCTGTTTCTATTTGTATCCCCTGAGTTTGGTAGATAGCAATCACTTAATAATGCTTTTTCATTCATTCATTCATTCACTCACTGACCTCAGTTTTCTCATCTGTAAAATGTGGAAGTTGGACCAAAGAGTCTCAAAAGTCCCTTCCAGATTTATGATCTTAATTACTTTCCGAGATTCAATGCAAGATCTAGCTATTGTTTATTTTAAGGAAGTTAAACTTAAAATCTAGTTGTAATGTGATTTATAAAATAGGGCATTTATTTTATGAACATTGCCTGACTCACAGTTACAAAAATTTCAGGTTCTCTCAAACCCCAGGTGTTATCTGGGTTTCCTACTAGTCTCATGTGACATACTTGGGACAAAGCTAAAAATATCAGTTGGAACACAGAGCTCCGGGCTGTGTAGGGAACCAAAGCAAGAAAGGAAGGAAGGTTGGGGCAAAAACTAGCCATGGCCTGAGCATCCGTGTGGACAGAATTAGGCTCACCAGACACAAGAATGCAGGTTACTTGAGATTTTTAGTAACCACTCAATAAATAAATTAAGTGATTAGTTAATATGTGAAAACTGGGAGGACAATAGGATAATTTATTGTTCAGTTGTTTTTTTTTTCAATCATGTCATGACCCCATTTGGGATTTTTTTGGCATATATATTGAAGTGGTTCACCATTTCCTTCTCCAGCTCATTTTACAGATGAGCAAACTAATGAGGGTAAAGTCACATAGGTACTAAGTGTCTAAGTACAGATTTAAACCCTGGTCTCAATTTTTTCATCTGTCTTCCTTACTCTCTAGGCCCAGCACTCTATTCATTGTGCCATCTAGCTACCCGCAGTAGGGAGTAACAATCTGAAACTTTTGGCTATGTGAAAAAAATTCTTTTTTGGAAAAAGTGCCTTCTTTTCCATGAAATCATTAAAACAAAAACATAATGTCATCATCAAGTGATGAAAATCTGTTTACAGAACCTAAATATGTCTTGACTGATTCCCTTGACCAATTATCTCCCTACAGTTCTCTAGAATAATTTAGTCTGTAAAATGTCAGGCTAGAAATAGCATTAGGTCTTAAATGACTTTTTCACAAAATTTATTTGATTCCTTTTGGACAACTTTGATATTACTGCTTTTAAAAATGCCCCTTTGTTTTAGAAAGCCTATTATTAAGTTACACCATCATCAAAACAAACTTCATTCAGTCCATAGATATAAATAGATATGTATACACACACACAAATAAATGTGTATATGTGGGTATATCTAAGTATATACAAACATATATGTGTATATAAATAATATGCATACATTTTATATTTCTGATCATGTAGTTCATTATAAAAATAAACAAACCTGGGATTTCCCTTAACTATCAGATCTTATTAAAGAAGCATCAGGTTGTTTGTTTTTTTTTAAATTAACTATGGCAAACCAGTGTACTATAACATTGGAAAAAATGCAATCACAGGAAAAGAAATCCAATATGAAGACATGCTATTTATTTTTTTAATACTCAGATATAAATCTCCCTTTACATGGTTTTTGCTTCTATTTATCTAACTACAACTAGTGCCATGTAGTGCTGAGTAGTTCCCAGATAGAAAAAAAAAAAAAAACTTCCTCTTCTAAGCTTCCTAAGATGCTTTTTCTTTTCTGACTGGAGTAGAAAGAACACTGATTTGGGGGATGAATAGAAGGATAAATGGATAGGTGACTGGATGACTGCTAAAGAGATCACTGATGAATGGACAGATAAAAAGATTTTATTTAGAACTTATTATATGCTAGACACTGTTTTAAGTGGTAGAAATATAAATATAAGCAAATAAGGTAGTTTCTATTTACATCTAATGGGGGAAATAACATATGAAGGAGGGTTATAAAGAGGAAGAAAGCACCCACAAAGGAACACAGTGAGATAGATGTTTCAAAGAGACATTGGCCCTGGCAAGATAAAGCAAAAAGCTCTTATATTTGAGCTCAGGGTAGAGATGGGTGATCAGAAAGCAGAGTCAGAGAATGGCGTCAGGACCTAGATTCAAATTTTACCTGACACTATGGTGTGATTTTTTTTTTTTAGGTTAAATTGCTTAAATTCCATGGGTTTCAGCTTCCTCATCTGTAAAATGAATGATATACTAGATGGCATCTGAGATTCCTTCCACATTTAAAGCTGTGGTCTTATGTACTATGTTTATCACACAGATACATTATTAAGCAATAATTATTCTAGTCTTATAAGAATGTGAATTTCAACCCAAAAGATGTAAATCTACGGGAAATGTAATTCAATTTAAGAAATACCACTTTACAGACAATTTTTCAGCAATGTTTATTTCACCCTTCACTAAAGTCCTAATCTGATGCTGCCCTATAGTATAGAGATGACAGTAGATAACTGGAGAGGGCCTTGAACATGGATTCAAATCCTACCTCATATACTAATTAGCTATGTAAACTTAGAAAAGCCACTAAACCTTTTTTGTGCCTGTTTCCTCATTGTAAAGTGAAAGTGTGGATTTGATGGTCTCTAAATCTGTGATCCAACAATAGTGTAATTTAAACTCTGGCAGGTCTCCTCACACTGGAAAGAATTTAATGAACAAGGTTTCTTAAGCTGAGATCCATGAATTTACTTTTTTAAAAGATAAAAGAATCCTCCCTGGTGTTCTTGACAAGATTCTGGTTTTTTTTCCCTTTTCGATCTTTCTTTTTTCTATTTTTTTCTTATTTTATATTTAGTGCAATAAGTATGTTTAAATAAAAAAAATTGTAA
Source organism: Antechinus flavipes (assembly GCF_016432865.1). NCBI lineage: Eukaryota > Metazoa > Chordata > Mammalia > Dasyuromorphia > Dasyuridae > Antechinus > Antechinus flavipes. The sequence goes on from NC_067401.1 coordinate 331,165,716, forward strand.
AAATTTAAGAATCAAAAAAATGTAAATTTTATATATTTTGGTAACTGTATTTCAATATTATTGGCTTCTTTTGTAATTTTATGTGGGAATCATGCATTTAAAAAGATACATTATTGTGAGAAGAGGTCCATAAACTTTAGTAGGCTGCCAAATGGCTCCATGAAACAAAAAAAAAGTAAAGAACATATGCCTTGAAGAATGGGTTGTTTGCCCATGACCAAACTAGTCATCTCAAGGTTCCTCATTGCATAATTGACCACCAGGTGAAGAAATATTTTGGCCATAGAAATCCATTAAAGTGTCTACTAAAGTGTGGGAGAGTTGTGACCTAATAAGTAAAAGCGTACTCATAATGATAAAAATCATGGCTTATAGTTGAATTATCTTTCCTCTGTGGAACAGCACCTGTACTTGAACTAACTACTTCTTAAGGTTTATTGTTGGGCATTTCCCCCCCAATTTAGTCCTAGCTTAAAGATCAGGAACTAATTCTTTTGGCAGTGTTGTTTTCCTCAGGAAATAATTTTACATTTAAATGAAGTGAGGGCTTTTCTCTGCTTTTGACAATGACAGTCTAATTTAAAGCACAAGAATACTGATTAGCTCAGATGTTCATAAAGGGTAAAAGTGAAGTAAAGATTTAAAGTTGCAATATTTTTTCCACGTCAAATTCAGGTGTAGTAAATGAAAAAAATGAAGTAGAAGCAATTGGTATTCAACTATGAACTAAAGTAATTTTAAAAAGCAAATGCATAATAATGGAAATTATTCTCTTGATGAAGCAATACATTACAACATATAAAGTGATCTAAAAGTACTTTTCATTCTTGAAAAGGTTTTGTTTTCCTAAGTACTTATTAGTCAACTAGCTTCACCAAACTAAGGTTGGACAAGCTCTGAATAATCATAAACCCAATTTTTAAAAATTATACAACAATATAGAATGTTGCAAAAGTTTAATTGAGTTTTACCTATTAAAAGTTAAAGATCAGAAACTAATTCTTTTGATAGTCTTTTTTTCCTCAGAAAATAATTTTACATTTAAGCTATGAGGGTTTAAAACTCTACTGAGGATTTGGGGATACCGTGTATAATTACAAATACATAAATGATTCCTATACATAAATTATGCATTCAATTTATTAAGAAAGGCATGAGCATCATAATTAATGTAAAGATAGGACTAAGTTTTAGAACAGGCTTGACATTTCAATGAGAAGAAGTCATTTGTTAAATATAAGTAAAATTTTCTTAATGCTACTCTTATTTCATTTAAATGTCATTTTGTTCATTATTGGTTCATTTTTGTTTTTTTAATGAGGGTATTTTGCTTTAATTTCTTATCTTTGAGTTTCTCTACTCCACTGAGAAAAAACTATGAACCAACTTCCTTAAAAAAAAAAAGAAAAAAAGACAGGTTGCATATCATATTCTCACATGTAAATTGTTATTACAAAAAAATACTCTTGTTCATTTTAAACTGCACACTTCTGTAATTCTAATGTAAGCATGAGAAACCACCGTCTTCTCTTTGGGGTGAATTTCCAAATACTTCTGTGTTAAATTGAAGTCTAATTTTCCCTGTCCCTTGTTTTCACAAGAAGGCCCATTCCACACCATGTGCTCCTTTTCAGCTGTCAATAAACAGAAGCAGTGAATTCCCCCATGGCTTTACAAAGCTAGTTAGGCATAGCCATTCATTCCTCCAGGAAAACAGGGCATTGATTTCAGAGAGTTCCCAGGGAGCAACGGCAACAAAGAGATCAAAGGCCCACCTCTCTTTCCTTCCATTGCTTTCATTAGGCCTGGCCCAGACGAACAGCGACAGGTTTCCTCAAGACAAGGAGAGGGCCTGGCAGACCACCTCATGGTTCAATTCAAATTCATCCGCTTCCTACATTCCAGTGACAGTCCAGAATGCTAACCATGACAAACCAGCACAATCACACAGCATAATATACTGCCCGCTAGTTCATCCAAGGTCACAGGGAGAAAACAAGCACCAAGGGAAGGCCTTTGCTACTGGGGCGTGCTGAGCTTCAATGGCTCTGTGACATTTCATAAATAAACTTCTCCTTCTCACTTTCTCTTTCTTTCTTTCTTTTTTTTTTGCAAGTTGTTTCAACTCCAAAAAAGAAAAGGTCTCAACTTCACTATTTGCCATTTCATTAATGTCACCACATCAAAACTACACAGAGAAACTTTATTTTTGCTTTTAGAGTTCCGATGATTGTAAAAGTATTGATTGCTACACAACTGCACCCCTCATTAGCCCAACAACTGTGTTAAAGTTGTATAATTCCACCCAATAAGCCAAGTCTTTAGGACCAGTCTTTAGGACCTATAAAACTAACACTCAAGAAGGAAGGAGGTACCTCAACTTGTAAGGTTTGTTAAGGATGCTTTCAATTATAGGGTATAGAATAAAGAATTTGAGATCATGTTTACAAAACAATAAGTAAAAGAGGGAGCTATTTTGTTTCAATTTATCAACCAACTAGATGTACTCTGAACAGATTAACTGAAGAACAGCTAAATTTCTAGGTCATTTGTTTTCCTGTATATAGTGGGACCATCATACTATATGGACAAAAATAATAAGATACACAAAATATTTCTTTTAATTATTCAAATGTAAGGAGAAAAAAATGAAGTTTAAAAATTCAAAACCAAAAAATATAAAACTGTATTGGATGAAGACCTGACAAACTCAATGCTTTAAACATAAAATCACATCACTCAGCACCAGTAACACTAGCTTCCCACGCTGCCCATCCAATGTGTTTCAACCCTGACCTGAGAGGATCACCTCCAAAGACCTTCAGAGTCATCCATTCACTCATTGTTCGTTTGACTGCCAACAAAGATGCCATTTTGTATAGGGCCAATGAACAATCATCCAAGAGTAAAGACTTCCACTTATTTGCCCATTGGAACATACGTGAACTTATAAAATAGAAAACTATGGGAAAGGTAGCTTCGGTTAGTATGCAAAGTACATACTGAGATTAGGAACTTTAATACTCTCTCACAGTTGCATTGCTTTTGAGTCTAAACAAAATATTTAATTTAGGTGCTCCTTATAACTTAGTGAGGATAAGAACACCCCATCTTCTTCATTGTGAAAATCAAGTTTCCTCATGCATTGTGATTTACTCATGAAAGATAATCTTGCAAATTGAATCAAATATCATTATGACACAGAAGAATTGTCAAATAATTTTAAATATAGTAGAGGAATTTTCTGCTTAAACAAATGCTAAAGCAAAATTCTCTTATAAAACAAAGATTCTCTTTGTTGAATTGAGAATAATTATTCACTAATTGAGCTAATTCATGAACCTAGATTTTCATGTGTTGAGCTCTTTAAATTAGGAAGGCATATCTGTAGAAAAAAACTTGGCTAGCCAGGAGTCAAATCATGTCCCTCAAAATAAAATAAAAATCTGTGCTAACATGGTTGATCTAATACAGAATTGTTTGTTCCACACTTCTATTTATGTTTTCATAAAAAGTATTGAACCCACCAGCTCTGACGTCAGGAGGACCTGAGTTCAAATCTGGTCTCAGACACTTAACACTTTCTAGCTGTGTAACCCTGGGCAAGTCATTTAACCCCAATTGCCTCAAAAAAAAAAAAAAAAGAGTATTGAAGCCTATTCCACACTCATACATTCACTACGTAAGTTCTTAGTAATACATGAAGTGAAACTCAATTATCTTTGAGTTATTAATTTGTCACTTTGGTACTAACCCCCTTTATGTGGGGTTATTCACTATAGCCCTACTCTGAATCCTTAATGTTGGCATATCAATGAACCTGGCTTCTCCAAAGGCCAAGCTCTGGTAGATTCTACCTTATTAGAAAAAGCTTCAAACACGGGCAGGACAACAAACTGCCTGCTGACTGAGAATCAGATCAGATAAATACCAAGTAAACTGATCCTGCGTGATAAGGTCTTTGCCACAGTAACCCAAAGAGCAGAATTCTTTTTACTTCTACTACAAGAGTAGAAAAGAGGGAAAATGACAATACATAATAAGCCTTAATATTGTTTTTAAACAATCTATAAACTTTAACTTAACTATTGGTACTTCAGTGACCAACAAATTTATATACTCTTTGAAATAACTAAATGGAAGAATGAATCATAGTTTCTTCTTAGGAGAAAATAAATGTGGTGGTAGAATTGGTTTCATTGCGTACCTAAAGGAAACATTTCACAAGACACTTCATTATCTTGTCAACATGATGAACATAAGTAAAAGCCACCACAAAGATAATGTCAACTTATGTAGCAACATGTGTTACACAGGATGAGAAGACAGAGGAATTCTATCAAGTTCTAATCAGATCTTCCAATGAAGCCAACAAATAGCTTAATTCTTTGCAATTTCAGTGGAGAGGTGGGCAGAGTGGAGAATGGAGGGTCAGAAAGAATGAAGTTTAGGATTTCTAAATGAAAGAAAGCAATGACTTAGTAACTGCTGAAATCTTGCACCTCTATCTCATGAACTATTTCTTCTAGAAGAGTCTGAAGGTCTTGAAGATACAGTAAGCCTCCCTGATCAAAAAAAAAATCACATTAAAAAATGAAAATTACTAAAGATTAATAGCTAAAAACAACTGATTGTCAGTGTGAAAATCATCTTTCAGAATGATCTTCAGTCAGATTTGTCATTGAAGAAATAAATCAACAGAATAAAATCAACACCAACTTGAAGGATAACAACAAAAGTGAATGAGACATGAGAAAAAGAATAAAGGAAAGACACTTACATGACTACCATTCTTTCTTATGGAAATTTAAGTGATTAAAAAAACTGCCAAAGTAAAGTGGCTAAAATAGCCTAGAAACTACAACAGCCAACAAAAGAGTTCTTTGACAAATAGAGACACATGACAGCCAAGGGACACATGTTTGGAACATAAGCTCATTTATAAAACCTCATGGAGGATGGTGGAAGCTTATGAGCAGTATCACCTCATAAAACAGTGAGAAACAGTAGGAAAACAAGTCTGTAGAAATCTTAGTACACTGCCCAATTAGGCTAACTCTTCCCAAGACCATTCAAAGAAGAAATTGGAGGGACAAGAAAAGAATGAAAAAAAGGGAGTAAAACTATTAACATTTCCATAATAAATTCTTTTTTTCATTGGTGACAATGGAACATGAACATCGAGTTGAACTCTTAACATCTCATACATTCCTGTTACTCTAAAGAAAAACAGGGAAATGGCACTAACAATGCCAGAGATAGAAAGGAAAACTTGTCAGATCTCATACACTTAAGAGGAAACTCAAGTTGGAAGTAACACAGTCTTGAAAAGATTTATGAGTATCAGTTTTTAAGGTATGTGAAACAATTATGGGGAAAATTCACATTATTATTACGGGGGTGGAGGAAAGTGATCAAGATGACATCAGTAATCTCTGAGCCATAAATCTGCCTTCTCATCCCTATGAAATCTTGAGAATAATTTAAACATTTCTGAGGTTACTGTAATTAATGAAAACAGAAGAGGGGAATCATTGGGTTTTTGAAGATAATATTCTACATTAGACCATATCTTCACCATTCCACAACTGAATGAAGAAAGGTACAGAGAATATAAGATCCCATTATATTTCTTTTTTTATTGATTTTTTAAAAGAGCATCTCATTTGTCAGTCAAAATATAGCCTTACTCATTCTTCTCTTTAAATGTATTTCATATATTAGAATGAAACAAAAGTTTTTGGTAGATTCAACAAGAAAAAAAATTATATTTATGACCCCTCTGTTTAGGAATATCAAATAGAGGTATGCTCAGCAAATACGTCTGCATTATGATAAAGTATTTCCAGTGCAGAGTCCAAATCAAAGAAAGACTCCTTAAAGGTGTAAAGTCCACCAGATACTCCTATTATTGCTCTCATTATGCTAATTTCATCAAATTCTAGCTTTAGTCTCTTAAAAGTGATGCACACTAACTCAAAACAGTTGAGCCTGACAATGCATACAAAAAAAGACTAACTGGATAAAGAATGCTTATTGTCTATATTATGATGTGTTGATGAATAGAAGGCAAAATGAATTTGAACATCAATGCATATACCTTGGACAGAAAATGCAAAATGGAAACACAACTTCTGTGAAATTGAATAGTACACGCAAGTTACACGCAACAAAAACATCTACCTTTTTAACTACCTGGTTTTCATCTAGTGATGCTAGATGGCTATGAATAATATTAAAAAAGTGGGAAATCAAAACTGTGGGTGACAATTGTGGCACAATACAGCAATATATGACAAAACATAAATATAACACATGGCCAACAATGAACTAAATGAAAGAAATGTTGTAAAGCAAATCATCCAGAAGATTTGTGATTGGAGGCGGAAGGGGAGTAGTACAATCATGTAGCAAGAGTGAGTTTAGCAACAGTGTGAGTGCTACATTTTATATGTAATGTTAAAACCATCATGGAAAGCCTCCAGCATATTGAGTAAATGTAACTATGAAAATTTATGGGACAAGAATTTCATATAAGGAACAGGCATAGATGAGTTGGGATCTGTATTGCTGAAGGGAAGACTCACATTGATATGAGTATGAATTAGCTAAGTAAGAAATCCAAAAAAATCTTAATCTAAAATACAAAATGTTAATATGAGATTCTAGAATACTATGAATATTGGTGTTACTAATGTCTTAAAATAGTTTAAATATTGTTATTCAATTAAGAAAATAAAAACAATTTTTAAAAACTTGACAAAGAGGTAATAGATATTTCTCTCTAATAAAAGCAAATGGAATTAAGTCTTAGGCCTGGGAGATTCTACTACCATTGGGATGTATGATCTTAGATAAAATTTTATTTCAAAAAGCAATACAATATAGTAGATAAGGAGCTAGACCTGAAATCAGAAGTCCAGGGTTTGAATCTCATCCCAAACATAAACTATGTGACACTGGGCAAGTCACTTAACCTTCCAAATTTTAGGTTTCTTCATCAATTTAATGAGGGAAAATTAGATTAGATGATCTCAAAAAGCCCCTACCAGCTTTAAAATTCCATTATCACAAATTTCTAATTTGAAGGTAACTTATTAAGTCAGTCAAGATATTGTCGCAGAGAAAACCAAAGCTGAGACAATAAAATAAGTTGGAAAATACTGGAGACAGACTCCTTTCTTTTAAGGATGTCTCCATATTACTCTCTTTCCTTTTAATCATTAAATTGCTTAATATCATAATGCCATAAGAGAGTACAAAAACAGAAAAGAGAAAGAAATAACAATGTTCTTGAACTCAAAGAGCTAACAGTCTAATGGAGTAGACAACATAAAACCAACTAAGTTTTTGTATATATGTGGGTACATGTGCATGTGTCCGCACATGAATATACACACACATATATAAATATGTGCTGTGAATAGGAGGTAATATAAGACAGAAGACATTAGTAAAAGGATGCCTGGAAGATGGAACAGGAAAAGTCTAGGGGTGAGCTTTGAGCTGAATCCTGAAGAAAGTCATGGTAACCAGGAGGTAGAAGTGAGAGGAAAGCATTTCAGGAATAGAAAACAGTTACTGAAATGGCATGGCGTCAGGAAATGAAAAGTGATTAGTAAGAACAATAAGACCAGTATCACTGACTCATAGAGTAATTCATTGTTCACAAAAGTATTGTTTTAAAATTAAGTTGATAAGCTACATGCTGGTATGCAAAGCATTTAGGTAATGGCATTTTGCAAGGGAACAGATATAACCATGGTTCCTGGGACTCATGATCTAAGAAAGAGAAAGTCGTACTATCTTTGAAACAAAAGATAGCTTTCATGCCCTTGCTAGGGAAATGCATTCTGAGAAGAAGAGTACAGATTCTGCTATAAGTAGGAAAGTTCACATAAAAGAGTATGAAAAGTAAAAAAAATCTCTGCTAGGAAATTGTCTGGCTCTACATGAGTATGAGTATTAAATATGGAAGGTGATTAAGAAATCAACCAACACTATATCCTGTGAATAATATGTACTTGTTAAATATTAGTCAATGAGGATGATATTAACTGATTAAGTAATACTGTATGAATGCATGAAGGTGACTAGACAATGGTATGGGAATGCCACTATTTAAGTCAGAAGTTAAACTACTCAAGCACAAAACCAAAGCTTTTCTAATATTTTATTTTTCAGAAATGTTATTGAAGTCCTTAGCTTATTTTTAAAAATCATTTTTTAGATTCGTCTACTTCTGAAATGAGTATATTGAAGGTCCCTAATGATTATATTTTTACTAATCTCTTTCTATAAATTGATTCATGAATTTTTCCTTAATGTATTTAGATGCTATGCCATGTGTGTTAAATATTGATGTTAATTCATTGATATAAAAATAATCAATCGATCCATTATTTGATAGTAAATGATATTAATTAATTGCTGAGGATTTCTGGGTGAAATGACCAATGAGATGAAGGACATTTTTTCTCATCAGACCTTTCAAAACTCTACAAAACTGGAATTATGTACAAGGGAAACCATTATCAAAAGGGCAGGATTCAAAAACTGAAAAATAGTGGAAAATAAGGTGGGAAAGATTGTTACCAAAGATCTTAGGTGGAAGAAAAATCAGTTAAAATTTATTTAACCTAAAAATAGATTAACTAAGAGAAAATATATCAATAACAGAAGAGAATATGGCTTCCAAATCATGTAAAAGAGTTCAGCATCTATGAAGAAATATTGTAAGACAAAGGAAAATAAATGAACACTTGATGAAGCAGAGGAGCCCACAGGCTTTCCCAGGAAAGCCAGATATGAAACATTACTGCAACATTAGCTAGATATAACTGAAGGTTTGAAGGGAAAAATTTTAGAGAGTTTAGAGGGAAAATAAGAAACCCAAAAATACTTGTGGCCAATAAAAGAAAAAAAAGATAAAATAGAAAAATCTGGACAAAACATGTATTAAAAATTTTCTGTTCTACTTTTGTTTTCCTAAGACATGAAAGTTAAATTTAATAACACTAAGAACAAATAGCAAATTCTACAAATAACTAGGAGAAAGATATATAACATAAGGATATATAAGGAATATGTAATATTTCTAAAAAAGAATAAAATCAGAAGACAAATGGAAGTTATGAAGAAGAAAAGGGCTTGAAATATCATGGACAATCCTGACTTACAAGTAAATCAATATTTTCATAGCACTAAACTACAAAAGGGAAAGATGCATAAAATGGGAGAGAGAAGGAAGAAAAAAAGAGAGTAATGTGTGATGCATCCTAGTAAAATCAAAGATTAACAATGAAGGAAAAAATAATGCCTGTCATCTCTCCAGAATAAATGAGCTCATAGAAGAATGAGCAAAGATGTAAAATAAGAGAGTAAAGAAGGAAATTTTGCTTCAATTGTAGGATGAGATACTGAAAAACAGTCCTATGAGGGAAAAGGTATGTCTAGAAAGGGAGATTAGAACTGACATCTTAGACAGGAGATTTGGACTCAGAGAAGAGATGACATTTAAAAAACTAATGTTAAAAAGAGATTGAGGAGAAGGATTTTGTGTGACTACTTGGCTAAAAGGCAAACAGAGGAAAATTAAATAACTAAATTAAAAAGAAGAAATAAAAAAGAACTAATAAGCAAACCTCTAAAACTAGGGAAATGAATAACAAACCAGGGAGGGAGGAATTTGACGGTAAAGAGAAAAAAAGTCAATTATAATAGGGTTGGCCTTAGTTGATTAATAATTAAAATAATTGAAGGGGTAAAGTATGATATTTATGGATGAGGAAGAAAAAAACTCTTATAAATTTAAATGTTAATGAATTATTCAATCCAATAAAATGAAAAATAATGAGATTATAAAAGAAAAAAGCCCATAATCTGTTAATTACAAGAAATAATTGTAAATATAAAGATATACAAAGAATTAAAAGGAAAAGCAAGAAAAAAGTTTAATAAATATCAGATGAATGCAAAAAAGCAGAAGTTGCAGCAGCAAACTTAGATAAGGCAAAAACAAACTCATAATGGAACAAAAACAGATCAATTACCAAATTCCATCTTGCTGTAAGGAATCAAAGACAACAAACCAATATTAGCATTAAACTTGTATGCTACAAAGGCCTTAGCATCTAAATTCATAAAGGAAAAATTAAATTAGTTAAAAACATAGATGATAACACAATAGTGTCCAAAGATTTTAATATTCCTCTCTTGGTTTTGGATAAATTTAGCAGAAGGATAAACAAAAGGGAAAATATAGATTAAAACAAAATGTTGAAGAAATTAGAGTTTAAAAACTTATAATATCTTCTAAAGGGGGACTGCTGAAGGACAGAGAAAAATGAAATCCCTAAAGCGTCATACTGAATCTGTATAAAAACTGATCAGTTATTATAGCATTGGAATATTAAAGATGAATGTAAAAAGGTTAAAATAGTGAACACATCCGTTTAGACTAAAATGCAAAAACTATATGGAAATCAATTCCTAAAGTAAAAATAAGAGGCATAAACCCAAATAAAGATTTAAAAATAAAATTCTAAATAATGACAGGGGTCAAAAAACAAATCAGAAAAACAAATAATTATGACCAAAAAAAGTAATAATGATGAAACAATCAACCAAAATTTCTGAGATACAAGTAAAGCATCCCTTAGGGTAAAAGCCAATCCCTTTGAATATATATTAAGAAAATAGAAGAGAGGACACAATTAAGATTAGAAAGTCAACTAATAAACAAATCTAAAATATATACAAAAGAAAAGATATTAAAAATTAGAGGAAATAGGTAAACTGGAAGCAAAACAGAAATGATGAATAAAATTAAAAGCTAATTCTTGAAAATACTGAAATTAATATTCTTTTGAACAATCTGTTTAAAAAGAGAGCAAAAATCATATCAACAAAATAGTAAGTTTGTGAAATCATAACAATCAGAAGAAATTAAAAGGATTTTAAAAACGCACTATGCACAATCATATGCTAACAATATTGAGAACACAAAAGAAATAGTGAATATCAGAAACCCAAAAAAGAAATCTTAAATAATCTAATCTTTTAAAAGTGAAATTGAACTAACCAATATTGTACAAATATCCTCAAAATTTGAGAAAGTAACTTTTGTGAGACAAATACAATTCTAACACTCATGAATCATGGAAAGAGAATTATAAACTGCTAACAGTAATGAATATCAATTCAGTATTTTAAAGTAATACCTGATCAAGCAAACCAGCAATTCATTAAAGAACTCATTTTTATAGCAAAGTTGGATTTATAACAAGGATGTAAGGATGATTCAACAATAGGAAATAATTAACATTAATCATAATAAAAATAAAAACATGTAAAACTACACAATTATTTAAAGAGATACAGGAAAAGCCTTAACAAAATATAACACTTATTTGTACTCTTTTTTAAGAGTCCTAAAGAATATAGGTTTTGAAGGATTTTTTTAAAATATCATAATAATTATCTTTCTAAAACCAAAATTTGCAGGCAACATATGCAATGGGGATACACTAAAATGTTTTCCAATAAATTCAGGAATAAAATATGGATGTCCACACTCCCCACTATTAATTGATGAGCCTGAAAGTGCTAAAAACAACAAAAAGACAAGAGAAAGAAATATGAAAAGATAGGCAAAGAAATAAAATATGCCCTATTTGCTGGTGATATGATAGTTGGCTTAGAATTCATCATTAACAGTGCTTTTAAGCATAATATCATTTCCCTGTTTATCTCTTTTAATCAAGTCTGTTTTTATTGTTACCTTGTTTAAAACATAATAGTTCACCTATTTTTATGAATCCATCTGAAGCATAATAGATTTTGTTTCAGTCCTTCATTTGAATTCTTTGTAAATCTCAATGTTTTAAATGTGTCTCCTATAGTCAATACTCTATTCACTTCTAATCCATTCTTTTAACCTCCATTTTATGGGTAAGTATATCAATTCAAGTTCATTTATTTCCTTCCATTTTATCCTATTAACCTTATTCCTTTTTCTGTCCCCTCAATATCAATAATCTATAATTAACAGACTCTACTTCAATTATATTAATTAACTGTGTTAATTATTGAAGTTATTGATTTTTCTCACTCAGTCTCTGATCCCATTATTAAACGGAAAGCAAATGGAGTAAAAAAAATTTATCATTTGGATATGAACCTTTACAAAAATTATCCATATATTAAGGCATAAAACTTTACAAACAAATGTAGAAAAATAGCTGTATTAAAACATTCTTTATTGATTATAATATAATAAAAATTATAATTTAATTATGGGCCACTGATTAAAGGATTAAAAATTCATTAGAGACTAAATAACTTGATCCTAAAGAGTGAGTCAAATAACAAACTAGTGAAATAATAAAAAATTTGATTTAAGTAAATTTTAAAAACTAAGTAAAAAAATATCAAAGCATACCAAAACTTTTGCGATTCAGTCAAAACATTCCTTTGGGGGAGGGAGGAAGGAAGGGAGGAAGAGAGAGAGAGAGAATACAATTCACTGGCAAAAAACAGATAGATGAACGAACTGATCATGCAACTAAAAAGTTAGACAAGGAATCAATCAAAATGTCACTACTAAGCATCCAAATAGAAAATGATAAAATCAAAGAGGAGATAAAAAAATTGAAAGCAAAAAAAAAAAAAAAAAAAACCACTATTGAACTGAAAAACAAAACAAAGATTTGACTTTTTGGAAAAAAAGAAAAACCATTTACTGGTGTGATTTAAAAAGTGAAAGAAGCAAATCAAATTACCAGTATCAAAAATAAAAAGGAGAAATCAGAAGAAATTAAGATTAAGTGAAACTATTAAAAGGTATTTTGCCCTATTATAGGTTGACAACTGATGGATTATTACAGGATGCAAGAAATGCATATTTACAAAAATATAAAATACATAAATTAAAAGAACACAAAATAGAAAATAATATAATTTCAAGAAAACAAATTAAACAAAGCAAATGACCTTCTAAAAGAAAAAGACCAGGACTAAAAGCATTCATAAATGAATTATACCAATCATTCAAACAAATGAATTCTGTTGTTAAAAAACCTATAAAAATAGGAAAAAATGAAATCTATTAACCTCAACTCAGGCTACCAATATAATCTCAATACCTAAATCAGAGAGAGACAAGACAAAAACATTTACAGACCAATATTTCTAATGACTATCAATGCAAATTTTAAAGAAAGGGACTACATACTAAAAAGAAAACGATAATTAAAACTAGAAGCAACAAGGAGAAGGAATAGACAAACAAATTTACATAAGGGAAATTTTTCTAACAATTAGAGATGTCCAGAAGTAGAATATGCTGCCATGTGCAATAGTAGGCAAGCCCTCATTGGAAACCTCCAGGCAGAGGCTGAATGATCTTCTCTGGGGAGCTGATGACTAATCAGTGACATGTTGAGAATAGAGGAGCTTAATAAAATTAACTTCCAACTCTTGAAACTCTATGAGAAGTACAGATCCATAATCTGAAAGAGAATTCATAGGGAGAAAACCTTGATGACTTTAGTTGTTTGCAAACTCTACATAAGATAGGCTATAGACATGACTTTAAAAAGATAATTTGATTTTCAGGCAGATTGACCTAAGTACAGTGTCCAGATAAAGGGAGGCAATAGTACCATATATTCAACAGAGAATGGATGTTGCAAAAGGAATTCCTGAATTTGATAACTTTTTAAGGTACCTTTCAAATTCTATGATTCTGAGATTCTAGTAATAATAGATTTTTAAATGTGCACACTTATTATTTCCAACCTATTGTACTTCAGATAAAGTATTTTGTTTTCAATACTATTTTAGGTATCTATTATTAGACAAATGACATTAAGAAAGAGCACATTGAATCCACCTACGGAATGGAGAAAATTTAAACTTTTTTTTCTTCCAGTAATGCATGTTCTAAATTTACTCCACCATGGAACTTTTCAATAAATGTTAAACTAAATAATACTTATGATTGATAAAAGAGATAAAAACCCCACAATGTTCAGCTATTTTAAATCCTCAAGCTAAGCCTTTAGAAAGTCTATAATGAGTCATACCAATTCATATAGTTCTAAAACTGTAGCTTACTCAAGATTCATAAAGCAATCTGTCCACATATGGAAGTAATAGTAACACTGTATATGCCACAAAAACAATAGGATTTTTTAAAGTTTTTTTTAAAATATTCAAGCTTTTCAAAACATTTAATTGACCATTGATCAATCAATGCTCATTCATCAATGATGGTAATTAGGTCTTTTAAGTATTTCTATAATGGAATCTGGAAAAATAAACTTTTATAGAAATATTTATTCTCTGCTCTAATTTATTCTTCATTCTGACATGTTGTATGATTTGGTATTTTTTTTTAATCTGAAAATGAATCTTTTTCTACTTAAATTTATCAGAGAGCTGACATTTACTTAGTGATATGGGTAGTTGAGGGTTAAGTTTTCTCAGAGTGAATTATTCACTATCTCCATTTCTGACGGTTTAAACTGGGTTCTCAGAATTCAAGTAATGGATTAGTTGCTAAAGCTATAAAGTTTATATTTAAAGCACTGGATTAAGAAAAAATATTGCACAGGATCCTGCAACACAATATAGCCAAACCAATTCACCAAGTGGAGATAATGGCAATGCAACTTTGTAAATAGCTACCAAAATCACATAGCTTACTGTCCTCAATAGAGGTACAGTGGTAATCAGTATTCTTTTCATCTCACCTGACAAATCGTTTCCCTCCCCGGGAGAGTAGACCAGTGGCTATTTCCCAGGGTGTTAATGTCACTCATACCACATGCCACAAAGCTGTTTTGTGCCTGCCTATAAAGTCCAACAGGATGTATGCGTGATTCAAACTTTCTGCTGTTAACACTTTCCCATTAATTGTACTCTTACTGGAAATCACTGTATAGAAACAGATGTTTTTAGCCCAGAAAGTGAAGTATATTCAATTGCTCAAAAGAACTGTTTATTACCCAATAACACAAAAGAAAATTAAAGTACAAAGCCTTAAAAATTTGGGGAACTAGTTATGCCAGACAACTCTGCACAACTGCTTTGTCCCTGTTCTTTCAGAAAAACAAACCAAAAAAACACTATAAGAGCAACAGAAGACTTCATGGTTCTTTCTACACCTTTCCAATAATCCCTTCTATTAGCTCTCCAAAAAGTGGTCTCTGGCCTCTATTTGAAGGTCTTCAGTGAAGACTATAGTACTATTTCTGAATAGCTTTGTTAAAAAGTTGTTCCTTTCATCAAGTTTAAATCTGCCTCTGTAATTCCCATCTTTTACTCCTAATTCTTTCTTCTGGGAGGACATGACTCCCAGTAAAGGATCTAATCCTTCTCCCATTTCACAGCCCTTTAAAATATAGCCCTTCAAATACCTGAACACAGGTTCTAAATACTTGCCAGATCTTCTCTTTTCCAAACTAACAATCATTAGATTTTTTTTTTTTATCTGATACTTGTCTGGCTTCTCTTTAGTCCTTTTAGCATCCTGGCTGCCCTCTCTAGAACTTATTCTAACTTGTTTGTAACTTTCCTAAAATGTGATGCTGGGAATTTAATATGCATTCTGAATATCTTCTAACAAGGGTAGAGAACAATAGAATCAATGCTTCATTGTAGGTAGAATATCCTTCTCAATACTACTAGGACAATCTCAATTTTAGCTATCATGTCAAATGAAGTTCACTAAAACCTCCAGATATCTTTCATAGGAAAGGTTGTCTACCATGTCCCCTCCATCCTTTATCTGTGAAGTATATTTTTAAATGTAAGTTTAGAGATTTACAATTATTCTTATCACGTCATATCTGGCCTCAGAAACTTAATGTGATTTGATGAGTCAGTTAAACTCTATCTACCTCAGTCTCCTCATCTGTAAAATGAGGCTCCTACCTTGCAGGATTTTTGTGAGGATCAAATAAGATAATATTTATAAAAACATTTAGCACAGTGCTTGGCGTTGAGTAGGTGCTTAGTAAGTGCTTGTTTCCTTCTCCCTTACATTTGCTCTAGTTACACTGAATATATTTTCAGATGTTTTTGATATAATGATTAGCCTTTTTAATTTTTTTCTTCTTCCTGTTGGCCTCCAAAGCAGGATGCCTCTCAGGGAAAGTGAAGGGAACAGATAATGGGAGAAATTCTGATGACATAAAAAACAAAAAAATATATTTTAAAGAAAAAAAAACATTCAATCTTGATTTGACCTTTCATTTAGCCATGCTGAGAATTTGGGAATCCAGATTTTTATTTCTTACATGTTGGCTATCTCTCCTATCTTCATGGCATCTGCAAATATAAAAAGCATGCCACTGATGCTTTCATCCAAATCACTGATAAAAATGTATGATGGCATAAGTAGGGCCAAGGACAAATTATTAGCGTACTCCATTACAGAGATGTCATCAGATTTTTATTGACTACACTCTGAACTAGGCTCAAAAACAATAGTAAATCCATCTAATCGTACTATCTTTTAGCCCAAATCTCTCCATCTAATCCATAGGTATAGCACATAAGATTCTGCCAAATGTTTTGCTGAAATCTAAATGTCTAGTAGTATTCTCCGAAATACCAATCCAATAATCCTGTCCAAAAAACCATGATGTTAATCTGGCATGACTTGTTTTTAATAACACTGTGTCTGCTTCAGTATTTACTGATTTCTTTTCTAAGTTCCCACAAATCATCCCTTTTAATGTGATTTAGAGTTTTTCAAGGAAATATAGTTAAGCTCTCTCATCTGTAATTCGTGTAATCTTTCCTCTTCTTCTTTTTTTTTTTTTACCCTTCTCTGGCCCTATGGCACCACTCCCATTCTAGGCTTAGAAATCACACTTAACAGTTCTTTCAGAAATGTAATTTGTCAGGTCCAGCAACTTGAATTCATTAAGAACTGTCAAGTCAAATCAAGCCAGTTAAGTATTTGGAGAGAGTAAATTCAGCTGAATGATGAGATAAGAAGCCTGACTACACAGAGAGTTAAGAAAACAGTGAGAAGAGAGGAAGTAGAGACATTAATTGTAGACAGCTTTCACAAAAAAATTAGTAACAAAAGGAGAGCATAGAATGATAGCTAGAGGGGATAGAAAAACTAAGTGAGAATTTTTTGAAGTTGGGAAATAATTGAGGATCTGTGAAAGCAGTAAGAAAGCAGTCAGTAAACAGGGGGATATAAAGATATGTTTAGGAGATTAGAGATAGCAGAGGAGGCAATCTGGTGGAGATAATAGGATGAAATGGAATAAAGGGTGTGTGTAGAAACATTTGCTTTAGCAAGAAGAGTCATTTCTTCATGTGAGAAGGAATAAAGAAGAAGGTAGTTGGGGAAAACATCTTATTTGTCCTAGTTTCCAATATACTATTTATTCTTGTTCTTTCTTTCCTTGCCTTGAGTCCAGAATTAAAAGGGAGAAGAAATCTTAGAAATTATTTTAGTATACTCTTTTCATTGTATTGATACAGAAATGAGGGAAAGGAGAGAAGAAGGAAAGAAGTGGAGAGGATGGAAGGTGAGGAGAGAGAAGAAGAAGGGAGAGATGAGACTCAGATGTGAAGTAGCAGAGCTGAAATTTCAACCCAGGTATCTTCCCAATGCTCTTTTTACTACATTGTTCTGTTCATAAAGCAAAAATCTTTATGTTAAAAGGTTTATTAAAATATATTGGAGCAAAAGATTAATATGAATGAAAAATTCATTATTTAAATATGAATATATTTAAAGGTTAATGAGTATCTGCAAAAAACCTAAAATACTTATCAAAATTAGGCAGTATTCCATGATACCTGAGGTAATATGATATTGTGAAAAGCAATCTTAGATTGGGAGCCAGAAAGACCTGAAGTCAAGGTCCATCTCTGGCTGTGTGACTCTAGGCAAGTCACTTTACTTTTTTTAGGCAACTTTTTAGAACTATAGCGTACAGAGAAGGTAATAAAAGGCCTAAAAAAAACTTCTTCCTCCATTTTTCCCTTCCTCCTCCTTTTCACCTGATCACATCAAAAAATACTGCTCTCTGACTAATTAGGGTAATGATCAGACAAAATCCTTGATTTTTTCAGTTAGTGGAAGTATCTCGAGTTTATCTTTGACTTGGTGAAAAGGAGACTGTTTAAAGGAAGTGATCAAAGAGAGAATGGGAAGGGAAAGTCATAAGTTTTTATATAGCACCTACTATATGCCATGTACTGCTCTAGGTGATTTTTATAGATATTAGATCCTCATAACAATCCTTAGAGCTAAGAGCTTTATTATCCCCTTTTTATAATTGAAGAAATAGAGACAAAAAGGTTTTGAATGATTTACTGAAGATCATGCAAATCATAAATGTCTTGGGCCTAATTTGAATTCAGGTCTTCCTGATTCCAGGTCTGCTATCCACTGCACTACAGCTGCCCCTGACTGAAGAGTTTTAGGGAAATGATCTCTAAAGTAACAGTTCTTAAACTTTCTTTACACTCTTAAAAATGAATGAGAAGCCCAAAGACTTTTTACGTGGGCTACATCTATCAATATTTATCATGTTAGAAACTGAAATGTCTTCATATTATTGTGAAAATAGTTTTAATTTCACAAATCTCTGAAACAGTCGTAGGGATGCCCAGAGGTCTGCAGACCACACTCTGAGAACTGCGATTCTTGGATGTGCTGATTCTTTTAAGTTGATCTGAATCTATTACCTAAACTGCAAACTCTAGCTTAATCTTAACTTTGGAAGTTTTTTCTACTGTTTGAGAAAACTATACTTTCAAAATGGTTTGTGTTAGAGGGATTTTCAAAGGCCTATCTTTGGTGTTCTCTTCACATGTTAATATTTAAAGTTAATTTAATCTTAAATACTTAAAATTGTTTCTTGCAGATTTGTATCTAAAACAGAGTACAGAATTTTCTTCTACATAGTTACTATGCAGTAAAAGCAATGTGTGAATGAAGATCTTCTCAACTTCAAGGCCAATTTGTAACTTTTACAACCCTCAAATCTTTGTGTGGAAGATATGATTGGAAAAAGAAGGGGCTCTTCATATATCAATAGTAAAAGTGAAGACAGACAGTCTGAGATTCAGAATCTGAAAAAAAAAAACTTCAGAAAAACCTTCAGAACACTGAAAAGCATTTTTATATAAGAAATGAACAAGAGTTGCATAGGATGAAGGGTATTGCCAGACTGTAATCAACACCAATAAGATCATAAGCCTATTCAAGTGATTAAGTACATAAATCCATGCAGATAATACAGATCTTTTATAACTTGTGTATTCTCCTTTACATAATCACATAGTTAAAATCATAATTACATCATTGTTATTGATTTTTATTTTAATTAGAGCTGGACGGAAATGAAATAGTTAGCAATTATTAAAAATCAAGTAAATAGGGATTTTCTCTCATAATATGATCAATTTCTTTTCATTGTTTCAATTTGCTCAGACCAGGATAGATTATTTCCTTCATGGAAGTAAGTCTGAAAGGTAAGAATTCATTTTCCAAATGTCCATCTAATAAGACAAAAAAGCTAAGATTTCTATGAGAACCACATTTTTTAAAATTTCTCAAAATAAACAAATGATAATTGAATAAAACACTTCTAAAATTGTGGTTCATATGAAGATATAGAATATTATTTCTATGTTATACACATCAAACATATGTCCCTTAAATAATTTCAAAATTCAAACAAAAAATTTGATTCCCAGAAATGTGTGTGTGTATGCGTGTGTGTGTAAATATACACACATATATTTGTGAAAATATGTGTGTGTGTGTGTGTGTGTGTGTGTGTGTGTGTGTGTTTCAGGAAATAAATATTTTTTTCTGGGAATCAGGTTGTGGAAAAAATACAGTGATAATGTAATGAACCTACATGTCTTACTCAATGGGAAAAAAACCCCACTGTGTGTAACAGAAAATAGAAAACATAGAGAAAAGTTTAACTTTTTTCACAGACTATACTCCAATCCTGACTGACTTCTTTCAATTCATGCTAGTGGTAATCATGTATTGGCTCAGAGCTACTCTCAATCACTTACTGGAAAACAATTCAAATACAAGACTAAAACTTCTCATCACAAATGTGTTGGTTTTTTTGTTTTTTTTTAAGAATTAGATTATCTCTATAGATAAAGAAATGATCTATAAATATAGGGACAAAGTTTATCATGAAATAGCTGACATCAATTTCAACAAAATTCTGCTGAAGGTTGTTACTGTTAAAATTTATTTTATGAATTTCTAAAAAATCCAAATCTGTGATTTCATCAGTGCAAGTAACTCCTAGCATAGAAATTCTATCCACAAATGTAAACCAGCAACTTATCTGTGTAGTCTAAGACAATTCACCACAGCACTGAGAGGCTAAGTGGTTTACCTTAGTTGTACATCTAACAGGTATCAGAGGAAGGACTTTAGTTATTCCTAACTCCAATTCTGCCTCTCTCTCTCCACTTAAAGCATGCTACCTTTCATGCAATTTTAGCAGAATGTCCTTATTGTAAAGATCCAAAGTATTCATTCAAAGCTTTAATCAATAAAAAGCCTATAGAAAAGTAGAAATACTGCCATGATAACATTTCCCAAAGATGACTGTTACATCTATGCATAACACTGATATGACTACTTCAAATCCAGAATACACATGCAAAAATGTGAAAATATACTGTTTTTCTTAACAAAAATTGAACTTGAACAGAATTAGGAGAGCAAAGGTGGGAATTATTTTTTCCCAATACCCAATTGAACATAAATTCTTCTGTGCATGAAGGATAAAACTGAATTTTATATATCTTTTCTGTGTGACTTTTCTACACTTAAATGCATCTGAACATTTTGAAAATCCATTCCACAAAATTTCCAAAAATCACCATAAGAGATTTTATTTTTAAACATAAGACACTCATTATGTACTTCATTTCATGTTTATTAAACCCATGACACTGCATATATGAATGCTTGAAGAAAGGAAAACACTGTATAACCAATGCTGGACTACCAGTTAATCTCCCGAATTTAACTAGAACAAAGCTAATGTAAAAATCCATTCATGGGAAATCAAGTGAAAGGAATTTTCTTGGACTATGCTCTCTTTCAGAGTACTGAACAAGCTTTTTTCAACCTCCAGGATTGTCATCTGAATATCCATTTTAGCCAAGAGGAAGCAAAAGAGATCATTTTATTTGACAACACAGAAGAAAATAATTGGTTCTCTCAGAGAATTATTCTAAGTTGAGGAAATCCAGTGAGAAATACTGATAGAATTCATAAAGCCAAATAGGGTTGGTTTTGTTGTTGTTGTTGTTGTTGTTGTTGTTGTTGTTGTTGTTGTTATTGTTGTTGTGTGAAAGACTTGGCCTCTACATTATCTTCTTTCATTTTCTTACATGACTTACTACAAAGAAAGCAAATACCCTAGACCAGCCAAATTTCTAATCACTACCACATGATGATTAGAATCACACTGGGGGCATACTGAACCAACAGCACAGGTTAAAGACAAAATAAAATTGAGGTGTTCCTTTAAGAACACAACACCAAATACTTATAAGTAAAATTCATTGATTGTTTTTGAGTTAATGAGCAAGTAATATAAGGAAGAAATTATCCTAAAATTTAAAAATTAAAATAATGGCCCTTTTTTTGGCATTTGTTATTTTATTAAACTGAACTACTTTGAAAGCTTCAAAAAATATAAATTCACATTTTCATATTCAACAAAAGAATAAAAATTTGAATGATTATTTTCAAAATAGTAAAATTTTACCCTAATCTTAGAATACATATTTTCATGTTCACAAAGTAATAAGAATAAATTCTATTTTGCTTTTTAAGTTTAAACTATTTACTATACATAATTCAATGATCCATGATTTAGTTAATGTGGTCATTATTTCCATTGATATAGTTACTAACCTTCTAAGATTTGGTAAACAACTGAGAATTTCTGTGACCAAAAAAATTAAGCACCTTAACTAATACTTGAGGAGCCTCTTCTGACTTTGACAGGCTGACGCCTAAATTACAGGCTTAAAACCTATTGCTGCATAACCATATTCAAAACCTCTCCATTTTTGCCTCCACTTTAATTCATTCTCTAGATTATTCTATCTCCCACCAGCTACCTTTCACAGTTAGTGCTAACTCTACCTTGAGGCCTGCTCACCATTATTGAATTCCCTATTCAAGAATGCTGCTTTTTGAGGCACTTCAGTCACCATGCTCACTTTATTATCCCTCCCCATCTCTACCAGTTTAACTCATTCTCTGGCCTATTCCGTTCCTCAGCAGGTCTCCTGTTATGACTCTTCCAACCCAACACATTTCTGCTTTCTAGCTCCCCCATTATGATCAATCTAATCTTATTATATTATATGTTGAAAATAAGGACCATCTTGTTTTCTTGTCCTTGTATCTCCAAAACGTAGCATAATACCTGGTATATAGAAGGTACTTTTAAAAAAAGCTTGTTCTACTGGGAAACGAATGTGAACTATCTGCATTTTTGTTTTTCTTCCCAGGTTATTTATACCTTCTGAATCCAATTCTCCCTATGCAACAAGAGAACTGTTCGGTTCTGCAAACATATATTGTATCTAGGATATACTGCAACATATCCAACATATAAAGGACTGCTTGCCATCTAGGGGAGGGGGTGGAGGGAGGGAGGGAAAAAAAATCGGAACAGAAACGAGTGTCAATATAAAGTAATTATTAAATAAAAATTAAAAAAAATATATAGGAAAAAAAAAAAGCTTGTTCTACTTGTCATCTATTAAATGATCTCTTCATCATGATAGTAATGCCAGAGTTTCTGTTCCATTAACATAACCTCCAAGAAATCAGAATCACTTCCACAAAAGTGTGCCACTAAAAAGTGGTTACTAATGTCACCAGAAAAATATTACGAGTCCTTTGCATGAGAAAAGGGAATCATCTAGTTTCTAGAACAAAATTACCTTTAAAGTCTTATCCAAAATGTTCCTTTAATTAGGAAGGTACTGTTCTTCTTTTAAAAGTAAGTACTTTCCACTAAAATCCTTATCTCAAGCCTCCTAATGATATTGAAATAATCCTTGAGTTTACAAAGATTCTACCAGAAAAGTGAGCTCTGGCAGATTTTGTTATGTTTTGTAGAAGAGATGTAAAAAATGCATGTAGCTCACAACACTCCTCATTGTGGCTGGAAGCTGATTAAAAAGTAATGGGAATTTTTTTTAATAAAAATGAAATATAGATAATGTTAATATGTGGTTTTCTAAGTCAGTTTGCAGCCACAGACATCCTTATGTATGGTTTAATGGCCCCCATTTCTATTTGAGTTTGAGACCACTTCTTTAGACTCTGAAATGGGTCTGATGATAGATTACTTTTCTGACACTTGAGGACTATCTTAGTTAAGTTTAGAAAACCCTCTAAAATTTATCCCCACCATTTAGCATATGCTTTCTTACCTCAACTATGACAGAAATAGAAATTTGTGTATAAGAAAAACAATTTCAAAACTCAAATCACAATTTATTTATACCTTTACATTCTAGGCACTATATAATAGAATTTTCATAAGACCGCTCAAAGCACAGGGAAACTCATTTTTTGTGTAGATAAAGATACTTTTACATCATTTTTTTTTCAAACAAAAATCCATCCTCAATGAAAAAGAAAACAAATCCCCTATTATAAGCTGTATAGTCAAGCAAAACAAATTTATCCATTAACCATGTTCAAAAATACTGTATTTCTCAATCTGCACTCTGAATTCATTGCCTATCTATCAGAAGAGGGTAACATGTTTCACTATGAGACTTCTGGAACTGAAGTTGGTCACTATGTTGATTAGAGTTCCTAAGTCTTGCAAACTTGTTTTTACAACATTGTTGCTAGTTATATTGTTCACTTGCAATTGCTCTGTTCACTTCACTCAGCAACAATTCATACAAATCTTGCTAGATTTTCTGAAATCATCCCCTTTATCACTACTTCCTAGAACACAATAGTAGTCTATCACATCCATAAACCATAATTTCTCTAAATATTGACCAATTGATGCCACTCATCAACTTCCAATTATGTGCCACCGCAAGAAAAAAAGGCTACTATAAATATTTTTTTATATGTTTAGAGTTTTGTTTTATTTTGGAATAATCCTTCTTCAATCTATCCTACTTCTTACTTTCCTCTTCTCTCTTCTCCCCTTTCCCTCTTATTTCTCTTAGTAAAATATATTTCTGTATCAAACTGTACATTTACATTCTTTTCTCCTTTGACCAATTTAGAGGAGAGTGAAATTCAAGTATCATCTACTTCTGCCATCCCTTCTTCCTAATTCTTATAAACTTTTCATTGTATGCCTCAATTATGTGAGATAATTTCCCCCACCCCTCTTCTTTTTTTCTCCTCCTAGGATATTCCTCTTACTTTTCCTTTCCATTTTTCTTTTAAAATGATCATAACAATAGAAGCACTTTAAAAATTTCTATCATCATTAGAAGCATTTAATGCTTGCAACTCCTCTATTCCATTTTCTTACCTTAGCATAATACTCAGTATTATTGTATAAGTAATTCTTAACTACAATACTATATTATTTGCCTCCTAGAATTCCATATTCTAAGCTACTATTTGATTATAGTGATTGCTACTTTGTGTATAATGTTGACTATGGCTCCTCACTATTTGCATTCTTTTTTGGAGGCTGCTAATAGTATTTTTTTCTTTGACCTAGAAACTCTGGATTTTGGCTATAATGTTCCTGGTAGTGTCATTCTCAGGTTTTCTCAGGATATGATTAGTAGATTCTTTTTCCATTTTGCCCATTGGTTCTAAGAGATTTGGGTAGTTTTCTTTTATGATTTCTTGAAATATGTCTAGGCTCTTTTCTTTGTAAGTTCCTGAGCTG
This sequence comes from Antechinus flavipes, assembly GCF_016432865.1. Classification (NCBI taxonomy): domain Eukaryota; kingdom Metazoa; phylum Chordata; class Mammalia; order Dasyuromorphia; family Dasyuridae; genus Antechinus; species Antechinus flavipes. Next base: position 331,190,648 of record NC_067401.1, read on the forward strand.
GGCTTAAGTCTGAGCAAATCTGTGGATGCCTCAGCCATGAGACAAAGCCAGAAAACCCTACAGATTCAGAGTGACAGAATTAGAGACTTCCTTTTGATCTGGGACTCCTGCCCTGCAGGCTTTAGACTGAGCTAATGACTAAAATCAAGACTATTCCTCTCCTGAAGTCAGTGCAACACAACTGCAGCTTGCTTCTGAACTGGCTCCACAAGCACTTTTTATCCTGGAATGTTGCCCATAGGTGCAGACCCTTTCTTCAGTCTGCCCTAGAGCTGTGACCTGGAACTGATTAATCAGTTACGTACCTACCAATTTATATGTGTTCCTGTTCACAAGGTCAGACTCTTCTGTTTGATTCTAGGACTTCTTAAATTTGTATACTGTTTTTCCCTGCATTAGAATGAGATCTTGTCTTCTAGGTCCATAGACCTTTCTGTATATCTTCCTTTGCCAACCTGGACTGGGAAAAATAACTTATTGGGGTTTTTTTATTGGATTTTTCCAGTTAAAACTTGGTCTGGTGAGTTCTCTAGATTGTGTGGATATATGTGTGTGTGTGTGTGTGTGTGTATACACATATATACACACACATATGTGTATATATACACACACACACATACATACATACATACATACATATAGGGTAGAGTTAAGGGTGGAGTACAGCTCAGTTTTATTTCTTCCTGGATAAAGATGAAAGAGCAGGTTTCTTTTGTTTTCTACTGGCTCAATTATCCCATCAGTTTCTACCAAGAAACATGTTGTCAAGCATGATTCTCTCAGACAGGCTACCCATAAAAAAAGTAAAATTTTGTTAAGAATATAGCTGTTATTGACCTTGTGACAAAATAGATAGCACCAAACATTTGGCTGTATTCTGCCCCTAAAATTTCAGGCAAATTGCAGCCATCTAACAAACTAGACTTCCTGAAGTTATTATTTAGTGATTTTCAATAATATCTGACTCTTCTTAATCCTTTTGGAGAAAGTTTGTTAAGAATGTCCTTCTCCGGGTCATTTTACAGATTAGGAAATTGAGGCAAACAGGTGACTTGTCCAGAGTCACATTGTTAGTAAGTATATAAGGACACATTTGAGCTCAGTCTTCCTGACTCCAGTTCCAGCATTCTATCCACTGTGCAACCTAACTGCCAGACTTCTTCAAGAGCATATACAATATTCTGATGGAAGTGGATTTCTCTGACAAAGAGACTTAACTGAGTTTCATTGGAGAAATGATGGACAGAAACAGCTACACCCAAAGAAGGAATACTGGGAAATGAATGTAAACTATTTGCATTTTTGATTTTCTTCCCGAGTTATTTTTACCTTCTGAATCCAATTCTCCCTGTGCAACAAGAGAACTGTTTGGTTCTGCAAATATGTATTGTATCTAGGATATACTGCAACATGTTTAGCATATATAGGACTGCTTGCCATCCTGGGGGGGGGGAGGAGGGAGGGAGGGGAAAAAACGAAACATAAGTGATTGCAAGGGATAATGTCGTGTAGAAATTATCCTGGCATGGATTCTGTCAATGCGAAGTTATTATTAAATAAAATAAAATTTATTATTAAAAAAAAAAAAAAAAAAGAGCATATACAATAAAAGGGAATATAATTACAGACACAAAGGGAAAATCATGTGGCAACACAAATACCACACAGATATACTAATAATATTAGCCAGGAATATTCGGCACCTACAAAAAAAAAGTGCATAGGGCTTGTCACTTCTACTAGTCAAAGTTTTCTCAGCAAAAGCTGCTGTTTTGCCATACATCAGGTATTCTATCTTCCTTATTATACCATATAACATGTTCACAAATTTTTTCAAAGTACACATTTAGCCTGGAATGTCTACCTCTTCTATTCAGTTCTTCAGAGTTATCCATATAATCAAGCAGATCTGAAATCTCACATCTAGATAATTTTCTCCAACTTATTAGAAGAGTTTTAATGATTTCTAGTAAAATATTACTTTCACTTTACTTACCTGCCCATTAAATGCATTTTAGTGAGCTTAAAATTATGAAAACATAGCAACAATATCATTGGCAGTATTTTTATATATTTTTGCTTATAAAATTCCTAGAGGAGGTAATGGGACTTTTATATGTCTAACTAAATTTGAACAGGATCTAGCATGAAACCATGAACAAACAATTATTCAACAGATGCTTTGAGAAGTGAAGATGATGAAAGAATGAACTCTTTTAATCCCAAATTAGATCTGCCTCAGCTGAGATCATGGTTCCTAAAAGCCTGGGCCCTGTGCCCATGATATGATGAGAGAGCTTAGACTAGAAGGCAAGCACTTAGTTATCAGGTGTGAGAATAGATTCTTATGCATTCTCCTCCTACAAAGATTGTCTTTGTAGAAAACTATATCCAAAAGGCATAAAATCTTTGAGGAAAACTAACTATTCTGACTATCAGCATAATACTCAAAGAATTAATTGCTCTAATCATTCTACTTTTAGGAGAGGACTTTCACTCCTTCCATCATTCCTCTTTGAAAGTATAAAATTAGACAGTTTCTAATTTTCATAGAATTTTTACAGTCTTATAGAAGTTATAAGACAGTTGTACAAATAGAATACTTATAAAATTTTTAACATAATAAATAAATATAATATTTTATGAAGCAAAAGTAACCCTTTATAATATAATTGAAGTGAACAAAATGCTAAGTGAACAAAATGGGGGAATAGAGAGAGAAAGAAAGAGAGAGGAAGGAAAAAATAAAGGGAAGAAGATAGAAAGAGAGACACACAGATAACTTTCATTTGAAGAGATCAGGGAAGGTCTCATGGAGGAGGTGGCATCTGAGCTGAGTATTCAAAGGTTAATAGCTTATCAACAGGAAGAAATGAGAGAGGGAAGAGAAAAGGTATTCAGGTTTGGATAACATAAGTATTGGTATAGTGTTAACACAGGCAAAAAAAAAAGAAAAGAAATATACTTAAGGACAGCATATATTTCAGTTTGGCTGACAGATATTATATGTCAGAGGAAACAGAGCATGACAAAACTGGAAAGGTAGACTAGAATTAGAGATTATGAAGGGCCTCTAAAACCAGCCTAAAAATATCATGCACCAGATAAACTAGAAAAGAGGGAAAGTTAAAATTAGGACACTGGTTACAACCATCTAGGCAAAAGGCAATGGGATATCTGAACTAGTATGGTAGTCACAGGCAAGGCAAAGAGAGGATGAATGTGAAAGATCCTAGGAAGAAACTGGCTCACTGACCAGTAAAAGGACTGAGATTAAGAGAAACACATAAGAAAAAAAGTAAACCCTAGCCAAAGTTTACTAGAGAAACATCAATGATAATTCCAATACTTAAAGAACTTTTCAGTTCTTTGTATGAGCATGTTTTGCCCTAAAATAGTCCCAGAGAATATCAAGAGATCTACAAATTAGGCTCTATATGTGTTATATTGGGATTTAGGAAGGGAACAAAGATATGACTATGAGATATTTTCACACTCTCTTCTCTTGAGGACCCTCATATTCATTTGCCCTAAGCATTTTGTTCCCAGATGTTTAATAGCAATTTTCAAGCTTGCAGTTAAAATCTCTTTGAACATTACAAGGAAAAAGGTGTTACCATTAAAGTTTATACCATTGATTTCACACATCACCAAAGCAAGAACAGATTTTATAACACATCAATCCTGTTTCACCCAAACTATCAAAATTTTCAGCAGAGGCTGAATCAGCTGCAGTACAACTTCAAACTTTACTTTTCTTCCAAAAATAAATTACAATCAAATGTATCCCTAAGAAACAGAAATTAATGAGCCTGTTTCTACAATGCAGTGAAAACTCAAATGGATTATAAGCAACTCCTACTTTTTCTTGGAAACAAACCATTAAATGATCAAAATTTCCCACAGGAACAAAGATATCACTGGACTTTTGTTCCTGATCAAGAACTTTGCTTCAAATAAGACTGCTGGTTCAGTTCTTAAAGACTCCACTGTCTTCTATTGAAGTCTTAAAAATATTGGTTAGATTTTATCAAATTAGAGCTAACTTTTTTTCTAAGTCATTCTAACTATTAAAGCCTGTGTCAATGGAAATCTTAAAGCAGATGATACACTTGTGAAGGATTTTCTAAAGAAGATCTCTATATTGGATTGGACAAGATGACTTATTAAAAATCCCATTCATCTTCCAGATTCTATGTAATCATAAATACAGTCAACAACATATAAAAACAAAAATGTAAATTCAAAACTCTTTTGAGCATTTTCAATCATAAAAATGATACTCCAAGTCATAAAAAATAAGTATAAATACACATTGTTTGTATGTATGTATGTATGTATGTATGTATAAATACATGTGCATTGATTCCTCCACTAAAGTCCTACTCTAATGTCTCATCTTGATACAGAAGTGACTCTGCTTTATCAAAGGATACATAAAACTTTATAAAAAATTTTGATGTATAAGTACTGAATGGTCCTACTAAGTGGAAGAGATCAAGTATGATCCAGGTAACACACTATGTCTACTATCCAAGAACCAACCTATTTATATTACTAAAGATCCAGTATGCAACGAATCCTTCAATCTTTGTACTCTTGTTTATTACAATGTAAAAGGATGATGTTCTGTTTGATTGAGGAAGCACCCCAAATAATTAAAATTATGGATCCTTAAATATATGGTAATCATATACAAGTCCCTATATACTATGTATACAATATATTTTTTTCTTTTGCAAAAATAAATGTTAAATTCATTAAAAATCACTCTCAATTTTAACAAGCACTAAACATTTAATTAAACATGATTTTAGTTATTTCTTAGAACTAAAAAAGGTAAGATGGGGAAGAGATAATTTAGATAGTCCAGATATGAGAGTACCTCCCTCTTTCCTAGATATGATATTGATACTAATAGCATCCTTTCTTTCTTTACTACTTAAAAGTAGATCTTAGATTTCTTCTGAACCAAAGAAAGACAAACTGTCTTCACTTAAGAAATTTGCCCTCTGCAGGATCTCCCAAATGATGCTTCTTCTGAGAACCAACTCAAATAGAATAGGTTCCTTGGGGATAGCACTGATTCATACAAATACATATAGGAACCAGTATAATTCTCCAGTGCTGCAATCTATTTATACCTACCATGTGCCCTCCATTACCTTTTGGATGACCTTCAACTTTAATTGTTTTTAGACTGCTATTCTATGACTCATAGCCATACAGCATCACAGAAAAATACTGATGTTAAAAAAAATGGGTCTTTGTTTTAGGGAGAAGAGTGTGGTAATTAATAGCAACACTCAATTTCCCAAATGCAATTCAACCCACTCTCCTATTTAACTTTCAGTCGAGTTCACCATACGTTCTAGATGTGTATATGTGTGCATGCAGGCATGTATTCAGATAGATACATGCAAAGTTGCACACATATGCATATCTATATGTGTCTACATAAGCATGTGTGTGACTGTACATGCATATATCTGCATATATGTGCATTCATGTATGCAAACAAACAACAAAAAGAATGAAAATGCTATGTTATGAACCACCCTCAGTTCCCACAGTCCTACATCTTTTGGTATAGATGGCTCTCTTCATCACTGAACAATTGGAACTAGTTTGAATCATCTCATTGTTTTTTTTTTTTTTAATTTTTATTTAATAATTACTTTATATTGACAGAATCCATGCCAGGGTAATTTTTTTTTTACAACATTATCCTTTGCACTCATTTCTGTTCCAATTTTTTTCCCTCCCTCTCTCCACCCCCTCCCCTAGATGGCAAGCAGTCCTTTATATGTTGGATATGTTGCAGTATATCCTAGATACAATATATGTTTGCAGAACCGAACAGTTCTCTTGTTGCATAGGGAGAATTGGATTCAGAAGGTATAAATAACCCGGGAAGAAAAACAAAAATGCAGATAGTTCACATTCGTTTCCCAGTGATCTTTCTTTGGGTGTAGCTGCTTTTGTCCGTCATTTATCAATTGAAACTCAATTAGGTCTCTTTGTCAAAGAAATCCATTTCCATCAAAATATGTCCTCATACAATATCGTTGTCAAAGTGTATAATGATCTCCTGGTTCTGCTCATTTCACTTAGCATCAGTTCATGTAAGTCTCGCCAGTCCTCTCTGTATTCATCCTGCTGGTCATTTCTTACAGAGCAATAATATTCCATAACATTCATATACCACAATTTACCCAGCCATTCTCCAATTGATGGGCATCCATTCATTTTCCAGTTTCTAGCCACTACAAAGAGGGCTACAAACATTTTGGCACATACAGGTCCCTTTCCCTTCTTTAGTATTTCTTTGGGATATAAGCCCAATAGAAACACTGCTGGATCAAAGGGTATGCACAATTTGATAATTTTCTGGGCATGATTCCAGATTGCTCTCCAGAATGGTTGGATTCGTTCACAACTCCACCAACAATGCATTAGTGTCCCAATTTTCCTGCATCCCCTCCAACATTCATCATTATTTTTTCCTGTCATCTTAGCCAATCTGACAGGTGTGTAGTGGTATCTCAGAGTTGTCTTAATTTGCATTTCTCTGATCAATAATGGTTTGGAACACTCTTTCATATGAGTGGTAATAGTTTCAATTTCATCCTCTGAAAATTGTCTGTTCATATCCTTTGACCATTTATCAATTGGAGAATGGCTTGATTTCTTATAAATTTGAGTAAGTTCTCTATATATTTTGGAAATGAGGCCTTTATCAGAACCTTTAACTGTGAAGATGTTTTCCCAGTTTGTTGCTTCCCTTCTAATCTTGTTTGCATTAGTTTTGTTTGTACAAAGGCTTTTTAATTTGATGTAATCAAAATTTTATATTTTGTGATCAGTAATGGTCTCTAGTTCATCTTTGGTCACAAATTTCTTTCTCCTCCACAAGTCTGAGAGATAAACTATTCTATGTTCCTCTAATTTATTTATAATCTCGTTCTTTATGCCTAGGTCATGGACCCATTTTGATCTTATCTTGGTATATGGTGTTAAGTGTGGGTCCATGGCTAGTTTAAGTCATATTAATTTCCAGTTTTTCCAGCAGTTTTTATCAAATAATGAATTCTTTTCCCAGAAGTTAGGGGCTTTGGGTTTGTCAAACACTAGATTGCTGTAGTTGACTATTCTGTCTTGTGAACCTAACCTTTTCCACTGATCCACTAATCTATTTCTTAGCCAATACCAAATGGTTTTGGTGACTGCTGCTTTATAATATAATTTTAGATCAGGTACAGCTAGGCCACCTTCATTTGATTTTTTTTCATTAATTCCCTTGAGATTCTTGACTTTTTATTGTTCCATATGAATTTTGTTGTTATTTTTTCTAGATCATTAAAATATTTTCTTGGAAGTCTGATTGGTATAGCACTAAATAAATAGATTAGTTTAGGGAGTATTGTCATCTTTATTATGTTCGCTCGGCCGATCCAAGAGCACTTAATATTTTTCCAATTATTTAAGTCTAACTTTATTTGTGTGGAGACTTTTTTATAATTTTGCTCATATAATTCCTGACTTTCCTTTGGTAGATAGATTCCCAAATATTTTATGGTATCAACAGTTATTCTGAATGGAATTTCTCTTTGTATCTCTTGCTGTTGGGTTTTGTCGGTGATGTATAAAAATGCTGAGGATTTATGGGGATTTATTTTGTAGCCAGCTACTTTGCTAAAATTATGAATTATTTCTAATAGCTTTTTAGTAGAATCTCTGGGGTTCTCTAGCCCCATCATACCATCATACCATCATATCATCTGCAAAGAGTGATAGTTTGGTTTCCTCATTGCCTACTCTAATTCCTTTAATATCTTTCTCGACTCTTATTGCCGAGGCTAGTGTTTCTAATACGATATTAAATAATAATGGTGATAGTGGGCAACCTTGCTTCACTCCAGATCTTACTGGGAAAGGTTCCAGTTTTTCCCCATTGCATATGATGCTTACTGATGGTTTTAGAATCATTTCATTGTTGAAGAAAGCCAAGTCCATCAGAATTGATTATCATAGAATTTTCTTGTTGTCATCATCAGTTCATGTAAGTCTCTCCAGGTCTCTCTGAAATCATCCTGCTGGTCATTTCTTATAGAACAATAATATTCCATAATATTCATATACCATAATTGAATATAAGTTTATTTAAAGATAGAATTTTGCTTCAAGGGGAAGTTTGGGAATAATTAAACTGCAATTTCCAAAAAATAATCCAACCTGTTCTTTTCCGATTTAATCTAGGCCCAATTTTTGTTCATTTGTAGTGTCTTCAAATGGGTATACACAAACACACACATATAAACATGTGTTTGTATATTCTAATGAATGAATTCAATAGATTGCCAATCGAAATGTATGCATTATATGAAAAAGAGATATTCTTCATCCACTTGGTTTTTCTGATGTCTATGATTTCCTATGTAGATTAAGATTAAGGTTAAAACTCTTATACATTTATGGACCATTTCTAAGAGGATCTGTAATGTTCCAAGCCTTGATGCATTTATACAATGTCATCCAGAAACATCTCTAGTGTACCCCCTTTAGACTTATCCTTTACACAAGATCTCCTCTGTTAAAGTAGTAATCATGTTTGGTGAGTGGATTTCTCCTTGTTTAATTTCTTGCCAGATATTAAAGATCAGAAAGTCTAATAATTTTGTTCCTGTCAGCATATCTTTGAAGGAATTTTGAATATTTTAAATATATTTTTGAGAGATACCTTGTTACAAGAGAGACTTTTAAGTGGTATTTTGTTCAACCAAAACAAAGATAAAAAACCCCACCAATAATCACAGTGGAAACATTTTATTTACATCTTTCAGTAAAACTGTGTTTTTTATGCAACACTGCTTATGAAAATCTCTGTTCCCTACCATAATGTGTGTATAGATTATCTCCCCCCCAAAAGGATATATATCATATACATGTACACCATAAAGTTATCATATGTGGCAACAATAATTGAGGTTCTCTCATTTATACTTTTTAAATTAATAAGATTTAATTATTTCCATTTTTTGATTATCTGCCCATCCTTCAGATAGCTTTTGAATCAAGCCTTCAAAATCTTCATAACTGTCACTTCCAGTATGAATCTCCTATATCTCTATTTGGTCTAATCTTGCTGTTTGTTCTTATTTTTGTTTTCTTTTATGTCCTTAAGTAATTCAGGAAGTAAACAGAGAAAGAAGAGAGTTTAAGGCATAGGGAGCAGCCAGTAAAAATACACATATTTGGGCGATGTAGTATCTTACATAAGAAAAAGCAAGGAGGCTAGTGGAACTGAATCAGAGAATACATGAATATGGGGAAAGTGTAGCAGAACAGAAAAGGTTCAGAAAAGGGCTAAGTAATGGAGAGCTTTTAAAGCAAAACAGAGGAATATGTATTTGATCCTAGCGGCCATAGAGAACCATTTGGAGTTTATTGAATTGGGAATGAAATAGTCAGAAATGCATTTAAGAAAGATCACTCTGATAGCTAAGTGGAGTAGAGAGCTTTGAGACCTGGAAATCAACCAACAGGTTACAGCAATAGTCCAGTTGTGAGGTAAATAAATGCCTGTACAAAGGTGGTAGCAGTGTCAGTAGACAAGGGGGCATATATGAGAGAAGAATAAGAAGTCAAGGATGACACCTAATCTGTGAAATTGGATTTCTGGGAAAATAATATAACTTTGACAGTAATGAGGAAAGGAGATAGGAGAGTTTGGAGGAAAAGTTAAAGAATTCAGAGTTGAATATACTGAATTTAAGATGTCAATAGGAAATACTATTTAAGAAATTCAATAGACTAAATGTAGAAGTGAAACTGGAGGTCAAAAAAGAGTTTAAGGATAAGTAAACAGATCTGAGAATTATCTGTCGAGATGATGAATGAATCCATGGAAGTCTATGAGATTATTAAGAGAAACTGTATAAAAGCCCAAGGCTGAGCCTTGAGGGACATCCAGAGTTATCAAGTATAGCCTAAATTAAGATTCAGCAAAAGGAGATTGAGATGGTGTAATCAGAGAGGTAGAAGATGAATCAAGAGAAAAGTTATACTGAAACACAGACAGGAGAATATTATGGAGAAAGTGAACAAGAAGCTGCAGTGAAATCAAGAAAGATGAGAAATAAGAAAAGTTCAAAAGGCACTGTAAGCAATTAACATCAAGATTACAGTATAAAAAATAAAATTTGCTTTATTTTGACAGAAATGTTATAAGAATCATTTGAGAAAATTGTACAACATCAGATCACTATTCAAAATCATTAACAAATGAAAATTTGGCCTAGTTCAGGTGTAATGGTGCAGGCAAGGGGGCTGATAAAAAATCAATCATTATGATTTAAAGTGACTAACAAGATACTCTATCCTCTATACATTTATCAGCTAAAAGTACCTCTATTGAATCAAATAAGCAAGCAAAAAATAAGATAATATATCCTCTATCATGTCCTATGGGGTCTTTGATAAAACAACAAGTCAGTTCAGAATCTAGCATTATTCTTGGTCTCTTCAATCTTGTCTTGACCACAAGAATAACTTTGTGAATTTTGGAGGATCAAAGATTTGGACTGCTTATCAATGCCCTAGCAGTGTCCCAAGAAAAATAATGGCCGGTGACAGTGTCTGCAACTCCTGACAAAGACAAATTAAACAGACTAGGAAAGGCAGTTTTAGGAATCCAGAAAATACCCAACAGAAAAAAATTGCATTATACCTTTTGGGAATTTCATGAAAGTTCCATAAAAGGAAAAGATAATTTTTGAGGAGCCAAGAACTGTGAATTATCTTTTTACTACATGTGCTTTTCTAAGCTTCAGTCTATTTTCTCATGGACTCTATAGGTACATGTTGGAGATTGTAGCTCCCAGGTTTGAGAATGTTTTGTACTACCTTATTAAATACTTGTTTCTAAGGCTAAGTAAATTTGGCAAATTTATGTGGATTGATAATCATTGAAGGAAGTATACTGGTAAGTACTTGTAAGCTATAGCATTAGAATATACATACCTTTTCTCCAACCCCTCAGTAATGGATCACTCTAGAACTCTCAGGAGAGAAGTAGCAGCCACCACCTGAGGACTCCATCTGACAATGCAAGTAAGGCTTAGAAAAATAGCACCAGAACTTCTGCTATACTGGTATCAATGAAATTTTAGAAGGCTACCAATGCAGTTTTCTAGAGAGAAATTATGGAAAGATATGAACAAGGATTACAAAGTACAGATCAATTCTGACCTATCTTAGTGGAAAAAACTGCTATCCAATAATGAGATAACAGATCCATGGATATCTCAAAAAAAAAAAAAAAAAGAAAGAAAGAAAAAGAAAGAAAACCTGAACTAGGAAGGCAGCAGTCACACTAGAGAATAGCCAGATAGTCTGAACTACTTGTTTTTGTAATTAAAGTAATTAAGAGTTGGTATAAGGTAGTATTTAGTGATTTCATGTGATATATTTATTTTGCAAGAGCCTGATACAAAACAAGTTATTTTTAAAAAACACAGAGTTCAGACTCATTGTAATATACCAAAATTATGAAATGGATGAAAAATGGAAGAAAACAATTTTATAAGTTATTTTTATTTCTGTTATTTCTGATTTAAGTGCTAGTTTTTAATGTCACATTTAAAAGAAAAATTTTTAAAGTATGACATCAATTTCTTAGGATTTTTTAAATTCTTGAAGTAGGGATTTGAAGGGAAATGTGAGATCTTAAATGTACTCATTGAAAATATAAGCAGTATTCACTTCCAACAAATATTTGAAAGTTATCATAATTAAATTATCTCTTTAATCTGTACTAATTTACCATACTGTTTTCTTAACATAAATCTTTTAATTCAGAATATATGGGGAATTTAATGTTTTCCTCTTTAAGAAAAAGCTAAAACTTAAAAGAAGTCAAACAATGTAAACTATTCTGAAGTATCTGAATTATTTAAATCTGTAACAATTTTTTTTAAATATTTGTTTCAATAGGCTAAATTTAGAATGGCCTAGCTCAGGCATTCATATGGCTTAATCCAGACAGAAAATTCAAAGCAAGTAAGTGGGTACAAGAAGGTCTATGATAACTTGAATAATCACTATAAAAACAATGGTACAGGATTTTGGTAATAAAACCAAAAAAAATTACTACATATGTTTTTTTCTCTATGGTTTGTTTAATTTATTTAAATGTTTTTAAATATTAACTGTGTATTTACTCAAGTAAAGTATGGCATTGCTCAAAATAATAGGTTGTACAAAGAACAACAATCCCTATTCTCAATGAATTTAGAATCTAAAAGGACAAAAAATTGCCATACAAAAGACATAATGCAAGCCAATATGTGTGATAAATGTTATAGACACAAACTGTCAGAGAAGACTGCAGAGAATGATCATTTATGACTGGGGTAATTAATCAAGACTCAAAAAGGAAATGATATTTGATCTAAGTCTTAAAAGATGGGTATATTGTATTTTTTGTAGCTTAAGTGAGATGGAATTAGCAACAGGGTAATGTGGGCAATAGGAAAATGAAGTATTCCAAATTGGTTGAAACTTGGATTTTTTGCTGAGTAATAAATTTTGCTGAGAATAATGCTGAAAAGGTAGCTTAGCACCACAGTGAGGTAGGCCAAGTTAAAGGAATTGAAGTTTATTTCTAAGAAAAAAGAAGTCACTGGAGATTTCTGAGAAGAGAAGTATTATAATCATAGTGATTTACAATGATTAACAGGGGGATAGACTACAGGATAGAATAGCCTAAGACAGATTCTAGAAGCAAGAATTCAGCATTTTGGATATGAGAAAGCAAAATGTAAACTCTTAATGATGGGAATAGAAAACAAAGGTTAAATAAAAAGATATTTGAAATCCCTTCTTATTTATCTTAAGTGAGAAACCACTTATGTTTCCTGAAAGACACAATTAAGGCTGTTTTCAACTACTGAAATAAGTTTCCAAATTGGTGTGAGAGTGATATGTGTATATCTTGCCATGTTTAAAATATAATATTCATGATGAAATTGTGGAGAAACTAAAATCTTATGGCTTTAAAAAACCTATGAGCTACATGGACATACTTTACCACCATTTACTTTAACCTTTGTTTTTATTCATTTCCAAATGTGTCCTTCTTTTGTCTCTATGTTCATTCAGCATACAAGACTACAAACTCTTCAGAAAAAATTAAGTTTAAGGAGCTGAGATTAGAAGTGAATTTTTATGCCCTGTGCAACTTCCACTAATGTCCCCACTTATATCTCTTCTCAAGAAATGAACACATCCTTCTTTGTGTCCATTCTCTACCAAAATAAGACCTTGTGACTCTATAACCTCATGAATGTAGAGAAAATAAGCTAACTATGAAGGTGAAAGGCATAAGGCAGGTAGAGAAGAGAAAATAATGATTAAGAGGAAAAGAAGTAATGAAAAAAATTAAGGACTCAGGAACTATATACTCTAGAAAGAGTGAAGGGATATCTAATATACTTCAAATATAAAAAGTATATCTTGATTTAAATGATCTCTGTGAAAAATTCACATTTATAAAGAAAATATAGGAATTTGATTTTTCAATCATTCAAGAAAATATCTAATTTCATCAGTGTGGGAAATCTCTAGGCAGAACACAACACCCTTCCCACCATTGGCAGACAATGAGCTAGAGAGAAGAGAGAAGAGGAGAGAAGAAAAGGAGGAAGAACAAGAACAACAAATACAAGAAGGGAGAGGAGGGAAATGAATGTAAAGAAAGAGAAACATATCAACTGATAACCAACTCTGATAAAGAGTATTTCTGAATTTAGTTAAGCTCTTCTTCTGATGATAGACACAATATAGTCTGTAAGAGGTCAGAACTTCAAGTCTTTCAAGGTTGATAGGAAGCCCAAGCTTATTATCTGCTGGCACAGATGTTAAGAACCAAGGGTTGCCTCTAGGCCAAGAAAAGACATCAGGAAACGATATTAGTATAAATGGGAACTAATCATTGACAATTTTAAAAAGTTAATCTCTTTACAAAAGATCTTACAATAAAATTCCTTCAAATAGTATGTAAGAATATAGTTTGATATTATCTCTGTCTGTCTGTCTGTCTCTTTCTCTCTCTCCCTCTCTCCCTTCTTTTCTTCCTCTCTCCCTCTCTTCTTTTCTCCCTCTCTCCCTCTCTCTCTCCTCTCCCCCATCCCATCCAGAGTATCTGCCCACAGTTTTTCAGGAAAAAATTCACTATAAGGGGCAGCTAGGTGGTTTAGTGGATAAAGCACCAGCCCTGAAGTCAAGAAGACCTTAGTTCAAATTTGATCTCAGACACTTCACATTTCCTAGCTGTGTGATGCTGGGTAAGTCACTTAACCCCAATTGCCTCAGCAAAAAGAAAAAAGAAAAAATTCACTGCACAAAGGAGATAAATATGTAAAGGGATTGTCCTCAAAAGATGCTGATCAGCTGTTTTCTAGCAACATAAAAAAACTGTATAGAAAGAAATAAGTATTAAGATAACAGTTATAAGATGACTTTCTGATTACTGGAGTGATGAGATTTTGAAATGAGATGTTGATGAGGGCTTAATTTCACTCCAGAGCTCTTGGTATATATAGGGAGATATTGTCTACTTAGAATAAACTAGGTAAGTTTTCAAAATTTCTTCAGCTCTTTGATTCATAGAATTATGAAATCATAAATTTAGAATTGAAAGTTCTGTGCTTCATGGAATTATAAAATCATAAATCTAGTGCTACAAAGGACTTAAAGTTCAAATAAACCAAAATTTGGTTTATTCTCTCATTTTATAGATTTTAAGGAAAGTTAAATGATTTTCCCAAAGACACCAAAAAAATTGTTAGAGACTTGAACCTAGAATCTAAGATTACACAGCCAGTGCTTTTCCATTGTACTATGCAAGCCTCCTAATAAATGATAGATTAACAATTTTAATAATAGATTAACATTTTAAATAGTAACACACATGTGTAGTCTAAAATTGCAAATGAAATGCAATTTCCAGGTACATTTAATCAACTATGTCAATATTTCAATTTTCCTGCATTGGAAATGACTTATGTTTAAGGCCTCAAATATGAAACTTTAGCCAGAAAATAAGATATTCCAATAAATTAATCTATTCACACATATGTAAACTGAGATATTTCTTAATTTTAAAAATCTCATTGTTACTACAATAAGCTTTTAGTCACATCCATGATTTAGATGGTCTTTGGTCTTCCAGTAGAAAATTATA
Organism: Antechinus flavipes; assembly: GCF_016432865.1. Classification (NCBI taxonomy): domain Eukaryota; kingdom Metazoa; phylum Chordata; class Mammalia; order Dasyuromorphia; family Dasyuridae; genus Antechinus; species Antechinus flavipes. The sequence continues at coordinate 331,205,892 of NC_067401.1, forward strand.
TTAGCAGATTTTAAAAACTTAAGCTATTTACTGAAAATTTAGATGACATGAAATTAATTTTTTCCTCACTTTTTTAACTCTAGTATGGGAAGGTTAAATCTTAGACTTAGTTATTTGGATTTTTTTCTCAATATGATTGTAATTAATAAGATCCCACCTATTCTCACAAGAAAAACTAGACATTTGTTAACTATTTCTACATTACACATCTCCTCTCTGGCACACCTTCTAATTTCACAATTAACATATTCTGTCAAAAAGCAGCAGTTTTATTAAGCACATATACAGAGATGTTACTGAATGGAGAAAGTCACCACTTATCAAACTATACATAAAATTATTTAAGTGAATTTAGACATATGCATAACATTATAAGGGCTGGTTAGAAGTTACAATAATTTACCAAATGATTTCCTTTAAACCAGCTTTTCTGCCAAAAGTACATAGGCAGTCATAATTATAATAATAATAGCTTCTATATAGCACGATTTGTACGTCAAGAATATTATTCAAATTTTATTGCTTTTGATTCTCACAAGAATGATGAAATGTAGGTACTATTATTATCCATATTTTACAGTTGAGGAAACTGAGACACACAGAGGTTAGATCACTTTCTCAAGGTTACATAGTTAGTAAGTGTATGAGACTGCATTTAAAATCATGTCATCCTAACTCAAGGTTCACTGTTCTATCCAATGAACTACTTAGCTGCCCCATCAACACTCAAAAATTATTCAGAGTTGTTGGAGGTGGTTCAGTGATATTAGCAAAGTTAATATGCTTCATACAAGCATTTATGGTTACTCTTCATACATACACATGTCAAATGTAGCATGATATAACAGAGAAATTCTGAACAATGAATCAAAAAATCTGGGTTAGCTCCACTATTCAGGCAAGTAACTTGACTTGAAACTGGTCATCAGTTTCCTCATCTAAATGCTAAGATTAATAATATTCAGACTACCTACCTATTTCATAGAGTTATTCTTGAAAACATAGAGTAAAATGTGTATGAAGTATTTTAAAGCCATTATGTATCACATAAAATTTTATTAATTTGTGTGTGTGTGAGTGTATGCTCATATACTATGGAATATATGAGTAGTTTATTTTATTTAGGATAAAAAGGGGCAAAATGTAAATTTTTTCATGAAAATTTAAATTAGCATTACAAATTGCATTTCAAAAGATTTGTTAAAAATGTTTACTTATTTTCTACTGAGCTAAGAAGAGATGATAGCATCCAATTGATTCATAGCAGAAAAGGAATTAAGAATTCTGCAATCTTTTTATATTGTTAGCATTCTATGAACACATATTAGAAAACTTCAAGTTCTAGCCCTGCCAATAACAACCCAATTATGCAACTATAAGTAATTTTACCTTTCTCAGCCTCAATTTCCCAATCTGTAAAATAGGTATAATAATATTTATTCTATCTAGTCCATAAAATTGTTGTAATATAAGAATTTTATATGATGTAAAGTACTTTTTTCATATGGTCTGGCATTTTTATATTAACTAAGGTGTCCAGATTCTTCTGCATCTAAGACAGATAGATGGATGGATACAGAGATAGACCAACCTACATCTCAATTAGTCTCAGGAGAATATGCTACACCTAACTAAATACATATTCTCTAAATAATCCTCTTCTCACATACACCTTAAAGCAGATGCATATGATTATGATTACATACATACACACACACACACACACACACACACACACACAGAGAGAGAGAGAGAAAGAGAGAGAGAGAGAGAGAGAGAGAAATACATACTATACAAAACACATTTCTCACTATTAGCAGAAGTTACAATGCTTGAAAATTATTAGTGGAATGGCTAGTGTTCTTTTTTTAATCCCAGAAAGCCCAAGGTTTTTGAGATGGCATATATGAATTAAATAGAGAAAAAGAAAGCTCCTGGCAAAAATTCAAGTTCTTATATTACAGGAGGGGAATTTCTACACCTTACCTTGAAGTTCTTGAGAAAAGGTTCCATTTTTTGATTCTCATTCTACGGCATGACTGTCTTGTGGCTTAAAACACATCAATCACTGCAGGACGAACTCACAAATCCAGTTTCTCCCTAAAGTATATAAGAATAGGAGTTTAAGAGAGCAATCTGAACTTGAATTAAAATCTATGATCTCATTTTTTAACATAAAATTAATTTCCTAGATTCCAAATCTTATTAGTTTACATAGTTGAAATTCCTATATCTAATTCTGATGAATTATAGAACTGTTTTGGCTTTTTGGTATATCATATTCGCAAGCATTAATTTGCTCCAAAATGGATTATATTTCCTCCTTCCCCCAAATGTATTATTGTTTTTAGTCAGAGCAATTGAACCTGGGTAGTCATAGAGGATCCAAGCCAGCAGTAAAAGTCGATGAAGGCCAGTATCTTACATAAGCACCATGGATAGCTCCCTCATCAGACTGATATAAATGAGGCCTTTCTCTCCAGACAGGCAATTCCAGTGTAGTAAGCAGTGTAATTAACCAGTGCTACCTCCAAGCAGATTCTTCTACATTTAAAAAAAAAAAAGCCTATTAAAACATATCTAGCTGCCTTGTTCTATGCAAAGGAAAGGATGCAGAATTATAGGCTATGTCCTTATCCACCCAAAATCCTTCAAACATAGAGCAATTATGAGTAATGCCATGTCTCATCTGCCTTGAATGGTCTTCTCAATTCCACTCTCTATTCTATAAAAGCCAATCAACAGAAAAGAAAAATAAAATAGAAAGATGACTAGTTTGTAAAAAAGGAGATTTCTCAAACACAGTATTTCATGAATCTATGCTGAGTATTTTTAGGAGCTGTGTGAGCTAGATATGTTTAGCCATAAGGCTTTTAAAGAAGCTGAAGAAGGGACCCCACAGAAGAAAAATACAGTAGGGAAAGAAATCAATTCACATATTTCCCTCTGAAATTGAATCTTATGCACTTGATGTCTTAACTGATTCTGATTATCTTGTTACTCCTCTATTACTTCCTTAGTATTTCAGCCAGTTTATGAAGCTTCATTTCAATAAGCTAAAAGATCCACAGTGAAAGGAAGCAGTAACATCTAAGAGCTATGGAAACTAAGTCAAAATGAGGATATAGGGGAATGGGAATTAGGACAAAAGAGACTTACAGGTTAGGCACAATTTATATAATAAGATTTGGATGTGGATAAATCCAGAATTACTGCTTTAGATCTCCATGCTATTATGCACAAAGGAAAGTAAAATCTAAGGTGGGTTTATTAACATCTATTAATTGAATTAGCAGATTTTTTCATCAAAAAAGATCATTTTCTGCTAAAACTTTAAAACTAAAAAAAGTTTATATATGTCCTAATGGGGTAAAAGTACTTAAGAAGCAAAGGAATAAGTGGCAAGAGCAGCCATGTGAGCAATCTGGTGTTCAGGAATTATTTCTAATGACAGTATGAGCCTGGAGGTCATGAAATGAGAAACAGGTACTAGACATACCAAAGTGTTCAAATCAACGAAGAAGATACAGGAGGAAACAAAATATGAACAAGGTTGATCAGTGCTGTATGCTGAAATTAAATCACAAAGGAAGATGTTTGGAGTAAGGTTATACTTTATGACCTTAGAGGTCAGAGAATCATAGAATTTCAGATTTAGAAAAGAGCTTTAGTGGTGATCTAGTCTTGAAGAAAAATCCCTTTTACATCATTTCTGACAAGTCATCATCCAGTCTCTACCTGAAACTTTAAATGAGGAATATCAATCACTTTTACCACCTCTAAGCAGAAATTTATTCTTTTAGATAGTTTGAATTGTTTTAAAAAATTTTTTTCTTTACATCAAGCTTAAATTTTTCATACACAACCATTGTAAAATTTTCCCTCTAAGACCAAGCAGAATAATGTGAATTCCTCTTGAAAATTATAATTCTTCAAATATATGAAAACAACATTCATGTTTTCTAAAATATTCTCTTTTCTAAGCTGTATATCTCCTGGAGGTTATGTTCTTTCTAACTCTAAGTCTACGGATTTGACAAAAACTAGAGCTTGAGAAACCTGGACTGAAATTAAAGGGAAGGTGGACTGACTATATAAGGCATAGCTGCTACAACAAATCCTGTATGTTAAACTAATGCAGACAAGATTAGAAGAGAAACAATAAACTGGGAAAATATTTTTATAGTCAAAGGTTCTGATAAAGGCCTCATTTCCAAAATATATAGAGAACTGACTCTAATTTATAAGAAATCAAGCCATTCTCCAATTGATAAATGGTCAAAGGATATGAACAGACAATTCTCAGACGAAGAAATTAAAACTATTTATAGACATATGAAAATATGTTCCAAATCATTATTAATCAGAGAAATGCAAATTAAGACAACTCTGAGATACCATTACACACCTGTCAGATTGGCTATAATGACAGGGAAAGATAATGCGGAATGTTGGAAGGGACGTGGGAAAACAGGGACACTGATACATTGTTGGTGGAATTGTGAACACATCCAGCCATTCTGGAGAGCAATTTGGAACTATGCTCAAAAAGTTATCAAACTGTGCATACCCTTTGATCCAGCAGTGTTTCTACTGAGCTTATACCCCAAAGAGATACTAAAGAAGGGAAAGGGACCTGTGTGTGCCAAAATGTTTGTGGCAGCCCTGTTTGTAGTGGCTAGAAGCTGGAAAATGAATGGATGCCCATCAATTGGAGAATGGTTGAATAAATTGTGGTATATGAATGTTATGGAATATTATTGTTCTGTAAGGAATGACCAGCAGGATGAACACAGAGAGGACTGGCAAGACTTACATGAACTGATGCTAAGTGAAATGAGCAGAACCAGGAGATCATTATATACCTCAACAACGATACTGTATGAGGATGTATTCCGATGGAAGTGGATCTCTTCCATAAAGAGATCTAATTCAGTTTCAATTGATAAATGATGGACAGAAGCAGCTACACCCAAAGAAAGAACACTGGGAAATGAATATAAACAGCTTGCATTTTTGTTTTTCTTCCCGGGTTATTTATATCTTCTGAATCCAATTCTCCCTGTGCAACAAGAGAACTGTTCGGTTCTGCACACATATATTGTATCTAGGATATACTATAACCTATTTAACATGTATAGGACTGCTTGCCATCTGGGGGAGGGGGTGGAGAGAAGGAGGGGAAAAATCAGAACAGAAGTGAGTGCAAGGGATAATGTTGTAAAAAATTACCCTGGCATGGGTTCTGTTAATAAAAAGTTATTTAAAAAAAAAAAACAAATTCTGTATCTTAAAGTAGCCATTAAGGTTTCTTAGAAATAACCATATTCTTAGGTGTTATTTTATTGCTTTAGGGTCAAATTTTTACCAAAAGAAACATTCCAATTTTATAATGAAGAAAAATAACAGTGATCACAAATTGCACTTTGAGGTTTATAAAGCACTTTACATATATATTTCATTTTTTCCTCACAACAAACCTTTGAGGTAAGTGCTATTATTCTCTTTTTCATAAGAAAATTAAGCCTGAGCGAGGGTTAAAATTTAGGTTTAAGATTAGACTTATATACACTGATACACTGAAGGTCACAAGATAGTTATTTAAAGTCAGGTTTTAACCTCAGGGCTTCCTGACTCCAAGTCTAGCATTCTATCCACAACACCTAGCTACTCCATCAGTATAAAGTAAAGATATGTAATTTACAAAAATATTTTTCAGCAACATAGCTTTTGTCTACCTCCAAAAATTTTTCATTCTCATTTCTGGTAATATCAAATTAACTGTTTTGCAAACACAGTGGAGGATTCTTTTATCATAATTGCTAAAAACTGAAATAAAATTGTAAAAATCAAGAAAAATGTAAATGATCACCAAATAAATCTAAATGGTCATCTAATAAAAGCTGAATTTTTTATAAGTAAGGAGATACCCTACTACCTACATTTTTACTGATTTCTGTAAGTATATATATTTTTCTAAATCTCAAAATGACTCACAAATACTGGGTTTTTTCCCCCACTGAGACAATCATCTAACTAATTAACCTTATTAGCCAAACATGATAGAATATGGGAGAGGGAAGCATTGACAAAAATGATGAAGGAGAGGAAGAAGGAGAAAGAAAGGGAGAGGGAGGAGAGTGGGGAAAGAGAGAGAAGAGGGAAAGAAGAGGAGATAGAGAGAAAGGAGGGACCAGAGAAGGGGGAGAAGGAAAGGGAAATCATTCTTCCTATTTTTTTTAGGATTAATGTAAGGTGAAAGATGACACCAGTGGCTTTCAAGATAGGCAGAAGTTACTAGAAAGAATGGCTTCCTGAAGTCCTGCAAAGTTCTAATGTTAAGAAATAGCTTCTAAACCATAAATGGATAATCTACAATAAATACCATCAATATATAAATAATTGGAAGTTGATTATTCTTGTAATGACAATTTATAAATTCAAAGCCACTCACAGTTTAAAGAAACTTTTAATTATTTTAAAAATAAAACTGTACTCAGAAATACAGTTTCACTTAAAATACAATGATCTACTGCAGACACAAAATATCTCATATTCAAAATTTATAGACTCAGATGGCAAAGAAACCCAATTTAACAAGTAGCAGAAGGAAAGAGCCTTGAAAATCAATGCTAATCATGACCTTTCAAAAGAGATATCTACTCACTTATTTCCTGTTTTAAATTCACATAGTCTGATAGCATCATTTGCTATTCAAAATTTTGAGAACAACTTCTTACTCTAATTCTGGGTAATTCCAATACTATGATTCTGTACTTTTAAAGTACTTTAAGATGAAGGTGAATGCTTTCTGACACATCCAAAGCTACATGATTTTTATCTATAATCTTTCAATTCTTCTTTTTAGTGCTTGCTCATTAAGTTTCTATTTTTATTTGAAAGGATTGGGGAGGGTAGGGAGAATGACTTTTGTTTTTCTTTCTCCTTCAGAGCATTTTAAAATAGCCTTTATCTTCCTCTTCTACTTTGCTCATATTTTCCTGTACTCCCTCTTATCCAAACCATTTTTAAAAACTTATTTCCTTTTCTCTCTTTTGCATTATTATGTTTTGTTCTGCTTTATTCTATGCTCTTTTCTACCATACAAAAAATGCTTATCATATTTCTCTTATAGCTGAGTGATAATTTTGGAAAGTAGGAACGTTCAAGACAATATTTTTATCTTTCTGAGAACAGAAAATAATGACTTCTGATGATCTTACTTCAAGCCTTGAGAACCAAATATATAGCAATCAATATAAATCCAATCTCTGATTATTACAATTGATTTAGTACATTAAAAATAGGTTACAACCAAAATACTCTTTAAGTGCCATAATGATGAGACAGGGGTTTAAGAAGAGTTAGGTGATATGTAGACTGCCTCAGCTCACACATTCATTAAGAACCAAGAAGCAATTACTACTAGACTGATTGTTTTCTAAGATTTCACAAAACACAGTAGATAGAGCACCACCCCTGAAGTCAGGAAGACCTGAGTTCAAATTTGATCTCAGATACTTAACACTTCCTAACTATGTGACCTTGGGCCAATCACTTACCCCCAATTGTCTCAGAAAAAAAAAAAGATTTCACAAAACATTTCACTAATTACTCTCTTCACCTACACATCAAAATTCCTGATGAAAATTTTCAAGAGTTGTTGCAGCTTTAAACACTCCAAAACATCCCTATTGGATGTTTAATCTTCTGCTGATGAATCTATATAAGTTAGTTATGCTGATCTTTAGATATTGTCAGATCAACATCTATAGCATTTACATCTTACTAAGACCTACAAGATTTAGCATCAAGGCAAGGAGTTAGTATGGTTTGGTCTGAAGGAGATTCACCATAGTAAAAATAAACAAACAAATAAACCAACAACAAAAAAACCCCACTACCACCACCACCACAACAAAAATTGTCCAACAAAATTACTTGGTTAGATGTAAACAAAACAAAGAAAAAAAAATCCAAACATCTGAATATGTATACAGTATTTTTAAGTAAAAAAAAATCCCAATAAAATCCTTTTTGCTCAGTGACACATAAAACAAATATAAATTGTCTAAGGAGAGAAGGACAGGGAGAGAATAGTTCTTTCAAATATCCTTTTCTCAAGCAAGTTTAAAGGATCACATTCCATATGTTCCTATAGAGGGGTTGTACACAGGCTAAAGTATGACTAACAAACACTGGGGTTAATTTCTCTCCAAAAAAACATCAAACAAGGAATATTAAGTGGAAATGTCACTCAAACTTTTGTTTTTGGTCAAAAGGATCAAGGTAGCTTAACAGAAACAAAGATTTTCCTTTGAAGCCTTCCAAAAATATTTAAACTAAAACCTAATAAAAAATAAATATTTGAGGTCTAAAACACAAATTTAATAATTGCTTTATCATATTTCTTTACAGGTCAATTTTTCTTTTTTTTCTTTATTTCCCAAAAGCACAGAATTTTTTCATTTTTTCAATATCAAAGGATATATTCCTTTTTTCCCCACTCTATCTTTTCCCATCTACTATCTCCTCCCAAATCACCCATTAATAATCTAAGACTCTTCTATTAGGGGCAGAGATGGGGGAAGGAAAATGAGAGAAAAGGGGTAAAGAAAGTTGCCACAGGTAATTTTTGCCAGATTAATTAGTGATATGCAATACAATTATTCCTGTAGACACCACCAACAGAAGGCTACACTAGAAATCAGACAGGTGACTTCAAACAAATCACCACAAGTCTCCAGACAACAATTACCTCATATGTAAAAATAGGAATAGGCAGATGGCTGAACTAGATAATCACTTAAGTATCTTTTGGCTCTAAGATTTAAACTTCTAGAAGTAAGTATTGGAATTACAGAAAAGGTGCAACTATAACACTTCCCAAAATTTTTGTTTTAACAAAATAAAATAAAAAAGCATGACAGAGGCAGACTATCACTTTTTAATTTCTTCAAAGAATGTTACAATTACTGTAGCATGAAAGTTTAAATTTCAGAATGTTATGGCAAAGTCATATAATGTCAATAGCATTAAAATTACACGTTGAAAGGCAGGTCTCAATAATGCATAGTATTAGAACTGACAGAAATATCTCTGGCCTTGGGCTGTGTTTACAGATGTTACACATTTATAGACATGTAGAAGGGTATTTAGCCATTCAGAAACTTCAGACAACTTCAATCCAACTATATACTCATTTGAAATGACACCCACAGGTTACAATAAAAGCTATTTTCCCACACTAAAACAAAACAAAAATCCTTGCTTGTTCTAGAAGTCAAAAAAAAGGCAAGTCACTGCAAGTTATTATAGGAAGTTGAGTCAAATATGCACAGTTCAAAGCTGTAATTGTTTAGTAAATACCAAGGTAATAATATAGTAGGAAGGAAAACTAGCTGCCTTTTTATTGGCTTTACAAATACTGTATGCATATGTTGGTAACTAGTGAGACCTAATCTTTCAGCAGATTATAGGTTAAGATCATAAATCAAAGCTGGAAGGAAGTTTAGAAGCCATGTAGTTCCTTCAGTTTTGCAGATGAAGAAACTGAGAAGATTACTATAAATGTATTTTGAAGAATAATAGGAAGATGATAAAAATAAGAAGTTGTAAAGGAGCTTGGGATCCCTCAGTCTCAAAAATGGCAACAGAAATGTCAAAAAATAAAATAAAACTACTAGAAATTTTTACAAGAAAAATTAAAGCTCACCAAAACAATACTTAGTAAATCTTTAAAAAAAAAAATTAGCAAGCAAAAGAGACAAAGAGGAAATTTCATACCAGAAAAAAGTAAAATCATATGCTAAGTGAAGTGAGTAAAATCAGAAGAACATTATACATTGCAACAGCAAAATTATATGATGATCAATTCTGATGGACATGGCTTTTTTCAACAGCTAGGTGATTCAGGCCAGTTTAATTTTAAAAGTAATATCATAAAAATTAAAAAAAATTATAAAGAGATTCAAAATAAATAACATAATCATTTTTAGTCCTCATCCCCAATTGCCTACTGGCCATCTCCACCTAAAATTTCAAAGTCATCTCAAAGTTAACTTGTTCGAAACTGAAGGCATTATCATTCCTTCAAAATTAACCTCCCTCCTAACTTCTATTTCCAGTCACTCAGCTTAGAAATCTTGGAGCCATTTTCAACATCTTACTCTCACTCAAATACAGCCCATCTTACAAATTGCCAAGTCTTGTTGATTCTTTCTCCCCAATATAGGTAGTTTCCATTCCCTTTTTTCCCCTCATGCTACAATCATCCCAATTCAGATCTAAATGTTTTTCACCAGAACTATTTCAGAAGCCTTGGAATTGGTTTTCCTCAAGTCTCACTTCTTTCTAATCCATTTTTCACCCAGATGACAAATTGATATCTCTAAAACATAGGTATAGCCTACTTAAGAAGCTTGAAGCGATAACTATGGTCTCAAGGACAAAATACAAATTCCTTTGTTTGAGATTTAAAGACCTTTACAATCTTGACTTCAGTTTCTTTACTGAATGACTGAATATTACATCCCTTTATGTACTCTACCCCACATACCCCACCCTAACACCTCCCCCCCCTCAAAAAAAAAGAGGATCACGGATTGTGTAACAATTTTAACATCATTTAAAAATACATTAGCCATGGAAATAATGCATAAAAAATTAAATGACAAAAATCAGTCATACATTGGTTAATATAATTATCCTGTTGAATAACTATATTTAGAAAATATGACACAACAAAAAAAAGTTACCAAATTAGAAAGAGGAGATTGGTATAAGTCTCCCAAATTACCAGCATTTTAATATATTCCTTACAGATATCAAGAAAAAATTATAGGTAAATACTATTTACAATAATAAATGTATTCCATCTAATACATAAATGAATAATATCTACATAGAAATATAAAGATAGTAACAAAGAGTTCTCAAGTTCTCAAGAAATCTTAATTATCTATATGTACAGCAATATTTATAGCCACTTTTTTTGGGATGGCAAAAATCTGGAAATTAAAGGGAATCCCATCAATTGGGAAATGATTGAATAATTTGTGGTATATGAAAATGATAGAAAAGTATTGTGCTATAAAAATTTTAGAAAATAAATTATTTCAAAGAGACATGGGAAGATATTAAACATTTACATGTTTACATATACAAAATACTGGAAGAAAATATACTTAATGAAATTGTGGAGAATATGAAAATGTTTTCTATCAAACAAAAGGGAAACATTTTGGAGACAATGTATATATAGTTAATGATATAAAAATTAAAAGATTGGCAACAATAAAGTCCCACTTATCCTATTTCTTCTTATAAAAAGTATAGAAGTGAACCAACATAGATAAGGAAGTGAATTATATCAAATTTGAATTTGGTATAATTCTGAACAAATTAGAAATTCTGAAATGAATATACTGAAATGAAACAAGCTATATATAGAATGGAAAATGTCTGTTTTAAAAAAAAACAACTTTTCATTTTTTTTAAAGGTATTTTTTAAAATGCCATCCCCTTAGGACAGTGATTGGTAGGTTCAGATTTCCTATCATTTTAAACATATTAAACAAGAGAATATTTGTTTAAACATAAAAGAAGTTCATAATTTCGCATAAAATCCCATTTTTATTGACTTTTGTGTATTGAAATATTCTTGTTAATGTTTATTAAGTTCATGATAACATCTGTTTAAAGAATATCTTGTAGAGCTACAGATTCAAGACTCAATAGCTTTTAATAGCTACTGTGTATATAGCACTTTGAGATTTACAAAGCACTTACTTGTATATCCTTAGATGTTATTATTCCCATTTTACAAATGGAAGGAACTGAAGCTGAAAAAAGTAAATGACTTACCCAGGATTACATTGCTAAATGTCTGAGGCAGAATTTGAACTCATTCCCCACCTTATTTTCCCCACAATCTTACCTATTGTGAAACTTAACTGCCTTCCAACTTTTAGATCTTGAAGGGATTTAGAGATTATCTAGGCTCATCTCTTTAGAACACAGATGAACAAACTGCAGACCAAAGATGATATGTTTGGCCCAAGAACCATCCAGAATCAGAATCCAGTTATTTAATCCAAACTTAATACACTTTCTGTTATGCCTTCAAACAACAGATATAAATCTTGGTTCCTTATCTATATGTCCATGAGTCCTCTTTTGCTATAAAATCCAAACTTTTTTTTGTTCCATTTGTCAGATCCTCTAGAAATTTCTGAAGACCATAAAAATTAACTAATATGACAGAATTTAATAGAATGATTGCTATCAAAAGCCTTAAAAATACTTTTCAGCTGAATTTCCAGATGGATATGACTCACTTCAAAAGAAGTCAAATATAAACTGAAGACATTATTATGAGGTTTACACTTGCCATGACTTTACCAAAAATACATTGACTCAAAAAATACTGGTTAGTAGGCATCAAGAAATTGCAGTTATAGATTTTTAACCCCTGTAGAAGGAAATTTAGCAGAAAAAAAAGGAAAGGCAGAGGAAAGGTAAGAGGAGCAAGTAGGAGGAACAAGAAGGAGTGACATCATATAGCTTGTTTGCACCTGCTCAGAAGTGGAGGAGTAGAATTAAAATTTCCAAAAAACCAGAAGCCCACTCCTTCTCTCTCCAGCCCACCTGAAACACTGACTGTACTGTTTTGAAAAAAAGAACATGCAAAAATTCTAGAAGCTAGTTTGTTGAATAGTTAATTTAAGTAAATATTCTCTTAATTAAATAGGTGAAAGCTTCTTTGAGGTTTCTTTTGTGAAATGAAGTTAGACACTTAAAACATAATCCTTTCAACCTGCATAACACTGTTATTTACCAGTGACCTCTTAGGTATGTTTACTTGGTTTAGTATTAATTTTTTTTTTTTTTGCTCTCTAAAAATTTCAACATTTCCAGTCATGCTTTTAGTTTTAAAAAGAAGTATTTAAAAGCAGGTCAACCTTTAGGACAGTAATTAGTAGGCCTGGATTTCCTATAATATTAAAGATGTCTCTTATTATCTCAACAAAGTGTACTTATTTTGTTTGAAAAATAATATCTCCCATACAACACACACTTACAAGGAAATAAATTGAGAGAGATGATTAAATCACTCCTCAAAAAGTTCACTAGCCAGCTGTTAAAATTAAAAAATTTAGGAATGACTGTTCTAGAACCTCTAAGAATTCAACTAAAGATCTCAAGAGGTTTCCCATCTTATTTACATATTATAGTTATATCCTATTAACCAATGCCTGTTCCTTTTTTAAGTTAATCATTTATCTACCTGAGGCCTTCTGTGCCAAAGGAAGAGTGAAGCAAACAGTTGACCCGTAAACCATTAACCTCTCTCCTTTGTAGTCTGTCTGGACCTAATTCTCTGGATGTCACTCTTTTAAAATTCAATCTGTAAAGTGTTCCAGGGAATGAAAGACATGAGACAAAAAATATGATGTCAAATTAAGACTATGATGTTTAAAAGAGTTAGCTACTCTTTAAAAGTATGAATTGCAAATAAGGTAATAAAAAATCATGGTATTGTACAGATAAGAATCCTTAACTAACTATGGAGTTGAGTTGCATTTTGTTCTACATATTTAAAGATTTTTTTGACTTCTTCACTAGAATTCTGAGACATGACTTTATTGAGATTTAATGAAGAAAAAGCAGAATTTTTTTGTAAATATTTTGAAATCAGAGATTATTAAATAAAAATTTCCTGGGAGACATTTGGCAACACATTTCCAAAAAGGTCTGTCATTTGATACATCGTGAAGATCTACCAGGAAATCATAGCTAAAAATATAAAAGTACTTTCACAAAAGAGGTTCAGATAATAGTATACAATTCAGACTAGAATTTCTCCTGTAATTCCTGTCATGAACAAGGCCTTCCAGATTAAAGGCAAAAAAAAAATACAGGACAACATATGTAGTTTAAATTTAGGAATGATTCAATCAGCTCTTGCAGCAGGCAAAAATCTCAAGTTGATAATACTTTTATTGTCAATTTAAACTATACATGAAATAAACAAAATGTACAAGTATTATTAATACCCTTATCATCTCTTCCTAAATATTTTTGTGTCTATTCAATAAAACTTCATTGATTCAGATTACATGAATAAAAAAACCAAAAATTTAAGTTAGCATAACTATGACCCATAGGATGTTTTAAAATAAATAAAATGTCATACCTTTCAAATATTGGGGGGGGGGGGAAGAGAGATAAACTAGAAGAAATAATGGTCTAAGAACTTGACCAGAGTTTTAGTTACTTCTTGTCCACCACTGTGAGCCTCAGTTACTACTATCTGTAGAATGAAGGAGTCACCCTGTGATTTTTAAAGAACTTTTCAGTTCCCTGATTACAGGGCTAACCCTGAACAAAATTAGTCTGGTATAACTTAACAAATGTTCTGCTTTAAAGAAGATTGATTTGTATCAAAGCACCCTACACATAGTGGAAGCCTTGATATTACATTAAACTCAAATGGTTATTTCTAAAATGCTTTAAACTAGTTTAATTTCTTAATTAGATAATAAGTCCTTTGACATATTACTTAGAAAATATCTTTTAAAAATAAATTTTTACCCAGATCATTTGTCCCAATTATTCAAATTCCATTTTAATAGGATTTTATTATAGTCACACACTAAAACGCCTGTTTAAGGTATTATGTGATCCTTATATATTATTACTTGTTAAATGTATAGACTATCTGCTGATACCTGAGCATTTAGAAATTTTAAGTATAAAACTGAAATCTTAAGTCATTTTTAGATATTAAGTACATATTTACATTAGGAACACATTTGAAGCCCAAAAGAAAAACTGAGTGATTTAACATAAATTTGAAATAATATGTAAGAAATCGAGTCTATCAATTTCTTTAACTTGTCACTGTGTATACACATGTGCCTATATACATCTGTACACATATATGTAGGTGTGTATTCTACTTTTTATTTTGGGAGATACAGTTCATTTTATTTTTTTCATACTGCTTGTTTTTACACAAAACTGCATTCTTGCTGCATACATTAAAGGTATTTGCACTAGTTTTAATTTTTTATGTTAATTAATTTTTTTTACATCATGAATTTAAATTTTGACTTAGTCTATTATTGGCTACTTTTGAGGAAAAATAATTTACAATGAATTTTTCATTTTAATTTTGCATCTGCTGAATTTTCCTTTTACAAATTTGACATACAATTTATTTTTGAAGTATAGTTTCAACTTCTTGGTATTCTAACTTTGTTTTCTTTCCTTGATCAATCAAATTATATGAAGAAGGGAGGATATTTTACTTCCTATTTCCTCCTCTCACACCCAGTCCAGATGTAGTATAGTCAAAGTATAAGGTGCTGATCCGATAACAAGGTGCTAACAAACAATATGCCACCTGGAGTATAAGCACCTCTCTGTGCCAGAGGGGATGGCAGGGCTGTCCTGAAAAATGGACAAATTCCTGTAGATAACATAGGTTATACAGAGATAGAGAGAGAGAGAGAGAGAGAGAGAGAGAGAGAGAAGAGAGAGAGAGAGAGAGAGAGAGAGAGAGAGAGGAATCTCCACTTAAAAACTAGAAGTTTTAATGTTTTACTTGGGAGTCTTGTCCAGGATCCTTTGGACTAATCCTAAACCCCACTTGCTTAATCCCTTTTGAGGAAGCCTCACATATTTTATAGGCTTTTCTGAGATTGTATTTTTTTTTAACCAAATCTGCTTGTCCTGTTATCAGGTGAGTTTGGAATTCTATCTAATTATATATTATTGAAGGGAATCTTTTAAGCAAACAAATGAAAGAAAATATTGGAGTCTGATTATATTAAAATATAATATTTTGCAAGATAAAAAGGACAAAACACACTGGGAAAATATTTGTCATAAAATACATTAAATAAAAAACTAATTGATTTTAAAAGAATTAATAGGTGTATACATAAGGCACTAAAAACAAACACATATACACACTGTTTACATACATAGCTATCTACATACATACATTCATATACACACAGATGCTGCCATAGAGCAATGATAAACAGATAATTTTTGAAGAAAATACAGCTTGCATGTGACAAAATTTTAAATTACATAATAATAAGATATACTTAAAATCAACACCAAGAAGGGCAGGAACAAGAGAATAAGCATTGATGTAGCACCTATCATGTTTTAGGCACTGTGCTAACAAGCACACAAAAATTACAACTATGGAGATGAAAAGAACACTAAAGGGAAATTGAACTCTGATCCTCTGAAAACCAATAATAAAAACATGCCTCCTTTTGTAAGAGTGGATCATTGGACTGGTTATTTTAAGAAATGCTTTATTGTATTAAATTGGGGGGAGAGGAATGTATCAAAAACTATTTTTAAAAAACCTCACTGTTGGCAATACTGCAAAACTCATCTTCCTGAATTCAACTAACTGTTGTAACCCTCAGCCACACACTTAATTAGATTTGCCTTGGTTTTTTCACCTGTAAAATGAACCACAGAAGGAAATGGCAAACTACTCTAGTACCTTTTCTAAGAAAGCACCCCCAATTGGACTTAGAGTCAGGAGGATCTGAGTTCAAATGTGGCCTCAGATTCTTGACACTTACTACTTGTATGACCAAGGGCAAGTCACTTAATCTTGATTGCCTTGGGGGAAAAGAAGAAAAAGAAAATCCTAAGTGAGATCACAAAGAATTGGACACATTGGGACAACAAATTATTCTAAATCCAATGTTATTCCACTAAACCAAGGAATTAAAACACTATTACATGGTTGATGGAAGTGGAGACTAGTAAATACTTTTTAGGGAGCAATGTGGCAATATGTAAGAATTTTAAAGTTGATCACATACATCGACTCAATAATCTTGTTACTAGAACTTCGTTTCAAAGATATTACAAAAACAAAAAAGATTGTTATACTTTGTGTGTAGAATATATACATTATATATAAAACATCTAAAATAAAATACTAATGTGGACGACTAAAGAATGCTAACCACACTGATATATTAATATAGTGAAATTTTGCACTCATAAAAAAAAAGGAAAAACATTAAAAGAAAATATACAAAGATGAATATGCAGTAATGCAGGTCAAGAACATTTGAACCAGAGCACCATACATGCTGTCTATAACTCTCTTGTTTTTTTTTAAGCCAAATATAATGGTATTTTATGTGGATTTATGATGGAACCTTTTTTTTGGTTGATATTTCTTATTTGATAAGTTCAATTATGTAAAATATGTTGTAATTCCTATTTCATCACGTCTACAAAAACTTACAGAAACTTTCATTTTCTTTTAAGAGCAGAAAAGTTGGGAATTATAGCTGTAATTGTAATGCTATTAGGTACTTTGCTCTAGGGAGTCAGGAAAAGTTTATTTTTTAACATGGATCTATGACGCGTTTATGAAAAAGACAAAATTTTTTCTGTTAGACCTATCTTAACTATTGTTTTATGAAGAAATCATATTATAGAGAGAATTTTACAAATAATATGTCTAGAAAGAAACAAGAATAAGAGCTTGAGAGAAGCAAAAGGGATTTTTTTTTCCTCTCAAAGCTGGAGATAAATTAGAGAAGACAGAGAAAAAAGATAGAGAGATCTTCTTTCCTTTTCTTCAAAAAGATTTTGATTTTTTTGAATGAACTAAATAGAATAGAATTGTTCTCAAGTATGAAGATAATTCATCTAAACTTACAGAAAAGTGCTGAAGTGACATTGGTTATAATTTTTCTTACATCCAAAACATTTTAGATACTTATTTGTATTTTTTATGATTGATTTTAATATTAACTTGTGTATTCATTAACTGTAATGTCATATAGTAATATTGATCACTACCATTTAGAAAGGGGTCTTCTCCAGTTGAATAAATCAGTAATATTAGATGAAACAATCACAATCAACAAGCATTTATTATTTCTTTACTATGTTCTAGGGATTATTCAAAAGGGCAGAAAGGGCAGGGGGAGGAAAAAAGTAGAGGACAATACTAAGAAAAGCAAACACAGTTCCTGCCCTCAAAAAGCTTATTTTTTAGTGCAAGGAAACAACATGTAAATAATAAGTATGTACAATTAAGTATAGAGTAGATGAAAGTAATCTTAGAGAGGGGAAAATCTAGCAGCTTGAAGTCAGGAAACTGCAAAAAAATTGGTAGTGAAGTAGCACAATAAATACAACCATAGGCCTGGAGTCAAAACACCTTGGTTCAAAACCTCCCTCAGACTCTTACTATGTAACCCTGCACAAATCATGTAACCACTGTATGCTTCAGTTTTTTCATTTGTAAAATGGGATAATAATATTTTCTACCTCCTAAGATTATTGTGAGACCCAAATAAGCTAATATTTGTAAAGCACTTTGCAAACTTTAAATCACTACAGAAAATCTGGCTATTATTATAGTTGTTATTTGAGCTAAATCTTGAAGGATGACAGAGATTCCAAGAAACACAAATGAGAAGAGAAAGTATTACAGACATGGGGCACAGCCAGTGGGAAAAGATTTTGATAAGAGATAAAGTGTCATGTAAGAAGAATAGCAAATAGGCCAGTGTAAATGATTCATGGAGTATTCAAAGCATATGACTGGAAAGGCAGAAAGGGACCAGATGATGGAAGAGCTTTAAATACTAAAAGAGGACTTCATGTTTTATACTAAAGGTAAAATGAAGCAACCAAAGTTAACTGAGAGGCAACTAGATGGCACAGTGGATAGAGAACTAGGCAATATTCCTGAATTCAAGTCTGACCTCAGACATTTACTTCCTGTGTGATCCAGAGCAAGTCCCTTAACTCTGATCTGTCTCAAATTCCTCATCTGTAAAATGAACCAGAGAAGGAAATGGCCAACCACTCCAGTATCTCTGCCAAGAAAACCCCAAATGGGATCATGAAGAGTCACACTTCATTGAGGTGACTGAATAACCATAGAAAAAAAAAAAAGATAGCCGAATAGAGACATGATCTTGTAAAGATAGAAACAACAAAATTTAGTGACTGAATGGATGTAACAGGTGAATGAGTAAAGTCAAGGATGATACTGAGATCTAGAGATAGGGAGAATGATGAAATCCTCTGAAGTAACAGGCAAGTACAGAAGAGAGAAGGACTTCGTGGGAAAGGTAAGTTCCATTTTGGATTTGTTGAGCTAGAGATACATATGGGTCATACAATTCAAGATATCTTATTAACAATGGGTAATTAGGAATTGACATTCAGGAGAAAAATTAGATTGGATATATTGATCTTAGAATCATCTGCATAGAAATGACCATTGAACAAATAGGAAATGAGATCATCAAATGAGAGAATAGAAGAGGAGGCAAGACAGAGTCTTGGGGAACACCCACAGTTAATGGTCAGAAAACAGATTAGATTTAGCAAAGGAGACTGAGAAGGAAAACCAAGCAGCATGGTGTCACAGAAACCAAAAGAGAAAAAACTAGTTAGAGAACAAGAAGATGATAAAGAGTGTGAAATGCTGCAGGGAGATCAAAAAAGATAAGAATTGAGAAAATGCATCAGATTAGAAATCATTGGTAACTTTGGAGAAAGCAGGTTAAGTTGGACAATGGCAGAAGCCATATCAAAGAGGATTTAGAATTGAGTGAGAGGAGAGAAGTGAGAGCAGGGAGTATACGTGGGTCTCTCAAGGAGTTTAACCACTAAGGGAGAGAAAGAGATAGGACAATAACTATCAGAGGTGGTAGGAACAAAAGAAAGGATTTTTTTAAGGATGAGAGACATGTATGTTTATAGAAGAAAAAGAAAGAGTTATTAGACAAGGAGAGATTGAAGATTAGAAAGTAGAAATAATCAATCTATTGGGACAAGATGGATCAAGTTTGCTTGTGCAAGGGTTGACCTTGGCAAGAATAAAGGCCACCTCTTTATTATAAATTGGAGTAAAAGAGGAGATAGAAAGTGAAATAATGGTGAAGTACAAGGTAAGGTCCTCAGCTAAGAGGGTGAGCTTGGAGGATATCATAGAAAGCTTGGAAGCAAGGAAGTTTGGAATTGGACTCTGAATTTAGCTGAATATGTGAAATATGTTGAAATTTTATTAAAGGTATCATTAATTATTTGAAGAAGGTAAGTGGTACAGTAAATAGAGCTCTGGGCCTAAAGTCAGGAAGATCTGAGCTCAAATCCAACCAGAGACACAAGTTAGATCACTATGGACAAGTTACTTATTTCTGCCTTTAATTCATCATCTATAAAGTAGGGAAAATAGAATCTACCTCCCAGGATTGTTTTAAGGATCAAATGAGATAGTATTTGTAAAGTACTTTGAAATTGCCTGGCACATGTTATATAATTGTTGGCAGCAGGTAGTATAGTAGATAGAGTGCTGAGCTTGAACTCAGGAAGATTCAACTTTCTGAGTTCAAATCTGGCTTCATATACTTATTCACTGTGTGATCCTGGGCAAGTCACTTAACCCTGTTTGCCTCAGTTTCCTCATCTATAAAATGAGCTGGAGAAGATAATGGCAAACTATTTCAATTATCTTTGACAAAAAAAAATCGAGTCATGATGAGTCAAGACTGAAAAATGACTAAATAACAATAATATATATTCTGGCTTCTATTATCATTATTACAATTATTACTCAATACTACTGGGTTACTCTAGATCTTGGAAAAGTCAGGTATTAACTGAAGATGAAATCAGAAGTGAGTCTGGTGACCCATGAAGCTCTATTACATAGTAGAGATCATTATGGTCATCCTCCTATCCCTGCTATCTGATACAATCTTGTAAGGTTGTGAGTCATGGAACAGCATAGTCTCTGAAGAATTAAAAACAAATATTACTGGAAGGGCAAAGGAGAGGCACATGGTGGGTGTGAGTAGGCTCTAATACATATCAAACAAAGAATTTCCCAGAAGTGTATGTCAAGACGTCATTAAGGAAATACAAAATCACAAAAGAAAATGGGCTGGTCTTTGGGGGATAACTGATAGATAGCCCAATTTCTTCACTGGTATCTTCACAATAGCAGAAGAAAATGAGGAAGGGTACTAGCACATTAACACGCCAGGTGGACATCCTGCGGTAAACTTAAGGAAAGACAGATGTGTTAGACAGGAGGGGCAATACAGCCCTTTTGTTCTTGACCCTAGAATTATCTGCATGGCAATGAAGGAGTAGTATTATGAAAGCCAAGGAAAGCCTTGTAATTCTATCACCACACAACTCCAGTGTGGTTTTTACTGGCTGGAGTGTCCAAAATGAGTTTGAGGGATGCAGAATGACTAACAATTAGGGTCTTGGCAAAGGTTAAAAGGAATTTTCTAACCCAAGTTAGAATCAGCACCAAAGAAAAAACTTATTCTTTGCCTGGTAATCTGCTAGCTATTGCTCACTGCACCCAGTTGGGTATAGGGTCACAGCTTTGTTTACACACTAAAGATCTTTAACCTCCCTTACTAGCAAGTGGCTTATTAGATTCTGTATCCCTACAAATGGTAGTAGAGTTCAATAATAAATTGCCCTTGAGAGAATAACTGACAACCATATGTATATCAGAGTGATTGATAATATGTTAACTTTAAGGAAAATTTATCCTTTGTAGGAATAGAAGAGAGGACAATGGGATTTTTCATCATCACTTAATTTATGTTATTTTATTAAATGTCCTCTTTGCTTTAAGTCAGTATGTTCCATGTCCTTAAAATGATACAAACCTTGCTTTACTGGCTCTGTATCCCAAAGAGATCATGAAAAAGGGAAAAGAACACACTTGTGTAAAAATGTTTGTGCAACACTTTTTGTAGTGGCAAGAATTGGAAACTGAATGGATGCCCATCAACTGGGGAATGGCTGAATAAATTATGGTATATGAATGTAATGGAATATTATTGTTCTATGAGAAATGATCAATGAGTTGATTTCAAAAAAGCCTAGAGAGACTTACATGAACTAATGCTAAGTGAAGTGAATAGAACCAAGAGAACATTGTGCACAGCAACAGGACTGTGTTATGATCAACTGTGATGGACTTGGTTCTTTTCAACAATGAGGTGATTGTGGGCAATTACAATAGATTTATGAGGGAGAGAACCATCTTTATCCAGAGAGAAGACTATGGGAACTAAATGTGGATCACACCATAGAATTTTCACCTTTTTCTCTTGTGGTGGTTTGCTTGCTTGTTTTTTTTTTCTCATTTTTTTTCTTTTTGAACTGATTTTTCTTGCATAGCATGATAAATATGAAAATATGTATAGAAAAAATTGCACATATTTAACATATTTGCATTACGTGCTGTCTAGGGAGGGGGAGGAAGGAAGGGGAAAAAAACTTGGAACACAAGTTTTTGCAAAGGTGAATGTTGAAAAATATCTTTATATGTATTTTGAAAAATAAAAAGCTATTGTTATTTTTATTAATAAATCACACATTGGTGTAGACTCATGAATTATGGTTTTGAAGGGGTGTTGATTCACAAAGTGTCCTGAGCAAAGTTACTTTCTAAGGATTCTGGTGTGATACAGTCCCCGAATGCCAAAGATGTTTGTAGTAAACACAGAATAATAAACATAATGAATTTAAATTTCTTAAACGGTTCTTGGCTCAAAGAACTTGTCTTTTTATTAGGTGGAATACATATATGTATATGTGTATATATATACATTAATTATGTAAAGGAATAAATGATCAAATGTCAAAAATAAGTAGTATATCAATGTAGATAGACACAAAATATTATCATCTTTATGCAGAAATTTCCCATTGAAAATTGGTTCTGATTTGCGTAGATCTTTTAAGTATTTGGGCAAAGTTCTTATAGCCGGTAACAAATAATAATTATTGCCAATGAAAATATTTTAAACAATTAAAAACATTTAATACA
Organism: Antechinus flavipes; assembly: GCF_016432865.1. NCBI lineage: Eukaryota > Metazoa > Chordata > Mammalia > Dasyuromorphia > Dasyuridae > Antechinus > Antechinus flavipes. The sequence continues at coordinate 331,228,777 of NC_067401.1, forward strand.
TATTTACTAAGTCTTAACAGTAACATTTTTAACTCCAAAATTAAAAAATAGAATCATAGATTTGGAGCTGGAAGAAACTTAATTAGTCATATAAACTACTACTCCCCTCTTCTTACAGATGAGGAAATGGAGTTAGAATGAAAAGAAAACTAAATTTGGAGAGGAAATAATAAAACCAGGATTTAAACCTGCATCTAATCTAATCTCATCCAAATCTAATTTTCTTTTCATTGTACTTGTCTTCTTTAAATCTACTAAAACATTATATTCTATAGCCCCTCAGCAAATCACAAACACAGAATAAGTTAGAATCTCCTCATGTATTGTATATTGAATTAATTTAATATAAAATCAATTTAAATTTACAAATGAAACAAAGTTCTAAAAGAATCATTATCATTTAAAAGTGTTTGTGTTGCAAATGCATTTTAAAGACAACACAGCCCAATTTTAAGAAACTACAAAGATACCCAACCTCCTTAACTATTATGATCTACATCTTTACTTACTTTATTTTACTTATATTAGACTGATTTTACTTTATATTCCAGCAAACTAATCTACCTGCTATTCTCTGTATATGATATCCCACATTTGACTCAATGTCACTAGTTTTAAATGTTTTTCACATCATCACCATCCCTTAACTAAAAGTTACTTTCATTATTTACTTATTTATTTAAAGATGTACATATTATTTCATTCCAGTAGAATATCAGTTTCTTGAAGACAAATGCTATTTCATGTTAGTCTTTTTATTCTCAACACCTTACAAGTAATAGGCATTTAATAAATGTGTTGAAATGAATTGAAAATGATTTGCTATCACACCATTGTCACAATGCTTTTATAATATTTGAAAAGAAAAGAGGAAGAGTTGTTTCCAAGAGCTGTTTAGATACAGTAATATCCTTTACAACGAAAAATCAAACAATTCCAAGGGTTAATACTCAAAAATAAGTTCAGATGCCTTATCTTGATTTTATGAATGCTGCAAAGAATGAAATTTCTGTCATATAAGAATTTTTTTAGCATTGCTTTACCTCATCTAAATGATTTATAAATGGATTATGGATCACATAATGACTCTATCTATATTCTAGAATCTTTCTAAGATTGTTTCTGAAGCCATTTATACAGCTCCCTGGATCAGTTCATCCAGATTGCCTAGAAATGGGGCAGCTAGGGGGCATCATAGAACACTGGTTTAGAAGTCAGGAGAACCTGAGTTCAAATCTAACAGTCATTTGACATTTATTAGCCATATGACCCTGTGCAAGTCATTTAACCTTGATTACTTCAACAAAAACAAATTTAAAAAACCTAGGGTGTCTAGAAACATCTGACTCTTCTTAGATTGCTTTCCCTATAATCTACAACCAAAAAGTGCCTCTCCCTAGCAAATTATATTAGATAGATTATCCTTTAGCCTTGGCCAACTTTTACCACCCAGAGCTGTTTAAGCTAAATATTGCCATGTTCATCAAACAAAGACCTCAGATTCAGTGAAAGAAAATAGTATGTTATCATTACTTCACAAGTCCCATCCCAAGCATTGTAAATCACAGGTAAATAGGAATTTCAAAAATCCCAGTGGTGCATTTATTGTGTTAAAAATAGTATTTATTATTTTAAAAATAGATTGTGGAAGTGGAAAGAAAATATTTAATGGAACTCATATGCAGATAAAGAAAAATCAGCACCTTATTATGGTTTTTTATGGTGACCAAAGCACTGCATTTGGAGTAAGACAAACCCAGGTTTGAATCCTAGATCCCTTAACAGCTTTGTAATCCTGTCTCAATCTCAGTTTCCCAAACTGTAATATGGAGATAATGACAAAACTTACCTCACAAGTGAAGATCAAATGGCATCATGTATATAAAGCATTTTTCAAACCTTAAAGTATGATATAAGTGTAAGTTATTATTAATCTTAATCCTTGTGGCCTGATGATAACTGTGAACTTGAAAAGAATATTGCAGCAAAAAAAGAGCTGAAAAGCTTCAAGTATATACAAAGGAACACAAGTAATTTTGAGAGAGCAAAATATCAGTTTGTCAGAGAGATGGTAGGAAAGGTTTAGTGTCAAAGGTAGCAATTGAACTGCTTTGAAGGAAGTTGGGGAGCCTCTGAAGTAGAGGTCCATGCTGGGCATTATCAACTGAGGGAATAAGGGAAGTTTCCTGAAAGAAGTGTCCTTTCAGTAAGGCTTTAAAAGAAGAGTAATTCAACAGCATGGGGTAGGGGTGAGAAGGAGAAAAGAGATTGGGGGGTTGGTTTCCAGGTATAAGAATAAACAGGATGAGAAAAATCATGGGGGCACAAGCTGGACGAGCAAGCTATGTCCAGAAAGCAGAGAAAAATCTAGTTTGACTAAAACACAATCATATTTATAGATAAGTAGAATGAAATAAAGTTGGAAGGGAAGGTGTTTTCAGTCTCCAGAGAGTCCTGAATGTCAATCAGTGGAGCCAGAACCATAATTAGTACCCAATAGAAAACCTGAGGAAATGAGTTGCATGGCCATATCTATGTAGAAAGATTAGTCTGATAGCAGCAGTATGAAAGGCAGATTGAAGGGAAAAGGAGAATGAAGGCAGGAAGACATGTTAATAAGTCACTATATTGCCCAGTTAGCTAATAATAGGGGGCTGTACCAACTTGATAGGAGAGGGAATGGAATATTTAGTATAACCTTTCTCACTCTCATTTTATGCTCTATTTCTGCCTTAGCCCTCTGCATTGTCCCCCACTTCTACATTAACTCAATTTCTCTTTTCTGATGAAAGGCTATTGGAATTTGAAACTGCCATTTAAATATTCTACATCTGACAGGACTCTGTCAATACTGTCCCTAGAACTATATAGGGAGATTAGTAAAACCCACATAATCTCACTGGCTTGACACACTGGCTAGAAATATCATCTTCTTGATTTGCCTTAATCCTCCACTCTCCCCACATTCCCTGTGTTGAGCTTCACCCAAGGAAAACCTCCAGGGCCCTATATCCAGAGAAGTCCACAAAACTGTCAGGTATCCACACCTGGACAAATAAACTATTTACATTGACTCATATTCTCTCATTTTCCACAGTCACATAAATCTCTTATTTTATGTGTGTGGGGAGGGGAAGGGAAGGGTAGGGGGGTAATGTGTTCTCTCTATCCTATCATAGATACATCTATTATCATAGATACATATTACTTTTCATTCTCCATACAAGTATCTGATTCCCTTTCCCTTTCTCTGTATATCTTCAACACGTTTCAATGTCCTCTGTTATAATCACCCAGCAGATGACTTCCTAACCATGTCCACTGCACTGATTTCCAGCATCAGGAGAATTTCCTGCCCTCCTTCAAAACCCAGTGACAGGGAGCAAGAATTAATAATTACAAAATACCATGAACTCTCTTAAATACACCCACAAATGTCCTCCATTCAGAGTTTATCACATATTCAATCAATTGCCAAATCTAATAGTTTCTATCTCTATAACATCTCGTATATCTAAGTTTCACAAACATAGCAACCATCCCTAGTCCAGGCCTTCATCACCTCTCACCTAGACTATGACAAAATATTCCTAATTGATTTCTCATGTTCAAGTCTCTCTCTTTTCCAATTAATTCTTAACATAATTACGAAACAATTTTTGTACATTATTGTATTAATTAGTAAATTCCAGTAGCTCCCTTTTACCTCCAGGATCAAGTATAAACTCACATCTGACATTTAAAGCTCTTTACAATAACCTGGCCCACTACTTTTCCATTCTTATTCTAAGTTACTTCCATTCAAGCAGTGCAATCCAGACTCATTAGCTTTACTGTGGTTTGTCCTATATCCAATCCCTCACCTCTGCACTTTTGCACAAGCTGCCCACAAAGACTGGAATGCATTTAAAGGCTGGGACAATTTTCACTTCTGCCTTTGTATCTTCAGCACTTCAAAGCATATCTAGCAATATGGTAGGCACTTAATAAATGCCTGTTGATTGATTGATAGCAAAGAGGAGGGAACTGGTAAGTTTTATTTGATTGAAAGAGTAGTATTATGTGAGTGCACTTGATTATTATATGACGTCTTGCATTTTTAACCAAATATTTTCTGTGTTTAATCTCTCCAATTATACAAGCTCTTTGAGGGCAGGTCCAGGAGTTTTTAAAAATATGTATATTCTGAAGCGAGACTGCACAAAATAGGCAAGGAATAGATACTAATTAAAAGCATGTTTGCTTGATCAATTGATTATCAAGTCAGAAAAAAATAACTGACTGATGGACATAGAAATAAGATAAAATTTGAAATCACAACCAGAAGGGAGAATTATAAAAGTTATTTTGATGCCAAAAAAGATTTCTGGTAAGAAAAACCAGGTCAATTTCAGTCAAACAAAATTCTTTTCTACACATTTCTGTGTCCTTGTTCTACAATGAAAAGAACCTAGGGTATACTTTATCCACTGCAGATTAGCAATCAACATTCTAATTAATACATGACCCACATCTATCCATTTTCAGGATCCTCAGGGACTGAAGAATATGTAGACAGAAATATAAGGACAAATATCAAAAATTGAGACACGACTACTACTAGCAACACTGAATAGGTGGAAAGCAGATATATTTTTATATGGGAAGTTATAACATCCCTGAATTTAAATTTCTGTCCTTTCCCCTTAAAACATATCACCATTCTTGTTTTTTAGTCCCTCTCTAGGTAAGGAATTGTTCTATAATATCTGGATGGAAGTATTGAAGAAACAAACGAATAAACTCATATTTTGCCTAGTGGTGGCAGAATAAAAGTAGAGCAATTCAGACAGGCAGTTACCACCCAACATTTAACACAGAATCAATTGATAGATCAATTTACATTTATTAAGCTCCTACTATATACAGGCATTATGTAAATCACTGAGGATACAAAATGAGGCAAAAGACAGACTCTGCCCTCAAGGAGTTTACAATCTAAGGGGGGAAACAACATGTAAATAAATACGTATAGAATATAAAGTAAACTATATACGGGATAAATAGAAAATAATTAATAGAGGAAAAGCACTAGAATTAAGATGGTTGGAAGGGGATTCCTGTAGATTTTAGCCAGGGAGGTCAGGGAAAGAGTTACAGATATGTGAGATAGTCAAAGAAAATCCCAGGATCATCTTGTTCATGTCTCAGAATCCAGTGTCCCTGAATAAAATATCTGTTAGGAAGCAAAGTGTGAGAAAGCCTGGAAAGATAGCAGATGACTAGATTATGAAGGGCTTTGAATGCCAAACAGAATTTTTAGTTTGGTCCGAGAGAAAATAGGAAACCACTGTGGTTTACTGAGTAGTAATTCATATGATCAAATCTGTGCGTTAGGAAAATCATTTTAGTGATTGAATAGAGAATGGATTGGAGTGAAGAAATAATCCATGCATGAGGTGATAAGGGCCTGCTCTGGAGTGGTGGCAGTGCCAGAAGAAAAAAGAGGGAACATTCAAGAGATATTGCAAAAGCAACAGCTTATATATGGGGAGCAAGAGATTGCAAGAAATATGGGATGACTCCTAGTCTGAGAGACTGAAAGACTAGAAGGATAGTTTTTCTCTCTACAGTAATAGGCAAGTACAGGGAATGGGGAGAGAGGTAGAGGGAAAGAAAATGAGTTGGATATATTAAATACAAGATTTCTACTAGACATCCAGGTCAATATATCTGAAAGACACTTTGAGATGTGAAATTGGATATCCGCAGAGAGACTGGGGCAGGATTGGTAAATTTTAAAATCATCAGCATATACACCCAGAGAAAGAACTCTGGGAAACGAGTATGAACCACTACAGAGAATTCCCAATCCCTCTATTTTCGTCCACCTGCATTTTTGATTTCCTTCACAGGTTAATTGTACACTATTTCAAAGTCCAATTCTCTTTGTAGAGCAAAATAATTATATGGACATGTGTATATATATAGTATTTAACAGATACTTTAACATATATAACATGTATTGGTCAACCTGCCATCTGGGGGAGGGGGTGGGGAGAAGGAAGGGAAAAATTGTAACAAAAGGTTTGCAAGGGTCAGTGCTGAAATTTTACTCATGCATATATCTTGTAAATAAAAAGCTATTAAATAAATAAATAAAATCATCAGCATAGAGGTGGTAATTAAATCCATGGGAATTGATGGAATTCATCAAGTAAAGTAGTATAGAGGAAGAAGAGAAGAGGGCCCAGGCAGAACCTGAGAACACATATGGTTAGAGGGCATGATCTTTAGTAGGATACAGAAAAAAGTAATCATATAGGAAAAAGGAAAAAAGGAGAGAGTAATATTATGAACATCTTGAGAGAAAAGAATATCAGAAGAGAGTGCTGAGAATGAAAATTGAGAAAGCCATTAAATTTGGCAACTAAGAGGTCAATAGAACTTTGGACAAAGCAATTTCAGTGGAATAATAAGGTGGGAAGCCAGAATAAGTAATTAAGAAGAGTGAGAAAAGAGACAATGGAAGCACCTATTGTTGGTAGACTTATCCAGGAGTTTAGCTATAAAGGGCAAAAGAAATATAGGACAATAGCAGGGATAAAAGGATCAAGTGAAGGATGTATTTTTTCTTCCAGGATAGAGGAAACATGGCCATGTTTGTAGCCTAAAAGGAAATAATTCAGTAGAAAAGGAAAGACTGAAAATAAGAGAAAGAATAGGGAAGACAAAGAAGACAATCTCTGAGTGGAGATGGCATGGAAAGGGACCACTTAAACAAGTAGAAGGGTTAGTCTTGATAAGGCCACCCCATCATGTGAAGTGGACAAAGTAGAAAGTGTCAGAAGACAATTGAGTGATAGAAGAAAAGGGAAAAAGAGGGAGCTCATAGTAAACAGTCTCAAATTTTTCTCAAATATGGAGCAAAGTTGTCAGCTGAGGGTGGGGAGGGAAATCCATAAGGGGTTTGAAAAGGAATGAAAAGGTTTAGAAAAGCTATTTCCAAAAAAGGGGAGAAAGTGAATTGATAAGGGAAGTAGAGAGGGGAAAGGGGAGTTCATGGTGAACAGTTCTCAAATACAAAGCAAAGTTCTCCATTGACTGGGAAGAGGGGAAGCCATAAGGGATCTGAAAAGGAATAAAAAGGTTTGGAAAAGCTATTTCCAAAAAAGGGGGAGTGATGAATTGATTAGAGAAGTATAGTAGGATGCCCAGCAGCAGTGAGGGTATAGTTGAAGTTAAGTAACAAAAACTCATCAGGGATCCAATCAGAATTATTAAGTGACTTTCTCCACCTTTGCTCAACAACAAATGGGTAAGAGCAAAAGTGAAGCTTGGCTGAGTTGAAAATTCAATATGATTAGAAGACTAGAGATTCAAAAGAAAATGACAGTGTAGAGTTGAATGGTTCACCAGGCTCAAGATAGGGAAAAGAAGAAAAAGTAGATAGTGCTGAGAAGAAGGCTTAGGACAGAACTGAGGGATTAAGGGATTGAAGGTCATCATAGTATGGACAAAGAGTAGGATTTTATAAAGGAAGGAAAAGGATAGGCAAAAAGTCAATAGAATATGATTGGGTAAGGGAATTTCAGAATTCTTGAACAAAGAGGTGGTACATTTATGGGTAATGGCAAGATCAAAAGTATGACCATATTTGTGTGTGGCTAAGGTGATAAAAAGGAATAGTTCATGGGAGGTGAGTAGGTTGAGGAATTGAATGGTTAGGAGTTTTGAGAGAGAATTAAGTGTGTTGAAATTCCTAAGTATTCAGGAAGGAATTGAGGAGGAGAGAAAAGCTTTGAGCTTGGTATCAAACTCATTGAAGAAGGAAAGAGAGTGGCCTGGGGGAAAGGAAGGTGTACAAATGAGAGCTACCAAGATTTTCACTGGGTGGTAGCTATGAATGGCATGAATCTCAAAGGAAGAGAGGTTATTGATTCTGGAAAAAGGAGGAGAACCTGGAAGTGGCAATGGGGAGCAAAAAGAATCCTAACTCCCCATTCTCAACCAGTGAGTCCAGGAGAAAGAGTAAAGGTGTAGGTAGTACTAGAAAGGATGGCCAGAGGAAGTCAGATTTTAGTAAAAGCTAGCAGATGGGAAAATTGAATGGAAATGGAAGAAGATAGAAGGAAAAGTTAAGATGAATCGAAATTTATTACCTAGGAAACAAACATTGCAAAGGATACAGTGGAAGAGCTGGATGGAACTGGGGAGAGGAGAAAGATTGAGAAGGATGTGAATGGGGAATTGGGTGGTAAGAATGTAAATAGGATTTGGACGATAATCTATAGTTCAGAATCACTAGGATGTGAAGGGTATGACCAGATGTGAGAATATTCATCACTAAGTAGAAGGTGGCACTTTCTGCCCTTAAAGGATGGGTAAAACAGAAGATAGAAGATCTGAAGTCAAAGGGAGGGTTGCTCTTCTTTGTGCTGGAGATTCCCAATATCCTAGTAGAGAGAGTGAGTTAGCAATAGAAGGTAGAAGATGCCTCATGATAATATAGATGGAAGTGGTTACTTTGAAGCATATAAAAGAAACTCTACCTTTCCTCAGGGGACACACTGTACTCAACAGGAAAGGGGGTTCAAGGCACAAAAGTGTATATAATCTGAAATCTTCTCATCTGAGGAGACTGGTTAGGAAGTTGCCAATAGGAAGAATAATAGATTTAAAGATAGAAAAGATCTCAGAGATTAACACCTTGATATTACATTATAAAGAAATGAAGTCTCATGAAGTTAAATGACCTTTTCAAGGTCACAATAATGGCAGATGTAGTCAAGATATGAGTATCCAAGTATAACACTTTACACTCTACCATAACCCTGGTAAATGGTAGTAATAGAAAGGCAGCATGGTATAATGAGAGCACTAGAGATCACTTCAAGGTATCTGGCATCTCAAATCTAAGATAAGAATCAAATTGGAGATCTCAGATTGAATAATAATTGGGTAATAATGATAATAGCTAATAATTGGGTAATAATGATAATAGACAACATTTATAGAGCACCTAGTATGTACCAACTACTGTGCTAGGTGCTTTACAATTATCATCTCATGTGATCCTCACAACCCTGGGAGGGAAGTGCTATTATTATCCCCATTTTACAGAGGAGGAAACTGAAGCAAATAGTGGGTTAAGTTACTTGCCTAGAGTCATAATCTCTTTAATCTCGTTTCCTCATCTGTAAATTGAGAATAACATACTTCTCCTTGTATCACAGGGTTGTTATAAGGTTTAAAATGTGAGATAGTATCTGTAAAAATTCAACTATACAAATGTTTAGAAAGCTAAAAGTTCAAACACTAGTCAAAATATTTCACAAAAATCCAAACTACTTTTCTAATCTTATATTTCACTATTTTCTCTCTAAGCTAAACTATTCATTCTCTTTTCCTGTACAGGTCTATATAACCTTTGTTCACACCATTTTCCATACATGGAATGAAGTCTCTACTCTTTAAAGCCCCAACTATAATCCTACCTCCCTTATATAATTATCTGATTTCACTTGTCAGTAGTAATCTTTTTCTCATTTAAACTAATGCTATAATGTTATTTAAGCAAGTATAGAGATGGTATTGTTACATCTCCATTCTTTATACTTTTCTAGTATGTTTACATTAGACTTTATATGTCTTCTGTATATAAAGATAATTCTCAGTTTCTTCAGAGGAAATATATTTTTTCTTGATATCTGGTGCTAATACACTCAAACAATATCCAAACTACTCATCTGACATATTATTTGGGTGAGGTTCTAGTATCAATTCTGAGAATTTTTTAATCTTTAATTTTTTTAACAAATTTATCTGACAGCCCCTGGAACTTTGATATCACTGCATTTTTAGTGGATAAGCTACCAAAAAATACAAAAAGAAAAGACATAGTAATTACTTTTATTAATAGGATACCAAAGAAGTCATTTTGATTTCTAAAGGATGAATGTTAGTGCTTGGCACATAGTAAATGCTTAATAAGTAAACACTGAAGCTTTTGTCAAACTTAAAAAGCTATCCTTTGAATGAGGGGTGCTTAATGCTTTGACCTACATTTATAACTTCATACTTAATTTTACAACAGACCTGTCAGGCAGTAGTGTTAGACATATTAGCATTTCACTTATAGTGATCCAAGAACCTTAAATTGAATAGGATATTGTGCTAGAAACAGGATTCAGTTTGGCTAAATGAAAACAATCTAGTATATTAAGTATATGAAATAGTAACAGGTAAAAAAATATGGTTGCATATGCAACTTCTCAAAGTTTATCCTTTAACATATAAAACATAGCGATGGGGAAAACTGGACTTTGCTTATTGTTTGGATAATATGAATGATGAATGTTCTAAATCATATTCTATATTAGCACTGCTTTGACTCTTCTATGTACATCTTCCAGCTAAACATTATGGATTTCATTAATTCTATTTCTAACACCAATGAAAATTTTTCTTTAAGCAGAGCATCCATTAAAGCTATAAAGAATCTATGTACATTTCTCATTTAACTAAATTTTATCTTGTACATGATACATTTTGATATCTATCATTTTATTGTACCCTCAAAAGAGGTTGAAAGGATCATTTTACAAATGAAGAAAATGAGGCCCATCAAGGTTAAATGAATCGTTCAAGGTCACATAGACTAGAACCCATTTCTCTTGATTTATAGACCAATTTCCTTCTACTAAATTACAATCTCTATCCCCTGAAATATTTAATTTATTCCTTTTTATAGTCAAAATAACTAAACCTCAAGCCTCCTCCCCACAGCAAAACAGTACACACTGGAATCTCTTAATGAATGCTTTTTCACTTATTCAATAATTGTCATGATTTTGAAGCATAGCCATTTGGCTAGGACTTTTCTTAGTAATGGTACAAAGTTTTACTTTTTTCCCTATTAGCTATTATGTTTCATTTATCACAAATAACAGCCAAGTGAGGAAGAAATTGTAGATGTAAAATCTAGAAAGACAGGTCATCTAAACTGGTTCTCAAAGTGTGGTCCAGTGAATCCTTGAGGACTCAGAAACCTTTTCAAAGAGTCTACAAATTCAAAATTAGTTTTTATTTGTAAAATGGTAAGAACAAAAAGTTTGAGAACCACCTATCTAAAGCAACCTTCCATCTTAGAAATGAAGAAACTGAAGCCCAAAAAGTTTAGAAATTATTCCCCACACAAGCAATAATGGTAGGGCAAGGATTCAAACCTATATCATTATACTCAAAAGCCATCACTATGCTCATACTTCCTTTCCACCTTTCTTCAGCTACTATTTATTTCTTTACTTCAGCTTCATACACAGTTTACTTCCATCAAATATTTAAGGCAGCTCCACGACACTAACAGTTGCTATCTAAAATGCACAACGTAATAAGATGAAAGCAAAATTTGATGTAAAAGCTCCACATTCGGAAGCAGAACTGAAATGGAAACAAAGAAGAGAGAAACATTTAACTAAGACTTTTGTGTGGTCTGAATTCTTTTGGGGCAACGGACCCGCCCCGGTCCTTTCTATAGGAATCTGTGGCGACTTTCCCAGCACTCTCCTATATCGCCTTTTCTAAACAATTACATCACAGGATTTAGGACTAGAAGAGGCTTTAAAAGATTATACCCCTTCAATTTACAGATGAGAGAACTGAGATTAAATGACTTGCCCAAGGTCACCCACGAAGTAATTAATGATGCCGAAATTTGAATTCTGATCTTCAGAGTTCTTTCCACTACATCATCTCCCTTACCAGAAGGGAGACTACTGGAACTTTTTTTTCCACATTTTTCCCCCGGTGTGTGCGCGCGTGTGCGTGTGCGCGCCTACAGATAGCATTACCTCCCAAGGAGCACAGATCCCCAAAGGCCCGGGTTCTTATCTCAAGTAACACCTCATGGGTAGGGAAAGTTGGCAAAATATTTTCTCTTACCTCTAGGGAGAAGAACGAAGGGGAAAGGCTTTAAACCCGACCGAGCGGTAAAGGAGTTAGTACTTTACGTCCTACTTCAGAGCTCCTTACTTCCCCCACCCCCCACCCCCAAGGAGAGAAGAAACAGCCAGTATCGGAAACTCGAGAAAAAGAAAGCGACCCAGGAGTACAAAGGCTGACCTTCTCTTCTCAGTCCTGGAGTTCGGACACAATCCTACTTCAGGGGAACCTGCGAACTTCAGCTTCGGGGTGGCACAAAACCAACCTTTTCCTTACTGGGGCTGAGGCGTAAGCAATTTGCTAAACGGGTCAAGGACTCTCTCAGCCCCAAGTTAAAAGCCCAGAAGTAGTCTACACCTTCCAGTCCCTAAACCCGGGCAACTGCTGGAAGGGAGCTCTCTTCAGCAGCGTAGGAGAAAACAAAAACCAAAAGACAAAAACGTGTGGCTTGCAGTTTCGGGGCACCGGCTGTGCTACCTTCTCGTCCCCGAATGCCCAGCCAAGACACGTTTTGCCCCACCGTGAGCTACCTGAGCTTGGGCTTTCCGCGCCCCCAGCCACTGACCTCTCCGGAAAGAAAGCGAAGAAAGACACTTACCAGGCATGCACTCCCCCACCTGAGAGGGGCTTCTCGCTGCCGCAGCTCCTAGCTCAACCTCGCGCGCCGCCCGCCCCGGGGATGGGTGAGCAGCTCGCGCCTCCCCCCAGCCCGTCCGCCTTCCGGGCGGGGGAGGGGGGGAGCTGCAGGGAGGGGGAAGCTGCGCCCGCACCTACTCAAGCGAAACAACCCAGCTGGGGCCGCCTCTTCCCAGCCCCACCGAACGTCCAGTCCGCCCGCCAGCCCCGCAGCATCCCCGGCCCCCAGCACCCCCACCGCGCCCTGCCCCACCCACGCCTGGCTATCGGGTACTCTCCCTTCCCCTAGTTTTAACTTCTCTGCCCTTCTAAGCTCTCCGAAATTCGGGGCCAAGTTTCTCCCACCTTGAAAAGTTCGCAGATGGGAGAGGGGAAATCTTAAACCCACTTCGGGCGCCCCCTGGCCCCTAGCTATCTGAGGGCAGCTCTGCTGGGAAGCGCGACCTCTCCCGACTCTGCGACTCGCGACAGTGTCCTCCCCCCTCCAGTCCTCAGCCGCGCGGGCCAGCGAGGTTTGTCCGCTGCGCTCCTGTTCCAGCCAAGCACCGAAAAGGAGAAGAGGAGGAGGAACAGCAGCGGGCGGGGAAAGGGGTGGGTGGGTGGGTGATGTAGATCCCCTCTCAACTACCGGCAGTGTGGCAGTGCAAATAAAACCGCTTCTGGGGATTTCTGAGCTATTTATTTTCCTCTACACGTGAAACAAAGACTGTTTCTCCCCTATCAGTTTGAATGTAATAACTATTACGGTCTATATTCTGAGCACTATGGAATCATCTAATTGTGTGCGCCTTAGCCAAATTCTTCCACAATCATTTTTTGTTATGATTAAAACCTTCAGTTGATAGGGACCGCAAACCTAAAAGTACCTCTTTGTGACAATGAAAGAACATTACATTTTTATAACGTCTTCAGATTTTCATAATGCTTGCTTTATCAGTTTGTTTCGACTCTATACCTGCCCTCTTGCCACTAAGCCATGCTACCTAGATAAAGTTAATTTATCATTTATAATTTGATTACTGAGTATGTGTCACTGTACAATGTAAAGTCTTAACTCCTCTACTAATTTTGATTTTAAGAAATGTTTTCAAATTTCAAAAAAAAAAAAAAAAAAGTTTGCTTCAGAATAGCTCTGTACCACGTGTACCAATAATCCCCATATTACAGATAAGGAAATTCAAGCCCAGAAAAGAGGCTTGCTTAAGGATCACGTGGCTATTTAAGTGTTAGAATTAGAACTTAAATCTTTTGATTCCAAGACCAGTACACTTTCCATTCCCCGAGGGTCTTCCTCCTAGATAAACTTTATAGAGATTAGTGCTTTAAGTTTAGAAAGTACTTTAGCACGGTTATCTCTCATCTAATAATAGTATTGATAGTAAAAGGCCACTGATAAATAACAAAGTTTGCAAGACTCGTTTGGGTACATTATCTCATTTGATTCTCAGAATATCTGTAAGGCAAACCCTAGAATTACAACTATCCCCATAGTATCTATCTTTGTAAGGTGGCCATGGATTCTGTTAAGTTTAAACGGACACAAGGGATTCGTATTTAGACGTAAGGACGCAAATTCACTCTTTCTTTACTGATGGACGCCCTCATGGAGAAGGTATGCAATTTCTAAAACTTCTGGAAGTGAAAGTGGTAACCTGGACGAAGAGAGCTTTCTGGGAATACAACGAATCCTCAGAAGTGGACTGGAGTGCATAATGGGACTAAAAAGACATTAAGAAATTGAATCTAATAGAAGAGGAAGGGACAAGCTCTAGTACCGGAAACAAATGAAGTAAAGTGGTCCAATTTGGCCTCTGAAAAACTTTGAAGTAGAGATGAGGAAGCTCTTGAACCTGACTAGAAGTATAATGGAAAACCATAGTCATATTCTAAATTGGGAGTAAGAGCTATAACAAATCTTCATTTGTAAATTTAATGAGTGACATATTGTGAAGAAAGACAAATTTGGTCATTTAAAATAGAGATGTTTTCTTTAAACTCATTGAGCTCTTGAAAGTCATATGTAAATCAAATCTCATGCACTTTAAAATATAAATCCATTGCTAGTGCTCCAGTTTAAATGCAAATCTTTTTGTAATGGATATGTCTCCAAATTTTTTTAAGCTTTTCAAATTTCTAGGCTTTTTTTTTTAACTTTAAGTTGACCAAATCTAGTACTGTTACAGAATCAGAGAAAGAAAATTCAGAAGTCTCCTAGATCAACCTGGACCTGAATGGGCATTCCCCTCTCTCTTTCACATCCCTGCCAAGTGATCATCCAGGCTTCATTTGAAGATGCAGTGAGGGGCAGCTCATCGGGAGGTGGCTGATTTTGTATAACTTGAATAGAATTTAAGAATCTTTCTTTCTTCAACTTTCACCCTTTTGCTCCTCCTTCCACTCTCTGGAGCTATAGAGATCAAATCTAATCCCATTTATTTGAATGCCATGTATGTTATTTCCCCTGCTTCTTCCTCTCTTTAAAAGTTTCAGGAAGTAGTCCTGAGTAATTTGAATAATTCTACCAAAACAACCTTAGGGAAATTGTGATGACTTGTTACAAAAAGTGAAAAAGATAAAATAATATTCTGTAGAGACTAGAGTTATGAGAGGTACTGATGTTGAGGAAGGAGACAGTGTAGAAAGTCACTGCTTGGGGACTAGAGGAGCCAACATGGAATTAAGGTGAAAGATGTATTTATATAGTATAAAGACAAGTGTCTTTCTAAATTCTGAGACAATTCCTATGTGCTATCTCAGGCCACAGAACCCAAATATAAGTGAAAGCTTCAGAATTTGAGATATATGTAGCTTCATTTTGGAGCTGTGATGCAGAAGGACAGGGCAGGGGTTCAAGAGAGGGAGAGAACAATTTGTCTAGGAAAAGGAATTCCTTCCATCTGCTGGGAGCCTGGAAGAACTGCAAGAGGTGTCAACTGCTGGAAAACTAGTACTAGGCTGACAGCCAGAGAAGTCATGAAGGAGAATATTGATAAAAAGGAAGACCTGCCTTCCCTATCATCTCCAAATGAACCCCTACCAAAGACAATAATTAATTAAGAGAATATAAAATTATCTGAGAAGGGTTGTCCAGTAGCAGGCACTGTTTTTCCATGGATTCTCATGAGTTCTATTGATGCTTTAAGCATTGTGAACTTAATGGGCTTGAAAGCAGAGTTAGTGACTTATACCATGAATGCATGGAGGAGTGTCTGATACTATTCTTCACCTATTATTTTTAGTGGCAATTATAAGCCAAAAAAAGGAGAAAATTCCATAACACCTCTCATGAAAAGCTTGCATCCATCTTCCATACAAGTCTTTCAAATATTTAAAGACCATGGTTATGCCTTGAATAAGTCTTTCAATCATATTAGAGTATCCAAAATTCAAATTCAATTCAAAAGATATTTATTAAGAAGTAATGGGAGAAAAGTGAAATGAACAGAACCAAGAAAATTATTTGTATTATAACATCAATATTGTAAAAATAATAATAATAATTCCAGAAGACAGTGAAGAAGAAGGTACCTGTTAGAAAGATGATCAACATGGACATTTGTTTTACTTGAGAATACTTATATGATTTAAAAAAAACTTCTAGGGTGTTTTTTTTCTTGCTTTCTTCCTTCTTTCTTTTGTTTTCCCCCTCCTCCCCTCCCCCATCCCTGCCATGGGTGAGATAATGTGAAAGGGAGGAAAATGCCTGATAAAAAAGAAAAATACATTTTGAAAAAAAAATGTATATTTAGAAAACATAAAAGGAAAAACAATTTTAAGAAATTAGTGAAAGAGCATTAGTCTTTGGAGTCCTGACCCTATTCTTGAATCCTGACTCTATTCACTTGTTTCTTTTGTGACTCTGAACAAGTCACTTAATAATAACAACTGACAATTATATTGCACTTTATTTATTACATTATCTCATTTGATCTTAACAACAACCCTGTAAGACAAGTACTTCACACATTATTAACTTTATTTTTAGAGAAAAGGAAACCAAGACTGGAAGATATTATTATGTGATTTTTCCCCAGGAACACATAAATAGTGTCTAAGGCATTTCTTCAACATGAGGTCTTCCTGCCTTCAAGTCCCCAGCTCTAGCATTATACTAACAAGTATAATATTTAATGATATCTATTTGACAAGATTACTGTGAGAAAATCACTTTGTTAACAGAGATGTACTGGAACTAGCTCTAACTGATTTTTAATAGACTGTTAAATTTTCAGTGTGAGTATCTATACCTCAGAATTATCAGTTGCTTCAAATCAGGACTTATTATTTTTTTGCTTTGTTGATCAGTTACATTTAGAAAATGTTAATAATTTGAATTAAACTTAAAAGTATGTGTATATATAATCTTCTCCTCCACACCATCTCTCCTTCCACCACCCCCCAACCAGTAATTAAATATTTACCAGCATACCAGTTTTTTTTTCTCTATAAACATGGCTTGTGCTCAATCAGAGGGCAGTTGAAGGTTCAGGGAGTGATATCATCCCCAAAATGGAATCCTGGTGACTGAAAGCTGATGAAGATGATGATGAGGTCATTTGTAAAGCACTCTAAATTTTACAAAATGTTTTCTATTCATTATCTCATTTGAACCTTCTAACACCTCTGTCTGTAACCCTTAAAGGACTATTTAAATGTCAGGTTATAATAAACTAGAAAAGATTTAATACAAACTAGATAAAGGCTCATGGTCAAAAGGTTAGCCACCAATTGATGTTTGTTGTTGTTGTTTTACAAGTGATACTCATAAAATCAACTTACTAGGAGGTTTTGATCTTTATTAATACAACAAGCATTCCTACATATCAAATCATGTCTTTTAAATATTGAACTATATGTTATAGTTGAGTTTTTGTCACTATTGTTTTTTTTTTTTTAAGAAATGGTCATAGAAAAATATTTGGGTAGTAATAATTAGACACTTAGACATATCAATTCTGTGATTATATATCCATTGTTAAAATTTTGCACTGTGCTCATTTGCAAGCACATTGGGTTAAACCAGATATAGGCTACCTTTAATTGCTTAAGTCTGACAGGCTACAAGTAGATACGGATTTATGGATTATTGTTTGAAGAAAATGTTTTTGTTTTGCCTTCGGGGGCCAGATCTTGTAGCTTTAAACTATATGCTAGTTAAATTTATAATTCCATGGACTTATTTATGGTGAACCATTTAATTAAAAAAAAACTTTATAAAGTCATAGAAGGTTCATATTCGTAAAAACCTTAGAGAACGTTTAATATAACATTACTCTTTTAAAAACAGTTAATAACAATGAAACTCAAGGGGACAACTAACTTGTGCCTGTATTTCCACAATGTCTTCATTCTCCCCTGAGGAGTTTATCCTTAGATTCTGTTTCAAAACCCTGATGAAGGATTATTATTGACTTATATATCACATCACATGTGTCTTCCAACAGTAGACTGATGGGAAAAAATGCAATATCAGAAGAGTCAAAGGAAATAGTTGCCAGAGAAAAGCAGAAAATGATTGATTGTTGCTATGTATATCAATTGATTTTAATACAATGTACTACATTTCAAACGTTCTTTAAATCCTGTTCAGTTAAAAAGAAACAAAATGTCTCTCAACCCAAAAATGATCTTTCTTGTTTCTTAAAATGTAGGTGTTTAACTTTTATCCATAAAAAATGATTATTTACAATAACTAGAAAAGTTTAAATATTATGTAGATATATTATAATCAGTGGTATATCTGGGGAACTCAGAAGCTGGCATAAGATAGCCCAGTGGCCTGTTTGCAATTACTTGTCCTAGAAGTACCTTTCCCTTCACTTAAATCACATTAAACTATGCCTAGGCTAGCACCATTACCTAATTCTTTGGCAGGCAAGAACATATGAGTAGGTAGAGTAGCCAAGATTAAGAGAGGATCCCTAAAAAGATATAATGGATGGTTAAGTAAGAAACCAAGATTAGGGTTGGGTATAAAAAAATAGAACTGTTGAGCAATAGGGCTGAAAGCTGAAAGAATTGCTACTAAGGGGACAGTGAGGAGGAAACCAGCTTCCTTCCTTGATTTCTTTCCATTCCCACTTCCTCCTTTCCATCTGATAAATGAGGGCATTAGAGTACATTAGAGCATGATCTTTAAGGTCCGTTATAGCTCAAAATCCTGTATGATCATTTTTCCCTTTCCTCATTCTGTCATACTTCTCTTTAGTACCATAAGGACTGAAGTGAGGTAAAAAGTATAGCAGTTAAAAAAGGTATTCAAATTGAAATATAGGATCATGAAATTGTATCATCCTTGAAGGTAAGGGATGTAAATGTTAAGGTATTTGCTTGAGGTCAGAAAAGAATTATGAACCTGTGGTTTCAGGAAAAATCAGGAAGGAGGAGAGAAATTCCTAGGGTCAAGAGGAAGGGGAAAGGATTTCCTATACCAGGCAATTGGATTGTATTTTTTAATGTAAAATATGTAAATTGGATTTCTGTCCATTATGTTTTTGCATATATACTATTTATTCTTCATAAAATATATCTAAACTAATCCAGAGACTACTGTGAAGTAATAAACACACACATTCTCTTCTTTCCTCCCTTTCTTCTTTCCTTTTTACCTCCTCCTTTCCTCCCTCCTTCCCTCCCTTCCTTCCTTTCTCTCTATCTCTCTGTCTCTCTTTCTGTCTGTCTCTGTCTCTGTTTCTCTATCTCTGTCTCTGTCTGTCTGTCTGTCTCTCTATTTCTCTCACTCTCTCTTTCCCTCCTTCTCTCTCATAGAGTGGATCTCCCACAAAGGACTACCTCAGGTTCAAGATATTCTATAGGTCTATTTCTACTAAAAAAAAAAAAAAAAAAAAAAAAAAAAAAGCTCATGAGCCCAGCCAACAAATTTTTCTTTATTAATTAGCCTGAGGACAAAATTAATTCAAACCAAAGGCATTTAATGAAATATCATAGGAACAAAAAAAAAGCAATAAATTATTCCTTACCATAAATCTGAAGTGTACTCTTTCCCAAACATTATCATATATACAAGAAGAAGTACACATAAGAAGATTATGTTTGCTGGAGGATTTGAAAGGGCAAACTTCCAAATTCCAAAACTTCAAAGCTACTTTTTTTTTCCTGTTGATGCAATCATATTGCACCTTTCAGGCTTGTTCCTTGCTAGATTCACACAAAGCCAGATTTAAAACTGAATTCTCTTGAATTCAATACTAGTATTCTTTTCACTACTTCTTCTATTTCCCAAATTAATCTACTTCTCTACATATTAGTCCTTTTGTTTCTCATTATTCAGCGATTGAAATAAGATAAAATATTTATCTTATATTTCAATGACAAAATGATATTATGCTCTTTTATCCACCCAGGATTTATCATGGTTGCTTTCCTGAAATAATACTTAAATTTTTATTTAACTGAATAGTATGTTATGTATGATTCACATATATTATAGTTTATAGTATTATGAAGGCCTGACCTTGATATTACTTCTGTTTGTGTTGTATTTATTCTTACTGCCTTTATGTGAAAGAATATAGGAGATGGCTACAATCTTATGAGCTTTGAAAGATCAAAACAGAAAGTATGAAAAACTAGAGTCCAAGCTATGATTTATAGAAGGCTGAACAATGATGAGGCAGTTGTTCAGATCTTTCAGACCAATTGACTTGATCCAACTCAGTGGAAGTACAGAAATACAGATTTTCCCATCCATCAATTATGCTGCCTTTGGGAGTAAATTTAGTGTGATGAACCTTCTTGACTTGAGCCCACTCTCTCTAGGGACTGAGATGTTATTACAGGGAAATAGGCATTGAGGAGAATGGTTTATAATTTCTTTTTGCTATATCTTTGAAGTAAATATCCCTTTGTAAAAACCTAATTGATATTAATTGGCTAAGAACATACCAAAATGAAGTCTATGCTTTAGGAAAAGGCCCTCCATTACTTCTTGAGGATGTTCTTAGAAGAGCAATTCTTAACCTGAGGTTAATTATTAAGGTATCCATGGATAGGTAGATTTCAGGGGATCTATGAACTTCAATGGAAAAAATACATATTTTTTTATTTATGCAAATCTCTAAAATTTTGCATTTCCTTCAATTATGAATATTTTTCAAAATTTCCTTGAGGAGTCCGTGAAACAAACAAACAAAAATTTAAGAATCTCTGCCCAACAACCTTGAGAGGAAGAGCTGTCTAATTCTGAGAGAGTCATTTTAAAGTCTCATTAAGTAGTAAGATCCTTCTTAGGTATCAAGAAAGGTTAACCAATACACAGAACACATGTTCCATTGATATCCATGCAATGTTAAGAAAGCTAAGTGAAGATTGCCATCATATTGAGTGAGCTCCTATGATAAATTTATGAAAAGATTAAGATGAAAAGGGGCAGGGAAAGGCAGTGATCAATTTTTGGAAGGAGTTCAAAGATCAATGAAAGCTCAAAGAAGTAAAATTATTGGCAATTCCAATATTTTTGCATGTGGTTTACAATGGTGAATTGTTTTTAACAGTAATATTAGCAAAATTGAATTAATATAATTAAACCAATGTTTCATGGGGACCTGCTATGTCAGTAAGCACTGTGGAGATACAACGATCAATAATATGGGATTTCTGTACTTAAGGAGCTTACAGTTAACTAGGGCTTAACAGGTACAAAAATAATGTTAATACATAGTAAAAATGAAAAGTGTGAAAAAAAAAAAAGCAGTGCACACAAAGTGCCATGGGCATTCAGAGGAGGAAGATTAGTTAAGGAGACCAAATAAGGTTTCATGGAAAAAGTGATTGCTAAGCATATTATACAACACATAGTATACATTAATTGACTGATTAGCAAACTTGCTTTATGCCACAGGAAGACACATTTTTAGGCAGAGATTTGTGAAAGCTCTTCTACAATTTCAGTTATAATCTTATGATTTAAAAATGATAATTTCAGATATTTTTTAGGAAGAAACTTTATATTTCTTCTATAGAGATCAAATTTCAACTTATTCAGTTTCATATTTGTGAATGCTATGTTCTCTTTTTTATAATCACAACTCACCACAGAATGAAACAAAGCATACAATTATTTCCATGCACATTTTTGCTGTTATCTATCAACAAAACAAAACACCAAGATAAATAAGAGAGAGACCAGTAGTTCAGTCACTCTGAACCTGCAGAATCTCCTAACAAGCTAATGTGATCAAGTGTAGCAGCAGTCTAATGAAATGCACCCATAATAATGCACAAGCCAACAGACCCAATCTGGGGCAGGAATTTTTTTAGCTCAGACCAGGAGAGCACTGAACAGACCTCTTCTTGAATCACACCAATTTGGGAGCACTTAAAACTTGCAGACTCCCTAACTGAGCTGCAGAAACAGAAACAGAACAGAAAACAGAAAAAAAGAACAGAATCTCAAGCCAGGGATCTACCTCAGAAATGAGCAGTGCCCAAGACTAACATAAAATACAAAATCAAGAAAAAGGATGGAAGAATAAGCAAACAAAGAAAGTATCTAAGCACAAAGAAGCTCAATATATATGCTCAGAAGAAAACAATGACTTAAAAACATTTACAAGCAGTGTAAAAAAAAAAATGTAGAATGGCCACAAGCCCAACAAGAATTCCTATAAAAATTAAAGAAAAAAAATAAAAAACAGTACTAACATTTGTTAAAATACAAATAAGAATGGTAGAGGGAAAATGGCAAAAGAAATGAGACCTATGCCAAGAAAGTTATGAAAAGAGAATTAACATTATATTTCAGGATATTATAAAAGAAACTGCCCGGATATTTTAGAACCATAAGGCAAAGTAAAAATTGAAAAATGCACAGGTCACCTCTTGGAAGAAACCCAAAAATGAAAACCCTCAGCAATATTACATCTCAAGAGCTTTGGGGTCAAGAAGAAAATACTGAAGCTACTCAGAAAGACTATTGTAGAGACAGTCAGGTTCACACAAGATTATCAGTCCTACCTTGAAAGGAACAGAGGACCTGGAATATATTCCAGATGGCAAAGAATCTAGGATTACAACTAAAAGAATACTCTACCCAGTGAAACTGAGTAGACTTCTTTGTTGTTGTTCAGTCATTTCAGTCATTTCTGACTTTTTGTGATTCCATTTGGAGTTTTCTTAACAGATACTAAAGTTGGTTTGCCATTTTCTTTTCCAGCTCATTTGACAGATCAGGAAACTGAAGCAAAAAATAGGTTAAGTGACTTGCCCAGGATCATATAACTAGCAGGTGTCTGAAGTCATATTTGATCTCAGGAAGATGTCTTTTTGACTTCAGATCTGGCACTGTCTCCACTGTACCATCTATTGCCCAGAGAAATTATTCAAAATGGATAATTTATGAAATAGAGAACTTTCATGCTTTCCTGATGAAAATATCAAAGCTGAATAGAAATTTTCATATTCAAATATAGAACTTGAAAGAAGCATAAAAAAGTAAACACGAATAAGAAACCATAACAAACTAAAAACTGTTAACTACTTATTTTTGTAGGGAGAGGTAATATGTGTAACCTCTCAGGATTTCATCATCACCAGAGATTTTAGAGAACCTAATTAGAAAGAAGGCTTAAGTCTGATTTTGTGATGTTTGGATACTTTTTTAAAAGAGGTATGAATGGAAAGAATGAATGGATATAATTACCCCCATATAAATTAGGAATGTAAAGAAAGTTTATACAATGGAGGAGAAAGTGGGGTACAACAGTTGAACCTTACTCTTAGCTCAACTAGTTCAAAGAGGAAAAAACATACATACACACAGGTATAGAAATTCATTTTATCTAACAGGTATATAGTGGAAAAGGATTTAAGAGAAAGAGGTGGAGAATAAGAGAGAGGGTAGATTAAAAGAAGTAGGAATCAGAAGCAAAACAGACTCTTAAAGAGAGATAGGAGAGGGTAAAAAAAAGTGGATAAATTTAAGAGAATAGGAGAGAGGGAAATTCACATTTAACAATCATAACTGTGTTATAGCTTAAATATATAGTCCTAAAGTTTTACAAAATGCTTTGCATATTTTGTCTCATTTAATCCTCACAACAACCATAGGAAAAATTATCTAAGTTTCAGTGCTATAGGCCATTTTAAACTATAAGTTACAGGGAAAGCATTGATCTCCATTGGTGGATCAGTAGTAGCTGTGTCTATCAAATCTCAGGACCTGTTTAAAAAAAAAAAAAGAAATCCAAGAATCCTCTGATGTAGGTGCTATTATTATCCCAATTTTACAAAGTGGTGGAAACAGAGGAGTTAAGTGATTTGCCCAGGACACATACAACCAGTGTCTATTCTAAGGTGGTATTCAAAACCAATTCTTTCTGATTCACCATCCACCATTGTAGCCAATATTCCACAATACTCCTTTAGTTAAATATAGTTTTCAAGAAGTAGTTATCAGTTACATTGAGTCATCCAGATTTTCTCATCTGGTCACCAGTGACCAGATGTTGTGACTCTGATAATACAAATTTTCAAAGAAATGCTAAGGGAGTAGTTTTTAGCCTCATTACAAACTTTTTCTCTGTACAAAGATAACTAGTTTTAATGTGGAATAATAGCCTTAAACTCACTTGCAACCAACCTACTTTAACCAACTGAACTAACTGGCCTTTGCAGTTTTGTTCAGATGTTTGAGCATGAAGCATGCAAAGTATGTATGTCCATTTAGTACATTAAAACATCTAGATTGTGCTAATAAAAGTGAATAAATCCTTAAATATTTTCATTGCTACTGTTCAGATTTGAAATTATGCAAATCATATAATTTACTTTTGGCATAAAATTTCTCATATATTAATGCCTATTTTATCAAATAAACCATATTGTCCAAAATATAAAATAATTTAAATCCTTGACCAAATCCCATTTCTGCCTTCCTCACCCATTTTCTAAATTAATATCTTTGTGACAATTTCAGCAGTGAGAATTAGCACCATACATCTTAACATGTCTTTTCCCAAAAAGTTCTGGGGCAGAGTAAAATGGGTTAATAATGTTTTGGTTTTACTGTGTTTCTATCATTAGAGGGGAAAAAAAAAACATTTTCTCTGAAGTCTAACACTAATTATCTGTTAAGTGCCTTGCCTCAGAAGAGCAAGAATCTGGAGGAGATAAATGAGAAGGGAGATAGATCCTGAACCCAGAGGGAATAATGACTACAAATAGAGAAGAGACCAACTCAACCTCATGAAAATACATTTATTAACTTTACACAACTGGGACTCTAAATTATGGGTCAGTTTAAATTACCTGGAAAATTGTTTGGATTTTGTCAATCAGAGTTACAATGCTATGATGTTAGCACTTACAAGGAATATTAGCTACCTAGCAAAGTTCACTTTCTTTAACTCAGTGCTTGTTTTCTTCTGTTGGAGTTAATGTTTAATGGGTACATACACTACCAAGTAGGAGTTTTCCATTGCTGATGGGGCTGAATAAGGAGAAAGAGAGGGAGGGGCAGAATTGCCATAATGACTCCAATAGGAAGCAGAAAAAGACGCAGAATTAACAATCATCTTTCAGAAAAGGCGACAGAGGATAAAACCAAGAGGTAGAGGGTAGATATACATAAGTGAAGATCTGTATGATTATGAGTTTTTCTTAACTAGTGGCATATCCTGGCTTTTGAGCATTGATTTGGAAGTCACTTTTGACCTATAACTTCTCTCAGATTGATTTATTCTCAGACCATAGCTCTGTTATGCTTACCAAAGGAATCAACAATAGACTCAAGACATCGGTACTTGCACGAAAGCACCATGCCACCATCATCAGTGATGAATCCTGATAAAGTCAAACTAAACTTTTAAGACCTGAAGACCCTCATCATCAATGTGCCAAAAAACGACAAGCTTATAATTCTGGATGACTTTAACGCAAGAGCAGACATAGACTATTAGACATGATAGAAAGTTATTGGGAGGAATGGAATAGGAAACACGGACAGCAACGGTCACTTACAACTGAAGACTTGTGTTTCTCATGACCTTCTTTTCACCAACCCTATATTCTTTTTATCTAAATGCAAAAAAAAAAAAAAAAAACTTTGTGGATGTATCCTCACAGAAAACACTGGCTAATAGACTATGTCATCGTAAGGAGAAGAGATTGACAGAATGTGAGCATGACATAGGCCATGTGTGGGATAGAGTGCCAGATTGATCATAGACTTATTCCCTTCAACCTGAATATTTGCTTTCAAAAAAGCAAAGGTCTCGAGGCAAGACAACTAGCAGAAGACTTAATGTCAAAAGATTAGAGTGCTTCTCTGAAAAGGAATAGCTTGTTGATAACTTGGAGGGAAAGCTGAGTCATCACATAGTTGGCAACAGTGGAACAGAAAAAAAAAGTAGGCAGCTTTCAGAGATTTGGTGTACATTTACTCACCTGGGCCAGAACACTTGCAAGCATCAAGACTGGTTTGACAAAAAATGATAGGGAATTTTTTTTTCCTATCATAGCTTTTTATTTACAGGTTATATGAATGAGTAATTTTACAGCATTGACAATTGCCAAACATTTTGTTCTAATTTTTCTCCTCTTTCCCCTCACCCCCTCCCCCAGATGGCAGGTTGACCAATACATGTTAAATATGTTCAAGTATAAATTAAATACAATATAAGTATACATGTCCAAACAGTTATTTTGCTGTACAAAAAAAAAATCAGACTTTGAAATAGTGTACAATTAGCCTGTGAAGGAAATCAAAAATGCAGGCAGACAAAAATAGAGGGATTGGGAATTCTATGTAGTGGTGGTTCATAGTCATGTCCCAGAATTCTTTCCCTGGATGTAGCTGGTTCAGTTCATTACTGCTCTATTGGAACTGATTTGGTTCATCTCATTGTTGAAGAGGGCCACATCCATCAGAATTGATCATCATATAGTATTGTTATTGAAGTATATAATGATTTCCTGGTCCTGCTCCTTTCATTCAGTATCAGTTCATGTAAGTCTTTCCAGGCCTTTCTGAAATCATCCTGCTGGTCATTTCTTACAGAACAATAATATTCTATAACATTCATATACCACAATTTATTCAGCCATTCTCCAACTGGTGGGCATCCACTCAGTTTCCAGTTTCTGGCCACTACAAACAGGGCTGCCACAAACATTCTTGCACATACAGGTCCCTTTCCCTTCTTTAAAAAATCTTTGGGCTATAAGCCCAGTAGTGACACTGCTGGATCAAAGGGTATGCACAATTTGATAACTTTTTGAGCATAGTTCCAAATTGCTCTCCAGAATGGCTAGATGTGTTCACAATTCCACCAACAATGTATCAGAGTCCCAGTTTTCCCACATCCCCTCCAACATTGCGCATTATCAGAAGTCGTTAAATGAGAAACAAGAACTCCACAGGGTTTATCAGAAAAGTTCACCTGTCTCTAAGAAGGCAGCATTTAATTCCATCAAAAATAAAAGTCCAAGCAAAGCTTAGAAAGACGCAAGATTCTTGACTCAGTAAGAAGACAGATAACAGTCAGTTTTATGCTGATAGTAACAATCCAAAGGACTTTTGTGATGCTCTTTAGGCTATTAGTGGACCAACAATCTATGGTTCATCTCAAGTACTCAATACTGATGGAGCCACATTGATTACTGATAAGGATATGATCCTGGAGAAATGGACTGAACACTCCATAGTTTCCTCAAAATATTATTATCAATCATTGACCATATGCCTCAGGTTGAAATCAATCCCTCCTTAGCTGAACTTCCAAATGAAGAAGAAGTTTTGAATCCAGGCAAAGTGCTTGGTACTGATTTTATCCCAGCTAATATTTACAAGGCAGTGTCCCCTGCTCACACAAAAGCTAATTTAAAAATTTCCCAATTATATGAGAAGACATTATCACCCAGGAGTTCAAGGATGCTTTCATTGTCCATCTCCATAAAAGAAAAGGAAATGGATCATTCTGTAACAATCACAGGGAGCTCTCTCTCATCATTATTTACTTATAAGAGTTTTGCTGGAAGCTTCCTTTAGTCTAATCTAGTCTTTCCCCTAGTCATCTACATGAGAACATGATTTCAGAAAGGGCTGAGGAACGGTTCATGAGGTGTTTCTGGTGCAATAATTCCAGGCAAAATGCCAGAAACAGAATAATAACAAAGAACATAAAACATTTGTTGATCTAAGGCCTTCAATAAGTCAGTCATTAGAGCTTGGGGAAAATTATGGCAAAATTTTGTTGTCCAAAGAAGTTCATCAGTTTTGCACATCAGTTTCATGACTGCATACTTACTACCCATGTTCTGAATAAGAGACAATGCTCTAGAGCTTTTCCAGTCACCAGTGAAATGAAACAAGGCTGTGAGTTTGCTCCCATTCTTTTTTAGTGTGATGTTTTCAACAATCCTTCAATGAGGATGAAAATGGCATCAAAGTCAGCTATCAAAATAATGGTAAATTATTTAACTTGAAAAAGGTACAAGCCAAGACTATATCTAGTCTATAGATAGATAGATAGATAGATAGATATTTTCTGCTGCTTGTGCTAATTTTGGCCTAACAATTAACACCAAGAAAACACAGGTTCACCACCAGCTAGTACCACACCATCCATATCTGGAAATTGGTTATAGCAAATGGAGAAATAAGGAATGCTATGAATAAGTTCACTTACTTTGGCAATATACTTTGCAGGGACATACACATAGATGATGATGTTGACCCACATATTGTCAGAGCTAACTCAGGGTTTGGGAAGCACCAAAGGAAAAGCATAGAAGAGGTATTAGTCTACTAAACTAAAGAGCTACAGCACTATTGTGCTGACCACATTGTTGTATACCTGTATGGAACTTGGACAGTGTACTAGTGCCATGATAGGCAACTGAAACTCTTCCATTTAAATTGTCTTAGGAAGATTCTGAAGATCACTTGGAAAATTTAGGTCCTCAGGTCCTTTTTTGAACTGAACCGTCAAGTATTCAATCTCTATTGCACAATTCCTGTGGGTTTGTCACTTTGTTCAAATGCCAACTGTACATTTGCCTAAAAAACTTTTACAGAGAACTCATACAAGTGCTCAAAGGGAATCAGAAGAAATAAGAGCTCCCAGGGTCTCCCTGAAGAACTTTGAAATCAACTGCATGATCTGGAAAATACTGGCAAAGGACTGCCTAGCATATCATGCTCAAATCAAAGAAGGTACTGTGCTCTATGAGCAAAAAAGAATTGTAATAGCTTAAAAGAAATGTGAGATGTGCACATTTAGAAATATTTCCACTCCAAATATTCATGTAGATTGTTTGTGCTTGACCTGTGCTAGAGCTTTCCAAAACTATATTGATCTGGCCACTGTATTTTGACTGTAATATAGTGATGCCATTTTGGTCCTCTTCAAGAATGAAGGACAACAGCCAACATATATTCTCTCATTTGATGCTCATGATAGCTCTAAGAAGTAGATGCTAATTATTATTCCTGGTTTACATATGCATAAATGAAGGCTGAGTAAAGTTCCATATCTTACACAGATTTACACATCTATTAAGTGTCTGAAGTAGGATTGGAACTTACATCTTCTTGATTCTGACTAAAGAACTTTAGCCACATTGCTACTACCATGTGCTCTTAATTTTAAAGAGCTAGGAGAAAAAAACATAACAAAATTAATCTGGAAGAACAAAATATCAAAAATATCAAGAGAAATAATGCCAAAAGTAGGAAGGTGGCACTAAAAACTTCAGATATCACACAATTCTACAAATCTGTAATTATCAAAACAATCTGGTACTGGAAATAGAGTGGTATAGATGTGGAATAGATCAGGTACACAATACACAATAAATAATGATAGCAATCTAGTGTTTGATAAATCCAAAGATCCAAGCTTCTGGGACAAGAACTATTTGACAAAAACTGTTGGGAAAACTGGAAAACAGTTTGGTAGAAACTAGGTATAAACCAACATCTCATACTATGTATCAATATAAGGTCAAAGTGGTTATTTGATTTAGACGAGACTATGGACAGATTTGGGGAATATAGATTACTTTACCTGTCAGATCTATGGATAAGAAAAGAATTTAAAATCAAATAGGATTTAGAGAACATTACAAGAGATAAAGTGAATAATTTTAACAAAATTAAATTTTAAAAATGTTTTACACAAACAAAATCAGTGTAACCAAGATTAAAAGAAAAGAGGAAAGTTGGGAGGATATTTTATAGCATCTCTGATAAAGATCTCATTTCTTAAATATATAGTGAATGAGTCAAATTTATAAGAACACAATTCATTCTCCAATTGGTAAATGGTCAAAAATATGAATAGACAGTTTTCACATGAAGAAATCAAAACTATCTATAGTCATATGAAAAAATGTTCTAAATAACTATTTATTAGAGAAATGTGAGGTGCCACTTCATATCTAATCAGATTGGCTAATATTATAGAAAAGGAAAATGATAAATGTTGGAGGTAATGTGGGAAAATTGGAACACTAATGCATTGTTGATAGAGTTGTGAATTGATCCAACCATTCTTAAGAGCAATTTAGAATTATAACAAAAGATGATAAAACGACATAAACTCTTTGAACCACTAGTAGAGCTATACTCCAAAGAATTTTTTTTAAAGAGAAAGGACTCATATTATTAAGAAATATGTCTAAGAAAAGAATCACTCCCTAATAGACAAATTTTCTCAAAGGAAGAAATCCAAGCTATTATCAGCCATGTAGAGGAGAAGAAGGGGAGGAAGTACTTTAAATCACTTGTAATTAAAAAAATGCAAATTAAATCAACCCTGAGCTTCCACCTCACACCTATCAGATTGGCAAAGATGACAAAAGATGCAAAAGGTGATTATTGGAGGTCCTGGGAGAAAACAGACACACTAAGACACTGATGGAAGAGCTGTGAACTGGCCCATTCATTATGGAAATTAATTTGGAAATATTCCCTAAAAGTCACTCAACTATGCATGCACTTTGACCCAATAATACCACTAATAGATCTATATCTTTAAAAAAAAAAGATAAAATAGAAAGGACTTATGCATGCAAAAATATTTATAGCAACTCTTTTTTTGTTGTTGTTGTTAAAACAAAGAATTGGAAAGTTAGAGGAAGTTCATCCAATGGGGAAATGCCTGAACAAGTTATGATATATTAATGTAATTGAATATTGTTGTGCCACAAGAATAACAAAAGGGACAATTTCATAGAAACCTGAGAAGGCTTGTATGAACTGTACAGAACGAAGAGAGCAGACTCTGAGGAATGAGTCATTCAATACAATATTTTAAGGAAAAACAGCTTTGAAAGACTTAAGAACCCTTATCAATGTTAATAACTAATAATTATTCTAAAGGACTAAAGATGCTATACATTTTCTTACAGAGTGAGATATGTAGTTTTGGACATAACGTGGAAATTTTTCTTAACTATGTATATTTGTTTTCTTTACTGTTTTTTCTTTTCTTTACTGTTTTGTTTTTTTTTTTTTTTCCCACTTGGGCAGGTGGGACTTGAGAGAAGAGTGACTAGCCATAAAATTTTCAAAAGAAAATGTTAGTGAAATTTTTTTTTCCACAGAAGAGAACAAAAAGAAGTCCATAAGGAGGCAAAGACAAGCAGAAGTTTTAAAAGTATCATGTTGAATTTATTTAATTATAAGAAAAAGCAAGCTATATAGGAAAGATATAGTTTCATATAAAATCCTTTTCTTTGTTCTATTTTGCATAAAGAAATGTTTGTTTTATTTAGTATTTTTCAAGTTCATAATGAAATTAATCTTAATTTTTAAAAGAATGTTTGTCTGTGGAGTCAGAAGACCTAGATTTATATGCTACCTCTGACACTACCTATGTGATCTTGGACAAGTTATTTACTCCCTAACCCTCAATTTGCTCATTTGTAAAATGAGCATTTAGGACTAACTGGCCTCTTAGGTCTTTTCCAGCTCAAAATCTATGGACTTGACCAGTGATTTTATGGGGATAGGTACCTCAAGATGAAAATTTTCCTCTAACTAGAGAGTCGTACCTTCTCTGAAGATTGTATCTTTAAAGAGTGGCCTGGCACATCAAGAGGGCAATTGAGTTGCCTAGGATCATACAATCTATATTTTATAAAAGTGGGATTTGAACCCAATTCTTACTGACACCAGACCAGTTCTTTAGCCTGTGGCACTATGTATGACCTAGAAAAAACCTGCTGTTAAAAGTAATAAGGAAGTAAGTAGATATCATGGCTTTGTTAAACTTTTAAAGTAAATTAGTACACTAACAATTAAATTAGTACTTGTGAAGAACCTAAAAATCCATGCATCTTTTTCTATTTTTCTACCATTCTCCCATGGGCAAGATAGAAACAGTAATAGAATGAATAGAATTGAAACTAGGTTTTTTCTTATTTCATGGATCATCATTACTTTGGGGTCAATTTTTTGATAATAAGCCTTTCCATATTTAACTAGGTCCATCTTCAGATAGTAGCCATATAGACGGGACCATATTTGATGGCTTCTTTTAGCTTAATCTGCCAACACTTCTTTTCAACAAGTAAAACCTTAAAGAAATCAGAATCACCTCAATGCCACAAAGAGGCATTGTTTATGCTACCTAAATAGAAAGATAGAGAGACAGAGAAGAGTAGCTTTAATGGTCTTCAAGAACCTTTCCATCTCTAAATTTATGATCCTACAATCATGCAAATTTCTATAGGGAAATTATTTTTCTTCTTGAGATAATTTTCATATTGAACAATTATATGTGAGAATAATGACAATAAATGCAATTAATTAAAGTTAGTAAGTAGGCCTCTTAGGAGAGACATGCCAGAATGAAAAGGTATGGACAAAGTCCATCAAATGTCCATCTACAAGGACAACCAATGCCAAAGTCAAGCTAATGAATTCACCAGTAAAAACAAATGTAGAGACCTAGGAAGGCATCTTAAAATGGAATTAGGAAGAAAGCTATATCAGCTCTGAGTTTGATTAGTAACTCTTGAGGAGACATACGTTATCAGTAAAATACATACACACACATACACATACACATGCACAGAATCTCCGACTATCCTTTTATAGTAATAGAATACTTGGCATGCCAGCCACACACTCAAATCATTCAAATATATCAGTTCTTCTGGGAAACAGTAGTTCAGGCAAAGAATGATGACAATCTGAACTAGCTAAGAAGGAAGGGAGAAAGAGAGGGAGGAAGGAAGGAAGGAAGGAAGGAAGGAAGGAAGGAAGGAAGGAAGGAAGGAAGGAAGGAAGGAAGGAAGAAAGAAAAAAGAAAGAAAGAAAGAAAGAAAAAAGAAAGAAAGAAAGAAAGAAAGAAAGAAAAAAGAAAGAAAGAAAGAAAAAAGAAAGAAAGAAAGAAAGAAAGAAAAGAAAGAAAGAAAGAAAGAAAGAAAAGAAAGAGAGAGAGAAGAGAGAGAGAGAAGGAAGAAAGAAAGAAAAAAGAAAGAGAGAGAGAAGGAAGAAAGAAAGAAAGAAAGAAAAAAGAAAAAAGAAAGAAAGAAAGAAAGAAAGAAAGAAAGAAAGAAAGAAAGAAAGAAAGATAAATAATCTAGGTTATTTTATTTGGAGGTTATTTTATGCTCCAAGGTCACCCCAACCAAAGATTATAACTCAGTGGCTTATACAGTTTGTTCCAGAAGGTTAAATGGGAGTATGTGTTGAATTATGTGTCTTAAGCTCCACAGGGTCTTCTCGTCTTGAAAGAAAGAAAGAAAGAAAGAAAGAACGAAAGAAAGAAAGAAGAAAAGGAAGAAAGAAAGAAAGAAGAAAGAAAGAAAAGAAAGAAAGAAGAAAAGGAAGAAAGAAAGAAAGAAGAAAAGAAAGAAAGAGAGAGAGAGAGAGAGAGAGAGAGAGAGAGAGAAGAGAGAGAGAGAGAGAGATTGTGTTAAGTACTGGAGATACAAATATGAGCAGCAAGATAGTCCCTCCCCTCCAAAGAGCTTACAATATATTTGAGGAAGACAAAATATAAAAAGGGATTTTATGGGAAGAGAGAGAAGTCAACTTGGCATTGCATGGAAATGTCCTGGAAGTGCAGTGGACGCCTGATCCATGTATGGTGAGGCCAAAGTGGAGCTTTCATAGACCAAAAGAGTTCGAGGGACAGAGACCAAGTGGGCAGAAAGCAGAGATCATGATCCAAATGGCGACTCATGAGTGGAGATAATCTAGAAGTTTGATAGAAGCCTGGAAGGCAAGATAAGGCCAAAGCTGGCTTATTGGAGAACAAAGGTTTTGGTCATATCCATTGTAGAAGGGGACAGATGTGAGAGATACTGTAGGAGAAAAATAGAAAAGATTTGGTGATTAATTGAAGATGGGGTTGGGGGGTGGCAGTGTGAGAAAAAATAAAGAGGTAAGGATTTCTTACAAGTTGTGCACCTGTGTAACTGAAAGGGTGGTAGTGCCTTCTACTATGACATGTTTATTTTGGAATTATATACAATCTTGCTATAAACATCATTGAACAGACATTTTCTCATTTTTGTTCTTGATAATGCTTTCTGTAGATATTCCCAACAACAGAATTATTGTATTAAAGTGTATGATTGTTTTTGTAATTATTAGTGTTTACTGTTAGGTTGCTTTCAAAAAATATTCTACTAGTTTACAATTCCACCAACAATGAATAAGTTTCTTCACAATAGCAGTTTGTTCTTCTTATCAATATTTTTTTCTCCTGATTTATTTATGTTAGTGCACACTTAACTATGCCTGCTCCTTGCTCATACTACGAGCCTACTGTGAACTAAGGGGCTCAAATGTTCAGAAATTTCATTAGTCCTTTTGCAACCTACTTATGAATATCTTATGATAATGACCATAGCCTATATAATAGTAAATTGCAAATAAGTCAAAAATATTTATTTTGTGTTTAATGCTAAGCTATATGATGCCTCAAACCCAGGGGGAAAGGATAATCTTTGCCCAATGAAAGCTTATAGCCTCATGTTAGAATAAATATAATTAGAATAGATATGTGTTAAGATCTGTATATATCTACCTACACATATATGTAACATGTAATATATACATCTGTGTATGTGTATTTAATTTACCATGTAACTTTTAAACATTTTTAGAATGTTTTAGTCTGTGGTTTATATTTTGTGGGAAGGCAGGAAGGAAGTAAAGATAAGAGTCTGTTGAAAGAGTAGGGGAGTAGGGTAGGAGGGAAGGCTGGAGGACTAGATAATAACTGGGAAGAGTGGGAAAGAGATAAGGGAAGTGAGGAAAAGGAAGAGGTGACAACAGGAAGGAATTGGTGTAGGTCCACTAGGGAGAAAAACTGGCTAAAGTAGCTTTAGGAAGATAGATGACTCTTAAGGGCCTAACTAAGGATAAAAAGGCTTATGATGATAATTGTTTATATGCTTTTTCATCTTTCTGAACATCTTCAGTGATTATATTATTTGACCTTCATGGCCTTATAAGATAGGTAGAGAAAATCTTTATTTTATAGAGGTGGCAATGACAATACAGTGATTAAGATATTAGTTCAAATTTATCCAAATGAATTAATGAGAGAACTGGGATTAGAAACTGTACTCTGTCCATAGCCTAGTACTGGGAGATGGTAGAAGTTAGGCATGAAAAATGACATCATTGTTGCTTGCATGAGTGTTCTATATAGAGCAGCATATTTCTTCCTGGAGTTTCTGAGGTTATATACCACCAAATATATTTCCAAAGATTGAATGATAATGATGGTAAATTTGGTGACATATGAATGGAGGTCACCTACCTCTTCCATGTTTTGTACTTTTTCTAAGGATTTTGTCCTTTACTCTTTTCAGATTTCCAGTATTAAGAATCAGTTATTTTGTTTTATTTTTTCTTTCTGGAATTCTAATGGTGTGGAGCCACAAGAACATGTTAGCAAGGATGCAATAAGGATAGGAAATTATTAAATAATGTACTAAAATACGTTCCAAGTGGACAAGTAAGTTTCATTTAAAAATCTATGCTATTAAAAACAAAACAAATACCAAAAGATGAAAATATTAGAGGAAGAGTTAGCTTTCAGATCTATGATTTGGTTTTTTAAAAAAATCATAACTAAAGTAGGGATCAGATGATATTTGTTGTCATTGTTTTTGGTGTTTCTGATTCTCCGTGATCCTATTTGGGTTGGGGGGGTGGGGAGGATTGGAAGAGATATTGTAGTGGTTTGCCTTTTCCTTCTTCAGCTCATTGAGGCAGAGTTAAGTGACTTGCCTAGGGTCACACAACTAATAACTGACTAAGATCAGATTTGAACACAAAAGATAAAACCTTCTTGTCTCCAAGTCCAGCACTCAATCCACTGCACCATCTAGCTGCTTAACTAGAACAGGAAAGGATTCCCTAATCTTTTAATTATTTCTGATAAGCAACTGATATCCAAGATACATAGACAATTGATACTAATGAATAAGACCAAGAGCTATTCTCTAAGACAAATGAATACCAGGAAATTGATTATGAAACTATTGAAGCTATTCCAGGGTTTAAGGAAATATAGATAGGGCCTCATAGAGTAAAATGCTTCCAAATAGGCAGACCAGGAAGAATGGGTCATGCTCAAGAATGAAAATTTTAAGATGTAAAGGGAACCAATAAATTCCAATGAATAGAGCAAATGGTTGTATCTGAAGATACTATTATGAATGCGCAAGGAACTTATTAACCAAGTAAATAAAATCAAGAGAAATATACACACACATGCATATGTTCCTATACATATAACCTTGACACATACATGTAAAATTTAAAATAATTTAAAGGAAAACAACATGTAATATTGAAACTCTGATATGGTCATGATCAATATGCTCAATGATGATGAATAATATGTCAGGTTCTTGTTTATTTGTTTGATGATAGTTCTGTATTAGAAAAGAGGGTTCAATGACTGATGGTGATGGTAGTGGAGAATTATAGGGAAACAAATTTCTAAAAAGCAACCATAAAATGTAACAGAAGAAACTAGCTAGGTAATGCTGTGGATAGACTTGGAGTCAGGAGGACAGGAATGCAAATCCTACGTAGACACTTACTAGCTACAAATCTACCCAAAATCCTCTGTGGGTAAGTTACTTAGCTCGCCTTGGTCTCCTCAATTGTAAAATAGGGCTAATAATGGCAACTACCAGAGTTGTTATGAGTAATAAAGGAGATAATATTTTTAAAGTGCTTTGCAAATCTTCAAGTGCTACATAAATGATAGTTATTATTGGTTATTTTTAAAAATCATTAAAGATTATCATCCTATCAAAAATGCTCTCCACACAAAGAACTGTCTGAATATAGATTGAAGCATACTTTAAAAAAAAAAAAAAAACTTTACTTTTCTTGAGGAAAGGAAAATGATCATTCTCTGGAAGGAGTCAAGAGTCAGGCTCTGTGCCATAGGTGCTCTGCCATCTGATGCTCATTATCTCTGCAACTCTTGGCAAGCCATTTAACCTACCTGAGCCTGTTTCCTCATCTATAATGGGAGAATCTAACTATCTGGCCTCTTTAGTCCCTTTCAGCCCTAAATCTTTTTCCTCTGATCATAGCTCTAGGGCAAGAGGCATGATAGGAGTTGGGAAAGGACAGTAATGCCCTTCAAGCTTAATGCCCAATGCTGTAACTGGGAAGTAGCCGTGACCAAACCAGGGCATTTAGCCCAGGATTGTTGCCATCAAGTGGGCTATGCTGTCCAGGTCCACATGTCCCTAGAAGTGAGATGAAAGGATAATCTGGTATAATGGAAGCAGTAATGGTAGCTAGGTGGCGTGGTAGAGAGAAAGCCAGGCCTGAAGTCTTTTTCTTTGATCTCTTTAGGATACAGACACAGTAGAAGCATTGCTAGATCCAAAGGTATGGACAATTTTATAGTCCTGTATTTTAGTTGCAAATTGTTTTCCAGAATGGTTGGGCCAGTTCACAACTTCACCTTTGTTGTTATGTTAGCCAATCAAACAGGTATAAGGTAGCGTCTTAGAGTTGTTTTAATTTTTGTTTCTTTAATCAATAGTGATTTAGAGCATTTTGACTACTGATAGTTTTTGTTTTCTTCTTCTGAAAGCTTCCTAGTCATAACCTTTTACCCTGTATCAATTTGGAAAATAACTCTTATTTCTATAAATTTGAGAAATGAGACCTTTATCAGAGAAATTTGCTCTATTTTTACCATCTTTTCTGTTTTCTGTCTAATTATGACTTCATTAGTTTTGTTATATAAAAATTTTTTAATTTAGTAAAATTATTCATTTTTTCTCCCATGATCCTCTATCTTTTGTTTAATCATAAACTCTTTCTTTATACATAGCAAATCAGAAGTTCTTAACCTAGAGTGTCTGAACTTTTGTAAAAAATTGATTTGATAACTATTCCAATATATTTGTCTTCCTTTGTAATTTTACATATTTTATTTTATTAATAAATTTTACAAGAATGCCAAAGAGATCTATGACACAAAAAAAAAGATTTAGGAAATTCTGAAATAGATGATCTCTGAGATCCCTTCCCTCTCCAAAATTAACATGATTCTTTCCCAATACTTTCTGTAATCACAAGTATTCAAATGATACTCATAATGATTACCAAAAGCTTCTCAAGCATTAACAAAAGCTTCAATTATGTTCAGTATGCCCTGTTTATTAAGGCAGGAAAATCAACTTATGTGTTTAATAATAATATTTACTTACAATGGTTGAAAATGGCTTATAATTAATCATCCCCGTTTTCATTCAAGGACCTCTCAATGTCTCCAGGCAAATCCCTGACTATTTAAAACAAGCTGCCAACATATATCCACACTGGAAGATCCATGAATTCAGACTTTATCCTACTTCCCAGATATCCAGAGAGGATAGTCAATGAATGTTTTTGAAGTGATATAATCTGACTTGCATATTACAAGGATGGATTTTTGAGCCAACATTGGAGGCAGTAAGATCAGCAAAGTAAAAAAGGTCTGAACTCTAATAGTAGCAGATGGAATGGAAAGACTCCTGTAGGAGAGGTTGTAGAGGTAGAATCAGGTATGACTTGGCAACTCTTTGGATGTTGTGAGTGAAAGTTCAAAGGAAGGGTGAAAGTTCAAGATTTTAAGCATGTTTGGCTGAAGAAATACTATCCCCCCATAAAAATGGAGGAAAAGTTAGGAGAACTTTGGGACCAAAACCATTTCAACACAGAAGCCTTTTTAACTTAAAAACTGGGAAAGGAAAAAAGAATTTTGAAAATTTTTTATCAGATACTTATGGTTGAGTTTATTTTAACTTGAACAAGAATGAAGTTTCATAAATGGCTTGACTGGCCACGAGTTGTAAGGTCCTTTCTGAGATTAGATTTAGAGTTTTCTACAAAAGTATTGTCTAAGTATATAAAAACCCAGACAACTGCTTCTCCCAAGTTGGCAACAATTTATATTTTAGAGCATCTTAATGTGTAATGTCCAGGCTAGCTCTCTGGTGTGCCTCAGGACCAGCTTGAGGCCCTGGGTTTCCTGGGGGAGTGAAGTGAAGGAGGCTGGTCAAAGATGGAGTATGGAGGCTGAAGTCTTCTCTGTGGCTGAGAGTACCTTGGCAGAGAGAGCCCTGTCTCTGGGACTCCCTTAAATACCTCAGCACGACTACATCACTATACCACACCGGGCATGGGCAACTATAGAACATCACATCACCACATTGCCCTAAGTATACACCAACTAGATTGACCACCTCATTACATCACATTAAGTATGTGCTTACAGAATCACCATCTCACACCAGGTAGGTACTTAACTACAAACACCCTGCTGTTTTAAATTCAAGCATACCCTTTCAGAGTTCTAGCCCAATACATCAATGAAATATTTCTAATCAACATCATTTGCTGACCTCCTGGATTTGGAGAGAATAATGCTAACTATACCAGTCAAAAAATTACTGACTCAAAGGATCTATTTATATTTTATTTTTATTTACTTGCTAGGACTTTTTAAAAGATACCATTTCCCTTCCTTCGATTTTTTTTTAATCATATATATATATATTTGGATAAGAAAAAATATAAAACTGAAATGAGATATACAGCCTCTTTTCTTGTACATTAGTTCCAAATCATTATTTTTATCCTGACGGTGCTTGAAAGGATGTTCAGGGACATCCCTGACCCCCTTAATATTCAGGAAGTAGATATTTTCAATTTTTTTGGCCCCCAAACCTTCCCTTTTTATATCTTTGTGAAACTAAAGATAACTATTAATAAAAATGTGAACTTCCCTTGCTCAATCTCATCTTCCTTGATTACCCTTTTTCCTAATTCCAAATTATATCTGCAGTTTAGAATTTAGCACATTACCCTTTTTCCTAATTCCAAATTATATCTGCAGTTTAGAATTTAGCACATCATTTTATCTTTCTATATAGTTAGAATTTAGCATATTATTTTGTGTAACCTTTTCATGTATACATTTTGAAGTCAGAACCAAAAGCTTTCACTTTTAAATTCTAAGTACCATATACAGAACAGCAGAAGTTTGCTGTGAATGATTTGTAAACGAATTCCCTTCAGATAAAATCACTCTACTGCTTATGCTCATTTGTGTCACCTTATTTATATGTATACATCAGCTCTCTTGTAGACAGAAAGCCAATCACAAGAAAAGCGGATGGCCAGAAGAAAAGCCTCAAAAAAAGA
Organism: Antechinus flavipes; assembly: GCF_016432865.1. NCBI lineage: Eukaryota > Metazoa > Chordata > Mammalia > Dasyuromorphia > Dasyuridae > Antechinus > Antechinus flavipes. The sequence continues at coordinate 331,268,993 of NC_067401.1, forward strand.
ACAGGAAACAGTTCAGCGATAGGTGTTCTGCAGTAACCCATTTTCGTACTATTTATTGTCTGGACAAAAGTGGAGTTAGAACTCAACCCCAACATTGATTTATGTACCCAAGGGCATGATTCAGTAGTCCCCTTTCAACTCAGAAGATAAAAGAGAGGAGAGGTAAAACCTTGTAATGACACGAGAGCCGGCTTTAAAGAGATAGATCATGTAGGTAACAGCCACGGGATTTAATCATAAAACCTGGATTCAAACGATGGCTCTGTGTGGATAAGGAGCTACTTGTACAGTGTTCTCATCTGCAAACGTGGGAGCGGGACTGGATGGGCTCTAGTACATGTTACACTTATATAGCATTACTTGATGCCTAGGGACAGGATGGGGGGAAGGGAGGGAGAAAAATTTGAAACAAGTTTTTGCAAAGGTGAATGTTGAAAACTATTTTTACATGTATTTTGAAAATAAAAAAAAAAACTATTATTCTTTTTAAAAAATCCTTTTCAAGGGTTAAATCCTATTATCTTTAGCTTTGGGGAAGTGCAAACCCCTATGTGTGTCACGTTCCCCAGGGTCTCCCTCATTCCCAACCAAACACACTCTCTGACACTCTGGATTGTTCTAGATTTTTAACTTTATGGGGACGAGATAAAAAGCAAACACCAAAATCCAAACTCAAATTTCTGAATTAATCTCCCTCCGGAGTCGCCGCCCGGGCAATTCGCCAGTGCTGAGCCCCGTAATCACGGTCCCCGGGCTCTTTTCGGCAGAAAGTCCAGCTCGGCTGAGGCAGCGAGCGACGGCCGACTTTCCGCGGGAGTCAGAGACGGGCGCAGGCCCGGGAGGGCTCAGTCCTCCAGAAGCGAGAAGTCAGAAAGGGCGAAAGCCTGCGTCCCGGCATGGCCGGAGGGCGCTTGGAGCGGGGGCGCTCGGGGGGCTCAGTTCTCCTCAGGCTTGTCCGCCGGGGGCCCGCACGGCTGCAGCATCTTCTCCATCAGGTTGAAGCGCACGCGCGCTTTGCTCTCGTTCTCGGCGATGGCGAAGTAGTTGAGGAGGTCGAAGTGGCCCATGTAGGAGCAGTACGAGTCGCGGTGCTGGTTCACCAGCCATTCCCACTTGGTGGTGTCGGCGTGGCCCGTGCCGATGTACTTGGACTGCAGATGCTCCAGCTGGCTGTGGATGGTGTACCGGTCCGTCATGGTGGCGAGTGCGCGCCCTGAGGTGCTCGCTAATTCAGGCGGCGGCGATCACACCTGTGGCGTTTCTCCGACAGAAACACGTCCCAGAAACACCAGCGAGAGCGAGAGAGCCTCGTGCGTCGCAGACGTTAGATGTCACAGACCTCAAAGCTTTCCTAATTGGTCTTTCTGAAACAGGATGCGGAAATAGCGAGTTATCTATACAGACTGGAACTCTGGGACATTAAAGTCCTTTTACAAACTATAAATCCCATGATACTTAATAGTGGGCGTGTGACGTGCTCTATCTCAACTGTCCTTCCATATTGCCTTTCTGAGAGGGTGTAGCATGCTGGAACTTGTAGTCTGCGTAAGATCCGGGTTTTTAAAGCGGCGAGCCAATTCGATTTTATCTTAGCGATGTCATTTTGGTCTTCGAGAAGGAAGGACGGCGAACCAACCAGCCTTAGCGGGAAGCTGTTCCTTGGGAGAAGGTGGAGCGTTTGAACTTTGCATTTCTAGGCCTGGGGAGGGCTGTGGCTCAGTTAGAGTGCGTTCAGGCCTTAGTGCCCGTACTTTTATTGACGGGTACCTCAAAAAAGGAAGGAGGAATCCCGAGCCGTAGAATCCGATCCGTAGACCTCGTCCGGTCCAGGAATTCTCAGTCAAGCGTCCGTGAACTTTATTCTGATAAACTTTTAAAATACGGCTTTTCCTTCGTAATCTTATAGGTTTTATAAATTTAAAAATATCATTCTGAGAATGGAACTAGGGAAGTCCATGACCCAGAAGAAGTGAAGCACCTCGATCTAGCCCAGCCCCTCCTTTGGCACTGTCCCCCCCATTGAGCTGCTGACTCGGTAGAAACGCCTTTTTTTTTTTTAAATTTATTTTATTTACTTTTGCTTTATTTTCTATCCCAAACGACACTTCTTAGCACAGTAACAGGCACACCATAAACATTTAAGATGCCTTTTGACTTGGAAAAAGAAAATTTTCTCAGCAAGTTCTCAAGGTAGCATTTACACCCGTTGTTCTTGTTCTGGCCTCTGGGAGCCCAGTAGAATAAATCTAACTCGGTTCCTGGTGATGGCGTTTCTGACACCTAGTACTTAAGTGCTGCTTAAATCTGATCTGAGCTACTTTTCTTTCCTTCCTTCTGCCGATGCTCGGCGAATTTAAGGCTTTCACCACTCTCACTTTTTTCTTCCGGATCAAAGAAAGGGATCTCAGAGTTTCCCATTCCATTAGTTTACAGATTAAGAAGCTGAAGCCCAGAGAAATGTTATCAATTTACAAAAGCAGCGATTCAAGATTCAAACCCAGGTCCTGTAAGTCCAAGTTCAGCTCTACTGCGCGACAGTGGGACCCACACTCTCCAACTTCGGGATGCTGAAGTCCACTCTTGCAAGGATTGCGTGCTTGCTCTGACAGGCATTGAAGTTTCTGACTGATGGGGACAGAGAGAATAGCAATCATCTCACTTTATTTCTGCACAGTCTCTTAATCCAGTGGAAGATTGCAGAAGTGTTCTTGACTGGCATGTCCTACTGAGTCTCCAGCTTTTTCAGACAAAATGATGCCTTCTTCAGCTTATCCTTGTGAAATCAATTTTGGGGGGACCAACTGTAAGACTACATTTATCTCTATTAAGTATCAATTTAGATTGGAAATAATTCATAATTTTAGCAAAGTAGCTGGCTACAAAATAAGTATCAATTTAGTCAAGCTTGATACACTATCTTGTTCTTTTCTAGTCTTGATTCTGTTATCTAGTGTATTAATGGATATTGCACAACCCACTTTTTTTTTTTTTTTTTTTTTGGCTAAAACAATTGGGATGAAGTGATTTGCCCAGGGTCATACAGCTAAGAAGTGGGAAGGGTCTGAGGTCAAATTTGAACTCAGGTCCTCCTGATTTCAGGGCTACATTCAGAAATATAGCTCAGATTAGATTTAAGCAGCACTTAAGTACTAGATGTCAGAAACGCCATTACCAGGAACCGAGTTAGATTTATTCTACTGGGCTCCCAGAGGCCAGAACAAGAACAACGGGTGTAAATGCTACTTCTATCCACTTCGGCCACCTAGCTGCCCCACAATCCACTTTTAAAATGAGAACAATCTTGTCTTTTTTCCTTAGTTTCTTCCTCAGGTTGTTATGAGCCAGAACTTGAAACAAGGTGATAGATAACTCACTGGAATTGATAGAAACAATGCTTAAGTTTACACCTTTAAGAATTCACATATTAGCTCACACATTGGAGTTCATAAGTTAGGGAGATTCACAAGTCAGAAACCCACAATCCCACTCTCTCAGAGGAGGAGTCAACCTTTGGGTTCATACCTTTAAGAGATCATGTATAAAGAAGCTCTTGGAGCCTCAGCAAGGAGTCAGTTGGGAAGAGTAGAACTGGAGATTCAGAAGAAGCTGGAGGTGCCAAAAGACAAGCTGCAAGAACTCTTGGAACCAAAGAGGGAGATAGGCTTCTAAGAAAACTAACCAGGCTATTTTGAAGGAGACAATAAAGGATTTAAATTTTTAACATCTGGCTGCATTTGAGGTGATTATTACTCTGAACTGAAATTAAGGCTGCCTCCAGAAAACCTCCCCAAGAAACCTGCTCCCAGAGAAGGATTATATTAGAGAAAAGAAGAACACTACATCAGGTGATTCTTCTATTGTCCTGACACAAAAGTCAAACTTCTTTGGATACTCTCCTGTGTAAGGAATCACTCATGAGATGGGTGGACTGCTTCCACTTGATGTTCTCTTCTTATGTTTAATTAACTGAATGAAAAAACTTACTAGGCACTAGGCACTGTGCTTGATGTTGGGAATGGACATGCAAAAATAAAACAGTGCCTTCAAAGAGCTTTTGATTTTATATATTTGGTACAGAATCGCTTTACATGAAAATCTTCCTTATATGAGCATTAAGGGTGAAAGTAGATAAGTGGTCAGAAAACTACTAAAAATGCAAACTTTGGATAAATCCTTAATTAGACAATCTGAGTTTGTACTACCAGCCCCAGGGCCTTTTTAGTCAGACTCTCACATTCAAGAATGAAACATCTTCTTCATGGATCCCAACAGCAAATATCCTTCTGATGCCTTGTCTAAGATTCTATCTTCCCTTACTTAATGTAGGGTGGAAAAGGATGAAGATTATCATAAAATATTTTAAAAACTTTCTAAAAATGGCTCATGATCCCACCCCATTTAGATCTTATTTCTTTCCTAACTTTACACGAAACCCCCCAAATAACTATGTACTCAAGTTATGAATTGAGTATATTCACTGAATGAAAAAAAAAAAAGAAGAAGAAGAAGCTACAGCATTAAAACTCCTGAGTGGATGAAAGCTATTCTTATAAACTTCACAATCTAGTCTTTGCTCCCAAAGCAGTCTAAGGAAGCACTTTCAAGAATTTTACCTCCAATGTTTGTTAGGGAAAGGAAATTAATTTTTTCATCCCCACCTATTTGTGCTTCCAGTGCTAAAGTCATGGTGAATGCAAACTCTGGACCTGTCTTGATTTTTATCCCTGGGGCTGGCACCATTACATGGTCATGAAGCTTCTCTTGCTGGGCTATAGCAGATCTCCAATATATCCAATATACAGGAATTTATGGCTTCACTGACAGCTCAAATGTATAGGATGATTTGACATAATATATATATACCTGTGTCTAATTAGTAGCCATCTCTAGGGCACAGAGTGGAGGGAAGAAAAAAGGGGAGAAAAAGAAATGTACAGGATAATTTTATTATATATTTAGAAGGAATAGCAAACCTTACATAATATATTTGCAATTTCATATGCAATCATCTTTTTAAAAAAAGTTATGAAAATGCTTCCTTTATTTCATAAATTTAAAATAAAATGAATAATTTCTTTTAAAACAAAGTGAAAGTAGAAATGCTATTTTGCCATAACCAGGTGTTACATCTGAACATCATAGCAGTCTGATTCCTTCTCTGTGTTGGAAGTTATGGAAATAATATTTATATTTTAAGATACAGCAATACTTCCTGATATTATCTGTTCTTCCCACAGCTGGGGTAAGTACCTTGGTCAAAGACCCTGCATTGACACATATTCTCCAAAGAGAGAATTGTGGGATGAAGTAATAAAACAAGAGGGTTTCTGATTTTGAATGTATAGAAAATGTAATGGTATATACTTCCATTTCTCACCCTCTCTCCTCCTTTTGTTTTCATTTATCAGGTATATAGGATTTTCTTGAGTGCTTCTCACTTCCAGGTTGCTTAGGGATATGTGGGGAATAGAGAGATAAAATGAAGAACTTACAGAAATGTTTAAATTCTTTTTCTGTATTTTATTTTAATTATTTCTGTGTTTCCTCTATGACCTGTATAATATGTGCAGGCTCATATTTACTTTTGCCTTGGCCAGCTATAAACATATTTACTTAACCTGAGCTGAAGATATTTATTGGTATTTGACATTTATGGATATTTAGTCTATTAGCTGGACCACTATCTGCTTGATTAAGCCTGAAGGCTTGATTTTCTGTTTCCTAGAAATCAGGCAATTTCAGGGAAGCAGAAAACTTCCATTCCAATCTCTCTAAATAGCAACAACCAATTAGATGCCTCCCCCTCCCTTTCTCAATGCTCTCTCTTGTGATGTAATTTCTTGTATAAAAGCTATGTATCTTTACCATTTCTTTAGCCCTCCTGCTGCGAGCTTTCTGTCTCTTATCTCATGATGGGACAGCTCATCCTCCGGAGGTTTTCAATAAACAACTTTTCTGCCTTCTACTGAGTGATCTCTGTGTAGTCATTTTGGGTAAGGGTCTTCTACATCCCTCACAGAAATAAATGGGCATAAGTTACTTGTTATAAAATTGCAAGGGTTATTACTTCTCACTATCTTTTAAGGATTACTGGGAAAGAAACCATACGACCTTTTTTGGACTATAGTCCATAAAAAATTTGAAATAAAGTAGATGTCCATTGATTGAAGGATAGCTAAAAAAAAATGTGATGAATTAAATGTAATGGAATATTCCTGTACCATAAGAAACAATGAATATGAATCCTTCAGAGAGGTCTGGAAAGACACACAAACTAATGCAGAGTAAAGGAAAAGCAGAAAGAGAATATGAGCAATAACGATAGCAATAGAAATAGAAATTCTGTGACAACAAAACTAAAACTGTAATTTTAAAATTATGCTTCATTTTGGATGAAATGAGAAAATGCACCTTTATCTCTTCCTTGTAGAGCTGGAAGATTATGGATCTAGACATTATACATTTGTCAATGAGAGTCAGTTGATGTATTGAATAATTTTGTTACATTGCCTTTTTTTTCCTTTCTTTTTTTCAACCTCAAGAAAGAAAAAGCAAACAAATAAACAAAAAAAGATGAAAATACTATGCTTCAACCCACATTCAGTCTCCATAGTTCTCTCTCTCTAATTGCTGAAGGCATTTTCCATCCCAAGTCTATAGGACTTTCCTTGAATCACCACATTGCTGAGAAAAGCCAAGCCCATCACAATTAATCATCACATAATCTTTCTGTTAATGTATACAGTGTTCTTTTGGTTTTGCTCACTTCGTTCAGCAAAAGTTCATGTAACTCTAGTCAATTTTTTTTTTTTTAAGGGAAATGTGTCTTACATTGAGTACTTTAACAGAATGTCTTAAGGAAATAAAAAAAAAATAGAGTAAGAGGAATGTGGCTACAGGGATTTCGAGCATGGAGGCAAGTAGGTAACTTGGGTGAACTTGGCTTTGAACTTGAGTCAGGAAGATGAGTTCAAAGCCTACCTTTAATGTTACTATGTAGTTTGGGAAAGTTACAATCTCTCAGTGTTTCCTCATCTATAAAATGAGGATAATGATAACACTCATTTTACAGGGTTGTTGTGAGAAATCAAATAAATATTTGTAAAGCATTTTGTAAACCATAAAGTATTACCATAAATGTTAGCTGCTATTAGTACAAAAATATCGTTACTTATTGGGGTTTTTTTCCCTCCTATTGGGGTAGCATTTAAAATCCTCACTTGGATCTAATATGCAGTTTTGAAATTCAATTTGTAAATCTTTAAGGGAAGACAACTCAGAAACACCAAGATATCCAATAGTATATTTTAATTAGCAGCTTGGCTTCAACTAAGGTATCACTTCAAAACCCCTATGTCTGGGGATAAAATGTCCAATAATATAGCTTATAATGAACCCAGAAATAAAGATGGTCTGGGACTACATGAACTTTCTGTTGTTCCAATAAGTTTCTCATAGTGAAGGCACATTCATTTTTCTCTGAAGAATTCAGCTTCATAGTAGCAAACCTCGTAATGAGATCTTGCAAAATTACAAACATGTCCAGAAGTTTTAATTGGATTAGCATAGCTTCTGTGAGTTATTAACCAAAAAGAGCTCATGGGAAATAACTTGAACAATCCTTCATTGCTGAGCTAAAGCCCAACTAAGCTCCCAGAACAGCCATAATTTTTAATATGGGCAGAGACTCCTAGGGGAAAAGAAAAGATAGAACTGATTTTTTTTTACCCTCTAACTGGTATTTAATTAAATAGGTTGTTCCATTCAAAGTCTACTTGGAATAAAGCTTGACATTTACGGCTGATCTCATGAGAAAGGAGCAACTGCTTCACAGCTGGGTTCTACTTTTTAATTGGATTCTTGTAGATACAAAATTTCTCTAACTCCTATAGAAACTTAATTTATTATTTAATTTTTATAAAACATAGCAAGGAATCTATTTTAATTTATACCTTTTGTTTTAACACTGACTTCATTTCTAAATATATTTCCTTTCCCCCTTCCCTACCCAGGAAGTTATCACTTGTAACAAAGAGCAAAAAAGCTACTCTGAAAAACTAACCATTAAACACATTAACTGAGTCACACATTATATTCAATATTACATATCCATAGTTCTCCACCTCTACAAGAAAGGACTGAGGTTCTTTTTCTCATTTCTTCTCCAAAACCAAGTTTGGTTCTTGTAATAATACAATGTTCAGTTTTAGTTTTTATTGTTATTTCCATTTCCATTATTGTAGTTATAGTGTATGAATAGTGTTATGGTGTATAGTATAGGACAGGAATTTTTTTTTAATATGTTTTATTTTCCCCAAATTACATGTACAAAATTTTCACCTTTTTTTGTTTTGAATTTAAAATTTTATCTCTCCTTCCCTTCCCTTTTTCTTCCCTGAAATGGTATATAGTGTATATAGTTTATAATGTAGTTACAGTGTAACTATGTAGTTATAATGTATATTGCAATTATAGTGTATGAATTTCCTGCTCATGCTTCTTTTTCACTAATCTTATGTCTTTCTGTATATCTCTTTTGAATTCTTCATGTTCATCATTTATGATTCAGTAATATTACATTAATTTACAACTTGTTTAACCATTCCTTAGAAGATGAACATTGTTTTGTTTCTGGTTCTTTGATACCATCAAAAAAAAAAATGCTATTGTTATTGTGGTCCATAAGAGACCTGTCTTTAGTTTCTTTGGATTATATGTTCAGTGGTTTGTTTTTTCAGTTTTCTCAGTCATAGGTTATAGACATTTTAGCCATGATTCATGGAGGGAAGTAACTAAATCTTGAAAAAATAGTGAAGAAAGAGAACATGGTTGTTGAAGGGCCTCCTCAAATATTTCAAAATAATATATTTAAATCTGGGCCTGCACAATCCTTAGTCCCTGGGGAAATGCCAGCCTGTTGCCACTGTTTCTTCATTCCACATAATAATAACTATATGAAGTTTATGAGATAAAGCAGCAATAGCACAGGTCACTCAATTCTTTCACTTTTATATAGAAACTGCTTTTTCTTTAATGTTATCTCCCAATATGATGCCTTATTTCAAGATCTATAGTTTGGAAATGATTTACAGTTTGACACATTTGGCTTTCTGATAATGTATGGCTCTTTTTTTTTTTTTTTTTTTAATGGTACAGTCTTGGGCCTAAGTTTTACTTATTCTTCATAGTAGTAGCTATAAGGAACCTCCCCCCTGCAGATGGTCAAGTCTTTCTGACTCCAGAGCTAGTGCTTGAGTCAATGGGCTACCTAACTGCCCCAAGACATTTTTAAAGATATGGAGAAATTCTGTCCTTTTGCAATTCCTCTATACAAGTTACCATACTTAGAATTTAATTTAAGTCTTTTTTTCTAAGAGTTATACTAGTAAACAGAATACTTGAGTTTTTCTTCCACAGTTATTCCAAACACTAGCTTCATTCAGGGAGAAAACTCATTCTGTAACATCAGGAAAAAAAAAAAAAAAAAGAGTTGGAAAAATTCTTTATACTTTGGTACTGCAATAGTCCTTTGAACTCATTAATGAGGATACTCCTTTCAATAAGACAGATATTGGCCTATTCATGCCCTCTCATACTCTCACCCAAGGTCATTCTATGTGCCCTCTGAGTCCTCTAAAGGGCATATACATAGTATGCTGGGGGTTGGGGGTGGGCTATCTCCAGTATTCATGCCATTGTGTGACTAGCAGTAAAATGGCATGGGAGACACTAACAAAGAACCACCCCGTAAGGCCACTGTCTGTGGCCCCCTACACTTAGGGTATAACTGTTATATCAGATGAGAGGGCCAGAGATCCTGCTATGAAAAGACATGGTAGATGATAAAGCTTTGTGGTTTAAAATTGGTGAGCCCCATCTTATTCAAGCAGTGTGAGCAGTTGAGCAGCTTGGATTAGCTTTGAGTGGCCTGGAATAGCAACGGATGGGAGGAATAAATGTGGAAAACAAAGAGATGGCTGATTTGTCCTGACATCTGGCCTTCCGGGATGGGTTCTGGAACCATCTAGAGTTAGGAAAAAGGGTAAGACAAGGTAGGGAGCCGAAAGAGTTAATGATTCAGTGTAAATGCATTTAGATCATATAAACAGAGGAACTCTACAGGAATGTCTAGGAATCTGTATTTGGCTTCATGTTATCATTTTTATCAATGACTTGAGTAAAGGCATAAATAGTATACTCATCATATCTGCAGATGGCACAAAACTGGGAGGGATTATAACAGAGAAAAAGAGGCTAGAGCACTAGGTTGAATCTAAGAAGATAAAACTAATCAGTGATAAATATCAAGTCTTGGAGTTAGGTACAAAAATGAACTTCATAAATATAAGATGGGTTGGGCATGGATAGCCAGCAGTGGTTCTGAAAGAGATCTATTATACTGCAAGCTCAATATGACTCAGCAGAGTCATGAAGCAGCCAAGAAAAGCTAATGCAAGTTGGAGAGGGCCCAGAGGATGGCAACCAGGATTGTGAAGGGGCTTGAGTTTATAACAAATGAGGATTGGCTGAAGGTACTCAACAGGGATAGAGAAGAAAATGCCCATTATTGTACTGTTATCCAAATATTATAAGTGCATATGTGTGTTCATACACACATTTGCCAGGATCTGTGAATTTATTTGTGCAGATAATTCCCAGTGAATAAACTTTCTCTAATACAGATCAGCAACAGTTCTACAATTTGGAATCTTAGAGTGGTATTCCAACTACTTTGATGGAATTGCTTCTCAAACCCCATTTGTCTCACAGGGTTGTGAGGCTGAGAAGCACTTTGTAATCCTTCAGGCACTATATAAATTTTAGCTATCATTATTAGGGAGATTAGAAGAGTAAATTTTAAAGGAGCATTATTTTGCAATTAGCTCTGCTCAACATAAGGAGCTTCCTTTTCTTTTATTACCATCTGAGAAGGATGATCAAGGTTGGAAATGGATAAGAAATCTTTCTTAGATACTTTGGGCTAAAGTAATTGTAACAAAAATAAATGAGTCAATTATATAGCCAGAGTAAGTACAAACATGGGACAGCCTACATGCTACGTTGGTAGACATGTCTAGAAACTCTAAAGAAGTCATCTAGCAAATAAAAATGACCTTAAATCCAAGCAATTTCCACTCCAAGGCCTTCCCCTCTGTCTTATGACTAGAAGCCTCTCAAAGCTCTTATACTATTCAAAAAAACAAACCACCAATCCAATCGAGCAATTTATATTTCAATTTCTATTCACTTTTCAAACTTGAATAAGATTCTTTTGCAAACTTTTTTGCTTGTCTTTAATTAAACTTATTTTATGAATGTTTCCTCTAAAAGAGCTGTAACTGAATCCTTTCAAAAGATATACTATCATTCCTCTCTAGTTTCTGTACATAAACCCCAATTTGAGTGCTCTTTGATGATTATGCTCTTTTGTGAGGTTGCTTATTAATCTACTTGTATTCTGAAATTTCAGTTTTTCAATTTTTACCACTACTTCAATCCCTTTTTCTCAAAACTCTCAAGAGAGGTAGTGAACCTGCCAAGCTCCAGTCCAAAATTCACTTTCCATGACCTGGTAACTTTCTCCGGAGTTCTAACAAGGTCACTGTCACCCATTTGTAACTTGGAATTCTGGATTTTTAAAAAATCTTTGTCCAACACATAAGGCAATTAGATTTTAGTCCCCTTCAGATCAGGGTCCATGGGTCTTGTCCTATAAAGTACAGGTATTCGATTTGCTGCTCACTTTCTTCTAAGTTCTAACAAGGTCACTATAATCCATTAGTATCTTGGAATTCTGGATTTTTAAAAAATCTTTGCCCAACACATAGGGCAACTAGATTTTAGTCCCCTTTAGATTAGGATCCATGGGTTTTGTCCTACAAACTACAGATATTCAATTTGCTGTGATGATTTGTAGCCAAATTCCCCTTAAACTCTAGAGTAGTGGGCCCTTCACTGCTATCCACCCTCGTTTGTTGCATTTCCTTTTTGTCAGGATCTGTGATTTCATTTGTGTAGGTTACACCCATTAAAGAATCTTTCATCTTAAACTAGTCTAGGATCTAAGTAGTTAATGACATAATTTGGGTTGACAGCCACTCTGCCTTGAGACAGCATTTAAACCCAGCCTTTCTCACCAAGGCTGGCCACCTATTCACTATCCACAAAGCCTCCGTTATCAACATCTAATATGTGCTGTTATATACCAACCATCTTGTAGACATTGAGAATAAAGAATATCCCAAGAATATAAGTGGGATTCAGAGAAAATTAATAAAAAGAGCAGGCCGACTTAAGGGAACGTAAAACTGCTGTTGGAAAGCAGCAGAGTGCAGTAGAAAAAGCACCGAATTTGGAGTCAGATCTTGGTTCAAATGGTGGTTCTATCTTGGGCTAGTGCCTTCCTCCCTAAACCTGAGATTCCCCGTCATGAAATGTCTGCTGAATTAAAAGACTTCTGGACCTTTTCTGAGAGCAGCTCTGGTGAGGTTTAAAGATCCATTTTCAGGACGTTTTGAAAGGCATAAAATAAAGAACATTAAGACTACAAAAGAAAAACAATTATATTGAAATACGACATCAAAGGTACTTTAAACACAGGTTCATGAACTAACATCCCGTATTATAAGAGATCTAAAGTCTCTCCAAAGGGCTAAATCGACAGTTTCTAGGGGGCTTTTGGTCTTTGGAGGTCTCCTCCCCTCCTTTATCCATTAGAGCCGTTCTGCCGAGACAACGTACATGGGGAAGTGGGGGGTGACACAAGTCCCGCGTTCCTCCTCCGCTCTTCGGGGCCGGATCGTAGGCACGGCTAAGTCAATGGCCCACAGTCCCAGACCCCGGCACAGAGTACGAGCCTGCGGGTGCAATAACCACGGCCTGGGCTGCGGGGGCCACGCGTGTCCCCCCCTAGCGGCAAAAAACGGGTTCCAGGCCAACGGGGCTCGATTCTCACCGCGCCCCACGTTGTCAGATAGACCAGAGAGCCATCCATCGTCAGGCGGGAGGGCGGGGAGGAGACGGGAGATCCCCGGGGGCTAGTTCTCCTCGGGCTTGTCCGCCGGGGGCCCGCACGGCTGCAGCATCTTCTCCATCAGGTTGAAGCGCACGCGCGCTTTGCTCTCGTTCTCGGCGATGGCGAAGTAGTTGAGGAGGTCGAAGTGGCCCATGTAGGAGCAGTACGAGTCGCGGTGCTGGTTCACCAGCCACTCCCACTTGGTGGTGTCGGCGTGGCCCGTGCCGATGTACTTGGACTGCAGGTGCTCCAGCTGGCTGTGGATGGTGTACCGGTCCGTCATGGTGGCGAGTGCGCGCCCAGCGCTGCTAACTACTCCAAGCGGCGACCGTCACACCTGTGGCGTTTCCCAGGGAGAACTCAGCCCCTAAAACACTAGAGAGAGAGTACCGAGACGCACGACGGGACTTCGGAAGTCGCAAGCCTTAGACGTCACAGATAGACAGTCACCTCTTTTGCTTTCGGAAACCGGAAGCAGAAGAAACTTCTCGGAGACTACATATCCCGTCATACTTAGTAGGAAGCGCATTGCCTTACGGGGCCCTTTGAGGCACCAGGGCGGGAGCGCTGCCTGGTGGGAATTGTAGTCGGCGTAAAATCCGGGTTTAAGGAAGATAGCGTCTAAAACGTCGGTCACAAGATTTGTTATTTGTTATTACTGTTATTATTAGCTAATCCTCCCCATACCTGAAGCATGAATCTGTAACATCCTCCTGGGAACTCACACTGTCTATTAAGTCAGCCCATTATGCTTTCATACAGTTCTAATTGCTAGGAAGTTTTTCTTTTTCTTATCTGAAATCTACCTCTCACAAATTCACTCAAATGGGCTTGAGAAGGTGCTCTGAAGCTAAGCAACACAAGCACACAGCCCTTCTGATACTGAAGGACAATTATTTGCCCCCTAGGTCTTTTTCACACTAAAAATTCGTCCTTCGATTGATCCTAATATGATTTTCTGACCATCCTACTCTGGATAACCTATAGCTTGTGAATGGGCTTCTAAAAATGTCTTTTTTAGAACGGAACACAACATTCCAAATGGGGTTTGACTGGCGCAAGATCTGGCAAAACTTTCTTTTTTTTATTTTTAATTTTAAAAATTTCTTTTAAAGCTAAAATCACATTATCCCTTTTGCTGCCATATAATACTATTGTTTCATTATAAGTTTGAAGGCCAATAAAATTCCAAGATCTTTTTTCAAATGAATTGTCGTGTATTCACATTTCTCCTATTCTAAAGGAATATAGTTGTTTTTTCTTTGTCTGGTTCAACCAGTCTTTTGGGAAAGTTAGGATCCAAAAATGTGATGATTTCATTGTTATTAATGATGAAAGCAAAATTGCTTTCACTGTAGAGCTATTTATCTTTCTGTCAATTTCCTCTGTCAGTGCACTTGAGAAGATGTGACTTTAGTCAGATCATACTTCAGTCATTTACAAACTTTATTTCTATTGTTTTTTTTTTTTTATTTTATAAGATGTTAGCCATTGTGATGGAGATCTAGAACAAAATCCAAATTTTAAAAAAAGAAGATTCTCTATTGACATCAAGGTCCTTCAGATACTCATTTGTGGATGATATCTTTATGATTGTAGAATAGATTCATATATGATATATATGTGTGTACTATATATATTATGTACAACATATTTTTATATGTATATATAGAAATGTATTATGTGTGTACCCTAAATTTCTCCCAGAACAAAAGTCCATCTTTTAAAATAACAATATCCTTTCTTTGAACTTTTAAAATACAATTAATAGAACTGAATCCATAATTCTCCCTACCTTTCTTAGTTATTGATCTTGATTACAGACTCCATTGATCATCACAAACTCCAAGATGGTCATATTCCTGTGACTTTCAGTTCACCCACCAGTTTGTCCTTTTTTTTCTCCCAGAAATAGGTCCAAAAATTATTTCACTTATCATTTCCTGTAAATTTCTGATAAATCAAATTATTAGAATTTACTAGTTGCTCTTCATTAACAGAGATCTATTTCCAATAGATAGATCTCCAGAGTATAAATTTCTCTTGCAATTCTTTCCTGCTTCCATGAAACTTTGAAATATGTATTCAGGAACTCATCATCCATTTCTTTCTTCTGGTCAGATATTATGTAACATATTGCCACCACATTCTTACGTGTTTCTCCAACCTTTTATCCTTAAGAAGAACTTTTCTTCAATTCCACAAGCTTTTCCACAGGTTGGCTACATTTCAGTCATGAATTACAACCGATCAAGTTTCTGTGACACTCAATTTAGTTAAATTTACCTCTAAGCATTAAGATATCCGATTCACATTATTATTTCTACTATGCTTATTTATATACATAATTGAGATCATGAGTATGGTTACTAATATTTTCAGATTTTTTTCATCTGTGAATTTCCTGGATATCCCCCAGCACTATTGTTTCTTTGTCATAATTATTACTCTGTATAACATATGGCTTAGCAGATGTGGGAGGGTGAGTTTTTTCCTTCCAATTCTACTTTGAATAAAAGAGTCTAAAAAAATAAAACTGTTGGTCACCCAAAAGAAGAAGGCTTGCTGGGCATGAGTATACTACAACATATTGTTAACAAAGAACTATGAAGAAGAAGTGGTGTAAAGGATGTCTAAATAGAAAAGGAAGCAAACTGATTTTACAATGTGAATAAGCAATGACCAATGACTTATTTTGTGTTGTATCCCACTCTAATCATTGCCAAATTTCCCTGAATAGTAGTTGAGCTAGGGCTCAAACAATGAAGATTTTCTTCTCTTGTGTATGTCTACTCATAAACACACATACATAAGCATTTTTTTTGCAGGGGGGATGAGGGAGAAACTCAGGGTCATTAGAAGTATGGCATGATATCCTAGTGGCTCCTCCCATTCAATTCTGATTTTAATTGAAGCTAATAGGTACAGTGTCTGACTATGATAGATAGATAGATAGATAGATAGATAGATAGATAGATAGATAGATAGATAGATAGATAGATAGATAGATAATGTGTATGTATACTAATGGGATCAGCTCTTTAGGTTGTCCATCTAACTATTTATCATAATTTGAACAATAAACAATTTTCCTATTCTTTGTTTTGACTGTGGATTGTTAGGATAGTCCCTCTTTATAGTATAATTTCTTTGATAGTGGCAAACACCTTCTTTTTTTTAACCACAAAAGCTCTTTTTTCATGCTTCAATTGATAATGATGACCAGAGGATCATTATTTAGTAGAAATTTTCCCAATTGGACCCATGATTTTACTTATATAGAAAACTCCATCTTGATCAATAAAAGTTGATACTTGTTCTGCAATTTTATACTCATGAAGTTACTTTAGATATTCTAAATGACATAAATGATTTGTGAGATTTTACTTGTATAAAAAATTCCATCTTGATCAATAAAAGTTGATATTTGTTCTGCAATTTTATACTCATGGAGTTACTTGGTACGTTCTAAGATCTTGAATCCAGATCTTCCTAACTGAAGCCAGTTCTTTATGCACTATGCTATGCTATTTCTCAATAAACTATTGACAATAATAATTATTATTAATCACATTTAAGTATGAGGAAGAAAAAAGTAACATGAAAATAGATACTAGTGGATCAAAAGGATACAATCTATGATACAGTATACAAAGAAAATAGTTTATTTCAAATCATGAAGAATTATCCTTATTAATAATCTTTTATTTTTTAAAACATTTAGTAACCCAAAGCAAGTAGACTTAAAAAAAGAAAAGTAAATCATTTTAAACATTATTTTTATTGCAACCTTGTCAAATTTTATGCATTTAACAACTGGCTATTGCTAAATGATGGCTAGTATTTTATGCATTCAAAAATAAAATTTATACAATTATTTCAATGCTGGTAATACAAATGGAAGAAATTAAAATTTTATTTTAAATGGTAACAAAAATACTTTAGAGAAAATGTTAAAGCATAGATAGTATTAAAGGAAACAAGTTCCTTATCAATCTAAAAAGCATCACTTTTCTGTCCATTTAATAGATGAGTAGAAAAGAAATCTGTCACTAGGGGATGCTAAAACATTGGAAGCAACTGTCCTCAGTAAACATTTTCTTCTTTAAAAAAATCTTCCTTTTTTTCCCTTTTTTCCCCCAATTAAAAAAAATAATTTAAATTTTTGAGTTCCAAATTCTATTCTTCCATTTCTCTTTCTTCTCTTTTCCTCTCTGAGCCAATAAGCAATCAGACATAGGCTGATTGGTTACAATTATGTAAAATATAATTTTGTACAAGAAGATTCTAACAAAAAGGGGATAAATGAAAAAAAAAATAGTCTGCATTCAATCAAAACCAATTCTCTCTCTGAAGGCAGACAATGTATGCTTCATCATTAGTCCTTTGGGATTATAATTGATCATTGTGTTGTTGAAAATAGTTAAATCATAATTCTTCATCAAACAATTGTTTGTGTACAGTTTTCATTTAGTTTTGTTCATTTCACTATGTATCAGTTCATATAACTCTTTCTAGGTTTTCTGAAATCATCTTGCTTGTTATTTCTTATAGCACAATAATATTCCATGGCAATGATATATCACAGCTTGTTTAACCATTCCCCAATTGATAGGTGTCTCCTCAATTTCCAATTCTTTGCCACCACAAAAAGAGCTGCTATAAATATTTTTTTTTAAATAAATAGGTCCTTTTCCCTTTTTTGGGGGGGAGGAGGGTGGAGAAGAGGGATATAGACCTGAGTAGTGGTATTACTAGATTAAAGGGCATGTATAGTTTTATAGTCCTTTGGGTATAGTTCCAAATTACTCTCTAAAATGATTGGATTAGTTCACAGTTCTACCCAACAGTGTATTAGTGTTCCTATTTTACCATATCCCCTCTAACAACCAACATTTTCTTTCTTTCTTTCTTTCTTTTTTTTTTTTTTTTTTTTTTTTGTCATATTAGCTACTCTGAAAGGTATGAGGTAGTACCTGAGAGTTGTTTTAATTTACATTTCTCTGGTTGATAGTAATTTGGAGTACTTTTTCATATGACAATGATGGTTTTAGTTTCTTCATCTGAAAATTGCCTGTTTATATCCTTTGACCAGTTATCAACTGGGAAGTGACTTTTATCTTTATAAATTTGACTTAGTTCTCTATGTATTTGAGAAATGAGGCCTTTATCAGAGATATTTGTTGCAAAACTCCTCCCCCGCCCCCCAGTTTTGTTTTCCTTATAATTTTGGTGTTGTTTTATTTGTACAAAACTTTAATTTTATATAATCAAATTATTTATTTTACATTTTTAATGTTTTCTATATCTTCTTTAGACCTAAAATTTTCTCTTATCCACAAATCTGATAGATAAACCATTCTGTGCTCTCTTAATTTGCTTAAGGTATCACCCTTTATTTGTAAAGCATGTACCTACCATTTTGACATTATGTTGACATACAGTGTGAGATATTGATTTATACCTAGTTCAACTATAGTGTTGTCCAGTTTCCCCAGAAGTTTTTGTCAAATACAGATCTTTTGGTTTATTGTATACTAAATTACTGTTTTATTTTATGTTGTGAAAGAAGAATCAGAATGAATGGGAAAAAACACAAGAAAGGGAAAAAAAGTGAAAATAGTATGCTTTGATCTGCATTGAGATTCCATAGTCCTTTCTCTGAATATGAACAGCATTTTCCATTATGAATCTTTGTATTGCTGAGAAGAACCAAATTCATCAAAGCTGGTCATTGTACAATATTGCTTTCACTGTGTACAATGTTCTCCTAGGCTCTGCTCACTTGATTCCACATCAATTCATAAAATCTTTCTACATTTTTTTCAGATTTTTCTGAAATCTGCCTGCTCAGCATTTCTTATAGAACAAGAGTATTCCATTACATTCACATATCACAGTTTGTTTAGCCATTCTCCAACTGATGGACATCCCCTAGATTTCAAATTCTTTGCCACCACAAAGAGAACAGCTCTAAACATCTTTATACACAACATTCTATTTACAATAAACATTCAACCTAGAAATAAATGAGGTGTTTTAAAGTTTATCACACCAGTACCAAATCACAAAAAGTTCAAATAATACATATTTTATCCAAAAAAAGTTGAATTCAAACCAGAATGTGTTTTTTTTTAAAAAGGTCTTTTTTTTTTAACCATCAAAAGAGTTCTTTACAAAGTGAGACTATTTCTATTTTAAATATTTATGTATCTAATAATTCTTTAATAAAATTATAAAGGAAATCCTCAGTTACACAAGATAATATAGTTAAAATGAAGCAGCATTATAATAGATAAGACACTGGATTGGAATTCAGGAAGTCTTAGGTTCAAATCCCATCTCATATATTTACTAATTTTGTGACAATTCTTGTAACTTTTCTGTCCTGAATTTCCTGATCTCTAAAATCAGAGTATGGTCTTGATCTTCTCTGAGTTCTCTTTGAGTTCTAAAATCTATGCTCTAGAATGATAAATATAATAGAAAGAACTTAATAAAGACATTATGTAAATTGAGTATTAGTCAAATTAGATGTAATAGATATATGAAGACAGTTTAATGAAAAAAGAAAAAACATGAACTTGTTCAGTATATGTTAGAAATTTTAAAAATCATCATATATTAGAACACAGAGAAGACAGATAAATGGGAAAATAAAAATTTAATATGCTGTATTTATGGATCATAATGACATCAAACTATCAAATAACACAGTAAAATGTGTAGGTCCACATGAAAACTAAGTGATTTTATTAAATAATACCTGGATCAAAAGGAAAATTATTTTTAAAAATTTATATTTAATATGTAAATACATATTCTAATATCAGATCTAAAAAATGCAGTCAAAGTAATAGTGAAGCATATTTGCAACTTATAGCCAGGTTTGTAGTTTAAATTTCTATGCCCACAACTTTTTTTTGGTGGAGAGAGGGAGGTAAATGGGGTTAAGTGACTTGCTCAGAGTCACAAAGCTACTAAGTGTTTAAGGCCAGATTTGAACTGACTCCAGTACTAGTGCTCCATCTACCTACAGTTTTTTTGAGAACAACTTTGAAAAGACAGTTTTGTTTTTTTTTTTTTTCCCCAGACATGTGTTTGTGCGATGGTAAATTTTGTTGGCATTTGTCTCATTCCTTATCTTGCCTTTTGCATTTTGGTGAATGTTGTTGTGTTAAGTTAGCAAACTGAATGGTAGGAAAGTTCTTTGTCTTTAAAATCTCAGACATTACTTCTGTGATCATTTTTGTCTCAATAGAGGATTTTGTTTTCCCATTGTAGAAAATATATTTTATTTGTATTTTTTATTATTCTTTTCTCTTCCTCAGAGGTAAATTCTTTTTACTTCTGGTTATGTTTTGGAGTTTTTTTTAATGTAATTTTAATTTTTGTTGTATTGGGTTTTTTGGGAAGAGAAATGAACTTATCTGAACTGGTTTGGCTTTGTTTTAATCTTGTGCTAGATTGAAAATATTGTTAGGCAATTGCTAAACTTATTGACATGCATGTCTCTTAAAAGTTTGAATGCTATTACTGTATGCATAATTAATTGTTTCATATTGCTACTTGAAAAAGTAATTGGTATCATTTTTATGAGTTAGCTTCATGTCCTTTGCTGTACTATTATATTGTTTAAGTACAAAATATTAATTTAATAGACTACAGTTTCTGTGCTGGACAACAGTAAATTCTGTTGTATATTTATTCTTTGCATTAATATTTGTCCATCAATATGGTCACAAGTGAAAAAATCTGCAGAAAGGATGGGAACAAAGGCAGTTGAGTTGTAAGGTCTCTTAATATTAGGAGTAGATCCAAGCCTTAAGAATGAAGTCATTTAAAAGATATTGGGCAGGGTGAAAGGATTTGAAAAATATATATTTAAGGCCACTAATTTTAGTTGAGGTGAAGCAAGTTTCTCAGGTCGTGCCTGAGAATTTTGACTATCAGATATGTCTGAGTAATTGAAATTCCTTGGAATTTTATATTACTCCAATTTCTAAGGATAAAGAATTGCTTAAAGAGGTAATCTAATCAAGGGAGGCACACGGATGTAGAAACTGAATGTCATAAATAAATTCAGCAGTTCCACTTCATCTATGACCAAGACTAAGGTTATACTGAGCCTAATACTAATGGTAGACAGATAGCCATAAATCTTAGCTTGATGTTTTCTGTATATACAAATCATTTTCTCCAATTAAAAAATACTGGGAAGTGTGGGTTGGACAGTCAAGAATAGATCTGAAACATTGGAAGGTCCCTGAGCCAGAGATGAGACTGACAGAGAGCCTAAGGAGATCCCAGCTCCACCAGCAGTATTTAATCTCATTGATATATGGCCATGGACTCAGGACCAAGGAGGAGCTCCTTCCCTAGGTTTTGCTTGCCCTGGTTTCCTGAAGCTAGGTCAGAGATTTTAATTTTTGCCTTATGGTCTTGTATTATTTTTCTAAAACATCCAACATAAGCATAGACATCTAATCCATAATTACAAGAGAAGATGGGTGTATTACTCTAATGATTAGCTGCTAGAAATATCCTTATGTCAGGAGAATAGAAGTGTGCACTATGCCATCTCTCATCTGATAATCTGTTGTGTACAGCTCAGCACGGGTGGTATTGTTGCCCTGCTGTACTTTTGAGAAGGCTGAATTTTAGCTTTTTGTATTAGGAGTTCCTGTCTCATCTCAAACATGGTGGCTGACAGTTTCTGAAACTACGTAGCTGTAAGGATACCTGATATACAACAGTCATATATACCATACCCTGACAGTCTCCACAGGTCAATTTTACCTGCATTCTCAGGCTCCACAGTGCCTTTCTGTTTCAATATCTGCTCATAATGCTCCAAAATGAGCAATTCAACAAGATTTTCCCCTTTGTGATGCCTGGTATTAGAGAGAAAAAAATAGGATAGACTTCTTTTGATTTGTCCCACAGAAAAAATGGACTCTGTGGCTCTGGTATATCTCAGCCTTCCAATAATCACTGTGGAGATTAGCATGCTTTGAAATGAATTCTAGTCTTTTCAAAATTCTATCAGGATATTTCAGCTGGCAAGGAGGTAAGAATTCTGCTGAGAAACCTATTGAGCACAACCACTTCTTGCGCATGGGAGGATTGGTGGGACTTTGTATTACATAGATGGAGAGAACTGATGGGCATTCCTCTCAGGAAAGGCTTAAAAAAGAGACTATCCACTAGTTGTACAAGGACTTTTTGACTGAGATATGGGCACAGAAAGTGATATATATATGTATATATATATATATATATATGTATATATAGATAGATAGATAGATAGATAGATAGTGATATATATATGTATATATATATATATGTGTGTGTGTGTGTGTGTTTTGTTACAAGGCAGGAGAATTGAACCAGAGGTAACTCTTTTCCAGCCCAAAACTGCTTAAATGACTCTGAGAGTACAGACTAAATAAAACCATAAGGCATGAACATATTGATAACCTGTCACTGTTGCTATATAGTGTTGCTATATATATATGTCTAACATGTCTATACAGATCTGGATTAGAGAACTAGAACTCTGAGACCAATTATAAGGCTAAGTTATGATGTTACATGTAAACTTGAAGATATAATTATACATGTGTCAGATGCGATGATATTAGAAATAGCCGACATGAAATTTACCTTATATGCAAATGCATCATTTACACAATAGGTATTCCATAGGTTTTAAAGCATTGTTGACAGTGTTTATATTGTAAAGTTACAGGTTTCAAGCTTGCTTTGGGTGATTTTTGCAAAGGATTAAAAAAAAATTGTTCTGGGGAAGGAATATCATTAGAAGCTAAATAAAGCCCATTTGTCTAAGACTGTCTTCAGTGATGGAGATCAGTTACTCTATGCTCTGTGCCTACTTTACTAGAAACTTCAATGAATGTCCTCTTGGGTGAAATTTGGAATTTTCTCTCTTGGTTAAATTGAGCTATCTTATTTTCAGTGGGAGAAATCATTCACTCTAAATATTGTCTGCTGTATTCTCATCTGTGTAACTCTTCTGATTTCTGTTTACTAGGGTTTATTTTCTAAAAGTTTTGTGTAGTTTTGTGTACACAGCATATGGCTTAGGATATATAGTTTAGGAACACTCCTTTCCCATTAAGGTATAGCAATGAGAAATATAGCTTGAACCTAAACTTTATTTTTCCTAGATTAATAATACTTAGGAGAAAAATAAATATACTAGGGTCCTTTCTCTGATAAAAGGGCAACCTCGTGGCCTCAATTTCACATCCTTCTCCTGGTGGAGAGGAATCAAACTTTTTTGTAGGAAGATGAATGAAGAAGACTCTACCTCCCCAACATCTCTGAGAAAAAGAAAAAAAAAATCTCGACAAAAGTAGTAAAAATAATTCCTCCATTAGCCTGTAAATTTTTTTTTCCAGTTACATTCCAGTTACATACATAACCTCTTTACCAGGAAGTAGATAACATGGTTCATCACAAGTTTTCTGGAATCACAGTTTGTCATTTTATTGATCAGAATTCTCAAGTCTTTCAAAATTGTTTCTCTTTATCATAGTATTGTTATTATATAAATTGTTTTCCTGGCTTGGCTTACTTCATTCTGCATCAGTTCATACAAGTATTCTTAGATTTCTCTGCAACTGTTCCCCTTCATTATTTCTTTTTTTTTCCCCTTCATTATTTCTTAAAATGCAAGAGTATTCCATTCATATTAATTAAAAAAAAACTTATTTAGCCATTCCCCAACTGATTGGCACTCCCTCAGCTTCACATTTCTTGGTTTAACAAATGCTGTTATTTTATACACCTTAGAGGTTGTTTTGCTTAGGACTGATTCCTTCCTTAATCCACCCTCTCTTAATCAGTCTAAGGCCTAGCCTAAATTCAAGCCCTTACTTCTCTTTTTTCTAAATTTGTGGCCCTAGTAAAACATAACTTCCCTGAGCTTAATATTTCTTATCTGTAAAATGAAGTTAATAATATTTACATTACCTATTTCTTCATGCTATTGTGAGAATTCAATGAAATAATATATAAAAAGGGTATTGTAAACCTTAAAATATCTATTATTGTGAATGTTATCCATTATTATTTTGAATGTTATCTACTACACTCAAGACAGCTTTCCAGAGAGAAATGTCCAAGATATTCCTACCTGATGGATTAAGCACTAAATTTGGAGTCAGGAAGACCTGAGACAAATCCTGCCTTAGGCACTTTATTAATTGTGTCCCAGAGTAGATAAAAAAGTTTCATCCTATGAAAAATACAGATATTAAGGCATCTACCTCATAGGGTTTGTGTGAAGAAAAAATCAAATAAAATCAAAGCAGTCTCTAGGGGAAAATTCACATTTCTAAGTATTTTCATCAGAAAAGAGTTTAGAAAAACAGGTGCATTAATTGGGCCTGCAATATCAACAACAATAATACATTTAGAAAATCAAAAAAATCTTGAAAACTAATTAAATGTTGTTGTTTGTCCTTTGTTGTTAGTAATTGGTTGTTGGTAGTTCCTCAATCAAACAGGGACCTGTTAAAGACCTTCCCTTAAAAAGGCCAAGGTCAAGCACTGCATCCAGGGCCATCACCAGTCATCCTGATCTCTATTTTGCCACTGGACCCAGATGGTTCTGGAGGAGAAAATTGAGGCAGGTGACTTTGCACAGTCTTCCCTCAATCAAATTCAATTCACTTGTATGGCCTGGCATCACATCCATGACATCATGGTTCTCTTTGAGAACTAAGAGCAAACATCAGCCTTTGTGAGAGTGGGGACCCAATCTGAACTGGCCAGTGGGACAATACAGTTCCTTCTTTTTCTTGTCATGTTTTTTCTTTCTTCTTTCCCTTCTGTCTGTCCATGTAGGTTATCATACCCTTAATAATTCAATATCAAAATAAGAATTTTGAAAATCAGAAATTAACAAAATTGAAAGCAAATAATAAAATGAGATAATTTATATCAAGTGTTTGCAAACTTTAAAGTCCCTATATAAGTACTATTGTTGTTTTATTGCATTTTAGAATAAACAACAGTTAAAAAGTTGTGGTTTTATAACAGTCCATGACCTCAGGATTCCCCATTTGGACAAATCTAGGAGACAGATATTCTCTGATTGGAGAAGTAATTAGAGAATTGATGTAGTTCTGAGCAAGAGAAATGTCAGCCCTGCCCTCTTGCTTCTAAGTTCACTCATGGACCAGTGCCAGTAGGTCATCCTAACCTCCTAAGATGTTCAGAGTTCATCCAGGGTAATTTTCTTAGAATTGGCTAGGATCTAACCATAGAACGTTCTCTGAAATGAATCTTAGACCACTCAGGCATCATTTAATAAACTATGAAACAATAAATTCTCAGGGGTCCTAAACATCATCCAGATTCTTTTCTTTTTCTAAGAAATTTCTTGCTTCTCTTAAGATTAGTGACATTTGAGCAAAGCCAAAAAAAAGGGGGGTGGGGGTGGGAGGGGGAGTACTGTTCATAATGACCTAAAAGATACTTAATAAATATTACTGGATGGAAATACTGGATTAAAATTATCAAGAAAGAATTGATTCAGAATGAAATAAGAAAAGAGTCATAGGAATTAATGGTCTTCAGTCCTTTGATCGTTGCTCAGAGTTCTGATCAGGTTTGATGGCTACCAGTCAAGGTTAGAACCAAGCCCTGGAATCAGGTGGATCCCACTGGGATTCTGTGGAGAACTGCCTGCTGGCAAACTGATTCTATTCACATCCAGTGAGAAGAGTGCATGAAAACAGGTCAGTGATTATGGAAAAACAACCCTTAGTTGGGGACACTGATCTGATGCAGTGGCCTAGATTGCATTCTAGAGCAGAATGATAGAGAATAAACAGATGACTCAGACCTGAAAGCCCCAATGCCTGAGTCAGTAGCAGCCACAAATACCCATGCTTCCTATTTTTATTCCTCTCCACTATTTTAACTTTTGTCTTATATCACTCTTTATAGCTCTTACCACTCCTCCCACTCTAGCCCCTCAACTTTGAGTCCCCCAAGCTAGTCTTTGTTCTTCTAATCTATGATGTTTATTAATCAAAATTCCAATCTGCTTAAGGTTGCTCAGGTCTTAATCATTAAGCTACCAGAAACAAACTCTCTCCCCTCTCCCAATCTTTAGTTTTTCAGGAAGTCCAGACCCACCACCTACCACATCTCTGAATTACATCCCTCTACAATGATATTCTGCTGTCGGGGTCTTGAAAGCTGGGACTGTATCAGTTTTCATCTTAAGCCATGTGTATCATAGGTGTAAATGTTTGTTGAATGAATTAAGCCCTTGCATCTCTTAAGATTCAGTGACATTTGAGAAAAGCAAAAATAAATGAAGGAGAGGATAGCTTTCACAATGATGCAATAGGCAAAGATGAGTCGATGGAAAGGAATTTTCAAAACACAGAAATACAGACATTTGGTAAGTGACTTTAAGGTTTATCAATGTCTTTTGTGTGTAGTGACAAAGAAAGCAAATACTAGATGGAGGGAAGAGGCTCAACATGTGTAGTAAGGCTCCATGTGTTACTAAGGGTTGATATTGTATAGTTCAAAGAGAGACAAATAGACATCTCTAGCCTCTTCTCCTCTGTCCCTTCTCCAAGAGAAACTTCTATTCTTGCCAGGTGGAGAAGCAAGAGATTGGAACTGAAGACCCCTCTGCTCTCCATATCTTTTATGTGTCCTTAAATAGTTGGTCTGGGGGAACTATGGTTGTATTCCATCTAATTTCTGATCACTTTGTCACTTTTTTGGGAGGCAAGGACCCAATGTCCTATATCCAAGGCTTGATTTCTTCTCCAAATGAACAAATTATCAAATGTTTGCAAATAAGCTCCAATATGTTCATTTGGTTGGGCTGATTGGTGATTAAATTTAGATCTAAATGAAGATCAATTTATTTGGGGCCAGCTAGAAGCCTTACACCTTATTCTTGATGGACAAAGGAAACTCATTTCTTTTTTTTTTTTCTTTGAGGCAATTGAAGTTAAGTGACTTGCTCAGGGTCACACAGCTGGGAAGTGTTACATGTCTGAGACTAGATTTGAACTCAGGTCCACCTGACTTCAGGGCTGGCATTCTATCCACTGTGCTACCTAGCTGCCCCATGGAAACTCATTTTTAAAAATAGGACTAGTCAAGTTTCTATACATTAGAGTTATTCTTGACACTTCCCTTTCCTTTAATCTTCTTCCCCAACCAATTGCTAAATTTTGTTAATCATGTCTCCACAATATATCTCAGATTGGTTGTCTCTTTTTCTCTACTCAATCTAGACTGGATCCCTCATCATTTCTCATTAGGACTGTTATAACCGTTTTTAAATTATTTCACCCCTAAATGCTAGAGGATTTTGTTTTTGCTTCTTTGTGGAACATTGTTTTGAACCAAAGTGAGATTATATATTCGTCATAGAACTCTTCCTTCAGAGTCTCACTGCCATGCACTAAATCTTTCATTCATGTTTCATTGACTTCCTTGCCTACTCCTCACAAATGTTATTGTTTCTATGTATTACTGACAAAGCCCATCAGCAAGAGATAGAGAAATTCCATTTAAAATGTAGATAAAATAAAATATTTGGGGATCTACCTGCCAAGACAAACCCAAGAACTATATGAACACAATTATAAAATATTTCTCACACAAATAAAGTCAGATCTAAACAATTGGAAAAACATCAATTGCTGATGGGTAGGCTGAGCTAATATAAAGAAAATGACAATTTTGTCTAAGTTGGTCTACTTGTTCAGTGCCATACCAATCAAACTGCCAAAAAGTTATTTTATAGAACTAAAAAAAAATGATAAAAATTCATCTGGAAAGAATAAAAGATCAAGAACATCAAGGAAATTAATGCAAAAAATACAAAGGATGGTGGCTTAGCAGTACCAAACTATATTATAAAGCAGCAGTCATTAATACCATTTGGTACTGGCTAAGAAATAGATGGTGGATCAGTAGAATAAAATAGATACACACAACACAATAATCAAGGCCTACAGTAATATAGTATTTGATAACTCCCCAAGCTTCAGCTTCTGGAATAAGAACTCACTATTTGATAAAAATTGCTGGGAAAATTGGAAAATAATATGTCAGAAACTTGGCATAGACCTACATTTCATACCCCATACCAAAAAAAAGGTCAAAATGAGTACATAATTTGGGCATAAAGAATGAGAACACAAACAAATTAGGAGAGCAAAAGATAATTTATTTTTTTATTTGAATAGCCTTTTATTTACAGGTTAAATGTATGGGTAACTTTATAGCACTGACTGCCAAACCTCTTATTCCAATTTTTCCCCTCCTTCCCCCCATCTCCTCCCCCAGATAGCAGGTGTTCAGTAGATGTTAAATATATTAAAATATAAATTAGATACACAATAAGTATACATGGCCAAACCGTTATTTGAGCAAAAGATAATTTACCCATGAGATGTTTGGATAAGGGAGGAATTTATGACCAAAGAAGAATAAGAGAACATTATGAAAGGCAAAATGGGCAATTTTGATTACATTAAATTAAAAAAAGGTTTTGCACAAACAAAACCAACAGAAACAATATTAAAAGGGAAGTACAAAGATGGAAAAAATCTTTACAATCAGTATTTCTGATAAAAGTCTCACTTATAAAATACATAAATTGTCAAATTTATGTCATTCCCTAATTGATAAATGGTCAAAGGATGTGAACAGACAATTTTTAGATGACAAAATTAAAGCCATCTATAGTTATATTAAAAAATGCTCTAAATCACTATTGATTAGAGAAATGCAAATTAAAACAACTCATGGTACTACCTCACACCTCTCAGATTGGCTAAGATGACAGGAAAAGATAATGATAAATGTTAAGGGAATGTAAGAAAACTTGGACACTAATGCATTGCTGGTGGAATTGTGAAATGATCCAATCATTCTGGAGAGCAATCTGGAACTATGCCCAAAGGCCTATCAAACTGTGCATACCTTTTGACCCAGCAGTGCCATTACTGGGTCTGTATCCCAAGGAAATAATAAAAGAGGGAAAGGGATCCACACGTGCAAAAATGTTTGTGGCAGTTCTTTTTGTGGTATCAAAGAATTGGAAAATGAGTAAACGCCCATCAGTTAGGCAATGGCTGAACAAGTTGTGATATATGAAGGTAATGAATGGAATATTACTATTTTATAAAAAATGATGAATAAACTTATTTTTAGAAAGGACTAGAAAGATTTATACAAACTAATGCTGAGCAAAATAAGCAGAACCAGGAATACAGTGTACACAATAACAGCAAGTATATGCGATGATCAATTATCAAAGACTTGGTTTTTCTCAGTGGTTCAATGATCCAAAGCAATCCCAATAGAAATAGACTTTGGACAGAAAATGCCATCTAGAAAAAGAACTATGGAGACTGAATGTAAATCAACACATGCTATGTTCACTTTTCTTTTTTTTTTTTCTTCTCCCGTAGATTTTCCCTTTTGCCCTGATTTTTCTCTCCCAACATGATTTTAAAGCAATATATTTTAAAAATAAATAATTTTAAAAATCTCTTGACACAGATCAATTTAATTTAATTCAATAGCATTTATTAAGTACCTACTATGTGGCAACAGACGACATTGGATAGAAAGATGTCCTCAAAATTGAAGACTAATTGGGCTTAAATCTCTCCCAAGATTTGGGCTGCACAGTGAGTTGCAGCCTTGACAGTGAGGGGTAAAGGCAGCTGTGAGACAAATTTGATTCACAGCACAGCTTCATGACCAGAACGTGTCTGAGCTTGTCCAGTGCTTGTCCAAGAACACCTGGTGCTAGTCAAAGTAATACAATAATTATGTGATTTTGAGCAGAGGGTAAGATCCTCCAGTGACTGAGCACAAAATATTGTTGTTACTCCAAGCTTGCTTGCTGGGCATTAGCTCTGGAAAACAGGGTCTATCTTGACAGTGAACTACCTCTTGGCCCTAGATTTGTGATTTGTTTGTTTCTAGAAAACTAACTTTGTTACAGTTAGTTTAGAAGAGGAAACTTTTCCCATTGTACATTGATTTAGACTTCTCAGTAAGATACCCACTCCATATGTTGGTTTATATTCCTCACCACATTCATCACGGATCTCTCTAAATGGAGCTTTTCAGCAGGATTGATGGGTATTGTCAACAGAGAATAGAGTCTTGCACAGACTTTGAATTATATTGTCATTAAAAAGGGCACAAAACGTCTATCCAATGACTCAGCAGACAGGATATTATCACATGAAAGTGGTGAATGCTAGACCTTAAGTTAGGTCTTTGTAACAGAGTTGCTGAAATAAAAATTATTTTTCTTCAAATGCATTCTAAGCTATGTATATACATATATAAAAAGCTGAATTCATGAAATGATGACAATAACCTGAAATTTATGAGTCTTGATGATTACAAAGCACTTTAGACTCATGAATTATATCTCATTTGAGCCTCACAACAGTCATGGGAAATATGCAGTGTTAAGTATTATATCCTTGTTCAACAGAATAAAAAACTGAAATTTGGAAAGGCTAAAAGTGTTGTTTGGGACATGATCACAAGGCCAAGAAATGGGAGAGCTGAGATCCAAATCCAGATCTTCTTATTTCAAGTTTGTGTAAACTTTCCAGTATATAATGGTGTAATGTCTTCTTGGCATATGGAAAATGACCATTTGTAGCCAAAAAAAAGATTCTTTTTTCCCCAAAAATGAATTATTGTTCATTAGTCATAGGTCATAAGATAAACTAACTAGCCCAGTGGTTATCAAAGTGTGGTCTACTCTTTTTGATTGTATTTCTATTTCTAGCACTTAGCAAAGTACCTAACACCTAATAAGTACTTAATAAATGCTTGTTACCTGTCTATTAAAAAGAGAAACCAAAATGGTGAAAGGCTTTGAGTCCATGCCATAATGATTTTTTTTTTTTTTTGCTGAGGCAATTGGGGTTAAGTGACTTGCCTAGGTATACACAGGTGGAAAGTGTTAAGTATCTGAGGTCAGATTTGAACACAGGTCCTCCTGACTTCAGGACTGGTGCTCGATCCACTGAGCTACCTAGCTACTCCCACAATGATTTTTTGAATGAAGTAAAACTATTTCACCTGGAGAAGACTCCAAGAATGTGATAACTGTCTTTAATTATTCGAGGATTTGTCATTTGGAGAATCAATTAGACTTATTCCAATTGACTCCAGAGAGCAGACCTAGAAGAAATGGGTAGAAATTGTAGTGATAAATTTAGATTTGATATAAGGAAAAACTTCTTAAAATTAGACTTCCAAAAGTGAAATGATATCCTTGGGAAGAAGTGCATTCTCTATTAGTGAGATGTTCAAGGAAAAGTATATTATGGTGGAGAGGCTTTTCATTGTTTGGGTTGGAGTAAATAGCTACTGAAATCCTTCACCAACTTGAAATTCTCTGATTATGATTCAATAAAAGGCGACCAAACCATCCTGTCTAGTGCCATTTGATCCTATTATCTCCTTAATATTCTTTTGATTTCAGGTTTGATAGCACTCAATATTGGGTCATGAGTTAGCTCATTCTAACATTCAAGTAAATCATATTTTAGGTGACTTTTGTTAATTCCAAATGGGTAGCCATTAATTTTAAGGGTATAGGAGTGATAATTTGGAAAATGACATTTGCAAAAGACTGTCCTTTCTAAATACATCATATATTCCCTGGAGAACACTGCCTGAATCATTTGTTTGTTATTTTTTTTTCTCCTCCAACAAGATTAAGTATAATGTTTGGGCTAGCTTTTTGGAGATCTTTGGACAGGCCTTGGTCTCAGCAGGATTGATACTATGAGAATAATCAGGAATAAGTCTAGAGTCTTTATTCTGACCCAGTCTTGATCTTAGTGGAGGAGTGCAGGAGGAGGAGCCATCAGGAGAATGGTCAAAAATGGAATGTCTCATTTCTAGTTCTCTCAGCCTTTAAATACTCTATTACAATTACATCATTACAGCATTCTGAATATATGAACTGGAGAACCATTACACCACCATGCTAAATACTAAATATATGTATACTAAAGAACCATCATCTCATCAATTCCACTGAGTTAACATCTTATTTATTGTAAGTATCCTTGTGTCAAGTAAACTTCTCCAGAGTTCTGGCCCTCTACAATTAAGTACATTTTTTATACTATAGAAGAATACAAATTCTGTTAGAAGCAGAACTTATGTTATCTCTTTTTCTCAAAACAGTATATAACAGCTTAGTTGCAGTGATATTTTATAATATATTCCATATTATCACTATTGTTCCAATACCTGTGATATAAGCAGGTTGGGTCTGGAATTGCACAAGATAGTCTTCTATGATCATCCAAAAAAGGGGAGGAACCATAGTATATATCAAGCAATAATATTGGACGGGGGTAAGGCTTTGCTGAACATGTGAGCAGGAATTGTCAATTCTCCTATTTGTTCCTACTCAGGTTTTCAGGGGCCATATCTGTCTTTTCTAGCTTGGCTTCTCTCCTCTGTCATAGCCTTTCCTTTAGCCTCCCCCATTGATAAAATCATTTTACAGTTAAAATAATTACAGGGATTGCTTGCTGTTTTGAGGAAGGGAGGGCGGGCTAAGGAAAAGAGGAAGAAAAAATCTGGAACACAAAATCTTACAAAAATGAATGTTGAAAACTATCTTTACATGTATTTGGAAAAATAAAATACTGTTAAGGAAAAAAAATGGCAGCAGGAAGACAATAAGAAGGAAAAATGAATGAGTTGCCATCTTTCTTATCAGTCCCAGTGAACCACAACCTCTTCCCACTGAAATTGCTGACTCTTTTACCTAGAGATATCTGGCACTAGTTTTCTTTTCTTTACTCTGGGTAGCTATAAAATGGAATCAAAAATTTTCTCATCAATAGCTTGAAGACTTCCAAAATAACCCTGATAAATAAACATTGTAATTGGAAAAATAATCTTTTCTCCCCCTTTCTTCCAAGCATTCTCCTACTCTCTTCTTTGCTGCATTTCAGTAACGAAGCATACATCAGAAACAAAGAGGCTAGCCTTATATATCATAGAGAGAAAAAGACTTTAAATGAGAAATTAAAAAAAAAAGCTCTTAAAAAATGGAGACTCAGAAATCAAACACACTTCTCCCCAAAGAGAGAAGGAGCATGAGAAATTATCATTGTTGGTCTCAGTGATTCCTACAGTTTCAACAAACTTAGAATATGCTTCACCTCTATGGTCAACAGCTTAATCAAATAATCTTTTTCCTGTATCTCAGATAATCAGCTATTAGTGATGGGTGTCCTGACTCCCAATCTAGCTCATTCATTTGTATCTCACACATGGATGTGTCTCCCAGTCTATTTCTTTTCCTCTCAGTCCTGCTCTTCTCCTTACCCAATTATGGGATTGGATTCTCAGGAAAATTCTGATTCAATCAATCAAGGGCTGGAACTAATTCTCTCAGGGTCAAACAAAGAAACCCTAGGGATTTTTATCCTAATGAGCAGGTTTCCAATTCCAGAATCCTTATCATCTTGGCAGCCTCAAAGACACTACAGTTAGAGTCCAGAGAGAGGACACAGGATAAAAATGGGAAGTAAATAAGGCAAAATCACAAGAGGGTAATTACAGAACATTATATTGCAGGCCCAGATGTTTTTTCTTCCATTTCTTCCAAAGAAAATTATTAATATCTTTTATTTTTAACATCATCATCATTTCTAAATAACTTTACTTTTTGCTCCTCTGTCTGGAGAGCCATTCCTTTTAATAAAGAAGAGAGAAAGAAAGATTTAAAATGTCACTTCAGCAAAACCAAAGAAGATTTCAGCTGTGTCAGACAGTAGCTGCAATATTCCATACCCATCATACTTCATTTCTGCAAAAAAGGGAGGGAAGTCTATTTTCTTATCTGAGTTTCTTGGTCATTATAATTATATGTAGCATTCTTTTTTTCTTTACATTTACATTGTTTTAATCATCAATTATGTTATTTCTCTAGTTCTGCTTACTTTATTCTGCCTTATTTCATATGTCTTCCCATGTTTATGGGAAGGGAATTTACCTTAATCTGACATACTTGTTTAGCATCTATTTTGTTTCCAGTTCTTCGAAACCACAAAAAATACTTCTTTGAATATTTTGGTTTATATGAGACCTTTCTTTATTCCTTTGACCTCTTTGCAATTTATGCATAGTAGTAGAATATCTAAGTCAAAGACCATTTACGATTTTGTCACTTTTTAAAAAGCATAATTAAAAATCATTTTTCAGAATGATTGGACAACTTCGTAGCTCTACTAACAGTAATAGGTCTCTCTTTTTGCAGTCCCTTCAACATTGACTATATCAGCTGCTTTCTACTGGGCTTATTAATCTCAAAAGAGAACTTTTCAAATTATTCTGTTTTCTCTTTCTTAATGTAAAGAAATTGACAGGCAGTACAAAGATTAATACAAAATATTGCTTCCTGTTAATATTTCAGACATTTAGGCAATTCAACATAGAATACTATTTCTTTATTTCCCCCTACAAAAAAAGACAATAAATCAAACCCTATATTTTTTCTTTTTAATGTTTCTATGAGTCTCATGAAGTAAAATAAAAAATTAACTAAGGCATGCAAAATTAGTTAGCAAGTGTTTGACCAAGATAAGTTATCATGCTTCTGCTAAAAATTGAAAAAAAATTATTATTTCATTGTTAGAACCAAAAATAATTTTTGCACACATATTTAACTGATAAAAATCCATGTTAAACATAGTGACATTCATACAAATGGCACAAAATAAGACAATTGAGTCTTAAAGATGCAAAGAATACTGGGTAGTAAATAATGTAGGATAACAAAACAAAACAAACTGATTGAATGATTAGTTTATCCACTGGACATAGAATTGATATTTTTCTCTAATTCTCCAACTGTTCAATATCCTGAACAAAAATTGAGTTAAAATAATGTTAAGGAATATTCTGTATCTGCTTTCTGCATATTCATTCAAGGAGATTACCTTTCCAGAGCTTAAGTTATTCTTTGATTGAAAATCAGGTAGTTTTCAGATGTCTTTTTTTCACTTTGTTAGGTAGATAAGATTATTGCTTAACAAAATTACCTTTGTAAATTAAAGATAGGATAAAAATATTAAAATTTTGGAGGAACACTGAAGAACAGCCTAGCAAATGAGTGCTAATGTGAGCCCAGTAAGAAAGAATTTGGATTTCTTGTCATTCCCAAATGATATTATCCCCTCCAACCTTACCCTGTTTTATATACATATACTTTTACTCAAATAATAAATCCAAATGAGATTTCAATAACTTTTATAGGGAGGCAAGTAAACTAAAGAGGTAGGTCATTGGAGAATTTCAAATATGATTAAAGTGTCAGAGATGAAAACTTTTAGAAGTTTAAAGAAACCAGAATTAATTACCCTGAGAAGGCTAAAGAACTATTTGGTAATTAAGTTCAAATATATTATGATGATAGAAGGTAATTACATATTCTTTCTCTCTATTAAGATTAGAAAGAGAGAAAGCTTAAATTTCAACATAGTTGGAATAAACCATAAATAAGCCAAATATGCTCAATCCTTATCACAGTCTTGTGCTATTGTGTTTGTATTTTTAAAATCTTCAAATTGGCAAATGGGGAAATCCCATTCAAGCATTCTCTTTTCCAAACTGTTCTTACCTGTGTTTGATTGTCTTTTCTCAATCTGGTACCATTCGATTCTCCAGCCTTATTCAGTCTATTTTAAAAAAATAATTTATACTTTAGGCATAGGTATTAAACACATCAAGAATGATATTGCTTCTTTTCCTTCTCTCCACATCTTTCCACCTCTATTGACTACTAGGAACATATTAGAAAAGGTTTTAATTCAAATAAAGTAGTAAATACCCATTGAATTTAAGAAAAGAATCTTTTGAAATGAATCATTAAAACTCAAATTTGAGCCAAAACAAAGCAAAGGGTTGAATAACAATGAGAGCTAGCATTTTATAGTATTTTAAATTTTACAAAGTGCTTTACAAATATTATCAAATTTATCCTAGAAGGTAGGTATTTACCCCCATTTTACAGTTGAGGAACTTGAGGCAGACAGGGATTAAGTGACATGAATAGGTAGTATCTGAATTTGAATTTGAATCTTGCGCTATAAATTATTTGAATCTAGGCATTTGAATCTTCCTGATTCCAGGTCCAGTTCTCTATCTCTTGCATCATATAGATATCTTTTTAATAAAGTTGGTAGATTTGTACAGAATAGACATGTAATATGGATAATTCAGAAAACCACAGGGTATCTGGGAAGTTTTGATATTGTTTTTCAATTATATCAGACTCTTCATGACTCCATTTGGGTTTTTTGGGGGTTTTTTGGCAGAGACTAGAATGGTTTATCATTTCCTTTTTCAGCTCATTTTGCAGATGAGAAAACTGAGGCAAATTTGCCTAAGATCACATGCTCTATCCTCTAGAAAATTTAAGATTAATTTAATTATCAGACTTATCTGTTAACTCTTTATCAACCACTCACATTCACCAAAGAATTAGAGATTGAAGAATACTTTTATCTATCAACATTCAGAGACATTGAGAAATAATAACCTCCAGTACAATTTTAAAGGGGAGAATTTTTCAAGGTAGAGATAGGACTAATAATAGAATGTTTTCAAGCCTATTTTATTCTTATTTTAGTAATGGTATAATCTGATAGGCACTGATAGTAAAGCACTATTCCTATCTATGAGCTTGATCAGTAAGAGTTCCTTGGTCAACAAGATGTGCTTACAGACTGATAAAATCTGAATTGATATTATCTCATTATCTTGATGGAAGGGTGGACATGCTCATTGGTATTGATTAACTTATTCACACCTCATACAGGATGAGTGAAACTCAACAAACAGGAGATTTCATTACAGACTACAGGTCATTCTGTCCCTTCTGGCTTTTTTTTTTTTTTTTTTTTTTTTTTAAGAGAGAACTATACAACAGCATAGTTAAAAGAACATTAAGAGATTAAGGGAAATCTATAGATAACATCTCCCCAGGAACTATTAGTGGATGTCTTGGGGGAAAGATAGAGTATAGATGTGTAATTATACTCTATCTCTGCATAGTGTGTATTTGTATGGTATAATTATACATCCAACAAGAGACCACCACAACAGTTGCTTTGCTGTTGTGCCAGGAACCTTCCTCTAACAGAAGTTAGAGATTGAGGAATACTTCTATCTATCAACATTCAGAGACATTGAGAAATAATCCTCCAGTACAATTTTAAAGGAAATTTTAAAATCTTGTCCATGTCTTTTATTTTTAAAAAAATTGTTGATCCTTTTTTATTTTTAAAAAAAATTACTTTGGTACCTCCTAATGACTGTTCTGCTTGGTACCAAACTCCAATCCCTGGCTGAATCCCTCTGAACAATGATAACCTACCTGAATTCATTCCTCAATCATAAACACAAATTCCACCCTGCCATTTATTCCCTGATGCCATTGTTCAAACCCCTTTCTCCATCCACCATATGACTTCAACTTGTCTCTCTCTCACATCCCTTATCCAATCAATTATCGTCCTGTTGTTTTTATTTCTGTAATATCTCTTTTATATACATCACTTTATGCCTTGGAATAGCTTTCTGGTTGGATTCCTTGCTTCATCTCTCCCAGTTTTAATTCATCCTCTGCCATCAAATTGATGCTCCTAAAGTGAAAATCTAATTAGGTTTTGTCTCCATTGTCTCCCCATTACTTCTTGCAACAAATAGAAAATTATCTGGTTTTTAAAGCTCTTCATAACCTCCATCCTTTCCTAGCTTTCCAATCTTTTTACACCTGTATCCCACCCACATACACTGTGATCCAGTGAAAGTTCCCCTTTGAAATTCCTTACAAAGGAATTTCCTGTTCCTGATTCCTGATTTATTTCCTGATTCCAGGCATTTTTACTAACTGTGTCTCATGCCTAGAATTCTCTTCTCACCTCTATCTCCTACATTCCTTTAAGTCATAACTAAAATCCTACCTTTAGGGCAGCTAGGGTTCTGGTCTTCGGGCAAGTCATTTAATTCTGCTTCAGTTCCCCACCAGTCAAATAAGTTGGGAAAGGAAATAGCAAACTACTGTTGCCAAGAAAACCCCAGTGGGGGTCATGAAAAGCCAGATATAACTAAGCAATTGAATAAAAACCCACATCATCAGTGATGACCTAGTTGTGAGCTAAACAAACTATGCTCTGAGATTTCTCAGAGAAAGGTATGAATGGGAAAAAAAAAAAAAGAATCACAAAGTGAAAGTATTAAAGAAACTCCCAAGATCGAAATAAGTCCATACAAGTCCAAAGCTTAGGACATCGGTGCATCAATCACACATAAATAACTCAGAAAAATAAATGCACATCTGCTATGTTTGGATAAAGCTTAATCTGGGGTCAGTGTGGCAAGAGCCACATCCTCCAGCTATATCATCTCAAAGAGTAAATGCAAATATCAAAATTCTTCTTTATGGACACCACTATCAACATGGCTTTTTAATATGTCATTGACAATCTAATGCTAGATTTACAATTTTCCATGCAAAGTGTTTCTTTCCTTTTGTCTTAAAACTTATTTGACAAATATCCCCTTTCCTGATGTGTATCATTAATTTTTATTTTTTCTTCAAATGGAATATTGCTCTATAAATTATTTGCATGGATAAAAGTGACTTGATTTTCATTAAAAGTGAAATATGGATATTTGTCATATTCTTATCATGGTACCCATAAATTAACTATAGGAAGCTCAACTCTGCATTCTTTATGAACTCTTTATAATAATAAGATATGGGCAGGCAGAGAAATCTAACTTAAATACATTCTAAAGGTGAAAGTGTATATCATTTAGCATGCAACTTGAAAAATCAAGATTCAAATTCAAAAAATCCAGGCTTACATTACAAGATTAATGTATTTTGATACTTTTACTATTTCATGAATTTTTCTATGAGGGTACTGCTTTCCTCTATACAGATCATAATCCATCTATATTCTTCTATCCATGTAAGTCTTGTCCATGTCTTTTATTTTTAAAAAATTGTTAATCCTTTTTTATTTTTAAAAAATTACTTTGGTACTTTCTAATGACTGTCCTGGCTCCAAAATATCCTTAGAACAAATAAAAACAGTTAAACCAAACAAATTAACATATTAGTCATGTCTGAAAATGTGGGTCTTATTTTGTACTTATTATTCACTATACCTCTTTGCCATTAAGTGCTATACTTACATCACTTTTAAGTCCTGTGAAGTCAGGACTAATTTGTGCATTTTAGAATTCCAAAGTCTTTAAATGTTTTATTCCTTTAAGTAATTGTTACTTTGCAAAAATTTTCCCCACAGTCCTGCCTACTTCACCCTGCATGAGGTTAGACAAGTTTTCCCAGTTTTCTCTTAAGTGTTCATATTTGT
This sequence comes from Antechinus flavipes, assembly GCF_016432865.1. Lineage (NCBI taxonomy): Eukaryota > Metazoa > Chordata > Mammalia > Dasyuromorphia > Dasyuridae > Antechinus > Antechinus flavipes. The sequence continues at coordinate 331,308,485 of NC_067401.1, forward strand.
TATGTCACATTAACATTCCATTAAATTCATATACCACAATTTTTTTTAGTCACTCTTCAAATGACAGGATTATACTCCTTATAGAATTTTGACAAAAAGGATACATCTGGGTGGTGTACTAGAAGGAGTGCCAGCCCTGGAGTCAGGAGGACCAGAATTTAAATCTGATTAGGTTCAAGTTGCTTACCTCCATTTGCCTCAGTTCCTCATCTGTAAAATGAGCTAAAAAAGGAAATGGGAAATCACTCTAGCACTCTTTTCAAGAAAACCCAAATGAGCTGAAGACATGACTGAAAAACAGCTAAAAACATTATAAAAAGAACTGCTATGTTTTGGATATATGGCACCTTTCCCTTAATTTGACCTATACTAAAAAATATCTAACAGTGGTATCCTTGGGTCAAAAAATATCTACAATTTGGTAACTTTTTTTTAGTATAATTCCATTTTTTCCTCCAGAATATTTAAATCAGTTTATAAATCCATATACATTAATGTATATGTCTTCTCATGATCCCTTGGACATTTTATCTTTTTTGCCATTTGTTATCTTTGCCAATTTGAAGAATGTGAAATGAAACCTTGGCATTGCTTTAATGTGAAATTCTCCTATGATTAATGATTTGAATTCTTTCATATTTTTGTTGATCTTTGTCATTTTCTTTTGAAAATTATCTTTTTTATCCTTTGACCACTTATTGGGAGTGTTTCTTATTCTATATTTGTATCAATTCTCAACTTCATTTATCAGATTTGTTGCAGAGACTTTCCTAATTAATTATTTCCTCTTCAAATTCTAGTTGTATTGATTTTGTTTGTGCAAACGGTATTTAATTTTATGTAATCAAAATTATTCATTTTGTATTCTGGCCTTCATGTTTTTCCATCAGTTCTCTAGAGAGTATGTGACCAATGAGCTGTGTGTTTTCCTCTTGTTGTTAAAGCTTGATTATTAATGTAGCACTCAAGTATACTACCCTTCATTTCACTCTTGCTACAAAAAACTACCTTACTTTTTCAGTTATACATGTCTTTTATGATGCATTTTATTCCATTTAAGAATAAACATTAAAGGACAATGAATTTATTGTTGGAAGGAAACTTAGAAATCATTTATTCTGCTCTCCTGTTTTATGTATGAAGAAAATGAGGCCCATGGAAGGAAAATAACTTGCCCAAGTTCACACAGGTAGCAGATAGGATTTAAATTCACAACCTCTCAGTCTAGGTCAGTGCTTCTTCTGCAACACTACAGAGTTATCTGGGTATAGTAACCATGCACCTTTATGTTACTCTTTGAGTCAACTCTGCTTGTGAATCTTTAGAAGGAGTAATAGTCCATGATTTGCATTATTATAACATCATGTCATAGACAGTATTGCTTATAGATAGAAATCCAGCCTTAAAATCAGAAGACCACAATCCAAATACTGCCTCTGAAACATATGAGTTATATAATCATGGGCAAGTTGATTTTACAAGACTAAGAATTATAGACCAGTTGCCAAGCTACATCCCTATAGGCAGTGTCTAAATTGGGAATGATCTACATGGTTGTTGATTAGTAGCAAAAAACAAAACAAACTTCAAAAACATCATCTGAAGAATTTTTTTGGACCATTTTTATATCATGGATGTGGATTATTCCTAATGAGGGAAAATCTCTTTAGCAATGAAGAATAACAATTATTCTGCAGTTATAATCTTAGAGAATTGCTTGGGGCATAGAAAAATATGAAATGATTTGTCAGGCTAATATAACCAACCACATTAGAGGCAAGACTTGAAATTGGGTCTTTTTGATTCTGAGGATGGCTCAGTCCACTTCACAAGGATATATCTTGAGAATAAGCAAGTTTGTGGATTACTGGAAATACAATGAAGTCAGCAAAATTACCCTAAAGTCACAAAATATCCCCCAGTTGCCCTTTTTACCAAAAACAACTGAAAGCATTTATGGCTATAGTGCTAGCTAGCTCTTTAGTTTGATCTGGGTAGGTTCTATTCTCTTCTGTTTTGGGAGCTAATGTGTTATGGTGAGCTCATTGGATTTGGAATTATAAGACCGTGATATTATGGAAATTGAACTAGATTTGGAGATAGAAGTCTTGGAGTCATCTCCTACCTGTTCACACATTATCTGTGTCGCCTGTCTATCTGTAAAATAAGCAGGTTTGATTACATGATCTTTAAAGTTTTTTCTTTGGAAATGGACTGCTTCAGATAGGCTTTATTACACTAAGGATAGTTAGGTGATACAAAAGATTGTATGTTAGACATAAAAGACCTGAGTTCAAAGCCAGCTTCAGATATTTGCTAGCTCTGTAACCCTGGAAAAGTCACTTCACTACTATAAAATGAGGATAATCATGGTACCTATCGAGAATGTTGTAAGGGTAAAATGCATGGCTATTTGTAAATCACTTTGGCATTATGTAAATCTTAAGGCATTATGTAAATGCTAGCTAGTAGCAGCAAACTATAGGGTAATTTGTACCTTTTCCACTTTTCTGTCAGAAAGAGAACCAGGAAAACAACTTACACTATGTCTTCCACGATGTAAAGGAAATCAACATTGGAAGAACATTTGCAGAAGATGGCAGAACTTTCTAATCAATTTATTCACCAATCATTTTTTTTAGCAGAGAGGTGGTAGATTGATTACACATATAAAATGAGGCATAAATTTTCAAATATGTCCAGTGTGCTTTATGATTCAGTTTGTTTTATGACTTTGTTATAAGGGAGAGAGGCCACCTAGTTTGGGAAAAGGGAAGTTGGAAAAGGTCATTAGGAAATAATAGCATTAAAAAAAAAAAATCAATAAAAAAAGAAAGAGAGAAGTTACTGAATTCTGCCTAAGCAGCTTATTTCTTGGAATTCCCCATCCTACTGAGTGATTAAGTAGTGATTTAGAATTCATGAAGATGTAATGAAATTTAAAAGTAACTCTTCAAGTCATGATTCAAGTAGACAACATGATTAAATACAGGGTTAAAATAATGCAAAATCAACTCAAACATGTTAAAGTAAAGGAAACACATTAGCAACTAGGCTTTTAACTTTTCCTTACAAATGGTTAGAAAGCCAATTATAGAGTGAAATATTTTCTCAAATATTTTAGAAGAGATTAATATTTGATTCTTTGTATTTGTGTCATGTATGTGAGGGGATGATTTGAGCAGTGGGAAGGGCTTAGCCAAACCCTAGATTGCTACCAGCCTCTAATCTTTTCTGTGTTTTACTTATCCTACATAGAAGCATGCCAGATCACTTGAATACTTCAAAAAAAATCTGATTTTATAGACATGTGATCTTCCTTCAAAAACATAAATCAAAACCCCTCTAGCAATAGATTCACTTCGATTTAATTCAGCAAATATTTGTACCTACTGTAAGGCACTTTGCTAGGAATAGGAGATACAAAGATATTTTCCTCAAAATTAATCATTGTCTTGAGAATTACTGCTTTGTTGTATAGTTTGAGATCTGTTATTACTAGATGTTTTCTTCTCACTTTTTTTTTCATTATTTCCCTTGAGATTCTTGATCTTTTATGCTTCCAGATAAATGTCACTTTTTTTTCCAAATTCTTTAAAGTAATACTTTAGTAGTTTGAATAGTATGGCACTAAATAAGCAAATTAATTTAAGTAGCAGTCTTTTTTGTTTTATTGGCTTCATCTACTCATGGACAATTCAAATTTCTCCAATTATTCAAGTCTGTATATTTCTATAAACAATGCTTTGTGGTTATATTTATGTGGATCTTATATATATCTTGGAAGATAGACTCCCAAGTATTTTCTACATTATATAGCTTTTTTTTTTTTTAGATGAGATAATTGGGATTAAGTGACTTGGCCAGGGGCACACTCTAGTGTTTATGTGTCTGAGGTCACATTTGAACTCAGGTCCTCTTGACTCCAGGGCTAATACTCTATTCATGACACCAAGTAGTGACCTTCTGTAGTTATTTTAAATGGAATTTCTCTATCTTTTCCTGTTAGGTCCTCTTCTTTCAGAGAACAGCATTCAATTGCATATTTCTCTATTGATAGAGCCAAAATATATAACTCCTAGTTAAGCTTCTGGTTGAGTTCCTATGTGCTTCCCTGGGCCAGTCCTCATACAAAAGAAAAACTTGGCATATTCTGCCAGAACTTATACTATTTAATGGGCATAGTGGATATTAAAGAAATGCTTGTTGATTAATTGGTAGCCTTAAAAAATCCAAGATCATCTACATACCACAGTGCCGCTAGAGACAAAACAATATTTTTTTTGCTAAAATTTTGTAATGTGAACTTTCTTTTTTGTTCAGCATCAACAAAAATCAATATTTCAATATTTCAAAAACATAAGATAGTATTATATTTGGACTGATGAACTTCTATCATGTACAATTTTATTAAAAGTATCTTTGAGAAGGGAGTTAATGCTGTTGCAAGAAACTATGGAAGGGTTAATAGAGGAAATAATATCTGAGCTGAGCTTTGGAGGAGGAGAAAGATAAGGAATGTATGCAATTTCTACTCAGCCTAAGCAAACACATACAGGGTAGAAATGAAAACAAAATTAAGAAAGATCCACAATTGAGTTTGACTGAATTGTAATGTTATGGCATTTAAAAAGTTCGAGAGATATAGTTTCTGGGTGAACTAATAAAGCTAGCATATTTATTAATAAAAAGAGTTCAGTGATGCTTTCAAATGCCAAAAAACACTCATAATGGTGGGCTCATAATTTATATATTCTTCGGAGAGTGGGTATTCTTAAGAATGACAATCAACTCTGATTGGTGAACAATTAATGAGAGAATAAATTTATAATGGGAGGTGGGTTATATTAAAATGAGGGTCTTTACTACATTTACTTGGATCATCCAAGTCTAGGTCAAAAAGACTTATCAATTTCCATATCATCTGCCTGACAAAAAGGAAAATCCATATTTTCCCAGCCCTGTTAGAGTAAACACAATGAGAAGGATATTAGCCTTAGAATTTCTTTTACTGTTTGATTAATCTTAGCCTGAACAAATCTTTACCTAAGATTTCCCACATTGGTTGATTTCTGGATGAGAAAGAAGACAAGGGGGAAAATCTTTGTCTTAATACAATAATTAATTATTAATACAAAAGAGAAATAATTGTTTCTCTCAAAGTAATTGAAGGGCAATAATGTGAAACAAACTTGGACAATTAAATTAGAGCCAAGTTATGAAGGTCTTTAGATGGCAGGCTAAGGAATTTGAATTTCATCTTGCAGACAATTGAAAGTGACAGAAGAGAAAAAAAAAATGACTGAGAAGGAGAATTTCATGATTGTATCTGTTTCTTAGAAAAATTATTTTGGCATCTCTGTGAAGTTAGAAGACAAGGCAAAAAGAAAAAAAATTATTCTGATTTTTTGGACCTAGTCTTTCTTGCAGTTCCTGACTATCTCTGCTATAGTTGTGACCCCTTTTTCCTATAATACCACCTTTTTGGTAAATTTCTATGATGGAAACTTTAATGTCCTTTGTTTTGGGGGAGAAGGAATGGGGCTGTGGCTTCCATAGGTGTGGGCAAAGCTTCTCTTGTCCAGTCCTTGTCATGTGCCTTTCTATGACATCAGAAACATCAAACCAGTGAAACTAAATCCAATTCTGTCCTTCCCTTATAAAACCTATGGCCCTAGGCTTTATCACCAAGTGCCCTATCCCCATACTCTCCATACCATATTCTTCTCTGGCCCATAGGTGAAGGTTTGGGCTTATATTATGTTTGGGCTGCCCTAGTATTTCAGGAGCAGGAAGGAAACAAGCATTTATTAAGCACCTACTATGTGCCAACCATTGTTCTAAGTGATTTACAAATATCTCATATCACAATAGCTCTGAAAGATAGGTGATATCATTACCTTCATTTTATAATTAAGTAAACAGAGGCAGTCAAAGAGTAAGCGATTTATCCAGACTCACAGTTAGTAAATGTTTGAGGCTGAATTTGAACTCTAGTCTTCCCTACTCTTGGCCCTGATGTAAAAGAATAGGCTTCCCTAGCACATTGGTTTTTTTTATGTATAAAGGGGATGGCTATTGTCCTGTTGTTTCCCTCTATGCCTTAATTGTGTTCACTCCTAACCTTTCTACCTCCTTATCCTCTTTTAAAGTTCAGTTCAAATGGTACTTCAAATATGGAGATTTTACCATCTTCCTATGCTGTTAGATCTCTTTCTTTCTTCAAATTACTTTAATATCTGTTTTTAAATGCTGAAGAGAGAAAATAATGAGAATGAACCATTCCAGGGGGGTGGAAACCAAAGACAGATTGTAGTACTAGAAAAATAGATTGATTGATTAAACTATACACACACACACACACACACACACACACACACACACACACACTCACAATTTCCAATTTTTAAAAAATTATCACATAAACTTGGACTTAGGAAAGAAAGGATTCAATGCTGCTTTGCCAGAAAAGAAAGGACAAGATTTGTCCTCAGCTTTGCTATTTTTTAATGTATATATATTTACTTTCATTTCCCTCACATTTACACATAAAGCTTAATAAAAAACAATAATAAAAAAATTAAAAACTTTAAGAAAAACCTTTATCTACTTTGAAAAATGGCACATAATAAGGATTTATAAATGCTTATTAATTGACTGAAAATTTTGATGTAGATTTTTATCAAGCATACACATTCTTCTAGAATGTGAAATTCTTAAGAACAGGACTGTTTTAGTCTGCTGACTGTAATGAAATTCCTAAAGCTCAGGTATGACCATGATACCCAATTCAATCAGTTCCAGTGGCTCCCTAGTCTCGGTTCAAATATAAAATCTTTTATTGGGCTTTATTAAGCCCTTCATAACCTTATTACTTCCTATCTTTTTATTCTTTTTGCATCTTACTCCCTTTCATATATTCTGTACAAATGTTTGTCCATTACCTATGCTACCCCACCATTTTTTTATATGAACTTTGAACTCTTCCTGGCTAGTTAGAAGAGTAAAACCTAAGAAGATTCTAGTTTATTAAGTTGAAGATAGAGAGTTTGTAATAGGAAAAATATGTTTTAGTTTAAAGGATGATTAAAGGATGGATCCTGAATCCAGAATGAAGTGGTTAAGCATTTCTTTAGCACCTACTATGTGCCAAGTACTGTGCTTAGAAAAAAGCAATGAACTGGGCCTAGAATTGAACAGAAGAAAGCCCACAAATTGGATCAGAATGATGTGATACTTTCAATAATAATCTATTTTTTAACATCAATGGAAAGCCAACAAAAGATATATAGACTAATGAATGCTGCTAGTTAACTCTTGATTGAGTAAACCATAAAATATAGTGGAATTGCCTTCAAAATTTCATTAAGATTGTTGGTGGGTGAGAGCTGTGATACAAACTCATTTGAAAAGAAAGGAAACAAAGTTGTTTTAATTCCTTTTGATGTAATGCTAACAAATAAGGGGTATATAATTCAGAAAGTTCAAAACACAGTTAAACAAATGAAAATTGTTTGTCCAAAGTTCAAAAACAGTATTTGAATTACTTTTGTGCCCATCAACCTGGGCAGGACCAGGGTGAAAGAAGCTGGAGGTAGTCTTATCTTATCTGGTAAAAGTTCACAAGATAATAGTAAATCCAGCTGTAATATAGTTCATTGGTCTGGAAATAGTGGCTTAAGATTCTGTAGGATTTCTAGTCTAAGGGACTAGTATTTTAGTGTCTTTGCTTTTTTCTTTATAATGTTTTTTAAAAATGGCATTGTACTGAAAATACTTTTTAAAAAAATGACTCTCCTTTTGTAATGGAGGGAAAATGTATTGTCCTATAAATTTATATAAACTTTGTTTTTAATACATTGTTTTAATATTTTGCCATGTTATACCAAAATTTTAAAAAAGAGTCGTAACACATTGTAATGGATAGAGTTTATCTCAAAGTCAGGAAGCTGGGTTCAAGATCCTAGTCTGATTTAATTTGGCTATGTTTCCTTAGGTAAATCACTTAATCTGATAATGTTCTAGGAAATTCTCTAAAACTATTAGTTGAAAACAGCCCTGGCCTGCATCAGTGGAGAGAGTTTCCTCACCTGGGAGCTCTCTATACTAATGAAATCACAGGTCTGATTCTTATCCCCAAGGTTTAAAATGACCTGAAGGATCTTGAAGGGGACAAAGAAACAATATGTTGTTTGAACATTCATGTCATTTTCACAAATGCTCTTAGGAGCACTGCATAGCATTCCTCCTAAAACTACACCATTAGCTTTCCATGGTCAGTCATCCTTCCCACCATCCTCTAGTAAGTGGATCCATGCAGGATCTAGGCTTACCACACTTTACTTCCACTAAAAGGGTATTTTAAATGTGTCAGAGGAAGGATCCAAGGAATGAGCTGTATCCAATAGTACAACGTTTGTATAATTGGGCAGTGGAGTCAAGTGGTAACTCAGTTAATTTTCACTTCATTCATTTCAAGTGACAGCTATTTACACCAAAATAATTTTCTCTGTTTATTGACTCGTGTTTCCTAAATGTCACTTCATTTTTCTTCAATTAACATTTTCATTGGTCTGACATTTCTACAAGCTAATGGGTGGTTTCACAACTGCTGCCTATTAAATAAATGGGACACAAACAGCAGAGACCATCAGACAGATCCAGCTAGGAAAAAACAGGAATGTCAGGGAATCATTCTGTCAAAACAATGGTCAAAATTAGGTTTGTTTTTTTTTTTCTTTTTTTGGCCCACATACAATGTTAGGACCAAAAACCAGCTGAGAGAACATTCATTCCGATCCTCTTAGATTATAGATAAAGAAACTGAGGCTTGGAGAACTGAAACAACCTGATTAAGGTCATATAGTTTTAGAACCACCAATAAAACATGTATCTACAGTCATCCGTTCATCTTATTAAGCACTTGCTATGAACTGTGCTCTTTTTGTTGCTCTCCCTTTGGGAACAATACCAAGGGAGTTTGTGACATCTGTCCCCTCAATAATCTAGTTCTTTTGTGTCCTTGGGAACTAATACATCTATGTTGGAGGGAAGGGGACAGTAACAGCAATAATGACAAGAAATGACCTGGTTCCATAATGCAAGCTTCTCCCTTAAGGACACTCTTTCTGAGAAAGTCCCCTGCCCTAGAAGTATGCTTGTCATGGGCTGCATATAGGTCCCTTTCAAGGGTCAAGTACTCTGACATAAAGTTTTGCTTAAGTTGTTGTCCATGGTAACTATTACTTCTTGATGGACTTTCTGCCTGCCAGATGGCTGAGCCACTCTTTCTTTTTTGTAGGGATAGTAATTGTTCTCTAATTTTAGATTTTTCAGTTTTATCCACATGTGGACCCTGTAGCAAACTCCTCAGCACATACACAGAAGTTAACCCTTCTAGGAATGCCAGTTGAACTCCTACTTACTGGGAATAGGACAGTACTAAAAGAAGCAAAAAAAGAAAAGAAAAAAAGTCAGAGTAGTACAAAAGAGGAGACACTGAATTTAGAAGGTTCCTTTTCATTCACAAGATCAGATCAGATTTAATTTTACCACTACTTTTATAGGCATGTATACAGGGTATACCCAAGATCTCAAGGAAACAAAAGACTTTGTATTTAATTTGATAGCATTATATATTTTTTTAGTTTTAACAATGAATTATATTACATAATAAGTTCTGTTGTATGATTAAAAAGTTGTAGAAATGTAGAAAAAAAGCCAAGTTGGCTTAAGCATGAGTCCCCACTAATATGGAACTGCATTGCCATTGTCTTCCTCTTCTCTGATTTTCATTCTGGAAAAATCATGAGTAGTGTGGTGGAGGGGCAATTAGGCAGACTTCCTGGAACTCTATGGGAAGACCAATAAAGGATAATTGATGGAGATAGTTTAGAGAACATAGAATGGGACAAAAGGAGTTTGTAGGTAAAATGAGCTATTTTTGCTAGGAATAGGGGCCAGGAACCTGGAGTATCTCCAAACACATCAGTAGATCTCTAAAAATACCAGTAGATCTCCAAAACACAAAATTCACAGGTGGTCAATATGATAGGTAGCCAATCAGGAGGCAGAAAGGGAGATCAAATGAAGGTAGAGAGCCAGGGGCCTAAGATTAAGGGGGATAGAGGAAGGGAGTAGAAAAAAATCTCATGTCTACAATCTTTACTTGTTTATTTGAAAAACCTTTTTTTTTTTTGAAATGCCCACATTAAAATCAAAAGGGGATAATGATTCATCAATATTTTGATTTCCTCATGATTTTATATATTAAACAAGCACTGAATTCATCAGTTAATTATAATGATATTAAATCTTAGTGAATAACATTTTTTTCTAAGTAAAAAAAAAATCTATATTGTTAAATTTGGGGCAGCTCATAAAGATAAAAATCATGAGAACTGATGTTTTTGAATATGCCTAGTTATCACTATTGTAAAAAATTTGATATTCTGAGTCTCTTTTTAAGTTGTTGCAGAAACCTTATGTAGTGAAGGTACAAGACTGTCAAGAAAGTGAGGAAAAGGTACTAAGAATCACAACGTTTATAGATTGTCCATAAGCTTTATTTTGACTTGTCTTTAGAACACTAAATGTAAGGAGTTGAATTATATTAATCTTGACATTCTAACTATAACCCAAACCAAAAGAAAGATGAAAGCTGCTGTGAAGTGGAAAATTAGCTTACAGGTATTTGTTGGAGAGGCAAAGAAAAGAGTTAATGGGATAGAATTTTATAATATACCCAAAGATAACAAGAAACATGGTTTCTTGGGATATTTGGCCATCTGTACTGCAGTGCTTATGATAAGCATTTGTAAAAAGACCACTTTGAAAATGTTTGCATCTTATATACCAACATTGATTGTTGAGCATGAACTGGTATAGAAATTCTAGGAGGACTTGGTAAGACCCTCCAAATTAGAACATAGGAGAAAAGCCAAAGACTTAATAGATTTCACAGAAATTTTATGCCTCTCTCATACATTTTCTTTAAGAATTAATGTGTTGGAAATGGTGAGCACCAAATAATTCCTCTTGTGACGTGGAAATTCTCTCTGATTTACTGTTTTTATATAGTCAGTCTATCAATTTGATAGAAATAGGATCAGAAATAATAAAATAATAATGATGAAAGATACAGCATACAATTGAAACAGCTATGAACTTTTTAGACAAGGAGCTGATAACAAAAAAATGGAAAATGGACAAAAGAAATGACATCAATAGGCTTGGAGAGACTTACATGAACTGATGCTAAGTGAAATGAGCAGAACCAAGAGATCACTTTACACTTTGACAACGTTATTGTATGAGGATGTATTTTGATGGAAGTGGATTTCTTTGACAAAGACTCAATTTCAATTGATAAATGATGGACAGAAGCAGCTACACCCAAAGAAAGAACACTGGGAAACGACTGTGAACTATTTGCATTTTTGTTTTTCTTTCCGAGTTGTTTTTACCTTCTGAATTCAATTCTCCCTGTGCAACAAGAGAACTGCTAGGTTCTGCACACATATACTGCATCTAGGATATACTGCAACATATTTAACATATATAGGACTGCTTGCCATCTAGGGGAGGGGGTGGAGGGAGGGAGGGGAAAAATCGGAACAGAAGCGAGTACAAGGCATGATGTTGTAAAAAAATTACCCTGGCATGGATTCTGTCAATATAAAGTTATTATAAAATAAAATTAAATTTAAAAAAAAAGAAATGACATCAATACCCCTATAATATTTTATCAAAAAGCTAAGCCAATCAATGTAAATTAATTGCTGCAAAGAGATCAAAAGCCCATAAAGCAATCTTTAATATACTTGCTAGAGAAAGACAATTGTCAAAATAATACTGTATTAGAATATATGTAAAAATCTTATTAAGAATGAACAATTATGAACAATATAATTTCATAGAAAAGATAGAAAAACCAGTTTAAAGAAAGTTCAACAAAATATCCAACTAAGTCAAGTTATAACATTAAAGGATAAAAATGAAAAGAAGCTTACAAGCAGAAAATAAAACAAGATTTGCAAAAGTCTTTATAATTAATTATTTTTTTATCAAGAATTATGGAACTATCACACTGGTACTTTAACATCAGTTGCAGATGTGCTTATGGAAGAGATAGAAATGACACTAAAGAGAAAACATATAAGGGATAGAGTAATATTGACCAAATAGGTATGTAAGGAGATCCTTTCTTGAAATGACACAATTGTGAGGGCATTGAAAGGCTGATATGCAAGGTATCTGAAAGAAAGAAAGATACCAAAGAGGTAGGAGGAGGGAATCTTGTATTTAAAAGAAGTGATCAAAAGAACATAAATAGAAACTGACCTATATTCTATCTATCCTTTCATCTACACAAAAAATATGAAAGGCACCTATAATGCAGTTTCCTTGATAAGGATGTTAACAAGGATTAAGTAACTGGCTTTTATAAGGTATGTTCCACGATAGATTACATTTTTACCATTTCACAATCAAAATAAAAATGTAGAAAATATAAAATCAGTTCATTCTAAATGTTATTATAAAACTATATTAAAATAACCTCCTTCCAGGCTTCTTTACTGTAAGGTTTCTCCCATCCATCAAAATCTATTAAGGTTCTTTGATAACAGAAATATGATTGTCTAATAACCTTGACGATTAATTTCAAATGAGACATGGAACAGAAATATATATTCTCAATAAAGATATTTATCACTATTATAGAACATTATACCTATGAGGAAAATGAGACCCAGAAAAATTAAATCACTTGCCCAGACCATACAACTATTAACTCGGGTCTTCCTGACTTTAAGTTTACCTCTTTTTTGAAAAGATTCAGAATAGAATCCAGTTTGTAGATGGAGTTCCTATGGATAGTCCTTCAAATGTTCCTATTTACATATAACATTGGGCTGAATATGACAAAACCGTGGAACCTTATAGAATCTCCTGGATGAGCTTTATAATTCCTCAAAAGAACTTGGCTTGTCCATTTATACAAGAAAGGTCAAGTGGATGAAGAATGTCTATAGCCTACATTCCAACATACAGTTGGATGAAAAACTTATAGAGCCTGTCTGAGAGAGAAGGGAGGTGAAATCAAGGGAGGAGGGAGAGAGGGAAGGTAAAATCGAGGGAGGAGGGAGAGAGGGAAACAGAGAGGAGGGGGAAGAAGAAAGAGGGAAGAGGGAGGGAGAGAGAAAAACAAAGAAGGGGAAGGGAGAAGGAAGGGAGGGAGAGGAGAAGGGAGAAAAGGAAGGGAAGGAGAGGAGGGGAAGGAAGGAGAGAGAGAGAGAGAGAGAGAGAATGAAATAAGCCCACTAGGAGAACTAGCTAAATTTCCTTCAGGAAATTGCAATGCTCTTTTTATAGCCACAAACTTCTTATGAAAGCAAAGGCCCATATAAAAAATGTTAGTAATTTGTTATATGGTAGTAAGATATAGAATACAGCTCCAAAGAATAATGTCACACAGAGGACAATGGGGAAATGGATATACGATGGCTTTGAGCAAATTGTAATATGATTCTGTGAAGAACTTTGAAGAGGAACAAAAGATGTCATCAATAAATTGCAAGGGATGAGCTGGTCAGATGGTGAGAATAAGGGATAACAGGCAACATAGTATGAACGCTTCACTGGTACATTCTAGATGTTAGAAAATAAACAGAACAAACATTGGATAGACCACTTGTGAGAAGACACTAGTAAGAATCATATTGGATGAGCAGAATTGAATTTCTTATCTGCAATGTAGAGAATTTACAAGTCAGTGAAATTGCAAAGTCTAAATAATTTAAGAATTATTTTCTTTAAATTATTTTGTTTCTTTAGTTTGATTAAAAAAAATATCCTTCATGATTCAGCATTCAACAAATGCTCACCTTTTAAGGAAATAAAATTCCCCAGGTAAGCATTTTAATGATATGTGCTATGCTTTGGACTACTACCAGCATCAGTGCATTCCTCAGAGGTCCACTCTGCTAATTATATTGGTGCTTGTAACTGATCCAGGAGGTAGATTATCAAGGACAGGTCCAGGTGACAATAGCCATTGGGGATCTATATTCATGATAAAGTTTTAACTAGCTGTTCTTAAAAAAAAAATAGGGTCTGACCATACAGGTGAGGGCATGTCTTCTGTCAGTATTTTTTTTTTCCCATAAATTCCTACTGAGCCACAATATCTGGCCTGATATGACCAATGAATAGATATGACTAATTTAAAAAGACCTGATATTCTAGAACTAAAATGAAAGCTCTTTATTTGGGGTCTATAGGGTACTATGTCTGGACATAGTATTCATCTGTACCACCTAAGTTTTTTTTTTAATTAAAGCTTTTTATTTACAACTCATATGCATGGGTAATTTTTCCAACATTGACCCCTTGCATAACATTTTGTTCCAAATTTTCCCCTCCTTCTCCTCATTCCCTCCCCTAGCTGGCAGGTAGTCCAATCCATGTTAAATATGTTAAAATACATGTTAAATCCAATATATGTATACATATTTATACAGTTATCTTGCTGTACAAGAAAAATCAGATCAAGAAGAAAAAGAAAAACTGAGAAAGAAAACAAAATGCAAGCAAATAATAGAGTGAGAATGATATGTTGTGTTCTTCACTCTGTCCCCATGGTTCTCCATCTGGGTGTAGATGGTTTTCTTCATCACTGAACAAATAGAAGTGGTTTGAATCATCACATTGTTGAAGAGAGCCACGTACATCAGAATTGATCATCGTATAGTCTTGTTGTTATATGATGATCTTCTGGTTCTGCTCATTTCACTTAGTTTCAGTTTCATATAAATCTCTCCAGGCCTTTCTGAAATCATCCTGCTCGTCATTCTTACAAAACAATATTCCATAACATAATTTATTCAGCCATTCTCCAATTGATGGGCATCCACTCAGTTTCCAGTTCCTGCTACAAACATTTTTGTACGTGTGGGTACCTTACTCTCTTTTAAGATCTCTTTGGGATATAATGCCAGTAGAAACACTGCTGGATCAAAGGGTATGCATAGTTTGATAACTTTTTGAACATAGTTCCAAATTGCTCTCCAGAATGGCTGGATTCATTCACAGTTCCACCAACAATGCATCAGTGTCCCAGTTTTCCCACGTCCCCTCTAACATTCATCATTATCTGTTCTTGTCATCCTAGCCAATCTGACAGGTGTGTAGTGGTATCTCAGAGTTGTCTTAATTTGCATTTCTCTGATTAATAATGACTTGGAACATCTTTTCATGTGGCTACAAATAGTTTCAATTTCTTCATCTGAAAATTGCCTGTTCACATCCTTTGACCATTTATCAATTGGAGAATGGCTTTGAACTATTATAAATTTGAGTCAATTCTCTATTTTAGAAATGAGGCCTTTATCAGAGCCTTTGGATATAAAAGTTTTCCTAGTTTATTGCTTCCCTTAATTCCCAAGATTAGTCTTGTCTGCATTAGTTTTGTTTGTACAAATACTTTTTAACTTAATATAACCAAAATTATGCAATTTGTGGTGAATAATAATAATAATCTGTTCTTCTTTGATCACAAAGTCCTTCCTCCTCCACAAATCTGAGAGATAAACTATTGTTGGAAGCCGAAGGCCCCCGCCCAGGTGCCTTTCTCATGGCCCTAGCCCAGGTGCCTTTTCCCCACCCCTTGCTGCAACAGAATCGCGCAGGTGGTCAAACAATCCTGAGAACTGCAACCGGGCAAAACGGTCTTGAGAATCAATCTTGAGTTGTCACCACACTATGTTCCTGCTCACTGGACCAGCTATAGCCCATGTTCCTTTCCCAGACCACCCTACTTCTCTTTCCCATGCTTTTTCCTATATAAGTTGTATCCTGAGAGCAATAAACTGAGACCTTGGCAACAATCAGCCTCGTCTCCCTCCTCTTTCTCGCCCATTTCTCCTCAGGCTGGAAGCCCACACGAGTAACGAGGTCTCGGTGGACGAGACAGGTGGCGCCCAATGTGGGGCGCCACCTGTCATTTTGTGCTTGTGAATCATAAATGCAGGCGTGTCCTTTGCCCCAGATGAGGACCGGGTCAGGACCCTGTCATCTGTTGGACAAGGGGTCTCTCCACATGGCCTGTGCATAAGTATTGGCTGTGGATGAATGCCAAAGGCGGTCAGTGGCAGATTTGCCGTCAATATCATAAGAAAATTCAACACAAACATTGCATGATTTAAAAGAGTTTTAAAATTACCTGCTTTAGGGTATAACAAACTATCCTTTGTTCTTCTAATTTGTTTATAGTATCATTCTTTATGTCTAGATCATGAACCCATTTCGACCTTATTTTGGTATACGGTGTTAGGTATATTGCCACTCAAAATAGCCTGAAAAGGACATTAGAAGCAGGAAAAGAATGATTTGGACAGCAAATGGAAATCTGCCCTCTTGCAAGTTCCACTTTATCATGTGTGTGTGTGTGTGTGTGTGTGTGTGTGTGTCTACAATACATAATACAATCCCAAAAGTATCTACATTGATACATCCATATGTGTATATGTTCATAATTATGTAAAGATACCAGTACTAGGAAGAAAAGTAAGGTTTGGAGGGATATGGTGTATTTTATTGGCCCTATAACCTGCCCTTGAACCTGCTTATCAGTAATGTTCTCAGTTCATAGCAATTTCCATCAGTCTGCCATGACTACTCTTCTCCTGATTCTCAATAAATGGTTTCGGGGGACAAACTGCCCTGATACCCCTTCTAGGCCTGCATGTTTCTCTTATGGCTTTATGGCATCTTCTGACACTTTAGATGGCATCCTGTAACTCTCTTGGTATGCTTTCTACCATACTAGTTTCCAATTTTCCCAGCAGTTTTTATCAAATAGTGAATTTTTTTCCCAAAAGGTGAGGCCTTTGGGTTTGTCAGGATTGTTATAGTCATTGACTATTTTGTTGTGTGATCCTAACCTATTCCACTGATTGACTACTCCATTTCTTAGCCAGTACCAAATGGTTTTGATGACCGCTGCTTTATAATATAGTTTTAGATCTGTGTACCACCTAAGTTTCATGCAAAAATTGGATTATACAGTACTATGGTTCTCCACCATTACTAGAATTTTAATTAAGCTGAAAAATTTGCAATTGCTTTAAATTCAGGTCTGTATTGCTTTAGTACTAATCAATTATTTCAACTACTAATTGGAAGATGCAGAGTTGAAGGGATACTTACCTTTTGCTGGATTAAAAACTGAGGCTTTAAAGTCCATGGAAGCTCTTGAATCCATCAATACTAAGACCCTCAAAGTGATGGGAAAGTTTGATTTTGAGCATGAGGAATACTAGGTTAGGTAGTTAGAACTGGTCAGCTGAGAATAGATGGGAAAAGCCTATTATGACTCCTCCTCTTACCCCCAGTGGCAGATGATTCATCTGCCATGATCCATTCATGCTTCAGGGGCTGAATGTTAGGCAAAAAGGAAACAGAAACTAAGTCTGGGGATGTCTGCAGCCCTCTCTCTATTCCTATGCTTCTGATTCCAGTTTATCTCATTTGAACAACAAAACATAACATTGTGTGTATATGTATATATGTGTGTGTTTATATATAAAGAAATACATATATGTGTGTAGATAAGTATATGCATATATATGAATACATATAATGTATATATATTTATATATATTATGTACATAATATACATAAATACATATGGATACAAACACTCTTTTTCCTTATCTCAATCCACTAATTTCAATTTAATTTTTATCAGCCAACCAACTTTATCACAGATTAATAATTTAAAATTAAAAATAAATGTTTAGGACAATAACAAAGTGCTGCTATTAGGACTGTGAATTTATCCAGCCCTTCTAGGTGGCAGCCCTCCCAAAATCATTTGACCCAGTGATATCACTACTAAACTCATATTCTAAAGTAATCAAAGAAAGATGAAAAGAACTCATTTGTACAAAGACTCTTCCCTCTGGGATCATGTATGCAAAGGTAATAAATCCATTTTTTACCAGATATTCCCACCTCTCTCAATCTCTTGCTGGACTGGCACAGAGATAAATTTCCTACATCCCTGCCCTTCATTCCTCACTCCCTAATAGGCAATTTAGAAAATTTACTCATTTCATTTGTCTCAATTCTCTTCTTTTTTAGATGACAGGAAGGGTTCCCTATTGATTCCAGTTGACTCTTTGTCTAAAAGTCTATATAATTATGAGCCCTAAGGAGTTCTGAGCCTTTGATCAGAGTAGGAAAGCCATTGCATGGTTCTATGTCTGCAAATCACCTAGAGTATGCTGCCCTTGATTGGGGGCAATACAGGACCCCAACCACAACTATTCTCTGCTGGCATTGATGTTTCTGTTCCCCTTGTGAGTAGTAATAAAGTTCTGGTAATTGCTTTCTCTCCCGGCTCTACTATTCTTCACCTGAACTATCTTGCACTAT
This sequence comes from Antechinus flavipes, assembly GCF_016432865.1. Taxonomy (NCBI): domain Eukaryota; kingdom Metazoa; phylum Chordata; class Mammalia; order Dasyuromorphia; family Dasyuridae; genus Antechinus; species Antechinus flavipes. Next base: position 331,326,923 of record NC_067401.1, read on the forward strand.
ACTATAATTATCATACCATAAGAAATAATGAAATGTACAGTTATCAGGGAATCCTGGGAACCCTTACATGAACCGATAAAGAGGAAAGGGAATAGAACCACAAGAACAAAATTGTAAACAATTTTTGAAACCCTTATGAATTCTCTTCAATTCAATGGTCAACCACAGCTACAGAAGATGAATATTGAACCAAATTATCTACTTCCTGACAGCAATAGACTCAAAGTGTAGAATAAGACACATATTTTTAGACATGGCCACTGTGTGGATTTGTTTTGCTTGACAAAGTTTATTATGTTTCTTGTTATTCTTATTATGTTATTAAGTTTATTGTATTTCTTTTGTTCACTTAAAGGAGAGGGGAGGGTAAGAAATAATGCTTCCAGAGAAAGGGAAGGAGGGGTAGAAAATGCATAGAGAAGCCCAGATATTCAGAAGAAAATAATCAAGATAGTTTTAAAAGTAACAGATTAAACAAATTAAAAAGCAAGATACATGTAATAGAGATTCACAGTTTCACATACTTTACATATTATTTTTATGTTCCACTTAGTATATAGAAATATTATATATATATATATATATATATATATAAAAGAATAAAGCTCCCCAACCCTATTGCCATTAAAAACTGCCTGAAACAGGACATTAGAAGCAGGAAAAGAATGATTTGGACAGCAAATAGAAATCTTCCCTCTTGCAAGCTCCACTTCATCATGTGTATATATTTATAGTACATAATACATTCCCAATATGCATCTATACTTATACATCCATATGTACATATGTGCATAATTATGTAAACATGCAAGTACTAGGAAGAAAAGTAAGGTTTGGAGAGGTTTGGGGTGTTTTATTGGCCCTATAACCTGCACTTGAACTTGCTTGTCAGTAATGTCCTCAGTTCATAGCAATTTCCATCACTCTGCCATGGCTACTCTCTCCTGATTCTCAATAAACAGTTTCGGGGGACAGGGCAGTTTGTCCCTGATACCCTGATACCCCTTCCAGGCCCACATGTTTCTCTTTCAGCTTAATGGCATCTTCTGACACTTTAGATGGCATCCTATAACTCTATTTTTCTCACAAGACCATCTAGTTCAAAGTCAACAAACCATTACAATGTGCCAGGGAATTCTAGGTAAACCTTCCTCACCATTCCTCCGAGTCCTAATTTAGGTCACAACTGAAGGAAAAAACTTGAACCAAAGACACAGCTGAACACTCACTTTTAGATGAGCATAGTTACATCCACCCAGGTTAATTGATAGTAATGTGTGTCAGAAGTTTGATATATTGTGGGATAGAATATCCCACCTCTTGATATTGCAGGGGCACTTAGAAAGAGAAGCAACTGATTCAATCTCTGCTAGGATGATTTAAGGAAATTGTACACGCGGCAAACATATTTAGAAGTCAGATCGGAAGGTATGAGGGTCAGTGATCATAGGAACTCACTTTCACGTGTGCATTTTAGCATAAAAATGGAAAGTAATTGTAGGAGATTATGGAGGCCAGGAGCATTATCTTGTATCTCCTTCCTCACTATGATTATCATGATATGTAAGGATATATGTGCACAAGTATGGGGCTTGTGGCCTTGTAGCTAGTTTCACAGATCTGCTCAAACTAATTCTGAGGTCTAGATCTTCTTGTGTCCTCTAGCACTCTGTCCATAGAAACCACAGAGATTGTAAATGTTCATGCAGATAGTGTACACATTTGATTAATGGCCACTCACTTATTGACTCCTAAAACTAATGTCTAACATGGAAGATCACTAGAATCCAGAGCTCGTGTCAAATTTCTCTTGAACATAGTCATCGTTCTTATTCTGATACTTCTGATTTATTCCTCCCAACTTCCTACCCATTCAAACTGCTCCATGCAATGATTTCACAAAACTAATTTCACTTATCTTTAATACAATTACTAAGAGTTAGTCATGATTCTCTTAAGTAAAACTGGAATATAACTTTCAGTTATAAGCAGCCTTGTGCCTTCCTATGGTGTTCCCCTTGAAACTTTATTTATCTATACCAGTCTTACCTTCAGGAACCACTGCTGGCCCACAGAAGTTGAGATATTGGCTTGCATTGATTTCAGTCCTGGAGAGCTTAGCCTCTAATGAGAAAAGGGTAAATTTCCTGTTTTCATACTCTTAGCTCAGAAGATCTCTACCTTAGTACCCCAGAAATGATTCCTACAATTTTATTGAGGAGGGAGTAAAAATATATATAATATAACATATAATACATATATAATGCAAATCAGCTACATGCAGGAAATTTATTCCTACACACAAAAAGAAAGCTAAATACAATACATTCATAAACATGCATTTGACAAAGGAAACTTGATTCGGTAACAATTACCATCTGCAAAAAAAAAAAAAGTTATAAAAAAAGATATGGTGACCATATGTCCCAGATTTGGGAAAACAGTTCTAATTTTAAGGAAAAAAAATACTTTTATTGATCCTTTTCAAAACCCTTCTTTACCAGATTGGGTATCCCAGTTTTTGTTATGGAAAATATTATTAGACATATGGTATGCCACAAGATTCAGAGCTGGAGAGACCTTCCCAATCAAACTAGTTGAACCATTCTACAGAGAAGGGAATTGAATGACCAAAAGGTAAAGAAACCTCTTTAAGATACAAGTAAGTAGTAAAGCCAAAAATTTAAACCTAGCTCAAAGGATCTAGGAATTGGAAGGCACTCAGAGACAATTTAGTCCAACACATGGCTGTGTAAAAATCCCCTATATGATATCCCTGTAATGTGGCCACTCAAACTGTGCTTGATGACTGCTAGAAAAGGGAAAAACTACTTCCTAAAATGTTCTATTTTTGGAAAGTTCTAAGTTTTAGGAATTTCCCTGTTAGGATTCTTACAAGGTGCCAAATCAGTGGAATTGATAAGATAATGATTCTCTAATTTATATGTACTTTGCACTTACTATAATTCCATAAGATTCACACCTTTAAGAGACCATATATAAGGAGGAGCTCTCAGGGCCAAAAAAGAGAAACCTATTAGAAGCTCTGAGCTTCAGCCAGGATCTAGTCAAGAAAATTCACAAGCCAGAGAAGGCAGCTTAAGCTCTCAGTACCAAGGAGAGAGATAGGCCTCTATTAAAGCTAATCAGGCCCCAGGAAAAGATTCAAGACTTTGAAGGAGAAAATAAAGGATTTAGGCTTTCCTCCTGGCTACATTTGGGGTGATTATATGAAACTGAAACTAAGGCTGCTCCCAGAAGCCCCCCAAGAAACCTGCACCCAGAGAACTTTATATTTTAGAGAACATTACATTTTCCCCCACCTCCAGTCTATTTCCTACCCCCTCTTTCAGCAACTTGTATAAATTGTTCTACTTTCTGTTTCCTGGCTCAAAATTCAAAGATGTCCACGATTTTCTTTTTTTTAAAGCTTTTTATTTTCAAAACATATGTATGGATAATTTTCAACATTTACTCCTGCAAAACCTTTGCTCTAAAGTTTTTCCCTCTCTCCATCCCCTCCCCAAGATGGCAAGTAATCCAATATATGTTAAACATATGCAATTTTTCTGTACATATTTCCACAATTATTTACTAGCTGTGTTATTTCAGCATATCACTCAGTCTATGTTCTGATAGACTCTAAACCAGAGATTTTTAACTGGGCCTCATAGGCATAGATTTTTATTATTATTTATTTATTTGTTTGTTTGATATTTTCCCCCAGTTACATTTAATTTTAAAAGGATTTTATTTTCAAAACATATGCATATAGTTTTCAACATTAACCCTTGCAAAACCTTGTATTCCAATTTTTTTTCTCCCACCCCGAGACAGCAAATAATCCAATATATGTTAAATATGTGCATTTTTTCTATATATATATTTCTATAATTAATCATGCTGCACAAGAAAAATCAGAAAAGAAAAAAATAAGAAAAAACAAAATGCACACAAACAACAAAAAAAGTAAAAATGCTTTGTTGTGATCCATCACAAGACCACTAGAACTGGCCTCAATCATTGTTGAAAAGAGCCACATCCATCACAATTGATCTTTGTATAATCTTGCTGTTGCTGTGTACAATGATCTTCTGGTTCTGCTCATTTCATTTAACATCAGTTCATGTAAGTCTTTCCAAGCCTCCCTGAAGTCATCCTGCTGATCATTTCTTATAAAACACTAATATTCCATAACATTCATATACCATAACTTGTTCAGCCATTCTCTAATTGATGGGCATCCACTCAGTTTCCAGTTTCTTGCCACTACAAAAAGGGCTGCCTTTCCTTTATGATATTTTTGGGACATAAGCCCAGTAGAAACACTGCTGGATCAAAGAGTATACTCAATTTTAAAAAACCCAAAATAAAATAAAATAAAATAAAAAATAAATGATTGGAATACAACAACAACAAAAAAGAGTGTACACAATTTGATAGCCCTTTAGACATAGTTCCAAATTGCTCTCCAGAATGATTGAATCAGTTCACAACTCCACCAACAATGTATTAGGATCCCAGTTTTCCCAAATCCCCGCCAACATTTGTTATCTTTTCCTGTCATCTTAGCTAATTTGAGAGGAGTATAGTAATACCTCAGAGTTGTCTTAATTTGCATTTCTCTGATAAATAGTGATTTAGAGCACTTTTTCATATGACTAGAAATAGTTTCAATTTCTTTATCTGAAAATTGTCTCTTCATATCCTTTGACCATTTATCAATCGGAGAATGGCTTGAATTCTATAATTTGAGTCAATTCTTTATATATTTTAGAAATGAGATCAGAATCATTTATCAGAATTCTTGAATGTAAAATTTTTTTGCCAGTTTCTTGTTTCCCTTCTAATCTTGTCTGCATTTGGTTTTATTTGTACAAAACCTTTTTAACTTAATATAATCAAAATTATCCATTTTGTATTCAATAATGTACTCCAGTTCTTCTTTGGGCAAAAATTCCTTCCTTCTCCACAGATCTGAGAAGTAAACTATCTTTTGTTTTGCTTATATCATGCTTTAAGTCTAAATCATAAACCTATTTTGACCTTATCTTCCTATAGGGTGTTAGATGTTGGTCAGAACTTCCTTTCTGCCATACTAATTTCAAATGTCAAATAGTGAGTTCTTATCCCAAAAGCTAGGGTTTTGGGGTTTGTCAAACACTAAATTACTATAATCATTGACTATTTTGTCCTGTGAAATTAACTTATTCCACTGATTGACTACTCTTTCTTAAGATCCACTATTTTCCTTTTTTTACTGAGGCAATTGGGGTTAAATGACTTTCCCAAGGTCATGTAGCTAGGAATTTTTTAGTGTCTGAGTTCATATTTGAACTCAGGTCCTCTTGGTCAGGGCTGGTGCTCTATCCACTGTGCCGTCTAGCTGACCCAATATCCACTATTTTTAAAAGGTATATTATAATAATAACATAGCATTTTAAAATTTGCTAAGAATTTTACAAATATTATATTGCTTTATTCTCACAATTCTGAGAGTTAAATGTTATTATCACCCCCATTTTGCTAATAAAGAAAGTAAGGAAGACTGTTAATTGATTTGTTCAGAATCACACAGCTAGTAAGTATCTGAGGCAGGCCTCAGGCTTTCCTTATTCCAGGAACATCACTCTATTGCCCATATAATAGATAAGAGTGATAGACTTTTAATTAGGAAATACCTGGGTTTGAATTCTACCTCTGATGTTTAATTAGCCTTTGTTTCCCAATTTGTAAAATAGAAGGTAATAAATCTATACAACCTACTTCACTGGGCTGTTGTAAGGATCAGAATAATTAACATACATACATACATACATATATAAATATATTTATGCCACACACTTATAAAATCAATCTTGCACATGTAAAATATTGATCAGCTATTATTACATAATATAAATAAGCCTTAAGAGTCATTTAAGATCAGATTTTGGTGAATCATGAATATCAGGTTCCTTCTATATTAATTTTCTTAGTTGCAATCAATTAGCAATAATAATAACACTAATATTTCACTTTAAGATTTACAAAGCACTTCATATATGTTATTTCATTCTATTAATATTATTACTCCTACTACTGCTAATCACTTAAGGCAAATGTGAATTTCTATTAGAAGATTTGTTTTGATATGTTTTTCTTTGTAGGGTATGGTATATAGTGGTAAACAATATTTCCTTTATTTCACAATATGCCTTTTTCCTCATTACAAAATTATAGAAAATAAAGTTTAAAGTAAAGGAACTAGCAGGCACTGCCCATTTTCAACACTCAAAAAATGTGAAGCAATGTCATGTCAACACCTAAAAAAATATATTGTCAAGAACTCTTAGAGCACTGGCAAAACAAGGTACCCAAGGCAGAGTAGAAAGGCTGTCAAGTTCTCCATATTGTTCTTGATAGTATTATCAATGACTCAGAAGATGCTCTTGTAGAAATATTTTTCTTACTTGGATCAGTTGGATCCCTGGGCACAGCACCACTAAGTCTGCTTTTTCTACACCAACTCTTATAGTAAGGTTGCCCTTTTTTTGAAAATATTTACTTTAAATCTCTCCCCATAATGTCTATGAAACTAATCTGTACTTTCTTTTCTTCAGGGGGCAGAGAAGGAAACTGAAACTGGAGAAAGAGAAATATTGCAAACAACCCTATGAAGACATAATTATTCCAACTGAGGAATGACATAAAAGAAAGGATTAAAAAGAGCTAGATTACCAACAAGTGAAAAATGGAAGAGGAGGATGAAGAAGAGAAAGAGAAGGAAAGAATTCTTCTTCTCCAAAGTAAGGATTTTGAGTATGGTTGAAGATTTTTCACATATACACACATACATGTATACATATAGGCAAACACACAACAAAGTAAGGATTTTGAGTTTGAATGTAGATTTTATAAATATAACAAATGTATAAATAAATACATACCTTAAAGCTTAAATTTGAACTTAAGATTGTTGGAACAATCCATATATAATAAGTACATATCTGTGTGTGAGTCATATGTTGAGACAACCTATTTATGTGTAATATTTACTTGTATGTATATATATGTATCCATGTACACATATAGAGGGGGTGGGGAAAGAAGAGAGAAATGGAGAGACAGAGACACAGAGAGAGGGACAAAGACTCTAGATAACTCTCTGAGGCTTTAAATTACAAAAAATTTGCCAGCCTCACGAGTAGAGGGAGTTTCTTCATCGGAGAGTTCCCTATATCAGAGAAATCACAAGTTTATTCCTCATATATACATATATATGATATATACATATCTAATAAACCTACATGTGTAAGTTTATATGCTTATGTATATATTTAATTAATTATTAATTAATCCAGAAGAAGAGAAGTTTAAGGATTATCTACTTTTTTCTTTTTAATTATTTAAAATTAAATATAGAATAAAAGAAAAAAAGAAAATTTTGCTCTGTGTATAGCAGAACATAAGAGAGGACTCAAAATATAAAACTATAAATTTGCATTTCAAGAAAGTCTATATAATAAATACTAAACACTGTCTATCTTTTCTATTTCCTTTTAGATTATCTTTTGTGTTCTGCTATGTACTTTTTTACTTTATTCTTTTTCCTTCTTTTCCATCACCCCTCCAAAAAGGCTACAATTAAGCATAGATATATTTACATATATATATACACATACATATATATATATAGATATCTATAATCACATATATATATATATGGTAAAACTGTACCCCACTTGTCTACTGTTTCCCTGAAAGTGGATAACATTTTTCGTAAGTCCACATTTTTCTAAATCCACCAACTCATCATTTCATGTACCACAGCAATATTCTAACCTTATACTTTCCAGTTATTTTAAATAGTCTAAAACAATGTTGATTAATATGTCTGACACATAATGTAGTTTCCCTATTTTTCTCTTTTGATTAAATGTACTTTTGCTTTAACTTTGTCTGAGATCAATGATTACCATCTCTCCTTTTTTTAATCTAATAAATTCTGCTGTCTATTTCTGAAAATGATGCTGATCAAGAAAAAAATTAATCACTGAAGTAGTAATCTTTTTTCAAAAGCAAGTTTCTAAAGTCAAGTCCTGAAAAATTAGACTAGGTCAGTCTCAGAAATAAAGGGACAGGATTTAATGATATGCTTTCGATTTAAGATATACAGTATTATACTTTTATGAGTTCCTTTAAAACTGTGAAATGGTGCAAAAAGGGGTTTCCGAGAACAAAATATTGAGTAACACCTGCCTTAAATATCTTTGGCAACTGTTATGCAAAATAAGCTAATGCAAAAGAACTCAGCTTTCATAAGTTGCTTCTGAACCACCAGAGGTTGAGTTCAAGGCTAAGTTTTTCTTCTAAAGGACCTTTTCTGAAAATTCTTAGCAAAATTTCTTTGAACCACATATGAGGGGATAAAATTGATGGTTCATATTAAATTGCATGGTTTCTGGTATCTAGATATTTCAGAGTAAAGTTTTCTTTGAGATAAATTTGAAATTAAATTATTTTAAAATTATATACTTAAAGTACTTCAAGTATAAAGGTAGAGGATATTTGATTATCATAATAAATAATGGAACTTCTAACATTTTGCCTTCTCATCTATATAACTTTACTAAACTACCAGGAATAGATGTCTTTCCAAATGATTTATTGGTTCTATTTCTCTCAATTTTCTCTCAGGATTAGATTTTATTCAATTCAATTCAACAAATATTTACCAAGGATCTCTTCTGTGCAGAGCACTGTGCTAGATACTAGGAGAAGATAAGGCATGATTCAACACAGTTCCTACCTCCATGGAGCATAAGCAGTTCCCAAGGACTTATCATCATCATTATTATATTATAACTATTACTAATATTAACAGCAACAATAACAAGTGACATTTGTACTCCAGTATTCCAATCTATCTGAGATCCCATCATTATTTCCAACAATGCTAAATACAATCGTTCCATTGATGCCTTTTGTTCTCATCTTGCCATGTACTCACTATAAGGGGGGGTCCAATATATAGTCTTTTAGAGTCTGCAAAGCATCTTTCTTACATTACCTTCATCTGTACCTCACAATAGTCTTGAGAGGTGATTGGTCTAGAGTTGATTATCCCTTTTTTATGGGTGAAGGTTCTAAAAGAATAGATGATTTGTCCATATACTTGTTCATATATTCTAGTTCTAGAAAGCTAGAATGCTCGAAATGAACTCTGGTCATAGGTCTGATTCCATCCAGTGGCAATGACTCTTTTGATTGATCATTGGTTTGAAAAGGACATGCTTCCTTCTCTTTCTTTTTCTCTCTCCCATTTTTTTTCAGTTGCCACTAACCTATGCTTTTGTTTTGTTTTAATCATCTCCTTTATACTATTCTTTTTTTTCCCTTTATACTATTCTTAAAAAGGAGTGACTTCTTTATAGAGTAGTCTATAATGTTTCTTTTTCTCAAATAAAAGAAAATATTAATATTAGAACTTCCTTAATTCTTGAGAAGAAAAATGAATTCTGTCATTCTCTGGTTTCTATTGGATTATTTCATTGCTAGGGTGTTACAAATGTGCTTTGCCTCATAAAAAGTCCTCAAAGTTTGGTAACAACTATACTGGAAGTATAAGAAGTTTTCAAGTATAGAAAAACAAAACAAAATATACTATATATGAAAATGACATGTTTTTGTCTAATAAAATAAAGCCAGCCACAGAGAATCAATAGGTATTCTTAAAACCCATAAAATGTTAAACCTTGAAAGAGTATAGACTTAGAGCTAAAAGGGACAATAGAAGGCATGGAATCCAGCACCCTCACTTTACAGCTGAGGAAACTGAAGTTGAGAGAGATTATTAAGTTGCCCAAACATCAGAAAGCCAGTACATATCTGAGGCAAGATTTGAACTTAGGTCTCCTTGCATCCATGCCTCCACTTTATCCACTGTGTCACTTAATTTTACACTCTTAAGAATTACAGAATAACAGAAGAACTCTTAAGAATTACATAATAACTGAAACTCAATTCCTTCTTAAATTTTCATTTAATTCCTACACATAATAATTTGGATGGAGATACTATGTAAAGAGATGAATTCATCTCTGACACACCAACAATTTTTTTCTGAATGTTATAAAGGTTGTTAAAAAACATGTTCGGTATACAGTCTTGAAGAAACATATTTAATACCAATAACTCTATATAAGATTCTGGGAGTGAGAGCAAAATTAGCACAAGGTAACTGGTACTTATTCTCTCAATAGTGATATGATAGTAATGGTGGATGATTTCTGTATTTTTCCTTCCCTGGTGGAGTTCCTGCTTCCATACTGGTCCCACCTTCTTGTTGGTCCACTCTGCTTTCTACTATGAGATTTTATACCCCTCTCTTGGGGCTGCCTTCCAGAAGCTCATGTTATATACTGGCCTTACATTCCTTAGGAATAGGGAAGAGAGGGGCAATCTTCAGGGCAAAGATCAGTCAAAGAGAATCAGCCATCTGGACACCATCAGGAATCCTCTGTAAAGACAGAATAATACATTCTTATACATCCGTGAAATGGGGACAATCATACTTGTATTACTTACCTCAGAGGACAATTCAGGGTAAACTATTTGCAAAACACTACCTAAGTATGATCATAACATGTCATATCTGCAAGCTAACCCTCAAAACCCTTCTGAAATTCTAGGGATTGGCACAAATAGAAAAAAAAAAACAAGAATGTGGATTACTAGGAAAGGAAACTAGAGTTTCACAAATGATAGTAAAAGTCCCTCTAGTTTATAACTGGAGCCTAGAGAGATCACTTAGTCTAAACCACTCATTTGAGAGATGAAAAAATTGAGGTCCACATAGATGTGGTTGTTGAATTATTAACCCCAAAATAAAGATCCTACTAGATATATTTACCTATCACAGGCTGTCAGGTCCCTTGGTTGTTTTTTGTCTCAATAAGTATTTGTCAATGGATTAAAATAAATGAGTGATCGAATATTGTTCATCTAGATAATTACTTCTTACAATGTTTGGAAAGAATTGAAATCAAAGATGTCATTCATCTGTTACTAGGAGAGAAGCTAAAGTTGTTAAAGGAATAAGTTTTAACTATCCATTGTTATAGAGTATTAAATGGATCTAGTGACTTCTTACTATGTCTCTTGTATAAAACAGAAGAAAACATTCAATCAAAAGGGAAAGAGAGTGCTTTAGGTTTAGTTTCCTCTCACTTTATTCTGTGCTTCCTTATTTTTCCTTATTTTAATATACTTAAAATTGCATTCTTAAGGATTTAAGTGGAAAGAAACTACACACAGCATCAATTCATGTAAGTCTCTCCAGGACTTTCTGAAATTATCCTCCTGATCATTTCTTATAGAATAATAATATTCCATTACATTCATATGTCATAACTTATTCAGCCATTCTCCAATTGATGGGCAATCCATTCAGTTTCCAAAAACTACAAAAAGGGCTGCTACAAACATTTTTGCAGATGTGGGTCTTTTTCTTTTTTCTATGATCTTAACTATGCTGGTCTTCAGAGAACAGCTGTAAAGTTTTACTCTGATTCTTCATCAAAGTGAAAATGTGATTCTGAAATTTTGAGAGTATTGTCAATAAAGTGTAAACTCTGGAAAGTTCTGCTCTGGAAAAGTTTCAGGTATGGGTTTAGTGGATATGAAGCTACAAGGATGAGTCCAGTGATGATTAGAGGGAATAGGATATTAATAGTTCCAATATCCCTTTTACTTGTTATTAATGTTGTTCATTTATTTCAATCATGTCTGTCTCTCCATAAGCCATTTGTGCTTTTCTTGGCAAAGACACTGAAGTGCTTTTCCTATTTTCTCCAGCTCATTTTATAGATGAGGAAACTGAGGTAAACAGGTAAAAAGACTTGCCTTAAATCACACAGCTATAAATGTCAGAGGCCAGATTTGAACTCAGGTCTTCCCAATTCTAGGCCTAGTGCTCTATTAGGACCTCCATAATTCATTTTGTAAAATATTCATTATGGTGTTCTGAAAGAGACTTGTAAGGCCAGAGAATCTGAGACAAGACATAGATTGGTTTTTAATCTTTTAAATATAAACTTTTAGGAGTTTAACAAACTAACTGACCAATAGGATTATTGTTCAAATCAATTCGGTCCAGAGTGACTAAGGAACAGCATTTATATAGGACTGTATCTAGCAAAGCAAGCAGGTGATACAGAATGCAGTTAGGTCATCAGACAGCTGTTATACAAAAAATTTTATTTCTCACAGCCTAAAGCAGTAACTGGATTCAGACGATGATGGGAATGGGCTTGGGATCTATACAATGGTGGGAATAACAGGATGCATGCATGGGTTTAGAATGTTTACAATGGTAGGAATGGGCTTAAGGGGACTTTCCAGGTCTGTATTTTTTGGGAAAGATAACTGATCTTATCTGTAGAAGCACCTCACAGGTGTGATGCCCAAGCAGATAGAAAAACAGAAATAGGCAATGTCATTCTATGATCATGCTTGTTACTGCTAATGTATGAGGCTAAGTTTAGGTTCTCATGAGAAACTTACAGAGTCCTTTTTGGTTCAGCAAGTCCACTACAAAGTCAAGAAGACTTGGGTGAAAAAATTAGGGGCTGCTAGATGGCACAGTGGATAGAACACCAATCCTGAAGTCAGGAGGACATGAGTTCAAATCTGGCTTAGACACTTAACACTTCCTAGCTGTGTGATCCTGGGCAAGTCATTTAACCCCAATTGCCTCAGCAAAAATAAAAGAAAAAATAAAAAAAATAAAAAAAAACTTGGGTCCAGGTCATGCATCTGACACATTCTGGTCTATATGTCCTCAGACAACACCTTAACTTTTAAGTGCCCTATGCAACTCTCTAAGATCACAACCTGAAGAGAATGTGGCTAGCTGTATACATCCAAAAACTTTCCTCAAACAGGAAGTTCCCCCTAACATATATAATCATAGGACTTTCTTGCCTCAAAACAGGCCTCAATTTAAATTGTCCCATTCCAAAGTTATCTTTCATCTTTAAAGATCACCATGGGAAAAGATTCTACAAACTATTTTAGCAATTCCCATTGCTTGTACAATAAACTATAGTTTAAAGCAGTATGTGACAATATTATAAGAATGGTGGAAAGTTATGGTGGTGTGTTTTTATTAGCAAAGGCAAGGATTAAACTTAGAGGAGAAGGAAAATGTAGAAGAAGAGAAGAAAAAGAAATGTTGACCTGAGAAAAGAAGGTTGCTGACTGATACTAGTACCTATTCTACCCTATTCACATCTTTGTTACTGCCAACTACGGAGCAAATTACGGAGTAACTATACGTCCTCCTCCCCTCCATATAGTCAATACCTGATTTACTGTCTTCTCCAAGGCAGTTCACACCCATTTAAAATACCTCATCCTGCTCTACCAAGACTGCTTTCTTTAGCACATTTCAAACCCCACACAGGAGTGGGTGTAGTCATACCAAATATCTCCTTCCACACCCTAACTCAATGAATCTAATTTAGATGACACAATTAATACCTCATAATAGCTCTGATGGGAGATTAAAGAGAAGGAATTAGTCACATATAATAAGAAGAGTTCAGTTTATATAGTACTCTGATATTTACAAAGCACTTTACATTGATTGCATTTGATCCTCCTGAAGCTTTGTAAATTAGGCATTATTACTATTCCCATTTTCAGAGTAGGAAATTGCAGATTTGAAAGGCTGGGTCATGTACCCAGGTCCACATAGCCAGTAAATCTTCCTAATCTTCAGCACCTTCAGCAATTTCAGCACCAAACACACTATCTTGTACACACTAGGCACATAATAAAAACTTATTACATGGATAAGTAAATGAATGCTAAAACTACAAATCAACAACATTGATATATATATATATATATAATATATATATACATGTATGTATATATATATGTATGTATATATAGGATTATGAATCGGTAAGTACTTTTAAGCACTTACTATTTGCCAGGAACTGTGCTAAGTATGAGAAGTACAAAGAAAGGCAAAGGACAGTCCCTGCTCTTCAGAAGCTCAGAGTTTAATGCAGGAGACAACAATCAAATTATCTAGTGACAAATTATATACAAAATAAATACAAATCAATCAAGAGAAGGAAGGTACTGGAATTAAGGGGGTTTGGAAAAGGCTTCCTGCAGAAGGGATTTTAACCTGGACTTGAAGGGAGCTAGGAAAGTCAGAAAGCAGAATGAGGAAGGAAGTTATTTTAGTCATTGGGGGAGAGCCAGCAAAAATGTCCAGAGGTGGGTAATGAAATGTCTTATACTAGGAAAACCAAGCTTGCCCTTGTCACTAGATGGCAAAGTACAAAGGGGAGATGGAGGGTATCAGAAGACTGGAAAGTTGGAGGATGGGGGGCAGGTCATAAAGGGTTTTATATTTGATCCTGGAGGTGAGTCACTAAGGTTGATTATGTTTGTTGACCAGCAAAGACATATGAATATCATGATACAAATTAGTCATAAATAAAACTTTAAAAACTTGAATCTAAGTCCTGAAGAAGCTAGTAGCTGCTTTACTTTCCTAACTTCCACCTCTCCAATCAATTGCCAAGTCTTGTAGCTCATATTCCACATCTCTTGCATCTATCCCCTTCTTACATGACTGCTACCTAATCATTTGCTTGGATTATTTTTATACGGTTTCTTAATTGGTCTTTTTAACTCAAGTTTCTTCTCTTTCTAAACCATCTAAGCTCCATGCAACTGCCAAAATCATGTTCTGAAGCTCAATAAGCCATCATGGCTCCCTATTATATCGAGGATCAAATTAAAAACTCAGTCTGACTCCACTCTACATTTCCAGGCTTTTTATAAATTGCTTCCCTTCACACCCTTATTGGTCCAGCCAAATTGACCTTGTTCACACAAGAAAATCCACCTCTCCTTTCTTTGCCTTTGTACAAGCTATCTCCAAGCTTGAAATTCACTTCCATCATATCTCTGCCTTTAAGAATTCCTGGTCCCCTTCCAAGCTTCTTCAAGAGGGGACTTTTATGTCAAGCCTTTGTTGATAAGAGCTTCATGTCTTCCACTGACATTATCTTGTATTTATTTATAGGTTATTGTCTATATTTTCACATGTGTACCTGTTGTTTCCTTTGATAAAATTTGTTTCCTAAGGCCTGTAAAAAGAAGCTTATTGACTCGTTTTACTGATTGTCAGTAGCCCATTAAATGCATTGCATTTAATGGAAAAATAATGGGATTTTCACCTTTTTCTTGCCATCATGCCACAGAAATCACTTAAACAGTTGGGTGTATAATAGAGCATTGGACATTGAGGCTGCAAAACCTGAGTATGAAATCCCTCCTCAGACACTTATTAGCTGTGACTTGGAGCAAACCACATAATTTGTCTCAGTCTCAGCTCCCTCATCTTTAAAATGGAGACAATGAGAATATTTACCTCACAGGATTGTTTTGAATTGTAAATGAAATAATATGTGAGTCACTTTGCATTCCTTAAAATGCTCTGTAAATATTATCCATTACTATTTTTAGTTATTAGAAATTGCCTATTATTTCTGGAATGGATTTTAGACTCTTGAATCATTTTCTCTTTTATATTTATCTTATCTGGACATACCAGAACAAGGCAATATCTGCTCTGTTGGTCGATAGTCTAAGTACTTCATCACAGTTTCATATCCCAAGGGGAACTTGATAATTAAGCTCAGATAAAGATGGACAAGGAGGGCAAACCTCTTTGGAGACAGAACACATTGGGAAAAATGAGGGATATATGTTGAATTAATTGAATGCTAATACAAAAATTAAAATTTCTGAAGAGCAAAAAAGCACATATGCAAAGATCACATTTTGCTAGAGAATAGAGTTCTAATTCTCCTCTCCTCACTTTCTGTCTTTTTTTCCTCTCTTTCCTTCTTTCACCTTTCCAATAACAGTCTAAATCCAGCCTCAGTCATTTACTAGCTCTGTGATATTGGGCAAATCACTTAATCACTCTTTGCCTCTGTTTCCTCAATTGTAAAATGGAGTAATAATAGTACTTACTTCCCACGGTTATTGTAAGACTCACATAAGCTAATAATTGTAAGGCATTTAGCACATCATTACAATAATAACTACCATTTATAAAAAGTTCTATATAAATGTTAGCGATTATCATCATCATCCTTAATGTTAAAGGTATATGCATTGGTTGTGGCTTGAAAACGAGATTTAGGAATAAGGACCCTTTAATCCCAGATAGTAACTACTCTGTAAGGCATCCAACCTATTTATCTAAATTAAAAGGTAGCTCATGGGGTATTACATTTACAAGTAGTTAGCAATCAGATATGGCTATGTATGTCAAAAATACATAAACAGCCAACAATTCTATAGGACTTTGAGTTACATAGTACTTTAGATTCATTATCTCTATTGTCAGATGTCAGAAAAGTACTATAGATATTACTAAACCAATTTTTATTAAGGAAAAACCTGAGTTCTAGAGTTGTTAAGCAATTTGTTTATAGTCACACAACTGCTAGTCTCAGAGGAAGATCTCTCTCTATAGTCCTCAGATTTATTTGCTTTTTTCGCTATATCCATCTCTCATACCCATTTTCTTTCCGAATCAAGCCCATTTTCTTCTGAATGTCTTTTCTTATCCAGCCACTTTCCCCAAAAAATAACATTCATTTTCATCTCTCTAATTCTTTTCAATTGGTTAGGGGGTGAGCATGCAGGAAGTAAACACTGTACAACTCCTATCAGCAGCAACAAGATGTAGTGGAAAGTTCACTGTATTTGGAATGATGAGACTTGACTAGTTTCGACTTCAAACTGTGCTATTCACTAGCTATGTGACCTCTAGGCAAATTACTTAATTTTTCTAGATCCCGCTTTTTTCTCTGTAAAATAAAGGATGTTGGAGTAGCTTATGGCAGAGTGTATAGAGTACCAGCCCTGAAGAGTCAGGAAGACCTGAGTTCAAATTTGACCTCAGGCACTTAACACTTCCTAGCTACGTGAGTCTAGGCAAGTCACTTAACCCCAATTGCCTCAAAGGGAAAAAAAAGGCTGTTGTGCTAGATTCAAAAGATCCTAGTTCTAAAGCTGGAAGGGACTTTAGAGATATTCTCAAACGAGATTGCAGTGGAGATTCCTCCCGCCTCTATTATTAAATTTTTGTTGCAAGCAATTACACCTCAGAAATCGCTACAAAAAAGGACTTGATTTATTGTTTTGTTGATTGTCTAGACTTAAGAAAGTGATGAAAACGTTAACAATACCAGTTCATCTTCTAAGTGTGTCTTGCGAACATTTTTTCCCAGACATCCAGTTGTTAAATATTTTATGCCTATGAAATTAACAAAATTTTGTGTGAATTGACCAACAATGCAGAGGCAGAGGACAAAAACCTGATAATTTCGTGGGCCGGGAAATGTGAAGAGAGCTAGGAATCAGAAAGCACTTTCCTTAAAAGCTAGGCTGCAGGTAGTTATTTTTGAGTAGTCGACTGGACCCCTCATCCACCTAGGACCCCAGCCAAGCTTATCTTGAAGCAAATGCCAAACTCACCGCGCCCTCTGCAGGACCCTGCGAGGGGCTGACTCTTTGCTGTCCCCACCTACGCGGCTGCTACTCACACCTCTGTGGGTTTCTTCGGCTGCTGGGAAATGATCAGGACACCCAACCCTCACCCCGCGCCTCGGAGATCCCACGAGGCCTGGGAAAGTCCACTGTGCTTCCACCAACCCCTAGAGAAGTCCCGGCGTGCTGAAGGAAACCCTTACTCAGATACCCACAGAAACACGCCCCTCCACCGCCCTCGTCACTCTCGGTCCTCCTCCCGACCTGTCTGGTCTCCCCTATCCTCTCTCCTCTTGTCTAGATCGAGAGGTCCCTGTGGAAATAGGAACATTATGCGGTTCTTCTCTTTTCCTCCCTTCAGCCCGTGGCTGATCTGCTGATCTGGGGGCGAGTGGAAACCTCACCCTACCTCATCCCCACCTCACTCCCACCCCCAAAAAAAGAAGAAGAAAGAAAGGGGAGGAGAAACTAGCCCGAGATTGGCTTCTCCTAGTCTTTAATGGGACTCTAGGGACGCCGCCGTCCCATCCCAGCAAGCGCACTCCACCTAGTCCTTTCCAGCTTTGACGAACCAGGGTCTCGCGGGAAGGCTGGGGGCGTGGGGGTCCTGTCCTGGAGCCCAGCTGTGGCACCTCGCCTGGCGCCAGTCACTAGTCCGGCAGAGGGCCTGACGAGCCCAGCAGAACCCAGAAGTGCCAAAAGAGCAGCCGGAGAAGCACTTTCTAGGCAACAGGTTTCCCCCTCGCACCCAACTTGGAGCAGCGCCTGAGAAGACAGAGCGAAAAGGGCAGCGATTTCAGTTCTCGGTTAGTTTCTCTCCCTCCCTCCTTATCGTTAGTTCTCTCTGATAATAGTACCCCACAGGACAAGAAATCGAAAACTCTCAGCCCTGATGGGTTTCTGGAGAGAGGTGATCACTGGGTGTCACTTAGGTATCTGGGAGGAGGAAATATACTGGTCCATTGGACGATATGTACCGCAAGAGAAAAAGCACTTTTAGCACTCAGATTTCGAGTCTGGAAAAATAGTGTTCTTTCAACTTTATTCTATGCAGAAGGAAACACTGTGGGATTTCAGAAAGCACTAATTTCAATAGATATTTATTTCTGAGGTGATGGAGAGGGTTGGGCTTGTGTTGTACTTATCTTTATTTAAAAGGCCACATAAAAATGACTCAGTCAGATAAAGACTTATTAATAGACTATTCGTATTATATTCTCCTTAAATACTTCATTAACAAAGTTATTTCAAATATGCTTTAAAACATTCGGGAGACTAAGCTTTCTGATAATTTATGTAAAGAGGCCATTCTATTGATTATTTCTTGAACTTCCTACTAGGCTATGTATCTTTTCCATGGCTTGTTCTGTCTTGACCGAGAATGGCAATGGGACAGGAAGTTAACAGGAAACTGTTGTGGCCTTGAAGCGGTTCCTTCACAAAACTTTTTATGGAATGAAAGAGAGTTTATAGTGCCACGAATGAGAGAATTCCTTACTTTTCAGAGAACTCTCCCTCCCAACCCATACACATCCAAACATACACACACTAACTTTTCTAAATTCTCTCTTAAAATAAGCAAAGATATGCTTTACTTCCTGTGATTCTTCAGCACTTATGTAGTTGGTTTGCTGTTTCTCAGCCCTGGGAGGAGTTGTTATTTCACATTGGCTTCTTAAAATGAGTCACTATGCTGTTTAATTATATAGGGTTTTGTTAATGAAGTTTTGAAAAATTAGACTGGCTTTTTATGTGTTTCAAAATAAGACTACAGATATAGTACATGCATTGTAAATGTGAGATGAAAAAAATGACAAATCAGACTTTCATTTCCTTTGGAAAGTATCAGTTGGTACTTTGTATCAGAATGAACTAAGATAACTATTAAATAATAGTAAGCTCTGCTACACACATACCCAAAAGAAAATTAATCTCATTCTCATTTTGTTATTTTATTTTCTTTTGAATGGTGATAATATTACCTTTCAGATAGTTCTAATCTTTAGGAAGTGGTTTCTAAAGTGTCCCTCTCCTTTTCTGTCCATAATATTGTGGAACTTCACTGCCACTGTACATAACCAGTACCTGAGCCAGGAACTATGCATTAAATCATTCTTTAGCATCCCAAAAACTCTCATTAGATTATTGAGCAACAAAACTCTGGAATAAAAGTAGACACACCACCAAAAATGAGAAAAGAAAACAAAGAAAGAGTATTTCTAAGAGAAACAAGTTGGAGTCAGTGGATGAACTATGGCAACATGACTTAATTTACCACAAATATTGGCAGATGAATGGTCTAGAGGTCAATACTCAGATATGTAGAAATGTAGTTAGGGTAGAAGTATCTTAGACAATAGTGGTAAATCATAGACTTTTCTTATAAGTAAGCAAATATTGGCAGATGAATGGTTTAGGTCAATGCTCAGATATGTAGAAATGTGGTTAGGGTGGAAACATTTTAGACAATAATGGTAAGTTATAGACTTTTCTTATAAGTAAGTCTCATTTTCCTAATAGTTAAGACTTTCATTTGAAGAGTAAGGGCCTTTAAAGATTTTTAATAATTCAGATTCATATTATTCTTTATTTTAAAATAAATTCTCTAAGGAAGCTAGGGAATAATGTTTTAAATTACATTGCTATTTTGAATAAAATAATAATACATGAATGGCATAGTAGCTTTTATACCCCACTATGCTGATGTAGCTTCCAAGAAATTATGCTCAGGATAGAGCATAATTATTTCTGTATCTTCCTCAGTACCTAGCATAGAAATGTACACATAATAGGAAATTAATTAATGGTTGTTAAATTTATGAATGAGTGAATAGTTTCACTCATTCATCTGGTCTTATTTTGAATATATGCTCTAACTGGCCAATATAACAATTTATTGTTAGAGTAGAAAACACTAAAATCTTTAGAAATACACACATTCAAATTGATACCAAAATATGATATTTTTCTCCACATTCCATGTATGGGAAACCAGACAATAGGAAACACTTCCAGTTAGTTGAAATTAACTTGACTTTTCTTAACCCTCAAAATTCCTCTGCTAGAACCATGCATTTATTTATTTGCCCTGTACTGGGTCCTATAATGATTGTACAAAATGGTACAATTATAGCCATACTTTCCATGGAATTGTTATTAATTCAAATTGGATTGCCTTCTTTTTCCAGTTCATTTTATAAAAAGCTTAAAAAAGCAGTCATAATTTACTGTTAAGTTCAGTTTAAAGTCTGGTGGAAAATTTCTGGTGGAAAAATGACAAACATAAGAACATGAAGCAGTTTACAGGACATATTTCTCTTCACTCTGTTCTGTTCCCTTCAGAATATTGTGTCCGATAAGCCAGGGTTTGAGCTCTGTCCTTTTGTATGTGGTAAATTATTAATTTATATTAGTGGAATTGAATTGAATTGTTTACATGTAAAGGGAGAATAGTTATTGAAGTTGAGTTTCTAGCTTCAGATTTTTTTTTTAATTGTGGAAGAATTATGAAAGCTGGATTACCTGAGGGAAGGAAGTTTCATACCCTGGTAATTGATAACTCCTCTAGAGAAAAAGAGAGAAATCTTTTCTGAAATCTGATATAACTATGAGATGCTCTATGATGGCAGAGAAGAGCAGAGAAAAAAGAAGAGAAGAGCTAAAACTAGCAATTTCTGTGCCAAGAAAGGGAACAAAGGGATTGGGAAGTGTCCTTCAAACACTTGGAAATAGAGTGATGAGAAGATGCTGAAGGGAGGAGGAAGTAATGCTGGGATAAAATCACTACTGCTGCTGCCTTGGTGGTAAAACAGAAGAGAGGAAATGCTCTCTTTGCTGGCAACCTCTCAATTCATTGCACTGGATCAAATCTCCATTCCTCCTACTCTGGCTTTGGCGGACAGAAGTGAATTGTTTACATTTACATGCTGTTGTTGTTGCTCTTACTTCATGACATCAGGGAGATGATGCCATAACTGTGCAAGGTCACCTTCCTCACTTTCTCCTTCAAAGTCATCTGGGTCCAGGATATAGATTAAGACAATTGGAGATAACCCTGGATGAAGTGAGACACCTTGGCTTTTTTAAGGCAAAGCCTTCAGGAGGCCTCAGTTTGACTGAAGCAACACCCATTCAGTGATTAAGGCTAAGTAACAATTGAGCAATTTCCTCTTCCACCTAGTCCAAAAAAAAAAAATCTAAATAAACGAATAAATGAATCTGGTAGAGGAAGACTCTCAGGGTTTCTGGACAAAGCTTGACATTTACATGCAACTTTAAGAGGCTGAGATAGGTAGCTTCATTTGTAAGCAGCATCAAATGTTCAAAAGTTGAAAGAATATATGCAATCTTCATCCGTAGAATAGATGGTAAATTTTTTTTCTTGGAATGTAATTGCAGTGGTTTTGGTGGGGGGGGGGGGAGGAGGGATTTGATGTACTTGGAATAATCACGGTTCAAAATTAAGGACTTCTCAATGGATAGTCATATATAAATTGTCATCTTGAAGCATATATAATGCTGGAGAAACTGAGGCAAGATAGAGATTAGAGAGTTTTAAATTTTTTATTTGGATTTCTGAGAGGGAGAGATTGTGCTGGGGGCATGTTGCCTTCAGGGCTGATGTCCAAAGCATCCAGTGTCTAATGTGTCTTTCCCATGAAGTATATATGCATGTGGCTCCAAGCTACCAAGGGATAGAGAGAGGCAGGCGGAGTCAGAGCACTGAGAGTGGGATGGACTATCAATCAGGTTCTGACTGGGTGTGGGGAGGCACTGGACATTCTGATAAATTGGGATCAAGAAGAACAATGACAGAATGCGGGGAGGCACCGAACATTCTGATAAGTAGGGAAGGTCTGGGGTCATGATGTCTAAGATAGAAGGTCTTTCTCCTTATCTGAATCATGATGATTAGGAGGGGGGATGTTCAACCAGCCAGAACAATTCAGGGAAACTAGGTAGAATAATCAAAGGAAACTGTGGCACAACACATTATATGGTAGAAAGAGTCCTAACCTTGGAATCAAATGAGATGATTTCAAATCCTAGCTCTGCTATTTATTAAGCTTGTTTCCTTGGGCAAATAACTTTTCAAAACCTCCTTTTCACTCAGCTGCAAAATGAGAGATTTGAACTAAATTATCTCTAAGGTTCTTCAAACTCTAGATCCTATAATCTAGCCTATAATCTGTGGCATTGATAGTTTGGGGGTTTTTAAGTTCTTAGGGGCAGGAGATTCATCAATAAAATTTATTAAGGCTCTGCTTTGTGCAAGAAAATATATCTGTATTTTAGATGATATAGAGTTTAGATGAGATGTGGTTTATACCCTCCTCCAGGGAGATAAATACAAATATAACTAAACATAATGTACAATATTTCATGATTACTACATATAGAAGTACAAAGCAAAGTAGAAGTACAAAGCAAAGTGGAGGTATCGGGGCTACTCTATTATTAATTAGACCAGCATTTAGAAATGTTTCTATATCTGATATATATTCTTATCCACATACATCTATGCACATATGTTTAAACCTGTGAATGTGTGTGTGTGTGTGTGTGTGTGTGTGTGTGTGTGTGTGTCCATCCAGCCTCAAAAACTTACTAGTTGTATCATGCTGGGCAAGTGACAATCTTTTTTTTTTTTTTTTTGCTTCAGTTTCTTCATCTATAAAATAAAGATAATAATAAAACCTTCTTCTCAGGATTGTTGTAAGGCTCAAATGAGATAAATTTAGTAAGGCACTTTGTGTGAATTTGACAGCACTTTATAAATGATAGCTACTATTAGCTATTATGATACCACAATTTATTGGAATTTTCTGTTTTCAGAAGCAAGAATTAAGGATGATTATTGTACTTGTTTATAGGCTAATTTAGTATATAAAATTGCTCTTCAGCTTTCTTTTCTGACTAGCTAACATGAAAGGGAATATCCATATGCAGAAAGATATATGATATACATATGTGTATACACACAGAGATAGATGTATTCCTAAAAAAGGAATATATGTGTGCATATATATATATAAATTCTATTGAATTTTTCCTACTTAATTCTCCATATTGGATTTTTATTTTCTCATTGTTTTTTTTAGAATCAATTTATATGATTCATTTCAATGGACCCTTCCTGAAATCATAGCCTTTTCTCAATATATACTGTTACAATTTTGTTATAATGAGTATAATACAATAAAGTGCTCAAATATTTTGAAGTAATTTTATATAACCAAAATATATATGTATATATACATATATGTGTATGTGTGTTTATAATATATGCAAAACAAATATAATTACTTATTTACAAATTGTGGAAAATTGTGGCTTATAATTGCTGGTCATATTACTATTAAGAGTATGCTTATTTAGAGACATCTGAACCTGGAGTCAGAAAACCCTGAGTTAAAATCCAACCTCAGATACTTACTAGCTATATGACCTTAAACAGGTCACTAGTTTCTTCATCTGTAAAATGAACTGGAAAAGAAATTGGTGAACCACTTCAGTACCTTTGCAAAGAAAATCCTAAATGGAGTAGCAAAGAGTTGAACACACTTAACAACATGATGCTTATTTAGAGGAGATAAACACTTGTATGTATGTTTATACATTTATAAAGCTATATTACATATCTGTTTAATGATATGTGCACATATATACATGTATCCATATTTTAATCATAAAGGATCAATTTGCTTTTCCCTATAGCTGCTTAGATTTAAAAATTTTAAATGAGCCTATCAAGTTTTGTTTAGTAGTTAAATAAAATTGCTCTGAAATTAGACTTCACAATCAAGGCTGATCTTTGAGAAAATTTCTAGTTAGCAAAGTCCTGCTTGCTATCCTTTGATTGTTAAAAATCTCTCACTGAGGTTATCACACCCAGTCCTGCCCTCCTGCTTAGCATCCCAAATTCTATATTTATCTCCACTTTCTCCATTTAAAAATTTTATATCATCCCCCTGGGACTTGTTCTCTACTTTCTAAAATGACAGCTAGTGATAAACTAATCTCTGATTAAACTGTTGGTTAATTGTATTAACTCTCATAAGTACTTCCATTTTAACAGGGGTTCTAGAATATTGCAAATCCATTAATCCCAACAATGAATCATTAAGGGTAAAAGGTCAAACTTGGTAGTAGACAAATAGGAATGGTTTGGGAGATGATGGTGGAGGGAAGTTTGAGTGTGATATCTATTAAATTGTATATCAATCATATAGATGCAACTATCTATATGACTGCCAATTCGTGCTTACTTGTAAGAAGGTTTATGGGCAGTTAGGTTAATTAAGCAAGTAATCTCTTTTAACCTGAGGAATTTAGATTGTTTATCTAGGCTATTATAATCCAAACTCTTTGCTCCTCCTTCACAGAATCCTTATCTTTCTGGCAGTTTAAAGTGAGAATTCCCTGTCTTTTTTTTTTTTTTTTTTCCTTTGGGCTATAATCTCTTCCTTAGCAAACTCATTCATTCCCATGGCTTTAACTTCAGACACAAACTTGTCTGTAATGTTACTCCTATTAAAAAGTATTCAGCAATCCTTAATATTCTCTAGGACAAAATAGAAAATCTTTTCCCTGGCATTTAAAATATTTCATTGTAGAGCTTCTATCTACCTTTTCAATCTTAGTTTCATAATTACTCCACTTCACATAGTTTTCATTATGGCCAAATAGTCCTGTTAGCTAGTCCCTGGACACATCGTTCCACCTGCCACTTGTCTGCCTTTACCTGGGCTGACCCCATGCCTGGAATGCATTCTGTCCTCACCTCTACCTCTTGGAATCTCTAACTTCCTTCAAAGCACAGTTTAGAGATCACCTATTACGTAAAGCCTTTCTAGATCTACCCAAGTTTGATAAAATTCTTTCTTTATATTGAAATTACTTTGTATAACTTTGTTTCTGCTCTCCTGTGACTAGCTTGTATCTTCTTAGGAGAATATAAGCACCTGTGGGGCAGGAGCCAGGTTGTGAGTGTCTCTTCTCTAGTGCCCTGCAGTGGACCTTGTATACAGCAGGTATTTTAAAATTATGTTTGAATGAGCTCTGTAAAAAGCTCTGGCCGTAAGCCTGGTCATAATAAATTGATTCAACCGGAGTCTTATCATTCTTGCCCAAGAAAACCACTTGAGGTTTAGCATGAAAGAAACTAGTGGGTGAATGAAGCAGACATAAAAGTCTACGTTATCTTTTCTAAAAAGTTTTAATGTTTCTGGTTTGTTTGATCATAAAGTTACCAAGTGAGGGGATTATCTACTCTCTTATGTCTTTTTCAAGACATTAAGTGGAGTGTATTTTTCAAATAGATTACAGAGAAATGTTTGTCTAGAACCCTCATCTAGCCAGGTTTTAGATAGATAGATAGATAGATAGATAGATAGATAGATAGATAGATAGATAGATAGATATAGATATATAGATATATAGATATAGATATAGATATAGATTAGCTTTAAGACTATCTTCAGTTCCATACCATGAGACTGTTATAGAATTAAATTCTTTTGGAATAACTGTAACTCAACTTCATTTCAAGGAGTATAAGATGTTCATTAGGCCAACTAGATGGTGCAAAATATAAAGTGCTGGACCTGGCATCAGGAAGACCCAAGTTCAAATCGCAGACACTCAGAAACTTGCCTCAGTTTCCTTATTTGTAAAGCAAGCTGGGAAAGAAAATGGCAAACCACTCCAGATCTTTGCCAATAAAACCTCAAATGGGGTAACAAACAACAAGAAGTTAGATCAATCCAGTACTAAATTCATCTTTAAGGATAGCAAAGCCACATATAGCCAGGTTAGTTGGCATTTGCATTTAAATATAGGGAAATGGAACTGAAGGCATATTTGTTCAGATACAAGAGACAGCCTCAGTTTTTATTTTCCTTACAAGTGAACTTCCTTCTTTAAAATATATAAGTTGAGAAGTGGCTCCAGTATTAAATCAGAGTGAGAGCCCTGTTCATGCTTTACCCTTAGGTCACAAAGAAAGTATATCAAATGAAAACCAACTTCTTTCTTCATCTACATAAGCATTTTAATTAAGAAGATTAAGTTGAGTGCTAAAAGTCCATTAGACCATAGTGTCATTTTAACAACATTCAACATTTTTTTTCATTCAACAAAATTTTTAAGGCATCTGCAATGAATATGACCATGTACTGAGAACTGGGGATCAAAAAAGACAGATCCCACACAAACCCTGTTGTTGGGAAGCTTATGGCAGAATAGGGTCCTGAGATAGGTAGAGATGTCCACAACTGTGATTAAGGGAAATGTGATAAATGTCAATATCCAGAAAAGCATTGTGCAAAATCTGAAAAGGGAAAAATCATTTTTGCTAGTAAGGTCAGGATTTTAGATAACAACTAGCCATTTTTGCTAGTACTACAAACCACATGGCAAAAGATTCCCTCTAAGAAGACTATGTGGGGTAGACGTGGCAAACTAGATTAATATTGAACTCAAATTGTGTGGCCTACCACAGACAGAAAAGAGAGAGAGGAGGAAATTATTTTCTAGTTTCATATTTTAAGTCATTATTCTTGACAGCTAGGGGCTAAACTCTGTTGTTCGTTTATTTGTTTGTTTATTTATTTTTGCTTTAAATTTTGTAATATATTTTACTTTATTATTTTTATTTCTAAATGGTATTTTCCCCCAGTTACATGTTAAGAAAATTTTTAGCATTCATTTTTACAAAATTTGAGTTCCAAAATTTTCTCCGTCCCTTTGTCCCCTCCCTTTTTCTGAAGATGGTAGGCAGTTTGATAGATACACATATGGTATCATGTAAAATATATTTCCATATTAGTCACAGTTGTAAAAGAAGAAACAGATCAAAGGGGGGAAAACAAAAGGAAGAATAAAGTAAGTGAAAAAAAAGTTTTGATCTGCATTCAAAGTCGATTAGTTCTTTATCTATTTATGGATAGCATTTTCCTTCATGAATCCTTTGTGCTTGTCTTGAATCATTGTATTGCTAAGAAGAGCTGAGTCAGTGAAAGTTAGTCATCACACAATGTCTGATGTATACACAGTGTCATTATATGCACTGTTTTCTTGGTTTTGCTATTTCACTCTATTGGTACAAGTTTTTTCAAGTTTTTCTGAACTCTGCCTGTTCATCATTTCCTATTGCAATATAATATTCTATTATATTCATATACTACAGAGCTTATTAGCTTTTTTGTTTCTAAATTACTATTGAACTTTTCACGAGTGCTATCAACTTTATCAAACTTTGGTTTCTTAGTACAAAGTTACAGTCTTAATCTAGTCTAGTCTAATCATTAGATCCAAAACGTGAATATTATGACTTCCAAAGACTCCCAGATTTAAGAACTGTGAATTTGGGAGTCACAACAACTTAAGTCATTTAAGAGATTTTCTTTGTTTTCTTATCTGGTGATTTTTGATAATAAAACTGCCTTGGATTCATTTTTGTCTGAGTCATTACACAGAACAGATAGGGTTTCTAGTGCAAAGACTTATTCAAAATTCCAGGTGGTAGTTCTTAACCCATAAGCAGAGAAATATTCCCCAAATTGATTCAGGCTTCTTGTGGCATTAGAAGGGTTATATATTCATACATTCAGCAAACATTTTGTTTTGATTGGCTGCCATTATGTAAAACAAATAGGGTTTACAAAGATCCCAATCTTCAATAGGATGATTTCAGAAAGGCCTGGAGAGATTTACAGGAACTGATGCTAAGTGAAATGAGTAGAACCAGGAGAACATTATGCACAGCAACAGCAAGATTATGTGATGATCCACTCTAATAGACTTGCCTCTTTTCAACAATGAGGTGATTCAGGACAATTCCAATAGACTTAGGATAGAGAAAGCCATCTGCATCTAGAAAGAGGACTATAGAAAGTGAGTGTGTATCACAACATAGTATTTTCACCTTTCTGTTGTTTTTTGCTTCTTTTTTCTTTTTCTTTTTTCCTTTTTGATGTATGATAAATGTAAAAGTATGGTTAGAAGAATTGCACAAGTTTAACATTTATTGGATTACTTGCTGTCTTGGGAAGGAGGCCTAGGGGAAAGGAGGGAGAAAAATTTGGAACACAAGATTTTGCAAAGGTGAATGTTGAAAGCTCTCTTTAAGTGTATTTTGAAAATAAAAAGCTATTATTAAAAATTAAAAAAAAAAAAAGATCCTAGGGGCAGCCATGTTGTGCAGTAGATAGAGCACCAGATATGAAGTCAGGAGGACCTGAGTTCAAATCTGGTCTCAAGACACTTAATACACTTCCTTGGCTGTGTGACCCTGGCTGGGCAAGTCGTTTAATCTAATTGCCTCAAGACAAAAAAGATACTGATCCTGCTTAGAAAAATGGAATATTATCTCCTTTGATACTAGATGACTATTTGTTCTACTTGATCTCAGAGGATAGAATTAGTAGCAATGGAAAGAAGTTACAGAAACAGATTTAAGCATCATGTAAGGGAAAATTTCTAACCATCAATCTAAAAAAGGAATGGGAAGCTTCAGGACATAATAGGTCCTTCTGCACTTAAAGACTTCAAACAAAGGCTGGATAACTACTTGTTGGGAATGCTAAAGAAGGAGAGATGTTCAGTAAGTGTTGGACTACATAATGGGTGAGGCCCCTTCAGCCTTTGAGGTTCTCTGTGATGTGGGGTTGTGGAAGCTGGGACCATTATTCTATTCATTGCTATAGAGGATTGCTGTCATAAGAGTAAAACTGGAATGTGACTTATTGATGTGTCTAAGCTTGGGGATATAAAGCTGACATAGCAAATGTCATTTCCTTTCTGAAGCCTTCTCTTATCCTAGCCATAAATTATTTCATCATCCTTGAAACTTATCCAGGGCTGTTCATTCATCTTTAGTGTCTACCTGTCACCCAATTCTCATTTGTGGCTCCAAGAATCTGTAGCCTTAAGAATTGTCTTGGCAAATCCACTAACCCAGATTGAGGATAACTGACAGATCTCAAAGCTCTCAATAAATTAGGGAAATGTCTACCCGAAAAATATGAAGACATAGTCCACCCAATGGAATGGGTGTGTGAGAATAATTTGTTCCAATTGCCATGAAAATGGCTGAAGTAGGCACTATGGAGCTTCTAGAGCTTGGTCAGACATAGAATATGGTAAGTCCATTCACTGTGCCCTGAGCCATCACCAGTTGTGACTTTATATCCTGCCACTGGATTTCAATGATTCTGGAAGAGAGTGAGAGAACTGACAACTTTGCACAACTCTTGACTCCCATAAATCCAATTCATGTGCAAGTTAAAAAATAGCTATGATGTCCCTAGTTCTTTTCAAAAATGAAGGTTGAACAACATCTCATCATTCTGAAAATTTACACAACTTTGTTTTTCTAGTTGAGGATTTTTTAATTCTATTCAGCACTGGGCCTTACACATAAATTATGTGATTTTGCTATTGTAAGGGATTTTAGGATGACTCTCTTACTATTGAAGATTTGAAATCTTTGAAATCTTTCTTGCAACTTGTCGTCTTAGATTAAGTTATCTAAAACACTTGATTAGCCCAGCACCATCAAGTCAGTATGTCTTACAGGTGATACTTCAACTCAGGTCTTCCTTGTTCTGAGTATAGCTCTCTATTCATTAATTATATGCCTTATTCATAATAGATTTTTAATAAAATTTTGTTTAATTCACTGGAAATATAGATTGTTGAATGTCCTTCTGGTCCCTTTCAACTCTGGCATTCTATGATTCAATCAAATATATATTTTTTAAAGGACATTACAAATGTTTTTAAATCTTGGTTTCTGACCTAGTTTTTTAATTTCTTTATTTTATCTAAACACATTAACATCCAATTTTTTTTTTTTACAGAAACCCTTTTTTTCATAAATTTCTTGGTGATCCATTTAGTTTATACTTTTTGCATAAGGAGTTTTCTGATGAAATAACTCTGGTGACTTAATTTGGCCATTTAAGGCAGGGTGTTTTGTCATCTGAGCATATCTTTGAAACTTCCTACTAATTGTTGGTTTGAACTCTTATTGTTCATTAGGGTACTATTCTACCTTTTATTTTCAAAACATTTGTTTTCATTTAAGTTGAATGTTCAACTGAAACATTAAATTTGTATAGTTATTATGAATATTATTAGTAACTAAGGGTATGCAAATATCTGAGTGTCAAATTTTAAAAGAATTATTTTATTTTAGTGCAAAAGTTTTTGGTAAATATTTTCTAATACAATCATAGCTCTAGCAATAGACAAATAAGGGAAACATGTTATTTGAGGATAAGTACTTTTCACATTTCTCTAGTATTTGTATTTGCTTTTTAGAGAAATATTCTCATAAAATTTTTAAAGTTTAAAGGGATGTTAGAGCTATCTAAGCCAACTATCTCATTTGATGGATAAGGAAACAGGACCAGAGAGGTGAAGGACTCACTTTAGTTGGCATTGCTAGCTTCTGACAGGGCTAAGACCCAAGTCTAGGTCTCTTGAATCATCCTTGCTTAATACTAAACCAAGCTGCTTCAAAAATTTTTATCTGTTTTGTGGTGATATTAGGGGCATTAAAATCATGTTTTTCTCTATATATACTGATTGCTATGAAGCCCATAATAATACTTCTAATATGAACAGTAAGTATAAGGACATAATCAAACCATCATTTATTTATTTATTATGTGTTTATTTATTTATTTGTTTGTTTGTTTTTGCTGAGGCAGTTGGGGTTAAGTGACTTACCCAGGGTCACCCAGCTAGGAAGTGTTAAGTATCTGAGACCAGATTTGAACTCAGGTCCTTCTGACTTCAGGGCTGGTGCTCTATTCACTGTACCACCTAGCTGCCCCATCATTTATTTATTAAACATGTTGAACATTATTCTAGGCTCAGGGATACAAAGATAAACCAGGTCCTGCCCTAAAGGCAGGTAATATTTTATCATAAGCATACAGTCCCACCTCCTACCTTTTTCTGGTTATATTTTATTGGACTTAATTTTTTAGATATAAATATTCATCCCAAAGAGATGCCAGGGCAATTGGTGGCACAATGTATAAAATACTGGGCCTAAAATCAAGAAGACCTGAGTTCAAATCTAATCTTAGACCCTTATTCGTTATGGGTTCCTGGGCAAGTCATTAAATTTATTTTTTGCCTCAGTTTTCTCATCTGTAAAATGGATATAATAATAGTTCTTACTTCTCAGGTTTGTTGTAGGATCAAATGAGATTATAATTTTAAAGAGCTTAGCACAGTGTCTGGTTCAATGTAAGTACTATGTAAATGTTAGCCATTATTATTATTAAGAGAGGAAGCTAAAATTAATAATGCTAGAACAGTGAATTTCTGAAATGAGTTTCGAAAAAAAGAAATTCAAGTAACTCATTGACTATTAGATTTTGGAAGCAGCAGAAGTACATAATTCCATGGGGAAGAACTTTATCATGTTTTCAAATAAATAAAAATCATATAATTATATTGAGGATGACAATATTAAAAGAGGCAGATGCTTTACAATAATTTTTAATTGCCTCTATCTCATTTTCTAGACATATCTTGCTTTGAAGTTGTTAGCTTCTTTTTTGGTCTAGATACTTTTTATTATTTAGTTTCTCATTAATTTTCCTTTTTTTTTTGTTCCCATGTATTATCTTTTGTCCTAAAAATGCTCCTCCTTCCCCATGACCGGTTTATACCTCAATCATCCTTTGTCTCCTATATTCAGAACTTTAAGAGTTATTCTTAATTTTTCCTCTCTTAGAATTCTCATGGTGAATTAGTTACAAAATTTATTGATTCTATTTATGCAGCATTTCTCATAGACATCCCCTTTTTCAGTCACACTATGCCCATACAGGCCCTCATTACCACCCATCTGAACCCCTGAAAATGTGTTCTCTAAAAACTGTCTTTAAAGCATCCCTCTTATATTACTACCAGATTAATCTCCTTCATAAAACCCTGGTTATATCACATCACTGTCCACAAATCTCTATTTGTTACCTACTGTACCTGAAAATAACACTATTGACAACTGATACTTTCTAGGTTATCAATTCAAGGCAGGTAGTATTCTGTCATAATCATATAATTCAAACCCCACCTTTTTCTGGTTTATATAGAAGGAAACTCCTAGTCCAACTGGTCTATCTTGGCATAAGGACTAGATATGTGTGGAATCTCTGAGAAAATGTTGATCCTCCAGACCAGGGGCAGCCCTGGGCAGAAAGCCAATGATGTGGCTAATGTAGACACCAAAAATTAGGGTTGGGTCATGTGAAGAATTCACAATGACCATTCTATTTGGCAAAAGGCAGATTTATTTAGGGAAGAAGTTACAGACAAAATGAAGCAATATAATAAACACCAGTAATGGTAAACATGAAATAGAATTGGGAGACCATAGAAAGGGATTTCAGTAATTAATGATGAAAAGGCAAGTTTCCTGGTGGAACTTGCCATTTACCAGGAGAAAGGCAGCATCCCATGAGGCTGGGGCATGCCCTTAGCTGGCAGGCTAAATCCTGAAAAGGACTAAGTGCCCCAAAAGAGTTAGTTACCTAATAAGGAGGAGAAGTAGGATCAAGAGAGATACCATAAGGCATATGGGGTTAGGAGAGAGTATGAGGCATGGGAGAGGGGGAAGGAGATACCTCGAGACAGAGTGCCATGGTGGAGTGACTCAGAGGAGGGCAGAGTATGGCATGGCCACAAATAGCTTTTAATAGAGAAAATTTAACCTCAGAGACATGACTAGGATTTCTGACAAGGTTTGTGCAAAACCCCTTTCAGAGGGTGGGCCCTCAGGGATTTGATGTAACTTGGATTTCTGACTGGACAACCTCCCCAGAGGGTGGGACCCTGGAGCTAAACTGATTTCTATCAGTGTCTTCTCCCACTTTGCCTCAGGGACCAATTTCGTTTCTCTATGCCTCCTCACCTACCATTCATGACCTCATCAGCTAGTGCAATTTCTGAATACTCTGGGGACAAGCAGTAGACAGTAATCAGACTCTTAATCATGATTCACTTACTAGGAGAAGGCAGTTCCAGAGACTTTTAGAAAACTCTATGTTTGCTGAATAGAACTTAATTATAATATTCTCCCAAATATGCTCATATTTAATCAAGGGTTCTCTAAGAGACAGTATGCAAAGAGAACTAGATTTGCAGACTTGGGTTTAAATTTGAATTCTGCCATGTAAACCTTCTGTATAATCTTGGGCAAGACAATTCAAGCTCTTAGGATTAGCTTCCTTGGTTGTAAAATGAAAGAGTTGAACTGAAAGATCTCTAAAGTATTTTTCAACTCTAACTCCTGCATTTAAATCAGAGGTTGCTAAGGTGATACAGTAGAACAACCTGGAATCAAGATAAACCTAAGTTCAAATTCAACCTCAGATGCTTTGGGGGCATTCTATATTAAGCACATGCTTAATATAGAATATTAGAAGATAATGTTCTAAGTGCTTGAGAGATAAGAGAGACAAAAATGAAAAACTGACTTTTCTCTGAAGGTCCTAACATTCTTCTGGGAAATACAACATGTGAACTGATGAATAAATACAAGGTTATATCAGGAGGGAGAGAGCAATAACAGTTAGGAGGTTCAAGAAAGATTTTGCTAAGAGGTGACCACTGACCTGAGTCCTCAAAAGAAACTAAGGATTCTAAGAGTTGAAGGCAAAGAAGGATTGTGTGGGGCTTTAAGTACAAAACTGAAGGACTGTATTTTATCCTGTAGACAATAGGGAACTACTAAAGGTGCTGGGGTGAGAGGACAGAGAGAATGGGGTATGTGACATGGCCAATCCCAAAGATTGGTGTTGAGAAAACTGTAAAGTGTTTAAGAAATGACTAAGATGTTTATCCCCACCCTAAAATTCTGTTGCCCAATTGAGCACTCTAATACTTCCCCCATTTACTGAATTTACTACTGAGAAGTAGATTAACAATGGGGAAGTTTTCACAGATACAATTTTGGTTTCAGTTTTGTTTCTTAAAAAAAAATAGCATTTGAAACTATTGATTATGTATTTCAGATTTTAGTCAGTTTTTTCTTTTAAATTCTGTATTTGTATATACATACAAAACATTGTTAAACCCAAGAAATACTTAGCATAAACAAGTTAATATTTAGCTTATAAACCCACTGTGAACTCCATCATCCATCATGTTCTCATTCCAAAACGCAGGACCAAAGGATCAAAAGTTTGGAGTTGAAAAGAACTCTAGAAGTCATTGAATCTAATCCCTTCATTTTACAGATTAAGAAATCCAGATCCAGAAAGGTTAACTTGACCTGGGTCACATAGTAAGTGGCTAAGGCAGTTGTTGAATATAGCTCTTCTTGATTTCAAAAGGAAAATATGTTAAGTTACTTTGGAGATCTTCTTAAAAGCTACATGTTATTGTTCAGTTATTTCTGAATCTTCCTGACTCCAATTGGAATTTTCTTGGCAGAAATAATGAATTGGTTACCTTTTTCCTTCTCCAGCCCATTTTACAGATGAGGAAACTGAGGTAGGTAGAGTTAAGGAATTCACCTAGAGGCACACAGCTGGGAAATGTCTGAGTCTTCCTGACTCCAGGCCCAGTACTCTTTCCACTTCACCACTCAGTTGCCAAATAGGTTGAAAAAATAAAACTCTTGTTAGAGAACTAAGAAATGCTTAATGGCTAGTTTGTTGTCTGATAATGATGATCCCAAATCTGCTTTTCTCCAAATATGTGATCTTGTAGCTCTCTTTCTTCTGGTTCCTCCTCTATGAAATTAGGGAATTGGACATCATCTCCACGATTTCTTCCTTTTCAAATATAATAATTCTATAATTCTGTATAATAAATGGAATACAGGTTCAGAATCAAGACATTTGAGTTTTAATCCTGGCCCTGAAGTAATATAACTTTGAATAAGTCATTTAACATATCTTATTGAAATATATACATATAGAGAAAGACATATCATATTCATTGTATATAAATATGTATGTACATGCATTTATATATATTTAACATTCATTTTATAGGAGAGGAAACTGAGACTTGTGTATGCATATATATATATATATATATATATATATATATGTATATATATATATATATATATATATATATATTCCATGATTGCCTAATTTCATGTTTGTATTAAACATAATAAGCATTCCATAGCAAATAATGATGCTTCCAGTTTTGAAACTGAATGGGCAAAACTTCTTCAGTATCTAATGAATTTAGGGTATTAATTTCCTCTTAATTTGACTATTAATTTATTAATTTACACATTAATTTCTGAAGTAGAAATAAATAAAATAGTCCTGAGTTCATTCACAGTAAATTATTTAGCAAGAAAGTACTCAAGGCTGCTAAACATATATATGTATCCGTTTATGTGTTGTGTGTATGTGTATATCCATGTATTTAGTTAAGAAAACACAAAAGTGAAAGTGTTTCATTGAAAAAATCATACATTGTGAAATCTGCATGAAGAAACAAACTATATTTTTAAAATCTTCCATTTCCTGAGAATAATACACTGCAGGGCTGCTTACCACAGCCATGGATAATTTAAAACACAGTATGTGCTGCAATAACCTGTTTGTGGATGCAATCATTTAAAGTGCCCATCAATGCTTTTATAAGAAATGTGAAAGGAACCCCTGGTATTTGGGGTCACCATAGGTCAATGGTTCATAAATATTTTCAGTCCTCAGATCACTGAGGTGAGAGTCTCTCCTTGCTTCCTATCCAAACATGCTTCAACATGCCACTACAAAAATAGTAATAAAATAAGTCAGCAAAATAAATGAGAATAGTATTTGATATTTCTCATGAAATTAAACAGACCCTAGAGCAACTACAAAGCATCCTCAATGAAACCCACACCAATTCAACCATATTGATCTTTTACATCTACAATTGAAAAAAAAAAAGGTGGATTTAAAACAGCTATTGCCCCCACTATGACACAACTCATTGCCCCCATTATGACACTCAACTGAATGCATGTCAGTCTGAATATCGTGGACAAGCATTATAGATGAATTATAAGATGGATTCAAAATTGAATTGGAAGAAAATATTCTTTTAAAAAAAATACATACTATATCATTATATTAAATTATATTAACGCAATTATATGTTGCGTAATTATATTACATATTGAATGTTATAATATGACTCATAAAGTGCTTTTTTTCCTCAATAGTCCTACGAAATAGGTGATATAAAGATGATTATCTCCATATATAGTGAGGGGCAAAGTCTAATATTGGACAGATATGGGGGCTCTGTGACCATGAGAGAACTTCTAAGTTCTCTAGGGAATTCTCTCGGATTATAAATTACAGGATAGTTACTCATCGTCATTCATACTTCATATTCATATTTCATCTACTCATAGAGAGAAATCCCTCTTTGAGAATTCCCTATACCAATGATATCACAGTTCAGACATAAATATATATGCGTTGTCCCCAAAAGTCTTAAGTCTGAAGCTATCAAAACTTTTCGCTCATACATATAAACATATACATGTGTGCACATTCTACATAAGGTACATATAAGGGGCAAACATATATGAATATATGATACATATAAAGGGCAGCTAGTTGGTACAGTGATTAGAGTGTCAGGGCTAGAGTCAGAAATCACTTCAATAGCTCTGCCCCCAAAACCCCCATAAGAAGTCGCAGAGAGTGGGCTATAACTGGAATAACAGGAGATGGCAGAAGTAAGGTTTGAATACAGTTCTTCTAGTTATAATGCCAGGACTTTGCCTACAATACCATAGAGCTTCCCATTGGAAAATGGATGCTCAATCTTGTATGCTTGGGGAATAATCACAGAACTGAGACCAGAGGCCCAGGCTCAAGCTTACCCAGTTAAGTGTGCCTCCTCCTGACAAGGAAACAGTTACCAAATTGCCAATTTTCCCTTTCCCCAACCCTTCATAGAATAGACTCACATAGTTTTAGGATTTTTAAAGAAAAGATAGATACCAATCACTGCTCAGGTCTTCCATCTATTATACTTTGCAAGGGCAAATTCTTCTTATATGCAAGAAAGAGGTACAGAAGGGTACAGAATTTACAAATTCAAAAAATTTATTCAAGCTGACTTATTCCTGCAATTATTTTTACAATGCTGTGTTTACTTATGGCTAATGGGAGCAAAGCAAGGCAAGATGACTCAGTCTTCCATGAAATGATGTTTCTTGTTACCTTATACAAAGCAAGGCAAGAGGACCTAGCCTTCCATGAAATGATGTTTCTGGTTACCTTATACACTGTGTTCACTATACTAAATATTTGTTATGAAATCATCTAACAATAGTAAGGAGAGATTTAAAGTTCATCCAGTCCCCTCATTTTGGTAATAATAATAATAATAATATCATTATAATTTTACAAATAAACTGCCATTCAGAGAATTTAATGTTACTTTATAGAAATTGCACTTAAAAATGAATATTTTGTGCATATTTTTTGTGCATATCAATTTTTCCCTTTCCAAATGTAAGAACATTATTTAAAGTCCCAAACAGAATATAAATCACTTATACGTTTTGCTTTGCATTTATGACCTTGTCCTTAGAGGAGATGGAGAGTTTGTCTCTTCTTCAAGAATTATTAGCAGAAGATTAATATATGTGTTTTATTATATACATATTCACTAAACAAAATAACTGAAATGATATTAATCATATGGCTAGGTTAAAAGATTCAGATGCGGAAGCAATCATCACACTCGATTTAAAATATCTTTATGTGAGAAGCAGCCAAAATTTGGGTTCAAATTCCAGCTCTGTGACTTGGTGTCTCTGTGTCAACCTTAGACACAGTCATTTCACTTTGCCAGACATCTGTTTCTTCAATTGCAAAGTAAGACATTTGGATTAAATTAGTCTCCAAAATTGCTTCCCAATTCCTCCTAGGTTTTGTTCTAGAGCATCTAACTCCTTTAAAGGAAAGGTACTCAAGTGATCAACTTCATTCTAATTCTGAATACCTCTGGGTTATTGTTTGTTTATTTGTTTGTTTTTTCAACATCTTAGGAAGTTCTTTGAGAAAGGGAATGTTTGGAATGTGACAATAAAGTCTGAGTAGTTAGAGAAACAAAACTTTTTTCTTCCATGTAATTTTTTTTAAATTTTGGTAGCCTAAACAGTGGATGCTTGGGATAAGTGTTTAACTAGCTACTTGTTTTTCAAAACTAGTTCTGCCTGGTTTGTTTGTTTTTTCCATCAGAAAGAGATCTCATCTCAAAGCAGCCAAATAGCATAAGTGCTGCCCTGACCTGCTGCAGCAGAAGCAAAAGGACTTTCACTATCTCATCTGGGTTACAAAACAGCTGTTGCTTTGCCTTTCCTGTGGTGGTTGACAGTCTGGGAAACGTTCCTTTCTCAGCATCGCAACAATTTACTACCTTCCTAGTTCTGTGACCACAATTCTTATTTTTTTTTAAGATTTTTTTTATTAAAGCTTTTTATATACAGAACATATGCATGGGTATTTTTTCAACACTGACCCTTGCAAAATCTTCTGTTCCAAATTTTTCCCTCCTTCCGCTACTCCCTCCCCTACATGGCAGGTAGTCCAATACATGTTAAATATGTTAAAATATATGTTAAATCCAATCTATGTATACATATTTATACAGTTATCTTGCTGCACAAGAAAAATTGGATCTAGAAAGAAAAAAAAAACTCAGAAGGAAAATAAAATGCAAACATACATCAACAGAAAGCATGAAAATGCTATGTTGTGGTCCACACTCAGTTCCCACAGTCCTCTCTCCAGGTGTATATGATTTTTTTCATCACTGAACAATTGGAACTGGTTTGGATCATCTCCTGGAACCACGTGCATCTGAATTGATCATCATATAGTCTTGTTGCTTTATACAATGATCTCCTGGTTCTACTCATTTCATTCAGCATCAGTTCATGTAAGTCTCTCCAGGCCTTTCTGAAATCTTCCTGCTGGTCATTTCTTACAGAACAATAATATTCCATAACATTCATATACCACAATTTATTCAGCCATTCTCCAACTGATGGGCATCCACTCAGTTTCCAGCTTCTAGTCACCACAAACAGGGCGGCCACACACATTTTTGCACATACAGGTCCCTTTCCCTCTTTAAGATCTCTTTGGGATATAAGCCCAGAAGTAACACTGCTGGATCAAAGGGTATGCACAGTTTGATAACTTTTTGAGCATAATTCCAAATTGCTCTCCAGAATGGTTGGATTCATTCACAACTCCACCAACAATGCATCAGTGTCCCAGTTTTCCCACATCCCCTCCAACATTCATCATTATCTTTTCCTGTCATCTTAGTCAATCTGACAGGTGTACAGTGATATCTCAGTTGTCTTAATTTGCATTTCTCTGATCAATAGTGATTTGGAGCACCTTTTCATATGACTAGAAATAGTTTCAATTTCTTCATCTGAAAATTGTCTGTTCATATCCTTTGACTATTTATCAACTGGAGAATGGCTTGAATTCTTATATATTTGAGTTAATTCTCTATATATTTTAGAAATGAGGCCTTTTTCAGAAACTTTGAATGTAAAATTGTTTTCCCAGTTTATTGCTTCCCTTCTATAATCTTGTCTGCATTAGTTTTGTTTATACAAAACTTTTTAACTTAATATAATCAAAATTATCTATTTTGTGATCAATAATGATATCTCTAGTTCTTCTTTGATCACAAATTCCTTCCTCCACAGATCTGAGAGGTAAACTATCCTATGTTCTGATTTGTTTATAATATTATTCTTTATGTGTGACCACAATTCTTAACAGGAAATTTTAAAAGAGCTACATTCAAATGTGTGGAATTGTCTTGTTTGTTTTTTCATTAGAGTTAATATTCATTTATTTTATTAAAATGGTCACTACTCAATTTGATGTCCTTTCTCTAGATCCTTCACTATATAATATTACATATTATTTAATTATAATTACATATTATGTAACACAAATAATGCAATGTTATATAATTATAACTTGTATATAATTATGTTGTATTATATTACATATTATATATAGTGAAAGACTTAGAGAAAGGATAGTAAATTATTGAGTATGCACATATGTGTATATGTGTATAGCATACACACATATATATTATCTTTCCCTCCACATTGCCACCTCCTGAAATCCCTGACTCTCTTTAAGATTCAGCTCAAAAATAATATCTGCATGGAAGCTTTTATTGGTCCTTATCCACTTGAACGCTCAACTCTAAGGCAACCTTTCTTTTCTTTTGTATTTATTTCATATGCATATATATCCTTTACATTTTGTTCCCCCTAGGATGTAAACATCTTGAGGATAAGAAACATTTGTTTATTTTTTGCCTTTTTATCCCCAGCACTTAGCACAACGAACATATGCATAGAAACATAGTCACATGTGTGTGTGTGTGAACAGAAGTGTATATAGAGAGAATCTAGATTTGAGGGGTGGCAGTGTAAAGAAGGTAGGATAGTGCAATGGTAACCATTGCATCTTGGAAACTGGCTACATTTGTTTGGGAATGATTATAATAGAAGTTTCCAGTTTCTTCTCTTTGGGCTGATGACCCAAGAATTAAAGATGTAGCACTAATCTCCCTCCTGAGTTCCAATCCCTCATCTCTAACTAACTCTTGAACATCGTGGAATACATGTCCCATCAATATCTCAATATCCCCAAAACAAAATTCATCTTTCCTTGATAACCTTTGTTGGGCGCTGCACACCCCCTCTTCCCTCCCTTGCCATTAAGAATGAAAATTGAGTCTGACAATATCATTGTGACACAATGAAGGATAGAAAAGAGAAATAATGATCCAGATGCCCGCCACTGTGACTCCATCTTTGTCCAAAACTACCCCGGAATAGAATTGTTATCTTGCCTCCTGCCTAAAAACTTAAGTTATAGTCCCTATCTATCCAAGAATGGCCCTCCTTCCTTCTCTGACAGGAACTGAGCCACAATCCAAGGCTGTAAATACTGCGAACTCCTCTCTCCCTGCTCTTTTTCTTTGAAGTAAAGACAGCAGCTGTAAAATGTTAGACTAATTGCCTTGTTAGCTTCTGTATCCTGCTTACAAATGCTTATATTAAAAAGTTCCCTGACTCAGTTCCTCAGGGCCGAGTGATTTTTGAACATGAGTTCTGTTTGGTCGGCTAACCTAAAACTCTCCATCTTAAAAAGATTAAAAACCGATCTCTGTCTTGCCTCATTTTCTCTGGCATTACACCTTTCCTTCTTCCAAGTGACTCTATTACTCACCATTCAGGTCACAACCTTGGAGCCATCTTGCGCTCCTCATATGTACTCACCCATATCTCTAATCAGTTGTCAGATGTTGTCCTTTGTACTTTCACAACAGTTTTCACATACATTCCTTTCTCTCTATTCAAACAACCATCATCTTAGTTCAAGCTTTCATCACCTCTTACCTGGACAATTGCAGTAACCTGCTAATCAACAACTCTGCCTCAAATCTCTCCTTTCAATTAATTTATCAGTTGCCAAAGCAATTATCATTTTCTCAGTTCCTCAGGTTGACAACCCAAGAGTCATTCCTGACTCATCACTACCTCTTACCTTCTTGCCATATCCAATTAGTTGCCAAGGCTTGTTGATGTCACTTTGCAATAAATGTTGAATGTGTCTCCATCTTTCTTATGATATTGCTGCCATTGTAGTACAAGTCTCATCATCTGAACTATTGCAAAAGCCTACTGGTGGATCTACCTGTCTCAAGCCTCTCCCTACTCCAATGTGTCTTCCATTCACCTAAGAAAGTGATTCCCCTAAAGCACAAATCTAGTTAGGTCACTCTGCTGCTCAATAAACTCCATTAGTTTCCTATTGCTTTCACAAGCAAATGCAAAATCCTCTGCTTGGTATTCAAGGCCCTTGCTAACCCTAATCTCCATTTATCTTTCCAGTTTTCTAACACCTTATTACTTATCACATATTAATTTAATGACACTGGCTTCTTTGCTGTTCCAAAAAAAAAAAATACTCATCTCTTGACTCAGGGCATTTTTTCTGGATGTATCTCATGTTTGGAATGTTCTCCTTCCTCACCTTCTCCTTCTGACTAATCAGTTTGAACCTAGTTTATTATTTAATTTATTAACCACTTTTTAGATTGAATTGAATTAAACTATGTTCCTTCTAAAGTTCCTTTGAATCTTCAAATTCTATTCTGATTAATGATTAAACTCCTGACAACTTCCATCCTCTAGAAAAGTCCCCTAATAAGATCAAAGTGAAAAAAGTTTCTGAACTCCAAAATAACAGGCATGAAGAACTAGTCCCATAGCTATGCTCTTTACTTCTTAGAGCTTTTTGACACTGGTAAAATACAACAATAATAAGCAAGCTTAATATTTCTTGTTTCCCAGCCCCTGTTGAGTAGAAGTGGCCAACTAGAAGTGAAAGGGGAGAGCTATCAGAGGTAGGCAATCTTCCTATCATGAATTGAGACAGACAAAACTTGAAAGACACAGAACTGTATTACTCCATAGTATAGGGATAGATGTTCATAATAATGAAGCTCAAACATCCAGAAAAGATTAAATTATTTTTGATATATTCTTAAAAAAAAAAAAAGACTGGAAAACATTCCATATGGCTTAGAAAAATGCCATCAAAATCATTCAAATTTTTAAAAGTTTTTGTCTTTGAAAAGTGAACTTTCAATTACTTGAAAAATTCACTAATAACATTGTGGAAATATATTCCCTTATAATGCTAGACAAATTATACATTAAGAAACAGAATAAAGTAGTGGAAAAGATCAGTAAACTTGTAATTAAGAGAGAATTTTGTAAGCTTTGTGACCCTAAATTCCATGCACCTCTATTTCCTTACCTGTAAAACTGAGACAGCAATACCTACTTTGTACTTAATCCTCCCATACACACACATACCTAACTTTGTACGGTTTAGAAACCTTAGTTTTAAAAAACATCAAGTGCTACATGTTTAACCTATATTGGATTACTTGCTGTCTAGGGGAGGGGAAGGGAGGAAGAGACAAATATTTGGAACACATGGTTTTATAAAGAGTGAATGTTGAAAAGTATCTTTGCATGTATTTTGAAAATAAAAAGTTATTATTTTAAAAATAATCAAGTTCTACTATTATTTTACATGAAAAAATTAGCCCCACATAATCCTCTAAAATACACTGAATAGCTATCATGTTATTTAAATATAATAGTCAACTGATTACACAATATCAGGGACAAAGGATTTCTCTAGAAAATACACTAGTAACTAACTCCTGATATTTATATAGAAACAGAAGTCTTTTGGGACAGCTGGGTAGAACAGTGGATAGAATTCTGGGCCTGGAGTCAGGAAGACTTGGTTAAAATCTAGCCTTAGACACTTAGTAGTTGTCTGACCCTGAGTAAGTCACTTAATCCTGTTTGCCTCAGTTTCCTCATCTATAAAATGAGCTAGAGAAGCACATAGCAAACTATTCTTGTATCTTTGTCAAGAAAACCCCAGATGGAGTCATGAAGAAATGGACATGACTAAGCAACAACAACAACAAAAAAAAAATGGATTCCAATCCATTTCAAGATTCTATTGTTTAATTTTGTTTAAAAATAGTGTACTTTGGGGCAGTTACTTTGCCTCAGAAAAAATGTATATATAGTGTACCTTGTATTCATTATAAATTTGAAAGAAGGGTCAATGAATATTGCTTTGGGACTTAATGATTTAATTGCCATTTTCTTCACTTTCTAGAGATTTGGGCTTCTTAAAAAATATGAATTATCCAATTAAAATGTTGCTTGACATACCTTGCTAGATCCAAATCAGATAGAGATGCAGCATTACCTGTTTTTAGTTTATAAAAGTTCAGTAATTTTAGAAGTGGAAGAACCTGGTTTTTTAACCATGACATCAGGATGATGCCATGAATGCAAGTAAATTGTATTTAAGTGAGAGGAGGCTGTGCAAGGTCACCTACCTCATTTCCCCCTCGGGAGCCATCTGAGTCCAGTGCCTAGATATAAAGCAAGAAACCCAAGAGCCTTAGCCATCTGCTCTTCTACCTCTCTCAGAGGTCTTATTCATTCTAGTGACTTAACCCACATACTTTCTCCACCCCTCCATACACACATACATAGTCATGCACACTTAATATCTGTATGACTTTGGGCATGTATGCCATTTTTTTTGAACTTCTCTCTTCCTCTATTCCCTCATTTGTGAAATGATAATGATTTTAGGTAGTCTACTGAATCTTAGATTATCTTACCCTGACTTGTATTAAAAGCCAATTGTTTATAACAGTGTATACTTTAAATTTTTGTGTGTGTGTTTTTTAATTTTAAATCTTATTTTAACATTTCTTGTCT
Organism: Antechinus flavipes; assembly: GCF_016432865.1. NCBI lineage: Eukaryota > Metazoa > Chordata > Mammalia > Dasyuromorphia > Dasyuridae > Antechinus > Antechinus flavipes. Next base: position 331,371,888 of record NC_067401.1, read on the forward strand.
CATGGAATCATTACTTTCTGTCTGGCCTATTCTAATTTTAGGGGGTCTAATTCTTAAGTTTTGCTTGACATTTTTCTTTGTTAGCTGTTATTTAATTTGAATCTTTTGTATCTTTTCTACCATTTCTTCCATTTCTTGAAACCAGGGCACTTTTATTCTCTGTTGCTCTATTTGAGCTTGTGAAGTAACTCTCTTCTGGGCTCATCTCTTTTTCTACTCTCTCTATATAGTATTTCTTCATTATACTGGTCATTTTTTTTCTTTTGTTTTCCACGTCTTTTTTCTCAATTTCTAGATTGGAGCTTTGTGTTTGGGTAAGATCTCCTCATTCCAATAACTTTGGAGAGTATAATCCTTTCTTGGTCCTGGATATCATGACTGACACTAGGCCTGGCTTCCTGCCAGAGTTCCTGGGTTTTGGTTCTTTCTCCTGGGGCCTCAGCTTGGGTTTTGGTTTTGGCTCCTTTTCTTTCTCCTTCTTGCATAGTACCAAACGTGGAAGTGATAATGTCCCTTACTGTGATTGTGACAGCCCCCAACCAGATGTTGTTTGTGTTGGTAATGCCTTCTTGCATAGTCTGTCTGGGCATTAATGCTAGCCCTGTCTACTACTGGGATTCAGATGTAAGCTACCAGATGTGAACTAGGTTGGGCTGGGTTCCCTGGATGAATGCCAGTCTGGCCCTGTTCTTTTTGTTGTGACTCACGTTGGGCTACATGGACAATTGTACTTCCTGAGTGATGATTTGCCCTGTTTCCTGCTTTAGGATCAGTTTGCTTGAATGTTTTGCCTACTATCCTCTCTATCTTGTCTCCACACAAAATCTTCAACAAGATTCTGGCAGTCTTTATATGAATTTTTGGATTGGTTGGAAAATCTTACAGCTTGTTCTCTTTGGTTTTCTTTTTAGCATTTAATTGGGTTGTGTGGAATCTTGGAATGTCCCCCACCTACTTTCCCTTAATCACTTTTCAAACTTCCTCTTTCTGTAAAATGAGAGCATTTGGACTACATAAATTCAGAAGTTATTTCTAGATCTAAATTTATGATTTCTCTAACATAATTACTAAATCTACACTCAATCCTAAACTTTTTTCCTGAGCCCCAGTCCCATATCTAACTTTATGCTGATTAGTTCCACTTGGATGTGTGCTCCTATCCTACCCCAGCACCTCAAACTAAACATATCTAAAACCCAACAAGTTATCATTTTCCTCCAGGCTATAGCTCACTCACTAGACTTCCCCTTCAAACTCAGCATATTTGAAGTTTAATGTGTAATCATCTTTATCCAGAAGACAACTCTCCCTTTAAAGTTTTCTATTTTTGAAAATGGTATTACCATTCTCCAAGTCATACAGCTCAAAGTCTTGTAGTCAAGAACTTCCCCATCTCCCCTTATATTCAATTAGTCATGAAAACCAATAGATTCATCCTTCATAATATCACCCATGTATGAATCTTCTTTTCCATTCCTTCTGCTTCCACTAGACCCTAGTCCAGACTTAATTGGATCAAAAGCTGTATTTGTAACTGAGTACCCTGTTGCATTTAGAATATGATGGTTGATTAGGTGCTTCCTAATAGTTAACTATTTGGCCATCTAGTATTTATCATACCAATATTCCCTGTTTAAAATAAACCTGTTGTGTGGCATCTTTTATTTATATTATTAATCAAAGAAGGGACTATTTGTATATAATTCAAAACTTTAAATTTAAGGAATTTTGTAGGTAGCATATACGTTTTATTGGGACAACTTTGATTGAAGTGGGACAATATTTGACTTATTAAAGTAATAGCCTCTTTATGACAGAGGCAAAAGAATAAGATTCAAGTTCCATTTCTGACATATTGGCTTCCTAATCCTTAGCAAGTCATTTGATCCATTAGAGCTTCAAGCCACTAAACTACTGCAAATGCTAATTTGTATTGATGAAGGGAATAGTAAACCTTATTGTTAATTGCCTATATCAATAAAATAACAACAGGTCCTATGCATCTAGTACTTACAGTGTTGCTTTATGGCTTCAGTCAAACTGAGACCTGTTGAAGCCCTTACTTTAAAAAAGGTCAAAGTCTCCAGAAGGCCATTTGCAGTCATCCTGATCTATATCTGGCCACTGGAATGAAAGGGCTCCGGAAGGGAAAGTGAGGCAGATGACCTTGCACAGTCCTCCCTCACTTAAATCCAATTCACTTGCATACCATGCCATTACTCCCTGATGTCATAGCTTTAAAAATGAAGGACAAACAACCATAACAACAAGAAGAAGCTTTAAAAATTTATGAAGAAGGAAAAGGAAAGGAAAGGAAAGGGAAAAGAGGAAAAGGAAAGGGAAAAGGAATATTTGTTAATTAGTTTTGTATTAAGAATACATTAAGAAATGTATGAAGAATCTAAAGAACATGGGAACGACTAGTATGACCTGAGAATAACCAGAATCAGGGAAACAATTTACATGATTATAATAATGTAAGGGAAAACCACAACTGAAAACTCCAAACTCTAATCATTGCAAACTCTAATCATATGCCTTCAGAAGACTAATATTAAAGCATGTTTCTTTCCTCTCTCAGCAAATACATAATGTATTATAAGTGTGATATGAGGTATACCATTTTTAGACATAGTCAGCATAATCATGTATTTTACTGGACAGTATTTATTTATTACAAGGGAGAGTTCTATTAGAAAATAGGGAAGTCATCAGGAAGTAGCAGTGATGTTAAAAAAAAAAAAAAAGAGCATTAATCAAATATTTAAAAAAAATTATAAGGGCCCAAAACCTGGTTTGTAGTTTATTGACTTTCTACAATAATTGATGAGTCATACAAATTATTTATCAAAGAAACACCAGCCCTAAACATTGCCCTTTTTTAACACTATGGTTAAGTAGGCAAATTTTATATGGCATGTGAGCAAAATCCAGAGTAAAATCAGGATAATAACAGTACCTACTCCTCCCTCCAAGGTTATTGTCAGGATCAAAAGAAATAATAATTGTAAAACATTTAGCACAGGGCCTAGCACATAGTAATTGCTATATAAGTGATATTAATAACAACAATTATTATTGATATTAATATTATCATGAATAGTATTCATTATTGAAAGCAGAACCAAAAGACAATAATGTACCAGATTATGACTAGGTAAATGAAGTAAAAACTCACATGTAAATTATAATGCATTTGTTGGTACAACCCTGTTGAAGATAATGTATTTGTTTTTCATTTCTTTTAATGATTAATTAAAAATATAGAAGGATGGGAGAACTGTGTGAGTTATCCCTCAAAACCATCCATTTGTTTTGGTTCTTCTCCTGGTTCTTGCTTATGGTTTTGTTTGTACTTTCTTTGGTTCTTTTTCTTCTTTTCCTGAATCTCCTATATCTTTCTGATTTCCCAAGTTATGAGTGTCCTTTCCACCACTTTCATCAAAGTACTTTGTATTTACTTTTAATATCTTATGTTGAATCTTGCTGTTCTATGAACAAGTCATTCAATATCTCCAGGCTGCCAACCTGTTGTCTTCCCTGGCATCAAGTCCTAAAGAAAAATCTTCTATAGGAAGCCTTCCCACCCTTCTTAATTCTATTTCCTTTCCCTCTCAATTATTTTCTTTTCTTTTCTTTTTCTTTCTTTCTTTCTTTCTTTCTTTTTTTTTTAACTGTGAACATTGAGAGCCCATTTGTATATATCTCGTTTCTTGTCTTCTCTACCATTAGGTTGTCAGCTCCTTGGGGGCCAGCCTCTCTTTTACCTCTTTTTATATACCCAGTGATAACACACAACACCTGGAACGCTTAATGCTTAATAGAAGGTTTATTGACTGATTACCTACTGTACCACTTAACTGCCACAGTTATCTTTTGAAGACATATCTTATCATGTTTAATATACCTTTAAATATTAACCATTATTTTTAATTTCATTTAGAAATTTGATCTTCAAAATTTCAATAAAAGTGGTTTTCTCATACCAGAATAGGAGATAAGTATTGGTCATGTAGTGGAAAGAATATTGGTTTAGGAATAAGAATCTGGGTATTAGCATAGATTTTGGACAATAAGGGTTCTCTCAACTCCAAAATGAAGCATCAGATTGGATTTTAGTGGAAAAAGGAAAGGCATCAGAAATGAATCTTGAGTATGGACAAAAATCTTAAAAAGTAGAAATGGAATGGAGTTATTAGATAATAGCCAATACAATTTACTAAGCATTTTATATGTACCAGGCATTAAATATTAGGGATATTGTAAACCTAGGCAACAAAAGCATGGAGTTGAAAAAGTACTCAAAACCTTTCCAATATGGTAAAACCTGGAGACTTTGCACAACTGGCATTGTTTTTGACAATATAGGGACCATCTTCATACCATGATAAAGCTCCAGATCTTTCATGGGAGATGTCAAGTAAATATTTACTTAATTCTCTTTTGCCACAATTTACCATGATCATATTTAATTATTAATATGTAACTACAATTGAATCTTTGTCTCCAGAGATTGTTCAATGGGTGTTGTAATACTGTGATTAGTCACTGCCAGAATAGAATATTGTAATTTTTTATGTGGTTTTGTAGAAATAACAACATAAAAAGATTTGGAGGGGAGGGAGAAGAAAAGTAATTCTCTTAATAAGTACCTATTTGTTTGAAAATCACTGGCAATTTAAAAATGAAGCCAATAATTGAGTGAGCAGCAAACTTAATTCACTGAATACATTTAGTACCTACTGTGTGCAAGGTATTTTGTGTACTATGAGATGGTGAAGCAAGATGAAAAATGGCATTTCCTACCATCAAGATTATTGACTAGTATCTATTTTAGGCAATAGAGATTTTAAAAATCTACATTAACACTGTGGTAGAAAAGGGGGAAATGTCATGTGCTTTGTCTGGCACAGATAGTATAGGGAAGAGAATACCTAATGAACTTTTGAATGGATGAATTTTTAGGTTGGACTTTGAAACTATATGAATTTATCAACTAACTAATTGACCTAAAAACTTTTTGCCCTCAAGAGGCTTATAACTATTTAATAGTATGGTTAAAGTATTTGTGTTATACAATTCAAATGACCTGTGGAAAGTGTTTCTTTAGGACTCTTAGGAATGCCTAGTGAGCAACAAGCTTTGTATTTTTGGAATTCTGAGAAAATGAAATCTCCTAAGAGCCATATTTGTGCTGCTAAACAATTAGCTTGGGGATATGAATATTTTACAAGATTTCTAATTCATTTGTTTTCTTAAATTAATTCCTTTATTTGAATTACCAGTTGCAAATATAATAACCCCCTTTCCTTTCTAGGATATTCCCATAGAGTGGATTTTAATAAGCAAATAAAACAAAAACCCCCACTATCATGGGTTATTAATTATAGAATTCATTTGTGGCTTACATTGGAGTTTTCTTGAGTTTTTTAAATTTCATTTTAACAATTTAGTGTTGGCAAAATTGAATAATGTTTTGAGTATTTGTTGAAGATAAATATAAGAAACATTTACACATCTTTACAGAAAGTATGTCAGATATATTAAAATCTTAAACTTGTGTTTTTATTGTTCTTAAAGAGATTGTTCCCCTAAAGCTTTGAATTTTCTTTCTCTTTTTTTTCTTTTCTCTATTTGAAAATATCTTTAAATTCTCAGGTCCTCATGACATAATATTGTCTTAGATGTAAAGAACTCTGCATTTTAATCCTAGTTCTACTATATCCTAGCATTTTTATTTGGAACAAATTAATTCACCTCTTTCTGAGCCTCAACCACAGAAATCTGAAATCTGGGGCTTGAACCAGTTTAGAGACTCTTTATAATTTCTGTGTCAAGGACCACTTTTGGCTGTATTATAAAATTTATGGAGCTCATACTGGAATGATATGCATGTGTGTTTAAATAATTAAGGCAATGTTAAGTTTCAGGTAGAGGTAAATAAAAATAAAATGACATTTTTATCTCATCCAGGTTCACAGATCCCCTAAAATCTATCTATGGAGATTTTGGAGGTTCGTGGACCTCAGGTTAAGTACCCTGAGACTAAATCTTCTCTTCTAGTCTCTTATAATTCTAACAACCCATACTTGATTCTTCATTCAGTTCATATGAGACATTAAGAAAAATATTCTCTAATAAAAGAGAAAAACAATAAATTATTTTAATGAATAATTCTGATTCATCCATCCATACTTACTCTTATTGTAAATTGAAGCAAAATTCATACTAGCTCTGATTATGAGAACCACCCCCCCAAAAGAGCATATTTTGTCATTTGTTAGTGAACAAAAATAAAAGATTATTTATTGGCTAAAAAGTTATTCAGGATCTCTAGGTACAGTGTGAAATGGAGAAGTGGAGAACAATGACAGTAACTTTGAAAGAAGTGAGAAATATTTAAATTCATTAATTTTTGTCAATATATGAGGGTCTACGGCATAGTACTGTGCTGGTCACAACTTCTAAGTATCAAGGAACTGTATCACCTTTAAAAACTTTATACTTTATTTCAGAGGTTCTTAATCTGGATTCCATAGGTCTCCAAGGAGGCCATGGAAAAACTTTGAGAGGAGCTAGGGGTCCATAAACTTGTATCATAAAAAAGAATCTTTATTTCAATATAATTGCTTTCCTTGGTAATCTTATATATTTCATTTTATTCATTTAAACATACTATTATGAGAAGAGGTTCATAGGCTACTAGAAGGGCCCATAACTGTACAAAAAATTAGGAGCCCCGGCTTTAAATATAATAGTGGAGCATGCAATTATTATCATCTAGGCTCCCTTCAATTATGGGTCCTTTGAAACTATTATATATTTATGGTGCACTTTGGATTAACATCTACCCAAAGTCATACCAGAAATGAGAGTACTAAAATTAGTGGAGAGCAACCATAGAGTGATTCTAGGCAAAGAAAGTGGTGTGAACAAATAAACTAAAGAATCCCAGAGCAGAATCTCAGAAGGACTTCAGGAGACCATTTTCCAACTGAACAGGGATTTTCTCTACCACATTGCTGACATACATTTGCTCTTCCAGCCTTTCCTTAAAGACTCTGTGAGAAGGAATCCACATGAATCAGATCACAGAACCATTAAAATATAGTTCTGTTCAGGATGAATTGGAGGGACCATGGAACCCTTTACCTTTTAAGAAGTTATAATGGTAAAAAAAAAAAAAAAAAAAACAAGCCTCAATATAAAATGCTGACTGATAGCAGTGGGAATGGAAAAGAAGAAATAGATGTTTCCAAGAAATAATCTAAAGTTGTTAGTGACTGAAAATGAGGAATAAAAAAAAGAAGAAGAATCAGAGATGATTCTAAGTTTTGAAATCTGGATGATTGAGAGAATGATGGTACCATTGACAGAAATAGGGAAACAGAGAGCAGAACATAGAAAAATTAAGGAATAAGAGAATGAGATTTATTTCAGAATCAGTAGAGCTCTATTTTACCTGTGTTCCTATATATCCTGTAGGAAGCCAGTGACTATCTCTTAGCCTTCTATAACTTTCTAAAATGGTTAATCATAGAAAATACTGCAGGTTCCTATTCCCTAATTTTCCCATTCTCATCAAAACATATTAAATCTCAATTCTCCTAAAACTTTGTTTTATATGAAAAGAAAATGTCAATGTATTAATCAGATAAACTAATCCTTGTTAATGGGTCAGCTAGTCAATTGTAACCCTGCCTTAGATCAATATATCAAAGATTTTGGATTTTGTCCTTTGGATGGTAGGTCATTTATATAGTACAATAATTGTCAGAGTGATCTGGGGAACCCTGAGACTGGAGTTCCTGAGACCATTTTAAGAGATCTGTGAGGTCAAAGCTATTTTCATAATAATTTTAGTTTCTAATAAACTGACGTGTATAATGTGCAAAAGTTCTTTGGAGAGGAGAGAGAGAATCTTAATAATTTAAGAGTGTAAAGGGACCTTGAGATCAAAAAAAGTTTAAAAACGGCTGCCTTACCAGAAAGTCTTCAGGAGTTGTGGTTAAAAAATTCATCAATCAGCCCATTGATGAGCCTTTCCAAATTAATCCAGTCTAGTTATTCATTAGGAAGCAAATATATAGCCTGTTCAGTTTGGTGGGACCTACTAGACCTTATGTCTTACACTGGCACAGCCTTCAAGAGCAGAGGCCCATTATCACAGCACAATGAATGAGGTATCAGGGCATCAGAGGAGAACCACAATGGAGGACCCCAATGGAGGACCCCAGCCTTTACTTGTTTAAAACCATAGTCCAAGAGGTCCTTTAAGGAGTAATGCTAATGGTAAGCACTTCAGACACAAAAAGCAAAACAATTTGGGCCTGATAGTTTTGGTATCAGAAGCTTTCACTGCTCCTCCCCCTTGCCTCAGAACAGAAGGCAGTCTCCAATTATGTCTGTGAGAAAGGGTATGGTTACAAACCAAAGCTATATTTGTGATCAAGATATATCTAGTGATGTTGAAAACTAGACCCACAGGGTAAGACCTTTCAAGTCAATTTCTATAAATAATGACCATGGTATTAGAACTATGGGAGATAGTTTTTCTTCTAATCTGTTTCTCATTAAATATAGCTGCCCAGCACCTTGTTAATATTGCTAAGAAATAATTTTATCTGCAGCTGAGGCCTTTAAATATTAGCAGATTGAAGTCTCCTCCTACCTTGAATAATTATCTGCAAAGTCCTACCACTTCCCTGGCCAATATCCAAATTACACAGGAGCAAGCACGTATCTGAGGCTATGAAAATCACTGTAGGAATGACATTACTAGAATTTTTAGCAAATGGAATTGCTAGTCAAAGAAAAGCTTTAGGAGCTTCCTTTCTCCCTTGGGAACCAAAATAGATGTAGAGCATACTCTCTGGCCTTGTTAAGCAAGGATACCAAGAGCACTGATGCAAAGTAATAGGAATCTACTAGATAGGGATCCCACTCCACCACAGAATGTTATTAAATGGACCCTCACGGAAGAAGCTGCAAGTGACCTCTAAGATAACAAAGATCCAACCATATTAAGGCAAGTTTAATTATTTATTACTTTAAATCTCAGATCTGTAGAGGCAACATCACAGTTTGTCACTTACTGGTGCTCTGCTAGAGCATTCTACTGTTATCACATTATTTGTTTGTAGTTGTTTAGTTTTTTTTTCAGCCACATCTGACTTGTCATGACCCTTTTTGGGGTTTTTCCTGGCAAAGATACTAGAATGATTTGCCATTTTCTTCTCCAGTTCATTTTACAGATGAGTGAACTCAAGCAAACAAGATTAAATAATTTGCCTAAAGCCACCCAATAAGTGTCTCAGGCTGGATTTGAACTCAGTTCTTGCCGACTTCAGAAAGTACTTTATCATACACCATATTCTGAAATCCAATTGGACATTTCTTTACTACAGAACATATTGCATGCTTTCTCCCTGCTGTACCTTTGCTATCTTTTATATGTGTGTATGTACATGAAATGCTCTCTCCATTCTTCCTCTCCTAACCATCCCCTAACTTTGCTGATTAACATCCTATCCATTCTCTCAGCTCCTCTGTGAAGCGTGCCCTGATTTCACCCATTCTGAAGTTCTCATTCCTTCTTATTTAATAGCCATTGTACTCTTTTTCTGTTCAGTGCAACAGCACTTAGAAATATAAAGATGACAAATGATTGTCTCTGTCTCAATGTAGTGGAGAAGTAAGTCATCTATAAATGAGACATTTGGACAAGTGGATTTCTACAGCCCTTTCTAACTCCAGGTCTTAGAATTCTATAACTGATGTAGAAGTAAGTATGAATGTGAGGAGAACAAAAGACAGGTGTAGTCAAAGTGTCACAAGAAAATTTTTCTATGGCTAGCACATTTTCAATTAGGAGATGAGAGAAATTTTCATCAAGTAAAAAAAAAAGTGAGTTAAGTCAAATGGAGAAAAGGATTTCATTGACTCATTAAGGAGAAGAATTATGTTTCAGGCTTGGTACATGGTCTGTATTAACTCACAGGCTGTGGAGAGGGGAGGATAAGATGGGGTAACAATCATCATTTGGTCGAAATGTAGAGTGTGTGATTTGTCATGTTTTACTTTGCATTAAAGGATAACACATTTAGAGCTAGAAGAGGCTTTAGAAAGGTCATCCTGCTTGTTCAAAAAGCTGGTGTTCCCTTTTCATTTTCTCATTTGGGATTATTTATTTTCATTTGTTGGTATGGGAAAATGTGAAGAAAATAATTGGAGCAATTTCCCAGTGAAATCTGAACTTTTAAATTGTTGATTAAGTACTGATTGTGCAAAATGCAGCATTTAATTCCAGGAACAAAGGATTCAGACTACATCTGTCTTTGGGGACTGTTGACAGCAATATTTATGTTTGTTTCAATATTTTAGAAAACAAAGTCTAGGAAGCCAGCAGCTGTCGTTAGTATGCTGATTACCATCCTTAAGAGATAATGTTTTTTGGAGGATTGAGGGAGTTTTTTCTTCTAACAAATCATTAAGAACTTCATACTCTCAGTCTCTGTGTCTCAATATATCTCTGTCCTTGTCTCTGTCTCTGCTTCTTTCCATCCTTCTCTTTACACACACATTCGAGGGCACACATACAAACACACACATAGTGCTTTAAAGTTTTCAAAGTTCCTTTATGGTATCATCTCATTTGCTTCTTCACAATAATTTTATGTAGCAAAGATATTATTTTTACTCACATTTACAGAGGAGGAAACTAAAATTTTCAAGTCAAATAGTAAGTAGTGATACCAGGAGTGGAACACTAGTAATTAATAATGATATACTATACTATTATCATATGAAATCATAACTTGCATTATCATTTGTATAGCTAGCATGTACTTTAAGTTTTGCAAATTGATCCTCATTCTAGTCCTGAAATTTGTATTATCATCCCATTTTTCTGATGAAGAAGCTGAGGCTCAGAAAGGTTATGCAATTTGCCCAGGATCACATAGTTGGTATGTGTCTATGACAGGATTCAAATTCCAATTTTCCTGATTCTACATCAAGCTCTCTGTCTGCTATTCCATTTAACTTCCTGGAAACTACCTTTAGAGTCAGGATATTTATGTATTTTGACTATCTCATGCACTTGCTGTGTGATCATGAACAAATCACTTCTCAAATCACTTCCTCACATTAAAAATGGGATTAATACAGATACTACTCACTCAGTATGGAGGTTTTATCTTGCCCTGCAGGAAGGTGGGAGGGGAGGGTTGTGTGTAAGGGGAAGGAAGAGTGGTGGAGGAGAGGGCTCATTGGCAGAGTTGATGGTCGGAGGCAGAGAACTTTTGAGGAGGGCTGGGGTGAGAGGAGAGAGAGAATAGAATGAATGGGGGAAATTCAGTTGGCAGTAGTAATTGTGAAAAGAATTTTAGAGTAGATATTTTTGAGGAAGACTTCATTTCTCCAGATGTGTAGGGAACTGAGTCAGATTTATAGAAAAAAGTCATAGCCTTCCCCAGTTGATATAGAATTAAGGGATGTCATCTATGCCCAAGGAGTCATAGTCACGCATATCCTTTGACCACTGCTGGGCATGAATTCCAAAAGAGAAAAAAGGGGAAAGAGCTATAGAAGTATTTGTAGCAGTTCTTTTCTCAGGGCAAAGAATTGGAAATTGAAGGGATACCCATCAGTTGGGGAATGGCTGAATAGATTGTGGTATAGAATTGTGAAGAAATATTATTGTTGTATGAAAAATGATGAGCAGGATGATATCTGAAGAATTTGGAGAGTCTTTCATGAGCTGGACAGAGTGAAATGCACTGTGTATATTGTAGTAGCAAGATTGTGGGATGATCAGTTGTGGATGACTTTGCTATTCCAGGACAACTCTGAAAGATTTATGATGAAGGATGCTGTCCATGTCCAGAGAAATAACTGGTTGTGTTTGGGTGCAGCCTAAAACATACTTTTGTGGGGGGCTTTCTTTTTTTCTTGAGGGTTTTTTTTGGGGGGAGGAGATTTATGTTCTCTTCTGCAGAGTAACTTTTGTGGAGATGTTTTTCAAGACTTCACAGGGGTCTTCTCTATGGGGAGAAGATGTGAAAAAGAGAGGGAGTCTGGAATTCAAGGTTTTGAAGGCATGCAGAAGAATTGTTTTGCATGTAATTTGGGGAAAATAAAAATATTTAAAAGTGAAAAAAAAATACAGGTACTACTACCTCACTGGGTTGTTTTGGAGAAAGTGCTTTGAAAACTTCCAAGCACGATATGGGTATGAGTTAAAATAATAACAATATTTATAATATAATGTATAATACATAACATCATTATTATTATACATTGTTACATCTCTCCAAGCATTTGACGATTACTGGAGAAACTCTTCAAAACACGAAAATGTTGCTGAACTCATCATATTCTGCATTGTCTATTTGCAGGCAAGATGAAAGACCGGCTCCCAGAGTTGCAGGAATTAGCCAGGCAGTATGACCAACAGTTTTCTGATGGAGAGGATGAAAGTGACCTGATCGACGAGAATGTGGTATTTGAGACAGACTACATCCTGGAATCTTTGTACAAAGACATCCGAGACATCCAGACGGAGAACCATCTGCTGGCCGTGGACGTCAAGCGCCTGGGCAAGCAGAACGCCCGCTTCCTCACCTCCATGCGCCGTCTCAGCAGCATTAAGCGGGACACCAACTCCATCGCTAAGGACATCAAAACCCGGGGAGAAGCCATCCATAAGAAGCTGCAGCGCATGAAAGCTTTCAGCGAAAGAGCGGAGGAGAAGCACGGGGCCAATTCCGCCATGGCCCGAATCTCCAAGGCCCAGTACAACGCTCTCACTCGGGCTTTCCAGGACGCCATGCACGACTACAACCAAGCCGAGGCTAACCAACGGGAGAACTGCAAGATCCGCATTCAGCGGCAGCTGGAGATCATGGGCAAAGAGGTCTCCGGGGCTCAGATAGAAGAGATGTGTGAGCAAGGCAAGTGGGACGTTTTCTCCGAGAACCTCCTGGCGGACGTGAAAGGGGCTCGGTCCGCCCTGAACGAGATTGAGAGCCGGCACAAGGAGCTGGTGAAATTGGAGAGCCGGATCCGGGAGGTGCATGAACTCTTCCTCCAAATGGCTTTGCTCGTGGAAGAGCAGGGGGACACACTGAATGTCATAGAGCTGAACGTGGAAAAGACCCAGAGTTACACAGGGGAGGCAAAAGCTCACGTGAAGAAGGCGGTGGAGTACAAGAAAAGGAATCCTTGCCGGACATTTTGCTGCTATTGCTGTCGGTGCCTCGAGTAAGAAGGATGCGCTAGAATCCCTGGGCCCCCATCACCACCAACTGACTGTGACTAGAATGTGCTGAACGAACACATTTTGATCAAGACTTTTACAAGAACAAAAATGAGTTGGACCTTCCTCACGGGGCTTCGGGGTTGGCTGTTGGTCAATCTTTCTGTCTCTCAGAGGAAATCAGCAGCAGCAGCAGAAAGTTGGTCTCTAAAATATTCAATTCCACCTCCTCTATAAAAGATAATTTATGCTGCCAAAGTTTTCATCAGTAAAAAAAAAAAAAAAAAAACCAACCAAAAAAACCCAACAACCAAGATTTGTTATAATACTAACTCTTATTAGCTCTGTGTATGATGTATCCAAAATGCTTTCATTCTTTTAATGGAAAACAACATTCTTATCCTTGCAAAGTTCGTATTATAAAAGTTTTTCTTAGTATTCTCAGCAAGGGGAAGAACAATTATAGGCCCGATAAAATTATGAGGTTTTTTACTAATTTGATCACGGTCAAATAGGCTGATTCCAATTGAATTGGAAAAGTAAATTACTTCCTCACATAATTAGATGCTGGAATCCTCCTAAGACCTGGTCCTTGAAATTTTGATTCACTTGGAAACAAAGAGAAAATGTAAAATTGCTTTTCTCCTTTGCTGAATTGGGTTTTTTGTTTTGTTTTTGTAAGGTCACAACGCAGACAATCTCCTGGGCAAATCTTTATTATTTTATTAAACATTCACTAGTTCCTTGTTTCCATTCTCTTGGAAAACATTTTGGGGATGGTTTTCAAATATTCTTAAGCACTAAAGATTGAATAGGTACAAAGCACTTGCATTACAGCACCCATATTTTTAGATTTCTGTATATATTAAAATAATATAAAGTTCACTTTTTAACTTGTCGATTTTATGCACACATGAATATCTTGGCACATACAAGAATAGAATATTAGAATATACTCTTGTTCATATATAAGTGCTAAGCCAACTCACTTTCCTTTAGACTGATGAATACCCCCTTTAAAAAAAAATACTAGGTAGATCCCAGTACCCTAAGTAAAGAAAGAAGGCCTTTCATTTCCACACCTCTGCTGGCTACATATTTTTTGTAAAATTTCTCTTCTGTCCTGTAAAACCTACCAAAAATATTTTGGAACTCTCTGTAATGATCCTATATAGCAAAGACAGGAGAAAGGAGTCAGAAAGACATGCAGAACAATCACACCAGCACTAATTCAAGGCTGTCTTAGGACAGATGACAAACAATTAGCTACAGCTAATTCTTCCTTTTCACAGGATGGTAGATTAGAAAGAGCTCTAACTTTGAAGTGAGGACACTTGAGGGCTTACATCTTGCCAGTTCAGTGTCTTTGTAACGTCGGCCATGTTACTTTACCTCTTAGTTTTTAGTATCCTTGTCTGTAAAATAATGGGTTCCATAATATTTGAAAACCATAGTTATAAAAGGCAAAATTTTATCCATTTTAAGAAATTAAATTGGACAATAAAGGCCTAAATGATCTCCTGAGTACTTGCTGTCAGATTTTATTAATTTAACTTATTAATTCTATTTGATGTGGGCCATTCCTTCTCTCCCTTGGAATTTAGAATTATCTATGAAATACAAATATTTAGGAATTCAGATTATTTAAAAGTAGAATTATTTACTAACCATCTGCCATTATTTATTAATATTATTATATTAACTATAGTTTTCCCCTATAGGGAATATGTGCAATTCTTTTAAACATATTTCCATATTTGTCATGTTGTTTGAGCAAAATCAGATCAAAAGGGAAAAAGCCATGAGAAACAAACAAGCAAACAAAAACAACAAAAAGTTGAAAATACTATGCTTTGATTCACATTCAATCTCCATAGTACTCTCCCTGAATGTGGATGGCATTTTCCATCCCAAGACCATTGGAATTGCCTTGAAAGAGCCAAGTGCATCACAAAATTGATCATCACATAATCCTGTTATTACTGTGTACAATGTTCTCTTGGTTCTGCTCACTTCACTCATCATCAGTTCATATAAGTCTAGAATTCTAGGCTTTTCTGAAATCAACCTGCTCATCATGTGTTATAGAACAATAATATTCCATTCATATACCATAACTTATTCAACCATTCTCCAACTGAGGGGCATCCACTTAATTTCCAGTTCTTTGCCACTACAAAAAGGACTGCTATAAACATTTTTGCACATTCCCTCTTTTATGATCTTTTTGGAATACAGAATCAGTAGACACTGATGGATCAAAGGATAATGCACAGTTTTATAGCTCTATGGGCATAGTTTCCAAATTGCTTTCCAGAATGATTGGATCATTTTATAACTCCACCAACAATGCTTAGTGTCCCATCCCCTCCAACATTTATCATCTTTTTCTGTTATTTTAGCTAATATGAGAGGTGTGAAGTGGTATCTCTAATCAATAATGATATAGAGCATTTTTTCACATGACTAGAAATAACTTGAATTTCTTCATCTGAAAATTTTTTGTTCATATTCTTTTATCAATTTAGGAATGACTTGTATTGTTATAAATTTGAGTCAATTCTCTATATATTTTTTAAATGAGGCTTTTATCAGAAACATTGGCACAAACAAAAATTTTCCCCAGTTTCTGTGTCCCTTCTAATCTTGATTGCACTGGCTTTGTTTGAAGTCTTTAACGTAATCAAAATTATCCATTTTCTTTGGTCATAAATTCCTCCCTTCTCCACAGAGCCAACAGGTGTCAGACTATCCTTTGTTCTCCTAATTTGAGTATAATATCACTCTTTATTTCTAAATCATGAATCCATTTCAAACTTATCTTAGAAGAGGGTGTTAAATGTTGGTCATTGCCTAGTGTCTGCCATACTATTTACCAGTTTCCCCAGTAATTTTTGTCAACAATAAGTTCTTATCCCAGAAGTTTTTTTAGGGGGTTTAGCAAACATTAGAGTCATTGACCTATCTCAATTCTACTGATTCACTACTATATTTTTTAGCACTATCAAATGGTTTCAATGACCATTGCTTCATAATATAATTTTAGGTCTGATACAACTATACCACCTTCCTTTGCATTTTTTCTCATTAATTCCCTTGAAATTCATGACCTTTTGTTCTTCCAGATGAATTTTGTTATTATTTTTTCTGTCTCTGTAAAGCAATTTTTTTAGCAGTTTGATTGGTATGGCACTAAATAGGTTAATTTAGGTAGAATTTGTCATTTTTATTATATTATCTCAGTCTAACCAAGAGCATTTGATATTCTTCCAATTGTTTAGGTCTAACTTTTGTATGAAAAGTGTTTTGTAATTGTGTTCATATAGTCTCAGGCTTTGTTTTGGTAGATAGACTCCCAAATGTTTTATATTATGATAGATCAGTTTTGGATGGATTTTTTCTACCCACTTGCAGATTATAATTGGGACAATAGGCATTTTTCATCCACATGGTTTCTCTCATGTGGACAGTTAAACTAAACTCTTTTGAATTATTGTGCATATTTTAACAGACTGCAAAATGAATAAATAAAACCCTGAATAACATTACAAAAAATTGAAATGAATTATGTCTCAACATACAGGAAATGATTAGTTTTTGATGTGGTAGACTTTTCTGAATCAGCTATCTGTGCAGAGTCAGATCACTGAATTGTTGGCTCAAAGAGATCAAAATCAAGACCAAAATTAAAGGAAGAGTAAAAGAGTATGCAATTAAAATAGCTCAATCTGATTTAGCTGAACAAGAAATTGACATAAGTTGGGAAATGAATGATGTGAGATATCACTATTTCTTATTGAAATTTAATTGGAGCAAAACTGTCAAAATGAGAAGGCCAAAAGAATCTATTAACATTTTCAGGCAGCAAACACTTAAGTTTCTTGCTTAACTGTTTAGGGGAAATATCATTGTGACCAGTATTTGGGATATGTCTGTTTTATCAAAACAAAATGTACTGTTTATAGTGTGGAACAATGGAAAGTAAAACAAATATGCAGATATTGTAGCTTGAAACTCAATTAAATCAAATTAATCAGAGATATTTAAAGATGAAACAGGAAGTAGCAAATACGAAAAAAATGGAAAAGGTCTGTCAACATATGTAATATGAGATTCTCTAGACTCTCACAAGCTGAAAGCCAGGTGGCTGATATTTCAGCACTTCCTCAAGGTTCTTTGATACTATAAGAAAGTTGGGAAGAGGATCTCTTGTTTCTGCCATTGGCTTAAGCCCTCAATGATTTTCCCCCCCAATTTTAGTAGTCTAATCATATCAATTCTATTTTACAAAGGAATATTTACTTCAAAGATATCTAGCAAAAACATACATAGCACTGACATATCATACCCCATCTTACCCCAAATATCTTTTCTTATTCACTGTCAAATATTCAAATGAGACTATTATCTCATGAATGTGGACAATTCTTCCAATGATACAGATCACAGCTCATCTCTTCCTGTCCATTTTATGCTACTCATGTCCATTTCCTCCCAGAAGTTTGACACACAGCTACCAAAGCTATTTTTCTAAAGTTTAGGTCTGTCCAAGTCACCACCTCTACTCAGTAAACTGCAGTCGTTTTCTCTTACCTCTAAGATCAAATATAAAATGTGACATTTTGCAATTAAAGCTCTTCACTCCCTGGCCCCTCCATACCTTTCCAATCTTCTCAGACTTCACTCCTCTTCTCAAAGTCTATAAGCTAACCAAATGATCTGCTTGCTCTTCTTTATCAATGATTCTCCCACTCCCATCTGCAAGCTTTTGTACTACTCTGTTTCCCAAGGTTCAGATGTTCCCTCTCTTTTAGAATCCTGACTCCCATTAAAACTCAGCTCAATTGTATGACAGGGATTCACAGTTTTACAAATGGAGTCTCACCCTAGGCAAGCTTGGTGTCCCCACGGCATATATGTGAGGGGATATGGGAAAGAGAAGTAGAGGAGGTAAATGAGGCAAGAGAAAAAAGTTAGGGACTTTGAATGGGAAATGGAAAGCCACTGGGCTTTTAGGGAGAAGCTAAAAGCCCCAAAAGACAATGAGTTCCTAATACTTGCAATCCCACAGACTGCAAAGAATGGATTCATAGAATATAATCTTTTTATCCTCAGTTAAGCTGAGATTTCATATCATTCCAGGCTCCAGGTTTTGAGTCTTGTTATGTTTTATTGCCTAAACTAATCTATATAACTTCCTGATTACAATTTTACTTCTTGCTTTGATCAATGTTTGCTTACTGTTATTATCTGTCATATTATAAGCATATAGTGAGAGGAGAAATTAAGGATGCCAAGATTAAGTGAACTGTTGAACTCCTTGCCTGAGCATAACACTATGTACTACAAATGATCAGAAAAAAATACTTTTATTTTAAATCTCATCCAAAAAGAATCATACACTAGAAATATCTGAAATATATTAAATAGATATAATTCTGACCTCAAAGTCCTCTTATAGGGGAAAAAGGCATGATTTTTCCAACCATAGTTATCATCTTATTCTCCACAAAGACCAAACTGTAATCTATGTAAGATGTAAGGATTCAGAATCTATAAATCTTTGTTAGATAGAACCAACCTATCATTGTTAGACATATAATCTTTATTTTGTTTTCTATTTTGTATATGGAAATATTTGCTCTCCTTTTTCTTCTCTCTCCTTCTCTTTCTTTGTCTCTGTCTCTCTCTCTGTCTCCCTGTCTCTCTGTTTTTGTCTCTCTCTGTCTCTCTCTCTGTCTCCATCTCACCCTCTCTCTTTTTCTTCCCTTCTTCCCTCTTTCTCTCTTCTTTCCTCCCTCTTTCTCCTTCTTTCTCTCCCTGTCTCTATTTCTGTCTTTATTTCTGTCTCCCTCTCTCTATCTCTCTGTTTCTGTCTCTCTCTATCTCTCTTTTTCTCTGTCTCTGTCTCTCTGTCTCCATCTCTCTCTCTTCTTGTTTCTCTCTCTCTCTCTCTCTCCTCTCTCTCTCTCTCTCTCTCTCTCTTCTCTCTCTCTCTCTCTTTCCCCTCTCCTCTCCTTTCCTCCCTCTTTCCCCCCTTTCTCTCTTTCTCACTTCTCTGCTCCTTTTTCTCCTTCCTCTACCCGGAGTAGATATTTTCTAATCCTACATTGCAGGAGTCCAGCCTCTTCAGGGGATCTAGGGGGCTGAGCAGGAGGAATAGGGTCAGCCTCAAAGGAAGAGTCGTGGGGTAGTTTGAGTGAGGAACTGATGGAAGTGATGCTCCCACTTCTCTCAGGCTTCTTCAGGCTTTATTTTTATACTATATCATGATCATATACTTTTCTTTAGCTCAACATAGTCTTCAGATATGTGTCTGACTTATTGACCTTTATATGTTACTACATTTGACATTTAATATTTGATTAAGTTTTTTATGGCTAAGTGTTAATTATTGATTACATTACAAGAAGCTAAAAATGAAAAGGTAAATGTTATACAAGGTTAAATGTCAGTGAATTTTGTTAGTTTACTTATGTCTTCTTTGTCAATTCTATGGATTGTCTCACTCCTCTATTTCCCTGACTTGAAACCATATACATAGGCCTTTAGGGCAATTCCTAGTTATACTTTAACCATCTTTTAGTTCCTAGATATACTGATCTTTTCTGAGTCTAAGTTGGTAAACACCATTATTTCCTGAACCTTTGGATTCTCTCCCATAGTGACAATGCTTTCCATGCTGTTTTCTCCTTTCTCATTTGTCTCAGTGAGAGATCAGTTTTATTAGGATAGAATATGCATGTGGAATCATTTCTGGTTAACTTGCCCAAATTCCCCTTGTCACCAGATTTTTTTAAGATAATGTTTAATGCTGTAATCAAGCCAATTATAAATAATATAGGAAATAGTAATATAGGAAATAGAATAGGAAATTCCACTAATAAGAATCATAGAAGGAAATGTTGTTCCTGCACGAGTGCTGTGCACATTTGATCTCAATGCTGGGCTTTGCCAATCAGCTTAGAGATTGTGGCTTCCAACACTACAAGATAGTCCTAGGGCTGATCACATACCTGGTACTTTGAAAGTGTTTAATGCATGCTTGTTGATTGATTGACTGAATGAAATGAGAATGGTGTAGTGAATGAAATCAAGTGGGAAAAAGTTGGATTTTAACTTTCTATCTTGACAATGTGTCTCTTATTTTGTTTTTCAGTCATTTCAGTTGTGTCTAACTTTTTATGATCCCATATGGGATTTTCTTGGAAGATACTGGAGCGGTTTACCATTTTTTTCTCATTTTACAGATAAGAAAACATAAGCAAATAGGGTTAAGTGACTTGACCAGGATCATCTAGTTAGTAAGTGACAGAAGCCAGATTTGACCTCAGGTCTTTCTGACTCCAAGCCTGGAACTCTATCCACTGCAGCATTTAGCTGCCCCTTCCCTGTATGCTATGTAATAACAGCAACTAGAATTTATATATCCTTGTAAGGTATATAAAGTGCTTTATGTGTTATCTCACTTGATTCTTATAATCCTGTAAAGCCATTGCTATTATTATTTCCATTTTATAGATGGAGAAATTGAAACCCATAAAGATTAAGTGGCTTGTTCAGGGCCACATAGTCAGTTGGTTACTGAGGCAAGATATGAATAAATCTTGACCACAAATCCAAAATTCTATCCTTTGAACTACTTAACTATGATATTATTTAAATGTTCTATCAGTCTAAAAGATCTTTGCTATTTTTTAAAAAATCTTCTCCCAGAACAGAAAATAGATCTCTATTTATGTGAAATTCAAATCAAGAAAAGTAAAAGAGAAAATGTTTTTAATGTAAGGTCACCAATTTATATTCTCCTAATTCCATCTGTTTTTAATCACCCAGGACTTTTTCCTTTAAACATTCTATATCAATTCTCTTAATGAAGAAAGTGAAGTGTTCTGAGTAGTTCTCTAAATTCAAGAGATGTTCATGTTAATTTTCTAACATAGTTTAATTCCTTATACAACTAATTAAAAATTATATATTTTATATGAGAGAATTCAAGAATTTATAAAAGTATGCTCCATCTGAAAGTTTTTAAATTATATGTTAGTGATATAATAAAAAGAAATTCTGGAAAAAGTCTTATTTCAGATTTCAGTTGCAGGTAATAATATCACTAGCAGAAAAACCTCAGAATCATTCCTGAGCACAGAAATCTGGCAAAGGCCAGGTCCACCCTAACCAAGTGTCTCTTGAGGCTTAGTGAAGCTTTAAGGTGATTTGTTCAGTTTTGGGGAGGACAGAAAAAGACATAGAAGGAGTTTAAAGGAACTGATCCACCCTAACCTAACTATTAGGGGAGCTTAAAGGACTTTCCACTGAAAGGATAGCATTTGAGTATGGAGGGAAAAAAGACATTAACATGAATGACCTTTTTGTGGATTATCAGCCCTGTGGCTGTGAATTGGATAGAGTTGAAAATGTATTGATTAATCCTGAGCATATTAGCCAGACAATCTCATAAGGAATGATAATACTCTCTGAGAAAGAAACTCAAGCAGTAAAAGACAACTTCAATGAGATAAAACTGGCAACTACATTTGAAAGCTTGGAAGGTACTTCAGTTTGATCACAGTTCCAGAATCATGAGTAGACAAGGAATCATTCACTTTTTCTTCAGCAGAAGATTAATCTGTGAAAGACTGCAACCATTCTCACCAGCTGCCACATAGGTAGGGTCAGAAAATTTGCCCTAAAGATTTAACCCTTTACATAGATGCCCTGGGGCTGCACTAGTCCAATTAAGAATTTATTCCTGAGATCAAGGAGGCTCCAGCTATACTTTAATTCCCAACCATCTTTTTGCCAAATGCCTTTTCCTCATTCCCCAGCATCAGTGCTGATCTATTTTCCTGAGACTCTACTCACCAATTCAATTCAATAAAGATTTATTAAATGCTTGCTATAAGCAAGTCACTGTGCTAAGTGCAGAGAAGACAAATAAGAAAAAGAAAAGCAATTCTTGCCTTTGAGCAGCTTACAATCTAAGGGGTAGAGAGAGACAACATATAGAAGGAAGGTGAAAAGGGGGTGGAAAGACTCCAGGGGAATATACCAACTCAATAACTTTCCAAACCAAAATATCCTTCTGTCATTTCTCTAAGTGCTGTCTCCCCTTATTAGAATGGAAAGTTTTTTGAAGGTAGGGACTACCTTTGGTTTTGTTTTACTATTTCAATGCTTAGGGCAGCTCTTGGGACACAATAAGAATTATTTTTCATTCGTTCTTGCACCATTTACTTGTCTATTCTGTCCTAAAGACTTAATATTTGAGATGGAGGGATGAATTTTTGCTGACTGAAAAAAATTTTTTTTAAACTGTCCTATTTGATTTATGGTTTTTGGTTCTAATCTAGATGATGCACTAGATTAGTGCTCAATCCATATTTAAATAACTATGTGTTAGGGAGAGGGGATCTTAGTCCTCAGGGGCCTCCAAACCACTTCTGTGAATATGAATTGCAACTAGTGATCCAAGGAGGAATGCTCCTCTGATGTATCCCCCCAAACACCACCATACTGAATATAAAGTATTAAAAGATTCCAGACTCCTGTATAGTAGATAGCTCTGTACCCCAGGAGTAGTGTATTCTCAGTTAAAAGAAGAGTTAGTTCTTGGGGAGAGGATTCTGGGAAGAAGTCAGGAGTAAATTGGTACATTTCAGCTTCTCCTGATTTCCCCACAAAAAGAACAAATTTGTGCCTCAGAGCAAACATAGAGTGGTGAAAAATCAAGAAGATTTAGGGCAGAACTTCAGTCCTCCTGGTACAACCCAGGAAGATTTGAAGATTGACCCAGGTCTGGGATTAACCCATGTGAAGTGCAAACACCTCTGGGCTAGCTCCACAGAAATAAAGAATGGGAAGCCCTGAAGAGATCTGGGTGTGACTAAAGCCTCAGCAGGAACCACAAAGACTTTCACCTTCTGGACTGTCTGTGGAATTGGGCTCTGAGTCTAAGAAAACTGAGTGAACCTCAGCTGACAGGGAACACCAGGCTCAGCTGTGCTGCAAGGTCAAGGCCCTGGGTCAGAGGGAATCAGTGCCCAGTGAGTGCAGAAACACTGGGAACGGGGAAGATGCTGGCTGTGGACACTTGCTAGAAGTAGGAACTCTTGATTTTCAATTCCTAGTCAGAGGAGAGAGCTGAAGTAAAGCCAGAGGCACCATCCCCCCACTCCAAGATTAGTAGTGTTTGCACTAATAGCATTTATTAAAAAAAAAAAAACTGGCTAAGAAGAACACCATAGAAACATACTTTGGAAATAGGGCAGACCAGGGTTCATCTTCAGAGGAGAATACTGACATAAAAAAACTTCTACCCCAAAGAGTAAAATGAAATGGCTCCCTGCCTAGAGAGAATTCATAGAAAAAAAAAAAAAAAGAATTTTAAAATCAAATGAGAGACATTGAGGAAAAACTAAAAACTAACTAAATAAATAAAAACCAAGAAAAACAAGAAGATTATGGGAGGGAAAGGTTAACCAATTATATAAAAGGAGATAGAGTCTCAAAGATAAAAATAACTTTTTGAAAATAAGAATTGGACAAAGGGAAGCCAGTGATGCTATGAGAGACCAAGAAACAACAAAACATATTATAAATAATGAAAAAAAAATCTAACAGAATGTGAAACATCTTATGAGAAAAATGACAAATCTGCAGAACAGATCAAGAAGAGAAAATATAAGAATAATTAGACTGCCTGAAAGAAGTGACCAAAAAAAAGACCTTGACATAATAATGCAAGAAATAATCCAAGAAAATTGTCCTGGAGTGATAGAACTCAAGGAGAAAGTAGAAATAGAAAAAATCCACTAATCACCACCTCAAGACATCCTTTGTAGAAAACACATAGGAACATTATTGCAAAATTTAACATATAAGAGTCAATGTCAAAGATCAATTTCAAGAAACTCAACATGGAGAAATTGCCTTTATTTTACATGGGAAATATATAGCTTACATTTATGTTTAAAATTGACATCAACAATAGGGCAGCTCAAAAGAAAGATTGGAACAAAGGTAAATACTAATTAGGTCATGTAAATGAGGTGAAGAGGAAGACTAGACATAAAGGCATTAGAGGAGGGGAGGAGGGCTCATAGTTCTGAAAACCTACTCACATCAGGAATGGATTAAATAGGCAATACTACATACATACCATGAAGGGTATAACATCCTCCAAAATCTATTAAAAAATAAGGGAGGAGGGATGGATGGACAGGGAAGCAAAGGGTTTGGGAAGAAGACAAGGGAGGGATCCATGAATGGAGGGATGTGAAGTGATAGTAAGGCAAGTTAGGAACAGAATTAAAGCAAAGAGAATAGCAGGAATAGGAAAGATATATGTGTGGGAGCATGTATATGTGTCTAAATATCTACATATGTATATATATGTATATCCTTAACTATAGCCTACTTGGAGGTGGTAGGGGGATGAAAGAGAAAAAAAGAATAAATTTTAAAAAGGTATGAAGCAGAGAACAAAAGAACAGTTTACAAGAAAGTAAAGATGAACACTCATGAAAATAATTTCTTCTACTAATAATATATAGATTTTCTTGAACTGATATTTGTTGTTATATATTTTGAATCCTCCCTGATGTTCTGCTAGATACATGACAATATTCTCTTTTGTTTTGAATTCCTCTTCTATTTTTCTATTTTTCTTAATGTTTCTTTAAATAAAATAAATTTTAAAGAAAGAACACAAAAAATAGTTCTTTTAGAGAACTGCATTTAGGTAGTTCAGGTCACCCATTCATACAAAGTTCATACAATGTGGGATTTTTATTTTACCTAATTATAGAAGAGATCCAATTCAAATCTTATTATGGGAAGGGAGAAAATAGCTTCACAATAGGCTCATTCCTTCACCTATAATGTTTTATTAACTATCTTTTTCCTATGGCAACTGTTCCATAAACTTATATTTTCTCCACAAATCCTTTCCTCCCTACATACTTAGCATATAGTTTGACCTACTACTTCACTGATTTGAACTTCCTTTATTCTTTCAAACTTCTCACCATCATCATCTGCTCTTACCCTTTTTTCCTACCTCAGAGGAAGAGATGTCCTTCCTCCTTGCTAAAGCTACTTCCTCTAACTGCTTATATTATTTCAATTACTTCCACTCTCTTCTTCATTCATACTCCATATCATCTTTCATATCATGAATAGAAATCAACCTCATATATAGATACAGTCATATTACTCCTCAGTTCAAAACCTTTCAGTGACTTCCTATGCCCATCTAATAAACTTGTGTCTCCTTTGGCTGACATTCTCTTATTTACCTTTATCTGCTTCCCTCTGTATACTCTGTGCTCTAGTCAAATTGAATTATTCATATTCCTCCCTAACATTGCCCCCTTTCACAACAATGCAAGTGTTTCCTATGTCACTATTCTTTTTCATCCTTTAAAAATCCAAATTCTACATCCTTTAATTCTTCATAACATTCCACTCTACTCCCTAGATAACCCATTATATTCTGTTTGCACTTTACTTGTTAATTTTCATCATAGTTATTTACATATTTATTATACTCTCTGTTACAGCATAAGCTAAAGATCTCATCATATTACTTTTGTCTCTTGTACAGTAAATACCAAGTGCAGCACTGCATACAGTAGACATTTGAACAAATTTTTTAATTGAATAGATTGCATGGAGAAGAGTAAACAATTATAAGAAGATCTTTGAAGTGCTTTATGATAAGAAGGATGATCAAATGTTTCCCTACACCTATTCCCAACAATATAACTAAACACAAAGAGAATATGCTTGACAATTTCATATTATTGGAGCTTCTCTGAGTTGCCAGCAAAGAATACTCCCACATGAAACCCATTGGTTGTAGCTAGAATGCTTTCTTAAACCTGCAGGAAAGTAATGTGTCATTGTGTTAATTATCCAGCAAGAAAGTTGATTATGAAGATAGCTAAGTGTCATATTTATTTTATCGACCAAGTGATAACCCGACGTAAGATACCGGTCCTGATTTCCCAGCTGCTCTTTGGCATATACACCCTGTAGTGGAAATTGTTAATAGATTACAATATCCACACAGAGACATCAAAAAGCATTCAATTTTAAAAATAGGCTGCTCCAGAACCACAATTCCTAATACATAGAAAACCAACTTTTGTTAAGTCTTTTTGGAGTCAGATTCCAAATTTAATCTCAGAATTAAATGGAATATTGCTCAAATTTGGCCAAGCTTCAAATCAGTATAATATTTTATTCTCTTCCAACATTTTGCTCACTTCCCAAAACATTCAGAGACTAAGTATACTGTGATTACATAGTTTATTATAAAAAAATAAAAGAAACTAGATCATACAATTCTATATGAACATATGTACCATCAATTATTTCCCTTTTCTAAAACTTCTTCTGATTTCCAAATCTTTGGGTACTGAAAGAATGAAGCCTTATATATGTCCTTAATTCGTGGAAAGAAATGTATTTTGGGGCATTTACCCTCTGTTTCAGTTTCATGGACTAAAAAGGGAAAGCAGTTACCCTGAGCTCTGTATAGTGGTAGCCAGAGCCCAGGAACTTGATCTCAAGTCTATAGACAATATAAACTACTTTGAGTAAATGTAAACAGCAAAAGAAGCTTCAAATGTCCCACAGGAGAATTTACATATGGCCCTTGGTCATCCCTGGCACTATGCCATCTTTATTCTGTTTCTATATAATACTTGACTTGCTTTGAAAGTAGTGCAGGAGTCCATTTTGCCTTGTCACCCAGGATGACTGGCCTCTTTTGAGTAAACTCCTCCAATTAACTTAATTAACCCTAATAAAACCTATTAATAACCAAGTTGGCATAGGGTTCTCTTTCTTCAGTGTCTCAGGATTCTCTTGAAGGGTATGCCATCCTACCATTGGCATAATTAGAACAGAACAGATATGCCTTCTTACAAGCTCACTAGCCCAAAGGATTTTTAAATAATTAGCACTTCCTCAAAACTCTGTATCTCTTTTCTTCTTGTATCCATTGGTTATTGTTTCAACTTCAAGCTTAGAAGTTGTCTTCCTCTCCTGATAAAGAGAATAGAAATAAAGAACTTCTTGGTCCCGGTTCACTAAAAACTGGTAGCTAATATTCCTCTGCAAATTGTTTCCTGAGCTCCCAAGCCCCCCATAGAGATAAAACAAACAAACAAACAAAAACACATGGGCACTGGAACTACACATCAATTCAACAAATCCAATTCTATTAAAAAGAATATTTAGGAAAGTACTTACTAAGTTTTTATCATGCATGTGTAAGGAATTTCCTACCTGTTTGTAGTGGCTAGAAACTGGAAAATGAATGGATGCCCATCAATTGGAGAATGGTTGAGTAAAATGTGGTATATAAATGTTATGGAATATTGTTGTTCTGTAAGAAATGACCAGCAGGATGAATACAGAGAGGATTAGTGAGACTACATGAACTGATGCTAAGTGAAATGAGCAGAACCAGGAGATCATTATATACCTCAACAATGACACTATATGAGGATGTATTCTGATGGAAGTGGATTTCTTCGACAAAGAGAAGATCTAACTCAGTTTCAAGTGATCAAGGATGAACAGAAGCAGCTACACTCAAAGAAAGGACACTAGGAAATGAATATAAACTGCTTGCATTTCTGTTTTTCTTTCCGGGTTATTTATACCTTCTGAATTCAATTCTCCCTGTGCAACAAGAAAACTGTTCAGTTCTGCACATATATATTGTATCTAGAATATACTGTAACCTATTTAACATGTAAAGGACTGCTTGCCATTTGAGGGAGGGGGTGAGGAAGGGAGGGGAAAAATCGGAACAGAAGTGAGTGCAAGGGATAATGTTGTAAAAAAATTACCCTGGCATGGGTTCTGTCAATAAAAAATTATTTTTTAAAAAAAAGGAATTTCCTGGATGCTAAGGATGCAAAAATGAAAAAGAACCTACTCTTGCCCTGAAGAAACTTAAAAGAAAACTTAAAACATGGTTAAGCAAACTTTCCTCCTGAGTTGCCTCAGACCTGTAGGTACCTAAATTTGGCTGTTTTAGCTACCACTGGTTGCATGGTTGGCACCTCTTCATGCAGTCATCAGCTACCCTAGCTATTCCTATCTCTCTTTGAAGCCTGAAAGAGAGAGAGAAAAATGAAATAGGAAATGAAAAGAGACCATTTACATATTAAAGATAGCAGCCCTTCATCCTATTGTAACCTGGGCTTATCCTAGCATGCGCAATTCAGATGAAATGAAGATATCCTTGAGGGTTCTTTAGAACATGTCCAGGTTGCTTTTTATGAAGGCCTTTGCATCCCCTACAATAAGGATGGGGGTAGCTTCTTTTGATTGACTGCCTGAATCTTTAAAACCAAAGAGACCAAGTTAGCCACTCCTTTTTTCCTTCACCCTTTTATGTCGCCTTCTCTTGTTCCAATTTCCTTCTGATCACATTTATCTGCTGCATCCAAAGAGTGAAGTTCTCAATTCACCCGCAGCATGGGTACCATGAACTAAATTAATGAGAGAAGGACATCCTACCCCTACCCTCCTTCTTTTATCTTGGCCCTGAGAAATGGCCCAGAAGGTTTTTGTTTCTGTTCTGTGTCATTTGTCCTCATTTTCAGGTGCCAGAGATGATCTCTATATGAATAGGAGTTCAGGTCATGATGATTTTGAAGCTAGGATTGCAGTTAAGATGACACAGTGTGCCAGCTCATGATAGAAGCCAGAAGAAGCCAAGGATGTCTGGGACTCAAGCTACAGAATTTGTTCTTTCAATGCCTATTTTACCTTCTGATTCTATTACATCTGGATAGTTCTCTTTAATGATTTCCTATAAAATAGTATCTAGGCTCTTTTTTTCATCATAATTTTCGGGAAATCCAATAATCTCCAGATTATCTTTCCTAGATCTATTTTCCAGGTCTGTCATTTTTCCAAGTAAATATTTGATGTTTTTCCCTAATCTTTCTGTTTTTTTTGGTTTTGCTTGACTGATTCTTTCGGTCTCAATGAATCATTGGTTTCTATTTGTTCAGTTTTGATTTTTAATGAGTTACATTCTTCATTAGCTTTTTTTACTTCTTTTTGTATATGTTCAATTGAGTTTTTAAATGAGTTGTTTTGCGCTATGGAATTTTTTTCCATTTCACTAATTTTTTTTTTTTTAGTGAGTTATTTTATTTTTCCAATGCACAAATCCTACTTTCTTGGGAATTCTTTATCCTTTCCAATTCATAAATCCTACTTTCCTGGGATTTTTTTACCTTTTCCAATTCACAAATTCTGTTTTCCTGCACTTCCTGGGAATTCTTTACCTTTTCCAATTCACATTTCAGGAAGTTGTTACTTTCTTGCATAGCTTCTCTTTCCTTTCCCATTTTTCTTCTAACTCTTTTTAAAGACTTTTAATGGTCTCTTCTAGGAGAGTGTTATGTGATGGGGGCCAGGTAATATTCCCCTTTGGGGTATTGTCTGGAGACTGTCTGCTATAGTCTCCTCACGGTTGCAAACCTGCTCTTTTTCTGTATAGAAGCTATCGATGGTCTTTTTGATTTTTTTACTCATTTTTTTTTAAAAGCTTTTAGGTTATGCCTTCAGGGCAAGGAGGTTACCAGCTTCCTCTGCAAAGCAGGGATAGGTATAAACAGGTTGCAAAGAGCAGTGAGATATGGGAGTGCTCTGGTAAAAAGTTCCCACACACACAAAGGAAGTGATGCAGACCTGGTTAGCACTGGCCCAAGCTGGGGAACTGCTCAGTGAAGAATCCCCATTGTGCAGATTAGCGATTTCCCTGAAGACAGATAATGAGCAGTGAAAGTGTCAGTACCCCAGGCCAAAGCCCACTGGGGAACTGTAGTATTAGCAACTGACAAGGGAGTAGTCCTGCATGGACTGGAAGTGTCTCTGCCCAGCGAAGCCCAGTCCCGCTGCGGAAGTTCTATTGTCCCAGGCCAATCCCCACACTGTGCCGATTAGAGGCTGCCCCAGGCTGTGCCCACTTGCCCAGCAGATTTGTAACTGCCCCGAGAAAAGCCATACTGTGCAATGTGGCTGCAGAGCTCTGTTACAGTCTGTGCTGAGTCACTTCCAGTTTTGGGTGGGTGTAACCAGATCTTGTTAGGTTCTGGCATTTTTTAGGGTACTTTCTGCCTTTGGCTTTAATTTCTCTGCCGGTTTACTGCTTTGTAATCAAGGCAGAGCAATCAGCCTATGCCAGAGTCACCTCTGTAATTTTCTAACCTCAGAGGCCACCCCCTCCCATCAGCTCTGTTGGCTAGCCTTTCCTACTTCCCTGCCTGCGCGGGTCAGTTCCCATCCCTCAGGACAAACCTTTCCTGGTGATCTTCCAGATTATCTTCGGCTGGTGAGTTGTTGTACTTCTAATCCTCTTGGGTTTTATCAGTCAAGCGCTACTTTTGAGGCTGAATTTAATAATTGGTTGTGAGGTTATGAGAGGAGCTTAGAAAGTCACGAGTGCCTTCTCTGCCATCTTGGCTCCACCCATCAAGAATTTGTTCTTGAAACTAGGACTGTTCTCTATGGTAATTAAGCTAAGCTATGAATCCAATCCTCTTCTTCTCCCCAAAGACTAAGGTGGTTCAAAGGAGTAGGATGTAATGATGGTGAAATACCATCACTGGGGAGTAGAGTTATTTGCAGAGAACCTAGACACTCCTAATTCTCTTACAGTTACCAGAGAACCATATGGGAGAGTGAAATCTAATTTATATGATCTTTAAGGAACAGGGAACTAGTCTTGACCCCCTACCCATCGGTCTATATGCCTTCCTCTCCTGATAAAGAGACTAGGAATAAAGAACTTCTTGTCCCAGTTCACTAAAAATTGATAGCTAATATTCCTCTGCAAATTGTTTCACATACACATGGGCACTGGAACTACATATCAATTCAACAAATCCAATTCTATTTTTAAAAAAAAAAGAATATTTAGGAAAGTACTTACTAAGTTTCTATCATGCATGTGTAAGGAATTTCCTGGATGCTAAGGATGCAAAAATGAAAAAGAACCTACTCTTGCCCTGAAGAAACTTAAAAGTCTAATAGAAGGGATTTGATAAGCACAGAATACATGTTATATCAGGTAGAATGTGGCAGGGGGAAAGGAAAGGTGCAAACAAAATATTCTTTAAAAATATAAGGAAGGAAAGATCACTTTCAGAAAGAGTGGTCAGGAAAGCAATAAACTGTGAAGTTGAATGAGCAAATGAATAAAGGGCATTTACTAAAGGGGAGGATATATAAAAAGAAAAACAAGACATTCATTCCTCTGAAAGCATCTGAAATAAGTTTTTTTTAAAAACTTTTTATTGACAGACCCCATGCCAGGGTAATTTTTTACAGCATTATCCCTTGCACTCACTTCTGTTCCGATTTTTCCCCTCCCTCCCTCTACCCCCTCCCCCAGATGGCAAGCAGTCCTATATGTGTTAAATAGGTTACAGTATATCCTAGATACAATATATGTGTGTAGAACCAAGTTCTCTTGTTGCACAGGGAGAATTGGATTCAGAAGGTATAAATAACCGGAGAAGAAAAACAGAAATGCAAGCAGTTTATATTCATTTCCCAGTGTTCTTTCTTTGAGTGTAGCTGCTTCTGTCCATCCTTGATCAATTGAAACTGAATTAGCTCTCTTTACCGAAGAGATCCACTTCCTGAAATAAGTTTTAAAGAAAGAAAAGTATTTCAACAGGTACAGGTGAATTGGGGACCATTCAAGGTATAGGGGATAGCCTATATAAATTCATAGAGGCAAATGAGATCAGAGGACAAATCACAATCCAGTCTAGCTGAAACATACATGGCATTAGTGTGAGAAATGCTGAAAAGTTGGGTTTCCAAAGTGTTGCAAGCTTTGAGGTAGTGTGGGATAGTGGGTATCACTGACCAAGAGGTTTTCAGAATGTGACAGATTAAGGAAGATTAGGATTCACAGAACAATTATGAAATCAACAGAAGCTTTGAGCAAACAGGAAATTGGGGTGCTAGGAAGGCACAGGTGGATTCAGCTAATCATAAAGCTTGTAGTTTTGAGAAAACCACAAACTTAAGATAATAGCCCATTCAGCCCAAACTAGTTTGGGTAAATGACCTGATCCAGTAGATCTGCTTAATTGGGCCTGCTTAATTGGGTCACTGAATATTAAACAATATACTCCAAGGAGGAGTTTTCCACCATTTTCGAACATGGGATGTATGATGGGGTTGAGGGGGGGGGAAGGGGAGAGAGGAACATGTTTTATATATATTAAGGGGAAACATGTAGTGGGCATGTCAGAAAGACTATAACCTGGATAAAACAGACCAATCCATTCTCTGAAGGGAAGAGCTGCACCACATGAGCAAGTATAAAGGTTCCCCCATTTCTACCCATTTCTGTATTCAGTGCTTCTTCTTCTTGAAGAGGAGAAGGGCCCACTTCTGGTCAGAAACCTTAAGACAATTCCTTAAGATTCTTTTTAAATAAAATTTCCTTGCTATCTGATTTTCAGTGTCAAGAGTGTTATTTCTAACATTAGAAAGATTATTTTGTCAGGATTCAAAAGAATGGATAAGAGAAAAAGAGAGAAGAAGGAGAAGAACCAGTTAGGAGACTATTGTAGTAGTCCAGGTAATGTAAAACCTAAACTAAAGTGGTAATAGTAGGAGTGTAAAGGAGGAGATGAATGCCAAAGTGATTATGCAGATAAAGTAAATAGGACTTGACAAGTGACTGGACCAGCAATTCAAGAAGTGAATCTGGAAAGGTCGAGCAGCTAGGTACTAATAATACTTTTCCTAGCACCAAAAACAAATAAAAACAAAAAAACCCTACAATTCTTTACATTTCTACAGTACTTGATCATTTAGAGACAACTTCCATATAAGTTCTAGTTATTAAAATAGGAATTGCTCCTAAAGATAGGAGTATGCAATTTTGCCTGTTTTTCTTTCATTAGTTTCCTAGGTTTCTGTGATTTACCCTGATCCAAACACACCCTTAAAAAAGCATCCATGAGGTGACATTCTTTCCCTTTGCAATCTTCAGTTTCATTTTGTAACCTTGTTTCTAGAAGGAACCTGTCTAACAAGAAATGTTTCTAAGTAGAGCGATGTTACAGCATGCACTTTGACAAATGAACTTGAATTAGACAGGAATAAATAGCTTTACTAAACTGAATACTTTTATTTTTTAAATGTTATCACTGATAAGCACTATCATTGTTCAGTGTCTGCTCTGCTAGGTAATTATCAATAAATTCAAAAACTTTTCAGCAGTTTCTCATTTCCTTAAGGAAACCATAGTTTGACTAGGAAAAGTTTCATCATAATTTGACTTGATTATTCTTACTCCTTTTATTGATAGAATTTAAAAGCTCTTATTTTCAAATACATTAAAAACAGATAAGCAAAATACTCTGCAGTTCAGGAACAATATAAAAGGAAAAAATATTGTTTAAAAAAACTGTTTATTGATTCTTTTTAAAACATTATTGATAATTTTTCACTAACTTCCCATTAAATCCTCTCTTGAAACAAAATACAATTAGGAAAAGCAAACCAACACATTGATCAATTGTCAGTATATGTCTCATTTTGTAGTTGTAGTCCACCAAATAAATCTCTATCACAAGGAATTATGTTTCTGCACCAGTCCTCCAGAGTCAAGTTTAGATATTGCACTGATCTAAATTTATTGTCTTTAAATAAAATGTTCTTTTAATTATAAAAGAAAACCTTGTTCACTTTTCCCATCTCCCCATGGGGAGAAATTGAAGTTAAAAAAAATCAAAAACAAAATTCCTGTTACAAACATATAGAATCACCAAAACATATTGCCCCAAGCAGTACATCCAAAAAACATGGCCTCTGAGTCTACCTTTTTCTAGCAGGAGGTGGGTAGCATGTTTCATTATTAGTATTCATCATTCATCATTGTGATTGACCACTATATTGATCTGTGTTCCTTAGATAATTCAAAGTTGTATGTCTTTACAATATAGGTCTTATTGGATAGAATGTTCTCATGATTCTCCTTATTTAACTATGCATCAGTACATAAAAATCTCCCCAGGTT
Organism: Antechinus flavipes; assembly: GCF_016432865.1. Classification (NCBI taxonomy): domain Eukaryota; kingdom Metazoa; phylum Chordata; class Mammalia; order Dasyuromorphia; family Dasyuridae; genus Antechinus; species Antechinus flavipes. The sequence continues at coordinate 331,406,231 of NC_067401.1, forward strand.
TCTCTGAATCCATTCCCTTCATCATTTATTGCTATAAAATACTATTCCATCACATTCATGTACCATAACTTGTGTAGTCATTCCCATGTGATGATCATCACCTCAATTTCTAATTCTTTCACACCACTAAACACAATTGTTATAAATATTTTTGTTCATTTTTCTCTTCTATCACTTTGGGATATATTCCTAGTAATGGCATTGCTGTGTAAAGGGCTGAAACTCTGAGTAGGTGCACTGGAATCAGACAACTGAACATTAAGGCTAATTACTTATTGGCCAATATTCTATTAGCGTATGCTTGGAAAATGGCCCTTCCCACTATTCTGTGCTAGCTTGAACTTTTGGTGTATACAGAGAATTGTAGGTGGAATTAGGAGGTGGAGTAAAACAAACCAGAGTCATTTTTGCGGTGGAGGAGGAAAAGAGAGGTAGTGGAGAGCTTGTGTCCATTCCCTTCACAAAGACCAAAAATAAAGATCAAAGACTTTTGCTTATCCTGACTCTGGCTGATTCTAAGGCATCCAAGATGCTAACTTGGGTCTTAACATTGCTGGATTAAAGGATATATACCATTTCATACCTTTTTAGGCAAAGTTCCAAATTACTTTCCATAATGACTGGACCAATTCAAAGTTCTACCAACAATTTATTAATGTAACTGTTTCTTTCACAGTTCTTCTGGGATTTGTCATTTTTCCTTTTTGGCAGCTTTGCCAATCTGATAGATATGAGGTAGAAACTTGAGTTGCTTTATTTTAAATTTATCTAATTATTAGTAATTTAAAGCATTTCTTTCATATGGCTATTGATAGTTTAGATTTCTTCCTTTGAAAAGTGCCTATTCATATTCTTTGACTTTATCAATTGGAGAATGGTTCTTATTCTTAAAAATTTGAATCAGCTCAGTGTGTGTGTGTGTGTGTGTGTGTGTATAGAACTTTATCAGAGGAACTTGTTTCAAAGATTCCCCCCCATTTACCTGTTTCTCTGCTCATTTTAACTATATTGATTTTGTTTTTACAAAAACTTTTATTTTTATATAATGAAAATATTTTTTCTTCTCTAGCTCTCATTTCTATCTCATGAATTCTTTCCCTATCCATTGATTTGACAGTTAATTTCTTGTTCCTCTAATTTATTTATGATATCTCCTTTATGTCTAAATCATGCATTTACAGCTTTTCATAGCATATGGAGTGAAAATTGATCTTTACCTGGTTTCTGTCAGGCTGTTTATCAGTTTTTGTCCTAATAAGTTCTTATCCCAATAGCTGGGATCTTTGGGTTTATCAAACACTAGACTTCTATGCTCATTTGCATATAGTCTACTGAATCTGTAGCAGAACCAAATTGTTTGAGATTACTGTTTTGAAGTATACTTGGAGATCTGATACATATTGATAAAGCAACCCTTCCTTTTCATGTTTTTTCATTATTTCTTTTTGAGTTTTTAAAATCTTTGTTTGTTCCAAACAAACTTTTTTGTTTTTTTTTAGCTCTATAAAGCAACCCTTTGATAGTCTGATGAATAAGTATTGTTATTTTGGTTATATTGATTCACTCTCCCCCGAATGTTTTATAATCATCTTTATCTAGTTCTTCTGTATATCTTGACAGATTAAACATTTGTTTTTGATTAACCATATTTCATTTAACAATATTGAGCTATTTTGTGATTATTTTCAGGGTGTCATAAAAGACAAAGGCCTTTCTCTTTCTTTCTCTCTAAACATAACATATAATGTTTAATTCCAAAGAAAAATATTTGAAAAGTGAAAAAACTCAAGCTGGTCAGCTTAAACTGTTACAAAAAGAATGGCCATTGCAAACTATTATAACACAACAAGCCATTAAAATTTCTGGGACATATTCTAATTTTAGAAGGAAAAAAAAGTCATAAGGACCTAAGAAATCAGTTTAGTCAAAGTTTCTCATTTCTTCGAAGAGGAGACTGAGATCCAGTGAGAAGTATCTTATCCAAAAACAAATAGCACTAGGATTCAAAACCAATTCCTCTGACTCTTTCTCTCAATCCTAAAATAGATACTACAAATCTTATTATGTCCATTTTACAGGTTAGAAAACTAACAGGGGAAACAAGAGAAAGGAACAAACATTTATTAAATACTTTTTATGTGCCACATGCTTAACAAACATCTCATTTGATTCTTAAACAATGCTGGGATGATAGGTACCATTTTAATTCTCCAGTTTACAGCTGGGGAAATTAAGGCAAATAGGGATTAAGTGGCCCAAGGTCACAGCTAATATATATCTGGGGTTGAATTTGAACTCATATCCTTCTCTGCCTTCAAGCCTAGAGTTTCATCCATGGCACCACTTAGTTGAAATATGTATTATGAAAAGTTAAATAACCTGCCCATAATCACAGAACTAGTAAGAGCTAGAGACAAGATTTGAATACAGATTGCCTGATTCCAAAGATGGGGAGATAAATAGATATGTTTTCTATACTGTAGGGTACAGCAAAGACTCAGGCCTAGCTGGGTAAGTACACAGGAGAGAGAAGCCCCATTGAAAATGGCATTTGGAATTTGTGCCACAGGGAAAGAGATAATGGATGAGACCTATCACTCAGTTACTTCCTGTCTTAAGTCCTATCAGACATTGCAAACTAAAGGAAAATTTATTTTCAAGATGAACTTCAGGCAGCAGTATAATCTGAGCAAAGGCACAAGACGGATCTTTGACATTCTGGTCTTGATTCTGATTCCCAATGAAGAACTGAACAGTGAACTAGGAATCACAGGTGCATGTATGGAAAGGCACCATGTTATCTTAGAACAGAACTGGTAGGATCCAACATGTTTCTTAGACTTTAGGGAAATGGATTACAAAAATAGGAATTAAGCCATGACCTGAATCTCTAAAAGGGAAGTTAGCTCAAAAAATATGGGAGCTTCAGAAATGACTTTTTTTTAAATCAGTGTTTTTTTAAAATAACTTTTTATTGACAGAACCCATGCTAGAGTAATTTTTTACATTATCCCTTGCACACACTTTTGTTTTGATTTTTCCCCTCCCTCCCTCTACCCCCTCTCCCAGATGGCAAGCAGTCTTATATATGTTAAATATGTCATGGTATATCCTAGATACAGAAGGTAGAAATAACCCGGGAAGAAAAACAAAAATGCAAACAGTTTACACTCATTTCCCAGTATTCTTTCTTTGGGTGTAGCTGCTTCTGTCCATCATTGATCGATTGAAACTCAGTTAGGTCTCTTTGTCAAAGAAATCCACTTCCATCAGAATACATCCTCATACAGTATCTTTGTTGAAGTGTATAATGATCTCCTGGTTCTGCTCATTACACTTAGCATCAGTTCATGTAAGTCTCGCTAGTCCTCTCTGTATTCATCCTGCTGGTCATTTCTTACAGAACAATAATATTCCATAACATTCATATACCACAATTTACCCAGCCATTCTCCAATTGATGGGCATCCATTCATTTTCCAGTTTCTAGCCACTACAAACAGGGCTGCCACAAAGAAATATGACATTTTAATGTCTCGATCTTGAATGACCTTGAAGAGCAAGAAAAAAAGAAAAGCATCTAAAAAGACTACATAAATCCTCTGAATTGGAACTGTAGAGAAGCCTTTCCTGATCCCCAAAGCTGCCTACTGCTTTTCCTGAAAATTATCTCATATTTATTTTGCATATGTTTGTTTGTATATAGTGTTTCTCTAGGTAGCATGTATCCCCAGAATTTAACACAGTGCTTGACTTAATAAATGCTTGCAGATGGGCAGATTGAATGATTGATTGCTCTAACCCAGCATGTACTAAAACAGAAATCTTCTTTACAACTTCCCCAAGAAATTCTTTGCATCGTTGCTCAATGGGGAAAACATTGTATTTGGAAACAAAGAACTAGGATTAGAATCTTGCCTCTGTCATTTTCTACCTGAGTAACCTTGTTTAACCTCTCTGGGTCTCAGTTTCCTCATATGTAAAATAAGGAGTTGAGTTCAAATCCAGCCTCAGAAGCTTATTAGCTGGTGACCCTGAGCAAGTCACTTTACCCTGCTTGCCTTGCTTTCCCCATTTGTAAAACAGACTGGAGAAGGAAATGGCAAACCACTCCAGTATCCTTGCCAAGAAAATCCCACAAAGAGTTGGACGTGACTGAAACAACTGAACAATAACGAAATGGGAATATTTAAATATGTAGCCACTTTCTTATTATATAAAATATATAGCCCTTTCTTATTCTAAATCTAATTTTATGATCATACAATCTTTTCCTTGAAGACTTTGAGGGAAAAGGAATACATTACCAACAAATATATTGCATTCTAATTGTTGAAAACTCTTGATTGTTAAATGTTTCTTTACATTAAGCCTAAATTGCTGCTTTGCACTTCCTAGGTATTGTTCCTACTTTCATTTTAGAGACGGAAAACCAAGGTCCAAAGAGAGTAAATGAATCTCCAAGTTTACAGAGGCAGCAGAACTAGAATTCTTTCCCTTTACAGCAAGTCTTTCATGCATTTTAAAGCATAATTATGAGAAAGAAAGAAAAAAAAAGGCTGAAGAACCCCAGCTTTTGACCCAATGAGAAAAATCCATTGGCTGAAGTGAAATGACGCCACACAGGAAGTGTATTTCGATTAGTTGAAGAGATAAGTCCCTCCCCGCAGATTTTTTATTGAAAAAAAAAAAAAAATAAATCACAGGGATTTGCGAGCTATGTAGCCCGAAGAAAAACCGTGGCTTTTCTCACAGTTGGAGAACACGGAACAATTGCCCTAACCAGTCCCGAATGCTCCACAATAAAGCCGGCGGCTGTGCCGTTCTGTCCCAAGCCCCGCAATCCCTAACCACATTAAGAGAAAGAGACAAGCCCCTCTTGGTCTCGCCCCCTCCCGTTTAGTTAAAGGCTCCGTCTCCCGCTGCGCCCGCTCCGCCCGCGCTCTCCGAAGAGTCGGAGGCCGCGAGGAAGCAGGCAGGGGGAGGGGGAAGGGACGTTGTTCGGTTGGTTTGTTTGCGGCGCCCCACCGCTACCGTGATCTGAGTTCTGAATCGAGCCCGAGAACGGGGCGCGGAGCGTAGCCCCGACCCCGAGACGGAAACGCCGGGGCTGTCACCGTCCCCGCTGCTATTCGCTCGCCCCCGGCTCCCTCGCTTCACGGAGGCGGCGGCGGCGAAACCAAGAGAGAGAGAGGGAGGCCGGGAGAAAAAGCAAGCAACTCTGATATAAATAAACAGGATGGGAAGTGGCGTAGCCTCTCTAGTATTCAAGGGAAAAGGGGATTGGCGATGGAAAAAACTATACATACACTAAAAAAGAATGAGAAATTAGTATTCTTGCCGCCCGCCCTTTAAGCCTTGTAGGGCGGGCGGAGAGCAGCCTCCATACCTGCACCAGGATGGCCGAGTGGTTAAGGCGTTGGACTTAAGATCCAATGGACATATGTCCGCGTGGGTTCGAACCCCACTCCTGGTACAAAGGTTTTTTTTGTCTTGTAAATAATAAAAACATCCCTATAAAGCCATGTTGAAGATTTGACTCGAGTCCGTGTCCCTCTTCGTGGGCTGGGGCTAGAAGAAGCGCCTCCCCCGGACGGACGGCCCCGTTTTCCTAGGGCCTGCCAGGCAGCCCTGCACGAGGGCGGGGGGAATGGAGAGACTAACTAAATCGCGCCTTGGCCCAAAGTTCCGCCCGATGCCCACTCTTCCTCTCTCCCAGCGGGGTTCCAGCCCTGCGAGACCCCAGCACAGCGGCCTCGGAGGTTAACTGAGGCAGTCCTCTAGAGCACCGAGGCTCAGCGCCAGGCTCCTTGCCAAGGCAGAGGCACTCCGCAGGAGGAGCGGGGCTGCTCATGCTTCGGCCCATGCAGATGTTGATGCTTTGGGCCAGACCTCAAGGGGACATCTTAAGAGTGGGCATTCTCATTTCGGGGCTCAGCTGCAATTGTTCACGCAGGCTTCCTAGAGGGGATTTAACTAAGTTACTTAAGGAGGAAAGTCACCATAAGCGCATCTGTGGATTATTACTACTTTTCTCCACCAATTCATGAGCCCCAGTTTTCTTTAGACGTTGAGGGAGAGTCTGCAACAGCACTTTGAAGGAAGAAAAAAAGTTGTCTTTAAATATCAGAGCTGAGAGGAACTTTAGAAGTCTCCTTAGCCCCGTTTTACACTCGACTAAAACAGGTTCACCAGAGGTGAAGCGACCAAAGTCACCCAGGATGTGGGCTGGGGCAAATAGGATGTAGTAGTCATTTTCAAACCTAAAGACCTCTAACTCCAAATCTTTTCTTCCACAGACTCCCAAAATTATCTACACCAGAGGGCCGAGTTTCAAAAAGACGAAGATATCTCATTCAGATCTTTTTTGACTGCTAATGTAGTCAATAAACCCCCAGGCATCCAACTTGGGGGAGCAAAGGGGGCATCAAATAATAACTAATGATACTAGGAACTGACATTTGTATAAGCACTTTTTTAAAATTTGAATTTAACACACAAACATTTCTACGTATAATATAGGATTTTATATGAAACCAAAAATACTTATTCCTACAACATTATTCCTATAATGTTACTTCCAAATTTATCCTGCTCCTCTCGAAATTTTAAAATGCTAAAATGAAATGACCCACTTCTATTTTTAAATTATCATTATTATTATTTCTTCTCTTCTCTAAACCCTACCTCTTCAAAAATGGGGAAAGGAGAAAAATGGAAAAACTTTTAAAATATGCATAGTCAAGATCTGTAATGGAAAGAGACATCTGCAGTCAGAGAAAAGACTATGGATAGAATATGGGTCACAACATAATATTTTCACTTTTTTTTGTTGTTTGCTTGCTTTTTGTTTTCCTCCTCATTTTTTCTCTTTTTCATGTGATTTTTCTTATGCAGCATGATAATTGTGGAAATACGCATAGAATTGTACATTTTTAACATATTGGATTACTTCTGTCTAAGGGAGGATCTGGGAGGGAAAGAAGGAGAAAAAAATGGAACACAAGGTTTAGTAAGGGTGAATGTTGAAAACTATGCATATATTTGGGGAGGGTGAAAGAATTCTTGAAAAAAATGTGCATAGTCAAGTAAAACATATCCATATATTGACAATGTCTGAAAAAATGCATATCTCTGCATCTTGAGACCTAATCACTTGTCAAATGATAGGTAGCATATTTCATCAACGATTCTCTGGAGTTATTTAATGATCAAATTTCTTAAGTTTCTTCAAAGTTGTTTTTCTTTAAAACTTTATCTTTGTTGTAGAAATATTTATCTTGGTTCTGCTTACTGCATTTGTATCAGTTCATACAAGTTTTTTTTTTTTTTTTAATTAAAGCTTTTTATTTACAAAACATATGCATGGGTAATTTTTCAACAATGAACCCTTGCAAAACTTTCTATTCCAAATTTTCTCCTTCTTTCCCCCATCCCCTCCCCTAGATGACAGGTAGTCTAAAACATGTTAAATATGCTAAAATATATGTTAAATCCAATATATGTATACATATTTATACAGTTATCTTGCTGCACAAGAAAAATCAGATCAAGAAGGAAGAAAAAAAACTGAGAAAGAAAACAAAATTCAAGCAAACAATAACAGAGAGAGTGAGAATACTATGTTGTGGTCCACACTCGGTTCCCACAGTCTGAACAAGTGGAACTGGTCTGAATTATCTCATTGTTGAAGAGAGCCACGTCCATCAGAGTTGATCATCATATAGTCTTCTTGTTGCCATGTATAATGATTTCCTGATTCTGCTCATTTCACTTAGCATCAGTTCATGTAAGTCTCTCCAGGCCTCTCTGAAATCATCCTGCTGATTGTTTCTTATAGAACAATACTGTTCCATAATATCCATACCATAACTTATTCAGCCATTGATTGGCATCCAATTGATGGGCATCCACTCAGTTTCCAGTTTCTTGCTACTACAAAAGAGCTGCCGCAAACATTTTTGCACATGTGGGTCCCTTTCCTCACTTTAAGATCTCTTTGGGATCTAATCCCAGTAGAAACACTGCTGGCTCAAAGGATATGCACAGTTTGATAACTTAGCATAGTTATGGAACTCTGATAACATAGTTCCAAATTGCTCTCCAGAATGATTGAATCCATTCACAGTTCCACCAACAATGTATCAGTGTCCCAGATTTCCCACATCTCTTCCAACATTTGTCATTGTGTTTTCCTGTCATCTTAGCCAATCTGAGAGGTCATACAAATTTTCAATTATTTTCTAACTGTTTCTTTAATGCTGTCTTCATATGCTTTAATTTGTCTAGCCATTCTCCATTTTCTGGACAACCAAGAGTATCTGTTGTTTGCTAAGCACAAAGAATATTGTATTAAATATACTAAAATGCTTATTCTTCCAGTTATTTTCTCTAGAGTTCTTATTTCATTCACAACCCTGATTTTTTAGCTCTTATTTCACCTCTTCCAAGAATACTAGTAGACCTTTACCTGAGGCCCTGCTCATTTTCACTATAGTTATTCTCTCTCTTTAGTTTTATATCTGAGATATTCCTGTAATGTGTTCAGGGTAGTAACACTAAGTGATGAGATTGACATAGGCACCAAATGATGTGTTCAAGGTAGGAATTCCTATCCAAATAATGGAGTTTAGCATCAAATATTGGTTTCATCATGTGGAGAATTTACAATGGCCATTCTTCTTGGCAAAAGATAAGTTTATTTAGGAGAACATATTACAGAAAAAATGAAGATATACAGTAGTCATTGGGAATGGTAAATGTGACATAGAGTTGGGAGAGTATATTGGTAAATTATATTATGAATTTAATTATAAACTTTGATTATACATTATATTATTATTATAAATTAAATTACATAGTATAATTAAAGAAGTTTTAACAATTAACTTTGAAAAGGACAAGTTCCATAATGGAATTTACATTTAACAAGAGAAAGGGAATACTTCATGAGTGGGAGCATGCCCTTAACTGGCAGGCTAAATTCATAGAGAGATTTAGCACCCTAAAAGAGTTCCTTAGCTGTAAGAAGAAGAAAGACACCACATAGCATGGTGGAGGAGAAGGGAAAGATACCAGGAGGCAGAGTACCATGTCAGATTTAACCCAAAAGGGTTCAGCAAAGATGGTGTGGTCTCTGGACATATTTATAGGGGAAATTTAACCTCAGGGATTTGACATAACTTGGATTTCTGGGTGGACACAGCAAGGTAGGGTTACACATGACCTCCATACAGGTTGGTACAATAAGATTAACTTGGATCCACAAAATGTCTTTTAAAAAAAAATTTTTTTTGGTGATTGTCTTCTTCTGATTATTCACATTTCCAGCTTTAATTTCCTAAATTATGACTTTTTTCCTCTTTGGTCAAGGACAGATCTCAAAATGCTCTTGTACAATGATAGTAGACCCCTATTCTTTCCTAATCTGTATTGTTTGTAGTTTTGTTGCCAGTCCTCTTTTCCACTGGTGTCTGCTGTGCCCAAGGTGCTACAGGGTTACTTGTATCTTAGCTCTTTCTCTGTCAGGAGCACTCAGGTCAACTTGCTACAAGCAAAAACATTCAGAGTACTTGGATTTTTTGGACTGATCACTGCCCTATTTCTCTCTTAATAGGAGTTTTGTGGTTTTAATGTCTTCTTCTTTTCCCTCCTCCCCCATCCTCACTTTCAGGCTTTTTGCTCCCTGAACACTAAAACCACCTAGGGCCACCTCATTGGAGCACCTTAGTTTTCTGGGTCTCCAACCTTGGGTATGCTTGATCATACAGGGGATTTCTAGACAAGGTACTGCAAGGTTGTCTGAACTGGAAGGCCTCCTGCTCCTGTGCTCAGCTCCTCAAGCCAGCACCTCTAGCTGAGATCCCTTGTAGTACCAGCAGGCTTCTGGGTGCATTTCATATAGAACTTTAAAGCAATATCTCTTTATAACAATCCTGTAATGTAGATGTAACAGGATGTGTTATCCTCATTTAATAGATAAAGAAACTGAGGTTCAGAAAGGTTGGGTGTTTTGCTCAAAGTCCCACAGTTGCGATGGGATTTGAAGTCAATATAATCCAAGTCAATGGTACTCAACCCTCTGAAAGCTATTACTATGTGGACAAATTCTGGGCAATTTGGGGGCTTACTTGGCTCTGCAAGAGTACAGAACTGAGAGGCATAATTAGTGCTACAAATTGAAACTGAAATTTACTCTGACTCCATTCCACAGTCCTACGGAATAACTTCAGCCTGTTAAATGCCAGATATTTTCATAAATATGATTAAAATTGATCAGTGACTAGCATTGTGTGTGTCCCTTCTATAAAAACAAAGCTTATTAAAATATGTTTTAGGACTGCTTTTGTACTACTGCGAAAAAAATAATATTTCTGAATAGCTAACAAGCTATACTTGTTTTCAATAAAATATTCATGCAGGCTGAGTATATTTTGATTTCTGATCATGTAACCCACTACTGAAAGAATTAAGATGGCTTTGCACTAGATGCTGCCAGTGAAAATCATTGATCTGCCTCCATGACTTTGCTTATATTCTTCTTCCTCCCCCTGTTCCAAGTTTTACCTGACAACAACTTTCCCATCTTTTGAAGTCCTGATCAAATATTACCTACATATGGTATTCCCTGATTGTTATTCGTAGTCATTTTTTAAGAGAATCAGTGACATCATGGTGATGTCTTAACTTGGATTTAAGTGAAGGAGAGTTGCACAAAGTTATCAGTTTCATCCTCTCTTCCAGAGCCATCAAAGTCCAATGGCAGTATAACCTTGGTGTTTCTAATGTCTGACTAATAGACACCTTCATGGTTGTTATAACAAATTGTTCTCATCCTCCCATTCCACCACAGGAAATCTTCACATGTTTAGGGCAGACATCCCCCTAACCCATCCAAGGGTTTGAGGCTTATCAGTTACCATCAACTGGTTTAACCTGTATGCTGAGACACAGTGTATATACTACCGCTTCTTGTAGCCACAGGTGAGAATTGTATGGAAGATGGACATCAAAAGTTAATGAGCATCTCTGAAAAGAGTTCACAAAACCCCACAACAGAAGGGTTAGTCCTCCTGAAACACTTTATATATCCCAGATAACCCCTGCACAAAACCATCTTTCCTTACTCTAATGTCTCATGTCATTTTATTTATGTCTTTGTTGTGCCAAATGCTAACTCCTTTTAACTAAGAGGCAGTGTTGTCACCCATGATACAGACTGATTATGTGACCCAGAAGAAGTCTTAGTAATATTTCGTTACCTCCAGGCAACTCTCTAGCCTATAAATTGCAGAAAAAGCACTCGACTACATTGATAGAAAGAACTTCCAGGTCAGGAATAAATAATGATTACTTTTGAAGGTATCCAGAGACACTGAAAAACAAAAGTTTAGCACAATCAAAGAGGACAGGCATTATTGACTTAGAGTATGTTAGGTTCACATCCCACCTCTGATACTATGAGACTTTGAGTAAATCACCTAATCTGAGCTTTAGTTTCCTTATCTTTAAATGGGAATAATAACACCTATATCATCTACTTCACAAAGTTGTTGGGAGGCTCAAATAAAATAATATTCTTTAAATATAAAATGTACTCAGAAGCCTGCTGGGAAACCTAGTCAGAGGTAAGACTTCTATGCTAATTAAATCACAAACAAAAATAACCTCAAATACAAAATCTCATTCATTTAACACACTTTGATTTTGGATTTTTGGAGTTCTTGTGTCCCTGTATTATTTCCTGTAACAGACTGTGAGGTTCTTGAGAAAAAAAAAAAAAAGGCAGTACAGGCTAAGATAGTACTTTGCACATAATAGAAGTGGAACAAATGTTTATTGAATTGAATAGTTTCATGTATAGCAGCATATTTCAAATATTGCCTAGTCTTGAGCAACCTAAAGAACTTGTTTTGCTTTTGCTTTCCATTCACCTTCCCTTATGCCCATCCAATAAAATCTACCGAGGGAAATTGTAGCAGATTCTATATAAAGGATCCAGTTGTAGAGATGGGGGTAGGAAGGAATGAATTGGATTACCTCCCATTTTGTGCCTGACTATACTGAATTGATTGTTGCTAGGTTTCCACTCTAGTTTGTACTCTATAAATCTGGTCTTTAATGTCATGTCAAAATCATCATCATCCTTATCATTATACAGTTACCCAACAAACATTTATTAAGTGCCTATTAAGTGCCCCTTCAGGGAAAATAGAGATACAAACTCAAAAGTGAAATAATCACTTCTTTTCATGAACTTATATGGGGAAAGGAGAAGAAGGAAGGAAAGCACATATATATACAGAAAAGCAAATAAAATGTGACACTAACATAGGCTACATGGAATACTTCGTGGGTATCATATGATTCCTGAAATGCACAGGAACAGTATCAAAAAACATCTCTTGTGTGCTGCCTTATTTGAATCTGTAATAAAACTTTATTGATTACCTTGCAAGGGAATGTAATGGACTCTTTTTTTTTTTTATCCATCTACTGGCTCCACACTCAAGTTAAGAGGATTCTATAGTTTCCCTAATAGATATGGACAATACCCTCTCCATTGTATACCTGCTACCAGGAAGCTTCAAATATTTGTTCTGATCTCAATTTTCCAGTTATTGCTCCTAGATTATATGGCAGGCTTTAGTCTATGTCTACTGCTGACATGGCCCTTTTAGGATGTCCTCACTCTCAGGATTAGACAAGAGTCAAAAAGGATAGAGGTAACCTGCACACACCCTGCTGTACCAAACCTTACCATATCTCATTTTCTTCTTCCCGCGGCTTCCTCCTGTCCTGAGCAAATGTTTGACACAATCCTGTGTTTTCCAAGGAGAGAAAGAAAAAAAAGCAGAACAAAGAACTTAAAAGCTTTATTATTCCTTTTTCTGTCTCCCAAAACTATCATCATGCTAAGCTTTGGGACAAAGAATAATTTGAGTGAGATAATATGATATAGCACAAGCAACTGTTACCTAAAATATATACAAAGTAGATACACAGTCATTTCCACCATAGAGGGTACTAGTAACTGAGGGGATAGATGTCCTACAGGATGTGACATTTGAACTTTGGGGAAATCTTTTTTCTTTTATTCTTTTCAATTAACAAAAAAATTATTTTCTCTTCCTCTCATCTTCCCTTTCCCCTTCCTTCCTCACCCTCAAAACTTCCAGAGTCAAATTCCAACAGAGTCTATATAAAGAACCCCTCTGTCTGGACGGGAATGGGAGAAGAACTTTGAGTCTTAGAAGAATAGAAAGGGAGTTATTTTTTAGGAAAAAAGCTTTTTAGTTCAGTCATAAAAACAATTTTATAAATATAAACAGATAATAAAATGCTACTGTGATAACTTATTTTATAATTTTGGGGTTTGGGATTGAGTTAGAAATAATGTATTAACAACATATTGATATGTTTCAATATCTAGAGAACTCAAGAAACACTCTCCCATATACCTGTGGGGAGATAGGTGAGAATCTGAGAGTTCTGAACTGCAGACCTGGTTTTTAAAAAATGTTTTTTTTCCACAGTCAGTGAGATGGCAGATCTATTAGAATACTGGAGTAGTATACAGCAACTTTGTTTGGGACAAGCTTTTGTGGAGACTGAAATTTTTTTTAAAAAAGGAATGCCTATACTGTATGCTAAGCCACTTTTCATTTTGACTATGTTAAATTTTTCTTTTTTCAATCAATCTCTAGATACCTCCATGTAGAGTACTCAGCAGAGTATTTCCTTTCAGGCTTTATTAAATATGTTCAGCTGCAAAGACAGAGTAATACTTTTGAAGCCATAAAAAACATGGCCAAACTATTATTGATTTTGCATGTGTTTTGTTATTTAAATTTGCTTAGTGCTTTACAGTAAAATTGACTTCTTCAGGAAATGCTGTTTTAGCAGGCACCAAAGAATTGCTATCAGACTAACTCATGATGCCACTATAATTCAGTTTTAATATCTATAAAATAAGAAGCAGGTATAACTAGGAAGCTAAGAGTAAAATTATAATTGTTTTTCACTTTCCCCCCTTTTTGCATTTTTATGTATTCATTTGTTTTTACAAGCATTTCTTTTCTCTCCCTTACACTGCCACTTTCAATTAAACAAAAAATAAAGGGAGGGAACCATCATAAGAAATGTGAATAGTCTAGGAAAACTAATTCCCACAAAGGACATATCCAAAAACCCATTTCTCACTTTACATCATAAGAGGTATGTGGCAAGTTTCATCTTCAATCCTCTGGACTCATGGTTTATCATTGCATTGATCAGAGTTCTAAAAGTTTTTCAAAGTTGTTTTTCATTATAATATCATCATATGAATTGTATTCCTAGTATTTCTCATAGTGTTTTTGTTCTTTAGTTATTTGTCACATCAACTCTTCATTTGAGGTTTTCTTAGCAAAAGTGGTTTGCCATTTCCTTCTCCAGCTCTTTTACAGATAAGGAAACTGAAGCAAATAAGATTAAATGACTTGTCCAGGGTCATACAGCTAGTAAATATCTAAGGCTGGATTTAAATTCAGTTTTTCCTGCTTCCAGGCCCAAAACTCTATCCATCCCTACACATTACTCAGTGGTCTTCCTGGTTTCCTCCATTTTGTCATTTTTCATAGAAAATAATATTCCATTACATATCACAAGTAGTTTAGCAGTTCTCCAGCTTTTGGGCACCTCTTTGCTTCAAAAAATTCCCTCCTTAACTTCAAAATAGAAGTTTTAGGGTTCTATGATAAAAGCTTTCTCTCTCTCTCTTTCTCTGTCTTTCTCTACACACACACACTCACACACACATATATGTTCTTCTTTGATTTCTTTGGAACATGGGCCTAGTAATAGTATGCTATGATTCTGGATGAATTTGCATTTTAATGTCACACAGTACACGAGTTATACATAAATATACTATTATACTTTAATTCACTAAAAAGAGCAGATTGTACATGCATCTTTTTCCATCCAAAACAATTCAAGCAAGGCTTTTAGAACATGGATAGTTCTAAAACAATGAAGGTCTATCTTTAAAAAAAGAATAATATAAACAAGGTATGTGCCATGATGAGTGCTCCATGTGGCTACTGGGATGCTGCAGTAATACTATATACAACTTTCTCAAAAGATAGAGCATTATTAATTAACCTCCAAGAAAATGAATAAATTATTTGTCCAGCAGGTGGTGCAAGAAACAAGCAACCATCCCAATAATCTTTTTTAGGTCTCTCTTACATTTACATATGGAGAAAGAAATGGCAATCCACAACAGTATATTTGCTAAGAAAACCCTCCAAAAGGGGCAACAAAGAGTTGGACATGACTGAAAAATGACCAAACAACAATATGCAAAGGAGAGTTTCTCAGGTACAAAGGTACAAGTTTCCTATTGTGACTAAACCACACAAATTTAAACTACCAAACAATAAAGAAACCCTTGCTTACTGTGTTCTAAATTCCATCCTAGAAGTTTATATTAAATATGGATTTTTTAAAAAAATTTAAAATCTCTCTGGTTCCTCCTCTACCACATATCTTGTAAATTTCTTCACTCAATCTATATACCCTCTATATCACAAAATCAACTTTCCATAGTCGGTTCACTTCAGAAGAACAAAAGAACAAGTGGAAAGGAAATAGAGCAAACATCTTTATGTGAAGAAAGATAGAACCATCCTCCTGCTGGTTGTGGAAAGGGGAAAGCTATTTCATATTGGCATCCAAGATCTTAGACTGAAACAGTGAAAGCAAAGGAGAAACTACTCAATGTCAAGGGTTGGATTGATTGCCTGGCCTTCTCACACTTACCTGATGTTTTCATAAACTACTCAGCTTGCCATTCAGTTCAGATTTGCCTCTCTCCACCTTTCCCCCCAGTAAGATGCTCTGGTTTCCCATTCTATTTCAACCCTATTACCAAGGCTCCCCATGTGGACTCCATCAAAAATCAAAGTCAAAAGGCTCTTCCCCTGAGAAGCCATGATTTTTAAGGGAAACTCAGAAAAGCCAAGTACTTGCCTCTGTTCCCTAAACCAAAAGAAATAGATGACAATAAGCTGTCTCTTAAGAGTAAAGAGTAAACAAGGAGCTCTAAGAAACTGCCTGCCAATGGCTAGTTTCACTACTTCCCTAATCTGTCATTGTTTTTTTCCCCCTCATCAGGAACTTCTGATGAGAAGTAAGCACGGTTTTCAAAATCTGAGTTAATATTGCCTCTCTTTAAATTAAATTATGATTATCCCTAGATGAAAAATAGGATAGGGAGCTAACTTGTAACTTCATTAGTGTAGAGAACTCCCAGGTGAGAGAATTTACTCTACTAATGGACCCATACACTTTCTCTGCAATTTAGAGAGTTCACAGAGCACTGAGGAATTTTCTTGAAAAAAGTAAAACCAATCTATTAGGCATGACATAATAGACTACATCTATATATTAAAGACAATACTTAAAATATTTTTAAAATGTTAAAAACTAGTTTGTAGAGTCTTTTGGATGTGGGAACAATGATTTTCATAGAATGATTTTAATAATGGGCTAGGCTTGGAAAACGCTATTCAACATCATGTAGCAATAAGGCATCTGAAGTGTGTGTGTGTGTGTGTGTGTGTGTGTGTGTGTGTGTTGGGAGCAGGGCAGGAAGAGAGAGGAGGGAGCTCACTATCTGGCAATAGGGACACTTGAATTACAAACACAGAAGAGTAACTCTAAAACATCTATAAGCAAAGCTTCAAAGAAAACACAGCTTGTGTGCAAGTTTAACCAGAATTCCTGGAAGATACGAAGCAATAGTCTTCTTTTTTTTAATTAAAGCTTTTATTTTCAAAACATAGGCATAAATAATTTTCTACATTCACTCTTGTAAAATCTTGTGTTCTAAATTTTTCCCTCCCTTCCCCAACTCTCTTCTCTAGACACAAGTAATCCAACCTATGTTGAACATGCACAATTCTTCTATATATATAATTCCACAATTATCATGCTGCACAAGAAAAATCAGAGGAAAAAGGAAAAAAATTAGAAAGAAAACAAAATGCAAATAAACAATAACAAAAGGAGTGAAAATGCTATGTTATGATCCACACTCAGTCCCCATAGTCCTCTTTCTGGGTGCAGATGGCTTTCTTCATCACAAGTCGATTGAAACTGGCCTCAATTATCTCATTGTCAAAAAGAGCCACGTCCATCAGAATTGATCATAGTATAATCTTGTTGTTACCATGTATAATGATCTCCTGGTTCTGCTCATTTCACTTAGCATCAGTTCATTTAAGTCTCTCTAGGTCTCTGTCCTGCAACATTTCTTATAGTAATTTATTCAACCATCCACTCAGTTTCAGTTTCTTGTGGGGCATTCTCTTAAACCAGTAAATTTTGGTGGAGTTTTATAGGGTTCTTTTATAAGTAGATCAGGAGAGTTTGGAAAGAAATGGAAGGACCTAGATCTGGAGACTGTATTGATCAGTGTTGGAGGACAGAAAGGAAGGTGGAGAAGGAAATTCCTGGCTACTAGTTAATATTCAAACTTCGGTAGTAAAGAAACTCTGGGCTGTCACTGTTAGTCTTTCTCTAACTGTGTGACTTGGGAATTTGAATTTAGACAGTCCTTCTTTGTTTAGACAATCAGAGAGACCTCTTACAATTCATCTGGAATTAGCATTCCTCACAAATGTCAAGATAGAACTGAAATAAGAAGACATAAAGAAATTTACAAATTGCCAATGGGGTTATCAGTGTTCAAATTTGTAATGTAACTAATTATCTTGCAGTTCACTTTAGTTATATCACAGTATCAATTAACTACCAGGAGAAGGACATTATCCAGATAATTGGAAAGGGATCAGGGTTAAGAAAGGGATAAACTTACTTTAGAACCAAAAGAATTGAATAATACAGTAGAAAATACACTAGATTTGGAATCATTGGATCTAATTTAAATCCCACCTCTGTCATTACCTATATAATATTGTGAGTCATTTAACTTTTCTGAGGTCATATTTGTTGTGGTTGTTAGTCAGTTCAGTCACATTTGAGTATTTGTGACCCCCATTCAGGGTTTTCTTGACAAAAATACCAGAAAAGTTTAAATTTCAATCTCCAGTTCATTTTGCAAACAAAGAAACTAAAACAAACATGATTAAGTGATTTGCCAATGGTCACACAAATAGCAACACCACATCTGAACTCATTTCTTCCTGACTCCAGAGCTGGCATTCTATCCACTGCACCACCTCACTGCCTCAGTTTCCTCATTTGTAAAAGGAGAGGGATAAACCAATTCTGAGATCTGTTTCAGCTCTAAAAAATCTGTGATCCTTTGACTATACACAGTAATTATAATAATGCAGTTGAAAACAACACTAAAAGGCAAGTGAATCTTGAACAATTTTGGTTCTGGAGAAGTAAAGGATAAAACACATATCTCTTCCTCTAGACAGAGAGGTAAGATTCTATGTTATTAGATATAGTTACATTATCACTTGTTTTTCTTAAGGATTTCTCTTTGTTACAAGGGAAGGTTCGATGTGATATAGAGGCATAAGTGAATACTACTGTGATTAAAAAAAATCTATAAAAGAAAAACATGTTAGAGAGTTAATTGCCCAAGCTCTCTAAGATCTAACTTAAGATAGCTCTGTATCATTTGACTAAACTGACAAGATAGGGCTTTAAAAGTAAAGCCAGAGGGCTTTAGAAAAGAGTCAGGCCCAGGAACAAAAGTGGAGATGTGCTCAAACTTGTGTACTAATTTGGCATTTATACCTTGATTGCAGAAGCTATTTCAAATATCACTGAAATATTACTGGATGATATAAACATCTGGTTATGTTCAAAGTCAACTACTTCTGGAAGTTCATTAGTATAGATGTAGGGAACTTAAAAAAAAAAAAAACACCTCTATTCATTATAGCATATATCTAGTATACTTTAATAGATCTGGGTTTCATAACATAGCCACTTTTTGCAGCTGTGCAGATATAACCCATTCAATGCCCTCTAGTTTTGGATGGCCTCTGGTCCATATCCTTCTATATGTTCTCCAAATCCAAAGTGTTTGGAACCTTCTAATTCTTTTAATGTTGCATGGATACCAATAGAGCACATGGGCAACCCATTGATTATATATCTTCTGGCAAAATTGTATAAATGACTTTTCTTTATATCAACCAGAAATAGAATGTTTCTGAGATAACATATGCAATAAGTTAAAAGTAATCCACAGATAATTTGATCCTTCTAACGTCATAGCAGCCATAATTGTGATGACAATTTAGAGGAGAAGTCAATGAGATATGACTGAAAATACACGAGAAGTAGAAATGTTGAATAATAATATATACACTAATAAACTCTTGGAAGATCTGTGAATTGTCCAAACATTCTGAAAAGCAACTTGAAATTATGCTAAAAAATGACGAAAATATTCAAACTTTTTGGCTCAGAGATCACATTGCTAGGAGGTGCAAAGTAGCATTTCTTCAAGGCCTGTTTTTATGACAATCAGTTTAGTAGTAAAAAAAAAAATTTTTTAAGGCATAAAAAAAATGAAAAACCTGGGTAGAGATGTGCTTAGACTTATGCACTTTTTCTCCAGTTTAACTTGGCACTTACTAAACCAATATGGAAAATAATATTGTCATATACAAACACTGTGAAGTGACTAAAAAGGAGTAGGATAAGAATTTTGGCTTACTATAAACTTCTAAGATACATCTATAAAGAAATGGTTTTTAGATAAGATTTCAATACTTTAGACAGGATTTTAGTTGTGACATAAATATAAAGACTAAAATCACCTTGTAAAATATGTAGTATCATGCCTCATTTTTATGTGATTGTTTAATGAATTTTAAAGGGCAGAAAAAAGCCTTTTATTCATAAAAACTGGAAAAAGAGTACAAAGAATATTTGCAAGGGAAAAATGTGATGGCAGACTATTGAGAACTTAAATATTATAGATCATTATGGTCCTTTATCTCATTTGATTAGATATTTCAAGACTTGAAAAGATAAGATTGGAAAAAATCATTTAAATATTTGGCTACTGAAGTATGATTTTAAAAGAACTATTCATTTAATAGGGATAATTAGCCAGTAACTGTGAGGAGTTTTTTATTTAAGCCATTAAAGGAGAGGCTAAGGCAAGTAAAAACTGGAGAAACAGCAAGGGATCAGAAATGTAGTTTTGCCTGAGATATTTGAAGAGACCAACAATAGGATCTGACAAAAAGGCTTCTTTGACTGCTAGTTTCTTACTGGTTGAATAAAGACTATATTTCTAGCTACTGCCCTTTGCTTCCAGCTAGAGAGATAAAGACTTTTAAAATTTCCTATTGCTCTTTTGTGCCTTGCTGATTTAAGAGGGGGGGGGAAATTAAAAGGTAGTTTTTGTTTGTGCTTTACTGATAATGGAATATAATTGGATAACATAGAATCCTGGTTAGTGAGCAAGCTAGTCCCAGCACTGAGCCTGGCATTGATTGGATAATTCAGTATCCTAATCGGTCTATTCCAGAGCTTCTTAAACTTTTTCTAATTGTGGGCCCTTTTTGCCAGAGATATTTTTACATAACCCTGGGTATATAGACATATAAAATTGGCATGCAAATCAAGCATTTACTGATAATAAATCATAATTTTGTAATCATCATATTCAGTTACAAGACCCCAGTTGTGACTAACAGTTTAAGAAGCTGGGATCTAGTTTATAGGATTCAGAAGCAATATTTTTAAGCCATTCTCCCCTGGGACCTCTGCTCAGAGAGCTGAACTCATTGCCTTCATCAGAGCTTTAGAGGGAAAGGAATAAGAATGAACATCTATACTGACTTTAAATATGTTTTTCATGTCTTGCATGCTCATGGGGCTATATGGAAAGAAAGGGGATTTTAGACAGCCAAACATTACCCCCTTAAACATGCAAAGGAAATTCTACAATTACTGCAAGCTGTCCATGGACCAAGCAAGATTTCTGTTATGTTTTGAAAAGAACACCAGAAGGGGTATTCACTTCAAGCCAAGGAAAACAGGCTTGCAGATTCAGCCACCTATGCTGCTGCCTGGTACCCCTGATAGCACCTTTGATTTTCCAATTCCTATACTCCTTCATATAGTTCCCAGGAACAGACTCTTGCTGAAGAAAGGGGATGCACCCATTTTCCTTTTGCCGTGATTTCAAACATTCTCGGGTCAACTTCTAATCCCAAAGGATTAGATCTAATTCCCAGAGGAAGTGGAAACTTCTCTTAGCCCTACATCAACCTACCCAGTTGGGAAAGAAAACTCTCCAATCCCTTGTGAAACCTACTTTTCCTGGTCACAAGCTGGGAGAAACAATTACACAGATCTGCCTGCCCAGTTTGTCCCCTAAAGGGATGGTTAAATCTCACCCCTCCTCAAGCACTCCCAAAGGGGGGATACATACCCAGGAGAAGACTGGCAGATAAATTTTACACATATACCCCCTTGCAGGGGCTTGAAACTACTTCTGATTTTTGCTGACTCCTTTACTAACTGGGTAGAAATTTTCCTTTATAGAACTGGAAAAGTCCAGGAGGTATCAAAAGTGTTTACTAAAAGAAATCATACCTGATTTTGGCCTGCCCAGCTCTTTACAGAGTAATAGTAGCCCAGTCTTCACTTCTCAAGCAACCCAAATTGTGACTGAGGCACTTAAGATTATTTATTATTGTTCAGGACAGCAACCCTTACCCAAATTAAAATAAGAGACTCAAGATAAAAAGCATAAAAGAATTTATTATGATCTCATCAGAAAAGTCAACTCCCAACAGACAAGATGTTAGTAGAGGAGTGCAAAGTGCAAATTGCAAAGCATAAGATTCTATAAACCCTAACCAGAAGTCCCCACCCGGCTTTTGATCTTTTCTCCTTGCTGGCTGCAGAGTTCTAATTTACCCAGAGCCCAGAAACAAAGAATACTAGTCAATAACATGCTCTTTATTACATTAGGTACTGAAATTCTAATGAAAAGGTGGTGGGAAACAGGATGGAAATGTTTATTTATCTAAAATATTCGAGCACCTGCAGCTTTTCGCTATAGCTCAACTTATTATTTCAAAGTCTCAAGTCACAATTATGGCATAGATCAAGGCTATATTCTTATGAAAAGTCTTCACTCATTTTATCCCATTCAGTCCCTCTTATTTATTTATTAACCTCTGAAGACCTCTCACATCATTGTTTTTTTAAAAAAATAAAGCTTTTTATTTTCAAAATACATGCATGGATAATTTTTTGACATTACTCCTTGCAAAACCTAATATTTCAGTTTTCCCTCCCCTTGCCCCACCCCCTCTCCTAGATGGTAAGTAATCCAAAATATGTTGGACATGGTAGAAGTATATGCTAAATCCAATACACATACACACACACACACACACACACACACACACACACACACACACACACATTTATACAATTATCTTGCTGCACAAGAAAAGTCAAATCAAACAGGAGAAAGACATTTAATTATCATCATTTTCTCACAGCAAGTGGATAAATTTAATTTCCCACCAACTCTATCTTCTTCAGCCAACAAGTACTCTAATATCAATCATGCTGGAATACTACTTCTCTATTCTGAGTGGCCTGCTCTGCTAACAAATCCAGTGCCTTTGTCATCTGGTTAATATTTATTTTGACCATGGCCTAGAGTCCAATGAGCCTATTCAGCATACAAATTGGGATTCTGCACCCCCAACTCCCATCTGAGACTATCATCCTAAACATTTGTGTTCCCTATAATTAGAGTAAGTAACCCTTCCTAAAAGTCAGCAACAACAGAAATGCTAAAAGAAACAGACAGATGCCTCTAGCAAGAGAGAGATGACTAGGCCAAATACTTACTTACCTACTTATTTAGAATATAATGACCACATATTTTCCAAAGGGAAACTGAAAGTTCTTACATATTTGAATTGTACTCATAGCTTCTACTGACCACTTGCCCTGATTATAGACATATGCTGTAACAGGAAAAAACAGGGATGTGATTATAATCAAAAACTGGTCCTTCAGGACTCAACTGAGAGCACATACATGACATGATAAAGCATCCTTCATTCAGTTTGACCTTAGATAATTGTATGCGATAACAATTCCAAGTTATAGCCAGGCTCAAGAATAATCAGATGGGTTCTTATTCAAAGGAATACCAATGGAAAACTGAGTCAGAAGGATCCCACCTTAAGTGAAGGCCGAAGTTGCCCTCCCAATTCTTGCCCAAATACCAACTTCCACCTGTAACAATTGAGGATCACATTCCTCTGAGTAGCTTGTAGCATATACCTTTCAGGTGGTGGATTATTGGTTTGATGATCCATCGGCCAATCATACTTGAATTTGAAACTCCAAATAATATCAGCTCTAGTACCAAGAGATTTTATCTCAAATACCAAATCTCATTAATCAAAGCTTCCGGTGAATATAGTTGTCAAGGATCACATATCCTAAAATAAGTATTGACTATAATCTTACATTGATAATAGTAAGAGATTCATTCTAGAAAGTTCATAGCTTATCTTCATATCTAAGTAGATGGGCTTTAAAGTTAACATTACCTAAGTCATTTTACTTTAAGATACTCAATAACCAATCTATAGCAAAATATATTCAGGTATTAACCATGTTCATAGGGACAAAGACATAAACCACTGTTCTTAGAATTTCCCTAAACAATGGGAACAACTTTAAGATGACTCAGTATAACTAATTAAAACTTCTATAGTATGGAATATACTCTCCTAATTTCACATTAAAGAACCCTATCAGAATTAACATTAATAATTTCTTCATCCATTTCAGAGAGGCCTGGAGAGATTTGCATGAACTGATGCTAAGTGAAATGAACAGAACCAGGAGATCATCGAATATGACAACAAGAAGATTATAATGATTAATGCTGATGAACGTGGCTCTCTTCAACAATGAAATGATCAGACCAGTTCCAATGATCTTGTGATGAAGAGAGCCGTCTACCCCCAGAGAGAGGATTATGGGAGTGTAGTTCACAACATAGCATTTTCACTCTTTTTGCTGTTGTTTGCTTGCAGTTTATTTTTTCTCATTTTTTCTGGTTTGATTTGATTTTTCTTGTGCAGCAAGATAATTGAATAAATATGTATGCATATATTGGATTTAACATATATTTCTACCATGTTTAACATATATTGGACTACTTGCTATCTAGGAGAGAGGGTGGGGAGAGGGAGGGAAATTGGAACAAAAGGTTTTGCAAGGGTTAATGTTGAAAAATTATCCGTGCATATGTTTTGAAAAATAAAAAGCTCTAATAAAAATAAATAAGTAAATAAAAAGACTGGCAAAAACCCAGGTAGACAAGTCAGATAAATTTTCTGATCTTGATTATTTAGTCTTCTTTAAAAATAAGTCTTAGGTCATTCACATCTTTATATGCAAGAAATAGCAATAAACACATTCCCAATAACTATTCAAAAAAATAATTTCTTCATCCAAAAAAAGGTTAACTCAACTTCCTCCAATTGAGGAGTTCCTATAAACTTTTCTGGAAATATAAATAACAGGAACAATACCAATATTGTTAAAATTCCTCTAAGCACAATTAATCTCCACTCCCACCAAAACACTCCTAATTATGCCGGTACAAAGTCAATTTTAGAAGTTATAAATTGTTCTTAACTGTCACCAACAGGTCCTTCATAGGACCATCAACAGATTCCTTAACCTTGCTGTTCTCAGTCTCCAGACTTCAGTCTCAGTCATCTGTAACATCTGGTAAATTCTTTCCCACTCTGCTTCTTCCATGATTTAGTAAACACCCACTCTCCTGGAACTGCAAACTCCAAAGGTGTTGTCTGGGCCAGCAATCATTGCTTCCTAAGGGCTGACAGGAATGAGAACACTGCCAATATATAATTCCTTAAAAACTGTATCCTTTGTTTCAAAAGAGGGTCTTTCCCTTTCTCCTTCCAAATAAAATAAACCAATCTCATATGGGGAAAGTCCCAGATCACTTCTGAGAACAGTTCTAATTCTTAACAAAGCAATAGGCAAACATTTGGTCTAAGGCAATTTATTCTCTAACACCAATTTAGTAATCAATTTCTTAAGAATCTGATTCATTCTTTCCACTTTCCTTGATGAGGGCAGATGCCCAGATATATGGAATTGACATTCAATTTGCAATCCCTCTTCATTATTTTTTATAAAACTTAGAAATAAATTATGTTCCATTATCAGAATCATTGGTCTCTACCAATCATACTTAGGTATAATTTGTTCCAATGTTATTCCATTAACCCTCTTAAGGCAGCAGAACTCAGGGGAAAACTTCTAACTATCCTATCAAATAGTTCACTATAATCAGTAAATAACTCAGTTTTCCCTTTCAGTTTCATTTCAGTGAAACCTAACTTGAATATTCTAGAACCAGCTCCCTTCTTCTAGAGGAACACTTTCTCTATACCTTCTTATTTATCTTTAGACATATTACACACTTTTCAGATACAATTTGTTTTGGGATTATACATATCCCTATACACCAAATTTTCTTGCTTTTACTTCTTTGTTAAAGGGAGAAAGCAAGACAAACCTTAAGATTCAGAATATAGGTAATATTTAATTAACTTTGGACCAAATTTCACAAAATTTATATTACATATCCAGCATGGCTGACAAAATGTTAAAGCACAGCTCATACAATTTTTACAAATAGCTAAATATACAATTTAGAAAGCAACATGATCTTATTAGGAGATAGAAACATGTGACCTCTAAGTAAAACATAACCAGAGAATTTTGCTTTAATACCCAAATTTTGTAACTTAAAATCAAATCAAATACAGATTTAAATTTCTAGTAATACTTCAATATTAATGCATATATATTTCTAAAATCTTATACCAAAACAAACAAGTTCACAATTTTAGTACATACTAATTAATAGTAATTATCTCATGCAATTTCAGAATCAGAATTCCAATTTAAACATACACAGCTTCAAATTTTATGGTGACAGAAAACTGCCCTTTTAAGTCCATCTACAAGGCTTTAAAAAATTGGCAGACTTTAGGATCTTGGGGAGAGGGTTGGAGAAATTTGGATCCAAGTGTCCTGCTACAGATCTGGGGTCCACTAACTAGACCATTCTTCATGTCAGAAATGCTGGGGATGTTGGGACACTAGCGCAACCCCAGAAGAATCCAGGTCAGCCAGGGATACCAGCCTAGCGAGGACAGATTCCACTAGCCTCTCCAAGGTAGAGAAATATGGAAACTCCCAGAGAAGGCAGTTGTTTTTCTTTTTTGCAATTTTCCTGTAAGCCTCAGGTTCAGGCCCTCAGAAAGCTTTTAGTCATGTAAATTAGATTTACTTAAAAACACACTAGACTAATTCATATAAGCTGATAGAATACCAAGCAATTTAATAATTAGTCTCAAAATCCCCAGAATCTGCTAAAATGTTTTAGTGGTTCTATAACTATTTTTTTTTCCCTGCCCTGAGGCAATTAGGGCAAAGTAACTTGCCCAGGGTCACACAGCTAGGAAGTGTTAAGTATTTGAGGCCAGATTTGAATTTAGGTCCTCCTGACTTCAGGACTGGTGTTCTATCCACTGAGCCACCTAACTGCAGACCTAAATTGGCTAGTTCAAAGTTCACAGAAATGACAGCTTTTTTTTTTTCTTTTTAATGTGGCAGTTAAAAACTTTCCCCATCTCAGAATTAGTCCTTCCTCTCTCTCTAGCTAAAAGCTATTTGTGTAAATCCCATTACATACAAACAAGCGTTTTTTAAACTCTAAATAGCCAGATTTTTACTTTTGTAATTCAGCTGAGAGAAACATAGAAGACAAAAAACACAAACTCTTTTTCTAAATCAATCAAGCTCCTGTTCTAGATCCCACCTTGAGGTGAAAGTGAGGAAGGGAGTTCTTAGGAGCCAGCAGCTGGGTCTGGAAGGCTCCTTTGAATTTATAACCAGCCCTCAGGGATTGACAGATCCTAGGAACGGGACATCAGCCCAAACAAAACAATAGTATTTGATCCCTATAAATTTTTGGTACTTTATCCCAATTCTTCCTAACAGGCTACCTTCCCAGGATACTAGATAGTTTTTGTTTGTTTGTTTGTTTGTTTTTTAACGCTAGCCACCTTACATTGTTCCTTTTCCAAGGTTCACAGTATCTTGTCCTCTTTGATGGAGGACTCGGGCAGCTGAGGACAGTTTATCCCCCTCATCCAGGACTATGATGTTTGTTTATTTAAAGGCCCACAAAACAAAGTTTTTGTTTTTACTATAGTCCGGCTCTCCAACAGTCTGAGGGACAGTGAAGTGGCCCCCTATTTAAAAAGTTTGAGGACCTCTACAGTCTAGACCATACTTTGAGAACCACTGCTCTAATCTCTTAGTCTTCTAATTCCAATCCCAATCATTCAGGTGGCTTGCCAGTTCTTGTCAAAAGGAAAGTTCTCTTATGGACTCTAACCATTGGAATTATTGAGGCAAGGAAGGGGATCCCAAAAGTTTGGGGTCATGGACTGGTGTTGCGAAGTGTCTCAAAAGAATTTGCAAGTTTGAACCCATATCCAAGTCAAGGGACAAAGTTTATTGTATTTGTACACCATTACAATCGAGCTGAATTCCAAAAGAAATTAACCAAGTCCTAAGAGAGAGGAAACCCCTTTATCCAGCTTTCTATCATTGACATGCTAATTCTATGGCTCTGAGGGGTGGTCTCTGGAATTTGGTTATTGTTAGAAAAAAATTGAGGAATTTGATTATCACTGACAAGATTATCAGTCAGCAATGAAGGAGTGGTCTATTCAGAATCAGATTATTGTACTTAGACTGGGAGTGTGAGAAGTCCTTGAGGCAGACTTCAAAACCAGAAGATTTAGGTTTACAGATTTCTTGTTAGAACAGAAGGCCCCCCCTAAAATCAGGGGGCCTCAAAATCATTGCTATATTACATCAGAATCTCTCCCTCCCCCAACCAATTTCTTACCCTATTTGGATGTTGTTTAATTTACCTGACTGATTTCAAACTTTTCCCAGCTGGCTTATTTCCTGAGCCTAATTAATCCACTATCTTCACTAGCCTACTTCCCTTTCTGTTTTCTCCAAGTGTCTCTCTTTGGGAATTTACCTGATTAGAGCAGGAGTTCCTAAACTGAGTCTAAGCACCACTGGAAAATTTACTAGAGGGTTCCTGTCCAGGGATTCTGTATAGGAGAGACCTCTCATGAACAGGAAATATCCCAGAATGAGCCCCCAAAACTGTGTGGGACAATGACCCTTACCCAAATGAAAATCAGAGGTTCAAGGTTAAATGCAAAAAAGAAATTATTATGATCTTGTGAGAAAGGGCAACTCCCAACAGACAAGGTGTCAGTAGAGGAGTGCAAAGTGCAAACTGCAAAACACAAGATTATATAGACCCTAACCAGAAGCCCCTATCCCCATTTCTTATCTTTTCTCCCATTGGCTGGGGAGATATGATTTTCCCAGAGGCCAGAAACAAAGAATACTCTCTCTATGTACTTAAATACTAATGAAAAGGGGGGAGAAGGAGGACAGAAGAGAAATGTTTGTTTATCTAAAATAATTGAACAAAGCTTTTAGCTATAACTCAACTTATTATTGCGAAATCTCAAGTCACAATTAAGGCATAGGTTGAGTCCACAGGGCTTCACTCAGTTTATCACATTCATCATCTCCATTCTGCCTGATATCCTCAATCTCCTAGAAGAGTGGAAAAAATAAATCACATCCGTGAGAGCCCTTACTAAACTGTGCCTGGGGACTAGAGAGAATTGGGTAAAGAATCTCCCATTAGGGCTTCTTAGAGTCCCCATTGCACTTCAGGAGAACATTAAACTGGATCCTTTTTGTCTGGGAGGCCCTTCTCAACCTCTGACATTCTTGCAGATTTAGAGCATTATCTGATCATTCAGTTTGCCATCAGCTTGGTATAGACCTGAAGGCTCTTTCTGAATACAAATGAACATCTCCCTAAATCCACAGATGCTCATGTCCAGATTGTCACTCCAGTAAATCCAGAGGACATGGTATACTTGAAATCTTGGAAGGCCCCCTGGGTATAAAATGGAAAGGATAATATAGGGACATTCTGACTACTCCAACTTCAGTTAAATTCAAAGGCCTTCCTAGTTGGACTCACATTTCTAGAATTAAAAGTGCCACTCTTGTTACCTCTTTTCCCTCAGATCTTCCTAAATATGTCTTTGAACTCATAGAGGTCCTGAAATTACTGTCCCACAAGACTCCTGGAAACACCAGAAATGTTCTGGACAGAGAAGGATGAACTTGTCTTTTTTGTTGTTATCCTCCACTTTCTCCAAGTTAATTATTTTCTCTTTCTTTCTTACAAGCTTTTATCTTCCAGACTCCAGGACATGAACTTCCCAACCTGAATATCACTCGCTACCTAATCCTAACACTCAAAAATCCTGGATGCTGCTGTCACCATCAAGTTTCCCCTCCTAAAACTGGACTCAGCCTATTAAGCCAGCCTAAAGCGGCTCTAGAAAAAGATGACTTCAGTACCTTTTCCCCAAAAGAATTTGGGTTTTAATTGCTTGAAGGGGAAATGAAGATGTGGGAGAAAGTAGCTATTCCTGAAAATCTGGCCTTGGGAGTACCACAATCAATGCTGGTAAATAACAATTTTCAGTATTGATTTTGTTGGTCAGTAAACTGTAGAATTCAATGATAGGAACCACCCCCACCCATACCATTCCTCAGTTGTACCTCTAAACCATTTTAGCATATCAACTTAATCTTTGTTTCTCTTTTTTACAAATTATCTGTTAGATTCCCCTGGAATTATCCCATTGTCAAACAGCAGTAATTTCTTTATTTCTTTGTTGTTGTTGTTGTTGTTTTATTAAAGCTTTTTATTTTCAAAACATATGCATGGATAATTTTTCAACATTGACCCTTGCATAGTCTTGTGTTCCAAATTTTCCCCTCCTTCCCCCCATTCCTCCTCTAGATGGCAAGCAATCCAATATATGTAAACATATTTATATAATTATCTGCAGCAATAATTTCTTCTTGTTTCTGCCTCTGCTAAAAATTCTTTTGGAACTTTAGCCTGCTATCAAGCAGCATAATAAATCTTTGCCCCTTAAATTGAAGACAAACTGAGCATGCAAATTCTTTCACCAAATCCATGATACCAACTGGGGGACCCTATTCTTGTTGGGGTGTCGTTCTCAACAGTAATACCAGAAAAAGAACTGGCAACAAAGTAAATGTTCATTAATTGTGGAATCAACCATATTGTAGTAAAAAAATACTGAAATAGTACTATTTCAAAATGTAATGCTGGAGAAACTGAGCCAAGATAGAGATTAGAGATTTTTTAATATTTTATTATCAAGAGATTGACTAGTCAGCTGGATAGAACTATTGTCTCAAGGTATCCAGCAGGGAGCAAGGGATTCCAGGGATTCTTATAGGGCATCAGCGATAAGGGACACAAAGGCAAGGTAGGGGTAGAGCACTGGTGAGCGGGAACTTTCAGGAATGGATCATAAATTCAGTTCTGACAGGTTGGGGTAAAAAAGAATCATAAATTCTGATAAGTTGGGAGGCTAGAAGCCAGAATGTCTGACATAGAAGATATGCCCCCATCTTGAGATAAATCATCTGCATTTTATGACTCTTTGGAATGCTAATGGTCAGGATTCCCAGCCCTAATTATATCAGTCCCAATGACCAGGAAGGGGGGTTGCCACCAAGGATACTGAGGCAGAACAACTCATAGAAACTGAAGCATAACAATTCAAGGAAACTGAGGCAGAACAATTCAGGGAAATCAATGCAGGGAAACTGAGGCATAACAATAAAAAATGCTAAATAAACAAATTCAGAGAAGCATGAGAATTAGAGGTACAGAATGAAATATTGTTTCACAAATGGATAATATGTGAATTTTTTGTATGACTATAATTATTTGTTATAGGAGATTTTGGGGGATGGTGAGAGGAAAGTAAGGAAAAGTGGGAGATAATGATACCTAAAAAAGGGAGAAAAGAACATTTATTTTACAATTAAATAGGAGAGCAGAAGAAACTTCAAAAGGGGACACAGACATACAAAATAATGTTGAAAACACCATGTTAAATTTTAACTATAAGGGAAAAAACCCCAAACTAAACATAATAAAGGTACAAGATTTCATGTGAAATCTTGTTTTTCTTTTCTTTGTAAATAAAAGCATTTGTTGATCTTCATCAAGGTCATAATGTTTTTATTTCTTTGCTGTTGTTGTTGTTGGTCAGTCATTTTTCAATCACTTCTGACTCTTTGTGACCCCATTTGGGTCTTTTCTTAACAAAGATACTAAAATGATTGCCATTTTCTTTTCCAATTCATTTAACAGATGAGAAAACTCTGGCAAACAGGATTAAGTGTCTTGCTCAGGGTCACAAAGCTGTTGAGATTGGGAAAGGGGACCCCAAAAGATTGAGGTCACAGACCAGTGTTGTGAGGTGTCTCAAAAGAATTTGCAGGCTCAAACCCATTTCTTGGTCAAAGGGCAAAGTTTGTAATAATTGTAATGCCATTACAAGCAGACTAAATTCCAAGAGAATTTATCAGAGAAACAGAAGCAAGGAGACACATTTATCTAGTTCTTCATGTTATAGATATGCTAATTTTATGACCCAGAGATAGGCCCAAAGAGTGGTCGCAGGAATTTGATTCTCACTAACCAACAGATTATCCATCTAACAGTCAACAAGGAATTAAGGAGTGGTCTCTTCAGAATCAGACAGATTGTTATTCTTAGACTGGATATGGGAGTTCCCTGAGGCAGACGCCACAGCCAGAAAATTTAGAATTACTGACTTATTGTTAGAACAGAAGCCTCCTAAGGTCAGGGGACCTCAAAATCATTGCTGTCTCCCCTAGATGCTATATTATATCACAGCTAGTAAGAGTTTGAGGATAATTTTCAGGAAGATAATTCTTCCTGTCTCCACACCTGGTATTTTATCTGCTGCATCCCTTAACTGACCTTCAAATAATAATTTTAAAAGAAGAACAGAAGAAGGCTTATACAAACTGATGCAAATTGGAATAAGCAGAACCAAAAGAACAATATACGATGAGTACAAAAATGAATGAACAACAACAAAAAAGATACTGATGTTGTGTAATTATAATGATATTGTTGAGAAAATGTGTCTTTCTTCCCTCCCTAGAAAAGTAGGAGATGAGTGTAGCATATTGCATATGCTTCAAACAAAACTGACATGTTGTTTGTTTGTGCTGAACTGCTATTTTATTTTCTTTTTAAATCTTTGTAATAAGAAATGGCTTTCTGGCAGGTCAAGAGAGAGAGTTATATTTGGAGAGGGAGATGATATAAAAACAAAAGATATCCACAAAAATTAGATAAAGAAAAGAAATGCAAAATAAAGAAAAAGGCAGAGGGTTTTTATATTCAGAGATTATATTAGTCTGCTTTGTTCATTAGACTTCATAAAGAAGTAGTGGGAGTTATTTTCCTTTAAGACTTATTTATGGTTGATATATCATCATCATCAACTCCTTCCTAATGAAAAAAGTTTTTTGTTTTTTTAATTCCTTGAGTAATCCCTAGGATCAAAGATAAAACAGGGTTTTAAGTTTGAAGTTTTCAAAATGCATGGTAAGTGAATTTATTGTTTTCTCCTGGGTATCACACCCACTGGGTTAGTCACAAATAGCTATATTAAGGATGTTGTTCACATTTTTTCAACACTAGCCTCACCCAGTTCAACTTCAGTATTCAGTACAATCCAACAGCAAACTTTTATATTCCATAAAAAATGTCAGAAGTTTTTTTCCAATGGCTTTAAAACTATGTAAGGTATCACAGCATAACATTTTCACTCTTTTTTGTTGTTGTTTGTTTACATTTTGTTTTCTTACTCATATTTTTCCTTTTTGATCTGATTTTATAATATTAGATGTAATAATATAATATAGTAATATTCTAGGCATCGTGCTAAGTACTTAAAAAAAAACACAATCATCTCATTTGATTCTCACAATAACCCTATAAAGGGGGTACTAGTGTTATGCCCATTTTACAGTTGATAAGACTGAGATAAACAGAGGTTAAGTGGTTTGCACAAGGGCACACAGCTAGCAAGTATCTGAGGTCAAATTTGAACTAAAGTCTTGCTGATTTCAGGCTCAGCACTTGATCCACTGTGCCAACAGTTTTCTCGCATAGAAGCAGTTTATTCTCATAGAGTGAAAAGGTATTTCTATCCCCAACTGATTCAGAGAAGAGGCAGCTTGTATAGGATAGTGAAGAGAGGGTTAGCCACAGGACTAGGAAAGTGAGGTTCAAGGCCTAACCATAGGTAATTACCTAACACCCAAAACTAGAAATGAGTTGAAACTTCAGTGACAAAAATCTACACCACTGAAATCACAGGGCCAGACTCTTTCTCCCTCTTCCTGAGAGAGAGAGAGAGAGAGAGAGAGAGAGAGAGAGAGAGAGAGACAGAGAGACAGAGAGAAAGAGAGAGATACAGAGAAGCAGAGAGACACAGAGGGAAAGACAAAGAGAGAGACAGAGAAAGAGACAGCAAGAGAGAGAGAGAGAAAGAGAAAGAGAGAGACAGACAGAGAGAGAAAGAGAGAGACAGAGAGAGAGAGAGAGAGAGAGAGAGAGACAGAGAGAGAGGAAGAAGGAGAGAAAGACACAGTACAGACAGACAGACACATGGAGAGACAATGAAATGCTTGAGCTCATTGCTATATTACAAGCACTTGAGGTTCATGAAGCCAGAAGAGACCTCAGATGCTACTAAGTCTAACACTCTCATTTCATAAATAAGAAAACCAGGCTCTTCAAAGTTAGGTGACTTGCCCAAGATCACACCGCTAATGTGCTTCAGGTGGGATTCCAATTCAAGTCCTTTAACCCAGAGTCCCTGCTTTTTCCATAAACCATATCACTATTTTAAAGGATCCATAGACTCAAAATGAAATTTAAAGTGGTCTAATTAGATGAAACATGTTCAATGATAATAAA
This sequence comes from Antechinus flavipes, assembly GCF_016432865.1. Taxonomy (NCBI): domain Eukaryota; kingdom Metazoa; phylum Chordata; class Mammalia; order Dasyuromorphia; family Dasyuridae; genus Antechinus; species Antechinus flavipes. The sequence goes on from NC_067401.1 coordinate 331,440,288, forward strand.
TTAGTCAATTCCTTTCATATTAATTTTAGTTCTTCATGAGATGTCAAAAGGAAGATTTAAATATACATACATACTTAATACATACAATATAAAACTCTAATACATATATACATAATATATACAAATGTATCCATTCATTCATTCAACTAACATTAATGAGGACCCAATATAAACAAAGTGGTGTAGTAAAATGCAGTTATAAATACTGTCAGTCAGTTAACAAGAATGTATTAAGTGCCTACTATGTGCCAGGTTCCATGTTAAATGCTGCAAATACAAAGAAAGACCAAAAGCAACAACAACAAAAAGAAAGGTAAAAAAGAGTCCCCAGTAATAGTCTAAAGTTTATTATAGATATTACTGGTTCCCAACATTTTTTACCCCCAAAAAACTTTTTCATCAACAACAAAATGTGTTATGAAATTCCAGGGTAAGAATATACACGTGTAAACCTGTATGTGCATATGTACAAGTAGGCATATGCATGCATATGTATGTGTGTACATATGTATATGTATCTGTAAGTGTGAACATAATGTGTGATTCAATTTAACAAATTCTTACATACCTATCCCGCCAGGTACTCTGCTTTGTACTGGAAAGATGACAAAAAATCATGACATCATTCATGGTCTCTAAAGCTCTCATGGTACAAATAAAACAAGGTAAAGTGTAAAGTTAATAACTTACATTTGCAAAGCTCTTTAATATTTACAAAATAACATAATAATCCTATGAATAATAAGCTAAAGCAATTTGGTGAGAGATCTCCACAAATTGCACTTAGGCTACTGTATCTGAGTATCATGATACTCAGATACTCTCCCTACTTCTCTAAGCTCCCTTTCTTCTGAAAGCCAGAGTGAGAGATATCAAAGCCAAAAGCTGAGAAACTTTCTACTGGGAGTTAATAAATGAATAATTTTCACAAAATATGGGGCTTTTAAATGGATTTGAATTCTCTCATTTTAAAGAGAGTGAGAAGAGGTATAGAAGAGATTCCATCTTCTCTCCCCCACACATCAAAGAAGTGTCTCTGAATTTAGAGAATGAGCCTTTAAAAAATAACGGAGACTTCAGTGACATGGGACACTTCATAAAGTTTATCTATAAGTTTCAATTATAGGGGATAGGACAGAAGCAAAAATACTATACACAACATGCTCTCTTTCTCAGGGCCAGACTTGTTACACCTTTGCCTTAGGGTTTTTAAGTAGGAAAAGGGGTTGGTGGGTGTCTCTTTTCTTTGCCATAGGCTGTAGTTGCCACAAACTGTTTCTCCCAGTTATATTATGCTATGAATCCCACTACCTGTTTCTGAGAGGCAGGAATTTCAACTTAGTTCAATTTCTATGTAGCATTTGTCTTATTACTTCACATGCAAAGATGGTATCTCAATGGAATGATCTTGATCTCAGCTTCCTGGGGCCAAGATTCCAATGATCCACCCAAAGATTGCTTCAAGGCCTTGGTGATATAGATCAGCTATAAAACTCCACTTGGGCTCTGACTCTTGCATTCCCGTAGTTCACTCTCCTGACTTTTAAATACTCCTAAGGTATACTTTTCCTTCTTTACCAGATACCACGAGCAAAAGAGTCACTGAGATCCCCTAGAAATGAATGAGACAGAGAGGCAATAGCTGAAGCTGACAGTCCTTTTTGAATGTCTTCCCAGCCAATTAAAGAGGCTCCTCTTCAACACTTGGTTAGCCAAATGGAAACTATTAGTAAATGTTTATCCATCGTCCAAAGCTTGTCTCTCCAAGGCATTTCCCTTTCATATCAACACAATTATCCCAAAAGCAAGCTTCCAAGTGCTTTCTAAGGAGATTGTTCTAGGCACTTCAGAGCAATACAATATAATGAATGTACCTTAGCTATTGGTAATTGATTTTGAGCTTATGAATACAGAATTTCCACACTAAACCCTGCAATTCATGTCTTATCATGTGCCCCTGGCTAGTCAAAGGCATAATTGTGTGGTGCAAAGTTTGAATGTGGTAGGCTTGCACCCCTCAGAAAAAAAAGTGTTTTTAAATGTACAAAATAAAATACCTAGAATTACAAAGGAAACCTTATTTTAAAATACAATTATGAAAATACATTTAATGAACAAGTTCCTGGGCCTCAGGTTAAGAATCCCTGTTTAAGGCAAGGATGCATTGTGGTCTACATAGGAAAGACATGTCCACATTTGTGAGCTGATGTATCAGTATGTATACAAAAGGAAAATAATATTTTTAGAAAAAAAAATTTCTTCCTACTGACTTGATAGATGGTAGCTTTATACAGACAAATAATAGAAATTATTAGAGAGCCCTCTTCTACTTCTCACTACTCCTATACCCTTCTTGACAGAAGACTACCTAGTCTTGAACTCTTCAAATGATAAGGGAGTTATCCAACTTGAAAGGAAGTTCATTTTATCATTGTTTTGTTTGTTTTATTCCAAAGTTTCCCTTATATTGAGCCAAAGTATGCTTCCTTGTAAATTTGAGCCTTCACCCCTACCTCTAACCTCTGAAATTCACAGTACAAATTGAATATTTTCCCCATCTGATAGTCCAATTAGAATTCGAAAATTAAATTCTGATACTTCTCTTCTGTCTTCTCTTCTTCACTCTATCTTCAACCATTCCTTTTATTAAATGATTTCTAAAATTATAAAGAAGGGAAAAGGATCTACATGTGCAAAAATGTTTGTAGCAACTCTTTTTGTGGTAGCAAAGAATTGGAAAATGAGTAGATGCTCATCGATTCAGGAGTGCCTGAACAAGATAATGGAATATTATTCTATAAAAAAAGATGGATTTTAGTTGCTTTTAGAAAGACCTGGAAGGATTTACACAGAACCAGGAATACATTATACACAATAACAGCAAAAATGTGAGATGATCAACTATGAAAGATTTGGTTCTTCTTAGTAGTTCAGTGATCCAAACCAATCCCAATAGACTTGGGATAGAAAATGCCATCTACCTCCAGAAAAAGAACTATGAAGACAATATAAATCAACACATGCTATGTTCACTTCTTTTTTCTGTTGTTGTTGTTTTTTTAATCTCTTCCATAGTTTTTCCCTTTTGCCCTGATTTTTTTCTCTCAACATTTATAAAGCAATGTATATTAAAAATAAATAAATTTTTTAAAAAATGGTTTCCAAGGCTCCTATCATTTAGGTTGTCTAGAAATCTTTTCTTTTTAGATGAGCCAACCAGCACAGAATGTAGTGAGATTAATACCACTCTTGTTCTAAAAAAGGTTCTAACTTTAAAAAAAAAATGCCTTATAATATAACATTAGTGTTTTTGTTCTAATACTATGCTTTTAATGCAATCTAAAATTATATTAGCAAATACAAAAATTATTTCAAGTATCCATCCTTCATTTAACCAGAATCTATGATAGCATTTGCTCTGCCAAAAGCAGAACAGCAAATAACTTCTTGATTTGTCTTACTGATTATTTCATCCTTTAAACACTGGAGGGATGGAAAAATTATATTATGTTTCTTTCTCTCACCAAGTGAGAAATTGGTTTGCTGGGGGTGAAATGATGGAAATAATCTGTATTTTTTAAAACCCTTCGTAATCTATCTCGTTTCTGCCTTTCTAGGCTTAAACATTATATATGTTATGATCTCTCTGCTTTTGTGTTCTTTTCCTATACATGGCGTCATAAAATGTGGGGATAAGGAGGTAGAAGGTCTAGGTTGGAATAGATCCTTCTGGACAACTGACGCAGGATAGGGACAGAAGAAACATTGTATATATTCATAAGCTACTATTCTTCAGAACCTATCATGCTATATTCTGTCCCAAGAGTTTAATTAACCAACTTACCAATATTTATTCAGCACTTACCATGTACAAAATGCTGTATTGGGAGCTGGAGACAAAACAGTCTTTGGGGAGCTTATATTCTACTAGAAGAAATGACATGTATGGAGATATGAGTAGACAAAACCCAGAATAACAGGGACAAAGAAGAGATCCAAGTAAAGAAGTCTAGGGAAATTTGAGGAAGGAAATAATCTTTCAGGGAAAGATATCAGTGAAAGCTTCACAGAGGAGCTGATATTTGTGGTGAATTGAAGGAGAAGTATAATTTTAAAAGTTGAAGAAGGATTTCATGGGAGACAGGAAAGATGGCCAATGAAAATGCATAGAGGTAGATGGTATGTTGAGTTCAAGGAATGGTTAGTATCCCAATTTGGCTGAACAACAGAAAGCATAAAGAATACTGGGGAATAAGCCTGAAGTTAAGATTGCAGAGTATTTTAAATGCTAGATTAAGAGTCTATATGTAAGAAAGACAGTAGGGGTCTCACATGTGGTATAGTGACATTCCACATATGGCAAAAATTCTGTCCTTGTGTAGCTCAAAGGGAGATATAGACACATCTAGCATCTTCTCCCCCATCCTTCTCCAAGGAAAACTTTCCTTACTATCAGAAAGAAAAGTAGGAGGTTGGGCTCCAAAGCCACAATTCTACTCTCTTTAGAGAGAAAGAATGCCAAACTAGAATTATATCTTTCTTCTCTATTATGTCTTGTCCATCTAGGGACAGGGTTTGATTGGGTTTGAGCTAACTTCTGATCACTTGGTCATTTTTATGGAAAAGTAGAATCCCACGCTCTATATCCAAGGCTTGACCCCTTTCCCATCTAATATCAGTTCTACAATTAAGATACACAGAGAATAGCAAAGAAGCCCACTTTCCAAATTGTAGCAAAAGAGAAATCAGAGAAGGCATACATACACTCCATTGGGAGTAAGATAACTTAGCTCATCCAAGAGAGAGATCCTGGATCTCACCCAAGGGGAAATTCCTCATAGTTTCTCGTATAGCAAACTGGGAATAGAGATAAAATGGAGATTACCACCTCCCCTCATGTCTTCCCAGAGTTTTTTTTTTTTTTTTCAGAGTTTTCTCCTTCAGCAACCTGAAGTAGTGTGAATCTCTTATATCTTCTCTCTCAAATCTAGAGGCCAAAGTATCATATAAATGCTCAAAAATGGAACTGGCTGTGAGGAATATGAGGACTGGCAAAAGCTAGAGCTCTCTTGCCCCTCACCAATGCTACTCTTCTCCTTTTATAGGACAGAGCTTTCATCTCCATTTATAAGGAGAGAGTCTTATACCAACAGGCTTTGGAACAAGGGTTACATGTATTTTATACAATGGGCAATATGGTGCCACTGGAAGTTTTCTTTAATATTTATAAGATTTATAAAATTAAATGTAACATAGGTTTGCATACATTTTTCTGTGTGACTATGTGAGAGCCAAAGTGGCTGGCTTCTGAACATGTCTGGTTTATTGCTGAGAATCCTCTAATTGGCTACTAATATAGGAAAACTCATGGCTCAGGGGACCTTTTAGAAAGAAGCAGCTTCCCATTGGAGCTTCTTAGTTTTAGCTTGTCTGGTAATAGATAGATTGCTCTTTTCTGTTATGGTATCAAGATAACCCCAACTTGCTAGGGAGCTTTAACAAGATGAACCTTGCTAAGACTGTCTGCCTTTGCCTCTTTTTTGTATTTTCTTGCTTAAGTGAGTTTTGAAAAAGCTAGGAGTCTTTGATTGCAGTGGGGACATCATCTTCTGGCACAGTGGCAGCAAGAGTATTCACTGGCCTGAGAGCAGTAGTGGGCAGTAGCAATCACAAGAGAGGGACAAAGACTGGTTAGTTGGCAATCTTATACTAGGAGTTAGCCAAGCCATGGTGAAATATGATTTGGCAAATTAGAAGCTTTTAAAAATGTTTTATGTCTCAATGAAGCTTAACTATCAGTCTCTTAGAAGATTAGAACTGTATGTTGTAAGTTGCTGAATCCTATCTAAATTATTTTATTAATGTGTGCTATAATTCTAGACTTAGCATTGCCTTCTGTGCCTGTCCCATAGCTGATTCATATTATGAACTGGGTATTATTTTACTTTCCCTATTGGGGAGACCTAGGCATGAGCCATAACTTTTATAGTATGCATCACCCCAAGGAAGCAAGACTTGGAATTTGTTATTGAGCCAATGACTATATGTGTGTTCCTTAATTAGAGACAAGTTGCCCCAGCAATTAACCTAGTCCAGGAACTCATGATGTGGTGTAAGATAGGGAAGACAGGATTACCAACCTCTGTAATCCCAAAGGTACCTTTTTTAGATAAATTTCTGTGTATATGAAATAATTAGTTGTTATTTTTAGAAAGGCAGCTTGGTAATAGAAATCATATTTTACTTGGGTTAGAAGACTTTTTCTTTAGTCTTGTCTTTCCCATTCACTAGCTATCTTGTTGCTAAAGCTTTCTGAACCTTTGTGTTTTCATCCATGAGATAGATATAAACTTGTCCTACAACTTCCTAAAATTGTTGTAAGATTCAAATATAACAATGGATGTAAAAGAATTTTCTAAATTCTAGTATCTTATACAAATTCATATAATTGTGTCAGAGATTTAAAATTAAATAGCAGTAGTTTTATTATTAAAGCAATTTTTAGTCTCAATTGACAAAAATATTACATAAGATAATTACATTTTTCTCCTTTTTTTTTTCCTTTTGAAGGCACCTATGATTTTATTCAGACAAGGAACTCAATGATATGTCTCTCTACTACTTCAGATTGGCAGCTGCTCTCCTCCATTTTGTAGACTTAATGATTTGTTCTAGGTCATACTATATGTCTGTAAAGCAATAATAAATCTCTATTCAACATACCAGGTTTCTTCCTTCTCTCATAGCATCTTAAATCAATAACTTAAGTTTATAATACCTACAAACATGCAACTTCTTAATACTGTTGAATTTTTTCAGTCCTACTCTTTGTGGCTCTATTTGGGATTTTCTTGGCAAAAATACTGGAGTGCTTTGCCATTTTCTTCTTCAGCTCATTTTACAGATGAGGAAACTAAGGTAAATAGGGTTAAATGACTTGCCCAGGGTCACACAGATAATAAGTATCTGAGGCCATATTTGAATTCTGGTCTTTCCAACTCCAGGCTGCACTACCTAGCTGCCAATAAGTAACTTAAGGAAGTTTAACTCACTATTCGAAAAAGGCAAAAATACACAAATATGCATGTTCATAAAATGCAAATCTTTATGAACTCCCTGTGTTGGTTATCAAAGGCTGCTTTCTGGATAAGAAAGAATTTAGTGTGCAAAGTTCACATTCTTGAACTATTGTCATTTTGAAAGGAGTAAATAGCAAAATGAGAGGAACTATACTGAACAAGAAAAGTTCCAAGTTTTGTAACAAGAGAAAATCCCAACAGTTGAATCTATAGTGCTATTGAATAAGCAGCTAGAGAAAGTGGTGGGTGAGTGTTCTAGTTTGAACAATTTTGCAATGAATTGAATAAAATAACAGAGACTCTTCTGTGGGGAATAGGACAATCCAATGCTGGCAGCAGCAGTTCAGAAAAAAATGACCTATAAGAGTTTGGCCAGCTATGATTGAATGGTTCTATGAAATTGCTGGAAGAAAGTGGGCTCTCTATGGGCCCTTAGAAAAATGAGCTCTGGGTCCTAAGTTCCTTGTGGATCAGCAGATGCTCACCTTTCCAGCTGTCAAGGAAAGAAATTCTGTGCTTAATACAGGGTGTATCCAAAATCTCATGTGAGTGACGTGTAATTATTTCACTTTGTAAAGTAAAGAGAAAGTTATTATTATGCTAGATTGCACAGTGGAGAAAACGCTGGCCCTAAAGTAGGACTTTAGTTCCAAACTAGCTTCAGACACTTACTAATCATATGACCCTAGATAAATCACTTAACCCTGTTTGCCTCAGTTTTCTCCTTTCTAGTTGAGCTGGAGAAGGAGAGGACAAACTGCTCCAGTGTCTTTGCCAAGAAAATCCTAAATAGGGCCACAGAGACAGACATGACACAACTAAAACAACAATAACAGAAACTTATCTACCAATGTCATTTTAAAGGAAACTTTTAAAGTTCTTGTCTCAAATAAATCTTTTGGCCTTTTGTATTTTTGTCTTACTATTACTGCCCAGCTAAAACTTCACATTCAGAACCAGTGACTTTTCTAATAAAATCTGCACATTTAATTTAATATCATAAAGGGGCTTAGAAAGAGGGGAAACTTAATATGTTTTTTTCCCCCTTTCTTAAACACTATGCCAAGGGATGAAAATCCAAGCAGGAAAACAAAAATAACACTTCTGGGCAAAGGACAGTCTTTGAAAGCAGTTTTTATATACTTCTAATCAGATAGCTGTTATATTTATGTTTCATCAACTATTTAAATTCAATGATACCAAAAGAGAATTTCTTAACCTTTCCCTCAAAAAGTACCCATTTTCTTTTGTGTTATCAACACTTCCAATCTCTAAAGCTAGAATCCTTGGCTCTATCTTCTCTTTCATGTGGTGAAATCATAAGACTACCAATTTAGAGATAGAATGGATTTTAGACATCATGGAATCCAATGTCCTCATTTGACAAAATTAGATATAGAGACCCTACGGTTATTAAGTCTCTAAGGCAGAACTTGAAGCTAGCTTTAAAACAAAACAAAACAAAACAAAACTTAAAATTCAATGGTAAAGGTATTGAGCTAGATGACCTCAAATTATGTCTGATTTGTCATCAAATATTCCTATTTCTTTTTTTTTTTGAATGATTTTCTCTCAATTTCCCTTCCATTGTGAGCACTGCACACTGGGACAAAACCAAATATAGAAATTTATCCCCTTGTATGTTGTTTTTCATTAGAGGCTTTAAACTTTTACTGTAATAACTCTGATTTAACTTGAGACAGTGTGGTCTATTGGTGAGTGTTCTGGAGTTGGAATTTTGAAGACCTGACTTCAAATTCTACTTCTAAAACATACCAGCTATGTGACCCTTACCAAGTGACATAACTTCTCATTGTCCATAGGCAACTTTCTTTCCTTTTTTTATTACAGCTTTTTATTTTGAAAACATATGCATGGATAATTTTTCAATAATGATCCTTGTACAACCTTGTGTTTCAAATTTTTCCCTCCTTCTCTCCCACTATCTTGCTGCACAAGAAAAATCAGATCAAAAAGGAAAAAAAAATGAGAATGAAAACAAAATGCAACCAAACAACAACAAAAAGAGTGAAAATGCTATGTTGTGATCTACAATCAGTTCCCAATCCTCTCTCAGAGTGTAAATAGCTCTCCTCATCACAAGATCATTGGAACTGGCCTCAATCATCTCATTGTTGAAAAAGACTGGGTCCATCAGAATTGATCTTCATATAATCTTACTTTTCTAGGCAACCTTCTAAAATAAGATGCAGAACAGCTGCAGATCTGTATTGGTAGAGAGAAATTTCTTCCCAGGAGTTCTCTATAAAAAAGAAGTTACTACTTGAATCTCTCCCCGCTTAAAAAAAAAAAAAAGGTGCTAGACAATGTATGACTTAATTGTTTCATGCATATTAGTTTTGACTCATTTAAAATCATAAGCCTTTTGAAGTTAAGGATTGTTTCTTAAACTTCTTGTGTATTTATTACTCAGTCATTAATGAAGTATTAGAAGCTTTAGTACTCCACAAATGATAGGCTGATTTTTATTGCAGCAATTTTATAATCAATTTAATTTTTCAAAGACATGCTCTTAAACTGTCTACCTTTATTCAGACTTCTATGTAGATACTGCCATACATAGAAGAATCCCTACAGTCTCTTTTTACTTAATTGAACAGGGCAGATAGAAGTGGATTTCTTTGACAAAGAGACCTGAGTTTCAATGGATAAATGATGGACAGAAGCAGCTCACCCAAAGAAAGAACACTGGGAAACGAATATGAACTATTTGCATTTTTGATTTTCTTCCCGGGTTATTTATACCTTCTGAATCCAATTCTCCCAGTGCAACAAGAGAACTGTTCGGTTCTGCACACATATATTGTATCTAGGATATATGGTGACATATTTAACATACAAAGGACTGCTTGCCATCTAGGGGAGGGGATGGAGGGAGGGAGGGGATGGAGGGAGGGAGGGGAAAAATCGAAACAGAAGCGAGTGCAAGGGATAATGTTGTAAAAAATTACCCTGGCATGGATTCTGTCAATATAAAGTTATTATTAAATAAAATAAAAATTTTAAAAATTTTAAAAAATTGAACAGGGCAAAGTTCTTCTTTCCCTGTAGGATCTCCTCCCAATTAATGTTTAGCGCATCAGTATGTCATTAGGAATACCTTTGGGAAACAGAACAAAAAAGTCATTTGAAGCAGTGACGCCTGCTCCACTGGACAATGTTTAGGGTTCAGATCATTGAGGAACACTTACATAAGGGAATAAAAAAAGAATTTATGAAGGAGAACCCTCCCAAAAAAAAATTCAGTTAGAAGTAATTGTCCACAGTAGTTAGTGCTGCAAAGAGATCAAGAAAAGATGAAGACTGAGAAAAAGTCCTTAGCTTTGGCAATTAGAAGACTATGGGCTCCAACAAAAAAAGAGAAATTTCTATGGAATAATCTGGCTCATGGAAACCAAATTGTAATGGATTAAAGAAGTGGGTGATGAGGAAATAAAAGCACTAGGTATAGAATCTACCTTCTTAAAATTGGGTAGTAAAATGGAAGAGAAAACACAATATTTTGAGGGATAGAACTGGTCCAGGAAACTCCATCCTTATAGCTATATCTCCAATTATATAAGGATAAGAAAAACTGAATTTTTTTGGAGGTAGATGGAGAGGAGCCAGAAAGAAAAGAAAAAAATGAACTAATATTAATAAAGAGACTGGAAGAGATTGGATCAAGGGAATAGGGAGGAATTTGTCTTAATTAAAAGGAATAGTTGAGTGCAAAGAACATGATGTAGTAAAAATGAGCACACTACTTTGGAATAGGAAGGTCAAGGACTGAGTTTTAGCTCTGATGTTTGGTTATCACTTCCTTTTTTAAGCTTCAGTTCTTTTGTCTGTAAAATGAAAGAGTTAGATAAAAACAATGGCCTGCTAAGTTCTAAATCATTATAATCCTAAGGGGGATGGAGGAAAAGGGTCCTACCTCTTGCTCTGAAACATGGGGAGAGGAAAAGATAAGCAAAAACAAATAAAAATTTCAAGACAGATGTTCAGTTATTTTCTTTTATGTCTGATTTTATGCCACCATTTGGGATTTTCGCGGCAAAGATGCTAGAGTAGTTTTGCAGTTCCTCCTCCAGCTCATTTTACAGATGAGAAACTGAGGCAAACAAGATTAAGTGACTTCACACAGCTACTAAATGTCTGAGACTAAGTTTGAACTGGAACATCATTTAGTTGTCCTCTAAGGAGATTTAAAAAAGAAAAGGTACAAAGAGGAGCTAATGACAGGGAGCCTCATTCTTCTCCATAAGTTAGAAGACAAGATTCTAACAGTTTCATCAGAACAATCAACCTATTTGTAGAGATATCACCTATCTCTGGGGCAAATAGTTCAATCGAAATAAAGGTAGATGTTAGTCTTATTTCTTGATACCTGTTGTATCTCCTGATTGGCCACATGTCTTTCATAGACTCCTGAAGTCTAATCTATCTGATGGTGGAGTATTTTAAAAAGACTATTAAGCAGGCTTTTATTTAAAAAAGAAACCAAAAAGCCCAAAAGAATATAAGGTGAAAGCCCCTTCATTACTAACTATTGTTTTTTCTTGATCTCAGATTTATTTTCACGGCTATCAAGAGTTTGATGTATGCTGAGGGGTGGTTTAACCAGCATTACCCAGATGTTTTATGGTTTTGTTAGGAAAAATCTCCAGAATGGTTTGAAATTGTAGACTGATGCTTAACTATTTGTCAGGAAATTAAAAAAAAAAAAAAAGAATTTTCTAATTCCAGGTTAGATAGTGCAGGGGCCAGAGATTTTCAAGAATGAAAAACTGGTTTACTAGTTATCCTGGTCTCTCTGCTATGCCTTGGAACTAAAAGAGTTTGCGGACTAAAAGTTTAATCTTTGCTTGCAAGGGAGTAATTTAACAGGAACTGTGCCCTAGCAGATATTAGCAGCTTATAAATATGGCAGTTGGAGAGCAGCAAATACTGTCATTGTAGAGTGGAAACCATACCCAGAGATCAGCAGAGAGTATATCAAAGATATAACTGGAAGACATTGGCAGGCCTGTAGCATTGAAGGTATGAGTTGTCTCTGCTATGCATATGCCCTGGCCAATAATGTAGCTTTGTGCCCCACACATGTTCCATGTATTTATTCCTTGGCCATATGTATTTTTAATACATGTCCCTCCATATATTCTCTAATACTGTTTGGTTTTTTTCTATACTCTTTTCATTGGTTCTATGATAATATGTACTCCTGTGGGTAGGGGGAATTTTTTTTTCTTTTCTTTGATTTGTTATGCTATTTGATTGTTTTTTGCTTTAAGGTAGTATGTTCTTATGTAAAAACAAACATATCAGCTGCAGCTCATAAGCTATGATTTTGAGAGGGTGTTGATCCCACAGGATGTATCAAAGATAGGACACTTTCAGGGATCCTGCATCTAGGTGACCTTCTGGGTACAAAAATAACATTTTTAGTCCTGATAAGCCTTCTATTTCAGTATTTTTGATATTTTCCAAATGGTTATGAGTCTCTCATTGCTTTCATCTTCACAATTGATGTTATTTTTATTCTTCTGAATGAAAATAAAATAATGTTTTCTTCATATCAAAGTGAAAAAGTCATTAATTTGTCCTGAGGATTAATAGTTGTGCCTAATAGATTTGCCCTTCCTTTTGCTGTTGCAGCTATCCCTTATTGCATCATAATTTTATAACGTTTTTATTTTTTAACTTAATATTTTTATTTTCCCCAGTTATATGTTTTTTAAACATGTTTTTAAAACTTTGAGTTCCAGATTCTCTCCCTTCCTCCCCACCTGCCACTCCTATTGAGAAGGCACATGTGAAGTTATGCAAAACATTTCTATAAAAGTCATGTTGCAAAAGAAAGTATAGATCTCCCCTTACCTCCAAAAAAAATCCTCAAGAAATATAAAGTTAAAGAAAATATGCTTCAATCTGAATTCAGACACAATTAGTTCTTTCTGTGGGTATGGATAGAATTTTTCAATAGTCTTTGTAGAGGGCCAAACTTTGTAAAAGTATACTTGAAACAAGCATACTTACAACAGTACTTGTTTTACTCAGTGTGCTTGATGAGATGATGGTTCTCTAGTTCCCTTATATTTAGTACCTAGTATGGTGATGTAATGGTTCTACAGTTGACTCATGCTAAGTGTGCTGTAGTGATGTAATTGTACTAAGGTATATAAGGACTGAGAGGAGCAGAATCGAGAGAGACTTGAGTGAGAGTGTACTTGAGCTCGATCTTAAGACTCCAGATTCCAGAGAGATCCTCAAGAAAGCTAGCCCAGATATTACAGTCTTGGATCATTGTATTGCTGAGAATAGCAAAGTTATTCACAGCTGATCATACCACTAGATTTCTATTACTTTGTACACAGTACATTTCACTTTTCTTGAGTTCATGGAGGACTTCCCTGTTTGTAATGTATTTTTGCCAGCTGAGTCATCTCCCCTCTGATGCACAATCTCAAATTTCTACTTTCTTAATCATTGTCCAATATGCTATATTGCTTTTCTATGTCTATGCAAGACTTTGTTACGCCTTATTTGTGTCTGTCCCTCTGGAGACATAACAATCTTTGTTACTTAGGCATCTTAATGGTCACATAGCCTCCTGAAATAGTAAAAGAAAGATAAATTGTAATAAAGGTAGTTTTAATGCTGCTATGAATAATAATATGGATGTACTTAAATTGCTCAAGTACTTATTAAGTGCCAACTATGTGACAAGCAGTGTGCTAAATGCTAGGGATACAAAGAAAGACTTTAAAATTGTTTAAATTCATAAAATACAGCAGCCCAGTAAGATAGTGGAGCAACTGGGAACATCCCTACTTCTTGACTCATAGAGTAGGTCCATCAGAAAAAGCTATATCAGGTTCAAGATACCCTGTGGGCCCATATCTACTCAAATCCCCAGTAGCATGAATTTCCATCAATGTCTTTAACTTCAACTTTAATAGAAAGCTAAAAGATACAATTATTTCAAAGAAAACGCATTTAAGAAAAATAGCCACAAAAGATTGTTTCCATAAACCTGGAATGCACATATCCAAAGCACAAATACTATTAATGAGGAAAATGAACACACATAAAGCACCATTGGACACATGTATGATTAGCCAGAGGGACACACATAAAGGGAATACCTGTAAACATAAATGGAAGGGAGACTGCATGGTCACTCATTTGGATATGCTATCAAGTGATCCTTGCCTGCTTGCAAAATATAAGATAAGGATTCCTTTAGAACATAGCTTTTGTTGGGATAGCCTGCAGTTAAGAACCATAGCCTTCTCTTGAAGGCTCCTGAAATTAAGTCCTGGAACTGTTTCTAATCTCTGACCCAGAGAAGCCATGGAACTGGTAGATCTAGTATCTAGAGAGCAAGGAAGGCTTATCTTTATATAGAGTGGGCAAAGTTTCATCATATGGACTCACTATATAGGACAATATTGGTGGGATATCTTTTGGGGGAAAAGGAAAGGAAGGGGAACAAGCATTTATTAAGTGTCTAGTATATATGCTGTACATCAGTTTTCATCTGACATATCTACCAGATACTACTGTATTGGATATTCATTCTCTGGTGTATGCTACGAGGAAAATCTTCACTGGACACTTCTCTCTGTAGCTTCTGACTGCAGCTAGAGCCTTTGACTATAGTGATATCAATTCTTCATGAAAAAAAAAGTGCATTCTTCCATGTTATTTTTAACTTGAAACTCTAAACTTTTCCATACCTCGTTCAAATTAGTCCCTCTTAACAGTTTAGTCATTTGATTTGAGTGGGGGGAAATATTTTCTCAGACTTCTTCCTTCAAGTGGTCTGTCAATTTCCCAAATCCTTGATTAGATGAAACTATTTCTCCCCAGCAAGAGCTTCTTTGCCCCAGACAACAATTTCTTAAGAACATCTAAAGCTAAATATGGCTTTGTGACCATTTTCATTTAAACCACTGGGATTCTTAACCTGAAATTCATGAACATATTTTATTTTAAAGATGTTTTGATAAATACTCTTCAGCATAATTGATTTCTTTTTTAGTCCTATGTATCTTGTTTTGTGCATTTAAAACATTTTTCTGAGAAGTGGTCAGGTTTGACCAAACTGCCAAAGAGATCTAAGACACATGAAATGGTTAAAACCCCCTGGTTTAAGAAGTTCCTGATAAAAATTGGTAGGAACCATGAATTTTATCTCTAAAACAAATCCCAACCTTATAAAGATCCACAACACTAGTAGACTCATTGATGGATGCTTCAATTCAATTCAAGCAATGCTTGCTAGATTCTCAGAATCTAAAGATCACCATCTTCACTCAAGGTGTTTGCCTTATCAATAGTTGATGGAGAGCAGTGGAGTTAGGTAAACTTCAGTGAATCCTAATTTTATTAGGGTGGTTGTGGTTATAATTCATGTTGGACAGAATATTTCATTTTCTTTTTTGGGAGATAGAGGTGTCCTAGAGAGCTTAAAGTCCCTGGAGAACACAGCTTAATGGCTTTTAAGTTAGGAAGTTTGAGTCCTGGCAACTACACATATTGGCTTTATGACCATAGGGCAAATTACTTAACCTCTCAATGCCTCAGGCAGTTGTCTAAGATTGTGTTCCCAATGAGTTACTGTTGTGTACATACACCAGGAATTCTCTGCAGATCCCCAAGATGATGAAATCACAGGTCTTGAGCAAAACAAACCAAGGTAAAATCCCAAACTCAAAATACTGTAGTGCTTCTTCGAAGACACTGATTTTTTTATGTCCTTTCCCACAATCCTCTTTCTAATTTTCAAATGATTAGTTCAAAGATTTGGGCAGAAACTCTTGATTTCTTGAGGCAAACACTTCAAATTTGTATACCTCCTGTAGTAGCCTTTACAAAAGAGAAGAAAATGTTAATGACCTCTAATACCATTTGTTCTCTAGTTATTGCTCTTCAATAACTCCTTAGACTACAGAAAACTTTTTATTTTCATTTCTGCTTCTTAGTGCATTATATTATGGGTGGCTAAATATATTGCTGCTACATTATTTACCTCAATTGGAGGCTTTGCCATCATCATGTAGCTTCTTCACAATCAGAGCTAAGCTGCACATTTCAGAGATAATTCACTGTAATTATTTATACTCTTGAAAAGGAACAGGAGGTGCAGAAGCCAAATTAATGTGCACCTTCAACCCATCCTGATTGACACTTTGGAAACTTATTGCTATGAACTCTTTGCTCCAGCTCTGCAGTTTCAGATTCCTTAATAGGCTGACATAATTAAGGTTTATATTGAGGAAGCTGGGTGATTTTAACTTTCTTTTTCAAGAAGTATAAGTTACAACTATATTTTGTAAGCATTTTTCAATTGATTGCAGGGCCTTCATTGTAAGTTCAGCAATATTCTAAAATAGGAAACAGAATGGAGCAAGATCATTTGTGGGACAGTGTGACTAGGGACTCTAACTGTGACTTAAAAGTGGAGGGGGGAGCCCAAGGTTGGGCTTCTAGACAGACTTCAAAAATAATAGTAAGAAGTACCTGAGACTTGGGACATCATTTCCCATTTCTCAGGATGACTACAATTTGTCTATGCTAATAGCTGCTAAAAAAAAAAAAAGGAAAACACACACACACACACACAAAATAAAACAATAAATAAAAATCAGTAAACAAGGAGAAATTAACCATAGATAGTTACTATGGAGATAGAAAAGGCCTGGATTCATATTCAGAGGAAAAGAATGAAGATTTAAAAAAATACTCCTTTTTCAATAAGAAACATTAAATATTACCAAGTATAAAAAGACTTCTTGAAAAGTTTTAAAAAGGGCTGTATATCAAATCAAAGAGATTGAGGAAAATTTAGGGGGTAAAAAGCAATCCAAGAAAATAAATAAAATTTTGAAAATTAAAGTTAACCAGCTTGAAATAGAGAATCAAAAACATAAGGAAGAAAATAAATCCTTGAAAACTAGAATTTGGTAAGGGGAAGCTAAAGATGTTCTAAGACACTGAGAAATCATAAAACAAAATGAAAAGAATGAAAAAAAATAGTTAAAAAAAAGGAAACAGAAAAGCTTTGGTTTGGAGAACAAATGGAGAAGAAATAATATAAGAATAGTCAAAATACCTGAAAATTATTATTAAAAAAAAGAGAATCTTGGTACAATATTACAAGAAATTATCAAGGAAAATTGCCTTGGAGTTCTAGAACGAGAAAGTCAAACAGAAATGTAAAAAAAAAACCCACCAATCACTATCTGAAAGAGATCTCAAGAGGAAAACTTACGGGAATATCATATCCAAATTTCAATGTACCCAAATTAGGAAGAAAATATTGGAAGTAACAAGGGAAAAATAATTTAAACATTGTGGAGCTACAATAAGCATTAAACGAGACATAGCAACTATATTAAAGAACCTTAGGTCTTGGAATATTATGTTCTGTAGAGCAAAAGACCTGGACTTATGACTTACCCAGAAAAGTTAAGTATAATCCTGGATGGGAAGAAAAAGACACTTACTGAACTGAAAGACTTTCAGATTTTTCTGAGAGAAAAACAAAACAAAACCCCCCACAACGAAACAGAAGTTTAAAAAATTGTAAGCTGAGGGGATGCCTATCAATTGGGGAATGGCTGAATAAATTGTAGTATGTAATTATGAGGGAATATTTTCATTCTATGGGAAATGATGACCATGATGCTCTCAGAAAAATCTGGAAAGTCCTTTATGAACTCAAGCAAAATGAAATGTACCCTGTACAAAGTAATAGCAATGTTCTGGGATGATCAGCTGTGAATGACTTTGCTATTCTCAGCAATACAATGATCCAGTACTATTCTGAAGGATTTATGGTGAAAAATCTTATCCATATCCAGAGAAATAACTGTGTCTGAACACAGATTGAAGTATTTTCTCTCTCTAAAGATTTTGAGTTCCAAAGCTAAATGGGTGAAGTATTTTTCTTGAGTTTTTTTTTTTTTTTTTTTTTTGGAGATCTGTGTTTTCTTTCACAACATGACTATTATGGAAATATTTTGCATAATTTCACATGTACTTATTTAAGGGGGGGCTGGGAGTAGGGATAAGGGAGAGAATCTAGAACTCAAAGTTTTAAAAACAAATGTAAAAAAAATTAAATGTAATTGGGAAAAATATTAAAGTAAAAAAAAATTGTGACTAATGTAGAAATGTTTCACATGTTTTTGGTTTTTTGGTTTTTTGTTTTTTTTTTTTGTTTTTTTGGTTTGGTTTTTTCCAAGGCAATTGGGGTTAAGTGACTTGCCCAGAGTCACATAGCTAGGAAATATTAAGTGTCTGAGTCCAGATTTTTGAATTCAAGTCCTTCTGACTCCAGGGCTGGTGCTCTATGCATTTTACCATCTAGCTGCCCCAAATATGTTTTACATGACATCACATGTATAAACTTTATCAAACTGCTTTCCTGCTTCAGGAAAGGGAAGGGGAAGGAAGGAGAAAATTTTGGAACTCAAAATCTTGTAAAAATGAAGGCTAAAAATTTTCTTGACATGTAATTGAGAAAAAATAAAATATTTAAATAAAAAACAAAATATAACAATAAAGTGAAGACAATAACATTGCAAAAAAATTAATCAATTTTGTTTTAGACCATTTAAAATACATAGACAGTAAAAAAAATTACCTGTCAAAATAGACACAGGAACTATATAAACATAAACATGGAATACTTTTTATACAAATAAACTCAGATCTAAATAACTGAAGTGATATTTATTGTTTATAGGTAAACAAAGCCAATATAAATTTTAAATGACAATTTTACCTACTAATCTCATTATTCAATATCATCCCTAAATAAAAATAAAAAATTCATTTTACTGAATTAGAAAAAAATAATGACAAAGTTCATTTGGAAGAGCAAAAAGTGAGGAACTTCAACAAAAGGAAAAAAAGATGTAAAGAAAATAGATTCAGCAGTATCAGACTTTAAATTATATTATAATGGAGAGTATTATTGAACTGTACAAAGGATAATTTTGATTATTTTAATTAAAATGTTCTTGCATAAATAACTATGTAGCCAAGAATAGAAGGAATGAGGAAAATTGATCAGGGAAAAGGGGACACTTTCACAGAGATTTCTCAGATAGAATGTGATTGGATTGGAAAATTGCTGTCATATAGGAAATGATGAGTTGGTTGATTTAGAAAAACATGAAGGAGGCAAAGCCAAGATAGCAGAGTAAATGCAGGAACATATCCAACCTCTTCCCCAAACTGCTCCAAATTCTCTTGAATAATGATTCTAAACAAATTTTTGGAGCATCAGAATACCCCAAAAGTTGTAGTATAACATTTTCCAGCTGAAGGCAACTTAAAAGCTCAGCAGAAAAGGTCTGTGACACTACAATGGGAGTCCTTGGGCAGGACACATTGGTGCAGCCCCAGAACCAATTCCAGACCCAACCTGGGTCTGTCCTCTGAATCAAAAGAGGAACTGGAAGGTCACCAGAAAAGGTTTGTGGAATCAGAGTTGGAGCTCAGTGCACAATCCCAGCTCCATCCCAACTCCAGCTCCAGCCTGGACCCTAGTGTCAGTGGGTTGGGACCTCTGAATCAGCAACTATGCTATATGTTTCTGGACCTCTCAACTCCAGGACATCAGGGAGGACTCAGAAGCTCAGTGGAGAGGGTCTGTGGTAAAAAGGTAGGAGTTTAGTATGCAGTCTCAAGTCAGCAGAGCCCTAGCCCCTGCCAACACACTAGATCTTACAGCTACTGTGGGGCTGATACACTAACAGCACCAGGGCAGGAAAGAGTGCTTGTGGTCAGATTACTAGAGGCATTTCTGAAAACGGTTGCACAAAACCCCTAAAGCTTGGGACAATGCCCTCTCCACCTTAGAAACAGAGTTCTACTTTAACAAAGAGTTATAGAATAGAGCACCAGCCCTGGAGTCAGAAGGACCTGAGTTCAAAAATCTGGCCTCAGACACTTAATATTTCCTAGCTATATGACCCTGGGCAAGTCACATAACCCCAGTTGCCTTGGGGGAAAAAAAAAACACGCAGAATAATAGACTAAGAAAATGAACAGAAAACAAAAAATGTTTCTGACCACTGAAAGTTACAGTGGTGACAAGGAAGATCAAAACACACACTCAGAAAATAATAGCAAGGTCAAAGCTTCTACATCCAAAGCCTCCAAGAAAAATAAGAATCGGGCTTAGGCCATGGAAGAGCTCAAAAGGGACTTTGAAAAACAAGTAAGGGATATAGAGGGAAAATTAGAAAAAGAATTGAGAGAGGTGCAAAAGGAAATACAAAAAGCTAAAGAGGAGAAGAATGCCTTAAAAAACAAATTGGCCAATTGGGAAAGAAGGTACAAAAGCTTACTGAGGAAAATAATGCCTTAAAAAATAGAATTGAGCAAATGGAAGTTAATAACTTTATGAGAAATCAAAGCAAGACCAAAAAAAGGGGGGGGGGGAATATGTGAAATATCTTATTGGAAAAACAATTGATCGTGTGAATAAAATGGGGATGGATGGGAGAAATATTCTAGAAATAGAATCAGTAGGATCTCATGGTTTACTGAATATAAGGGGAAAAAAAGGAAGAGAGAAGAACCAAAGGTGACATTAGCACACTACAAAATATAAGAAGATCTACCACTCTTGAGTTTGGTAAAGGAAGTAATTAACTACCTATGTGCCACATGATAACCTCAAAGTTCACTTCCAACATTAAATCTCTAATCCTACAATGAGGGAAGGGAAGGGCATCAAAGATTGCTTTTTATACTTTTTCTAATTGTTCCAGTTAGCAATTATTTCATGGAAAGTCAAGTTTTATGTGTAACTGCAAGTAGAATGAAGACTTGTATTCAGAGGGAATAGTTTTATTTTATTAAAGCTTTTTATTTTCAAAAAAAAAAAAAGGAAAAACAATTGATCTGGAAAATAGATCTAGGAGAGATCATTTAAAAATTATTGATCTACTGAAAGTCATGATCAGATAAAGAACCTGAATCTTTCAAGAAATTATTAAGGGAAAAATGTCCTGATATTCTAGAATCAGAAGACAAAATAGAAATTGAAAGAACCCACCAATCACTTTCTGAAAGAGATCACAAAATAAAAACTGCCAAGAATATTATAGCCAAATTACAGAATTTTCAGGCCAAGGAAAATATTGCAAGCATCCAGAAAGAAACAATTCAAGTAAAGTGGAGCCACTGTCAGGATGACACAAGATTTAGCAGCTTCTACATTAAAGGATCAGAAGGCTTGAAAGGTGATATTCTAGAGAGCAATAGAGCTAGGACTGCAACCAAGAATTACCTACTCAGCAAAACTGAATATAATCCTTCAGAAGAAAAAGTGCTTATTCAAAGAAACAAAGGAGTTTCAAGCATTCATGATGAAAAGATCAGCTCTGGTCTTTCAAATACAGGACTCTGGAGAAGCATAAGAAAATAATCAGCAAAGTGATATAATAAAAGACTTAATAAGGTTTTTCTGTTTAGATTCCTACCGCAAAGGGCACAGGTATGAGTTGAATATGAAGGGATAATATCTTTTTTTTTAATGATGAAATTGGGGCAACTAGGTGGCACAATAGATAGAGCACCAGCCCTGAAGTCAGGAGGACCTAAGTTCACATCTGGGCCTCAGACACTTAACACTTCCTAGCTGTGTGACCCTGGACAAGTCACTTAACCCCAATTGCCTCAGACAAAAAAAAAATTAATGATGAAATTAAAGGATGAGAGAGGGGAAAAGGGAAAAGGAGAAGTGCAATAGTGCAAATTATCTGCCATAAAAAACGAGGAAGAAAAAGCTTTTACAGTAGGGGGGAAGAGGTGAAGGAGAGGGTGAGTGAGTGAACCTTACTCTCATCAGAACTGCCTCAAATAGGAAATAGTATACTTACTCAATAGAGGTATAGAAATCTATCTTAACAACAATAACATAAGCAACAAGATAAGAGTAAAAATATAAGAAAAATTGAAAAGAAAAACTAGGAAAAGAAGGGCAAAGTAAAACCAAGCAGTATAAATTTAGAGATCTCTATGTCCCATTGCCTCTCGGGGCACAGACTTCCCGACTTGGCATTCACAAATTGCAGGTTAGGACCCCTGGGGACAACTATTATCCTTGGATTTAATATCTTAAATAAGTCAATACTTCTAAAATTCAAACTTGTGAGCCTCCACCTTTAATAGATAGACAGTGAACACAATTAGCATTATACAAAAGTATTTGTTTATATGACATAAGAACAGAATCTATAAAACATCCCCTATCCCTCCCAAACCTAAAGTACATTCTCCCTCAAATACACAGTCCCAGTAGTACACATGGGCTTATTCATTCAGTATAATTGTAGTGAAAGAAACATACACAAGACACACCTCCAAGGCAACTGATTGTTGCACTACAGGCTCTTGATTTCCTATCTTTCTTATATGTTCTGTTGATATCTTATGCTATCAGTTGGTCACCCCTGGGGACAATGCTTGTGCTAGGCAGGTTTTTTTTTTTTTTTTTTTTTTTTAAGCTGGGCTCCTTTTGCTTGCTTCTTTCTACAATCTAATTCATGAATATTGGCTCTCTTCTTGGCTTCCAGGGGTCATACTCCTTGGAGTTACTGCCACTGACTAGATCTATTCCCTGCTTAGTACAATGTGTTTTGTTAGACACATGGTTGTGTTTTAAGACTGAATGGAGTATTTGTGGAGGGTAAGAAAAATCCTCTTCCCTTCAAAGAAGGGGGAAGTATGAGTTCTAGACTGCCTTTAAAATTACTTCTTCCCATTGAATGGATGCCATCAATTGGAGAATGACTGAATATGGTATATGAATGTTACGGAATATTATTGTTCTATAAGAAACTATCAGGAAGATGATTTCAGAGCAGCTTGGAGAGACTTACATGAATTGATGCTAAGTGAAGTGAACCAGGAGATCATTTTACATGGCCACAGCAAGATTATACAATGATCATATATGATCGACATGGCTATTTTCAACAATGGGATAATTCAGGCCAATTTCAATGGACTTGTGTGGGAGAGAGCTATCTATATCCAGAGAGAGGATTGTGGAGACTAAGTATGGATCACAACTTAGCATTTTCACTTTTTTTGTTGTCATTTGCTTGTATTTTGTTTTCTTTCTCATTTTTTCCCTATTTGATCTGATTTTGGTAATTGTGGAAATATGTATAGAAAAATTGTACATATTTAACACATATTGGATTATTTGCCAACTAGGGGAGGGAGTGGGAGGAAGGAAGGACAAAAAATATTTGGAACACAAGGTTTTGCAAGGGTGAATGTTAAAAAAAACTATCTATGCATATGTTTTAAAAATAAAAATCTTTTTTTAACCCCCCCCCCCCAAAAAAAAAAGCAAATTGCTTCTTCCTTCCTAGAGAATATGAACTACTTTTTAAAGGCCAACAGAAGTATGGCATATCTTTAGCCAGCCAATAGTTAATTGTTCTCTTATTCTATCAAAGAGAACTTCTTCACATCTTATAAAGGGTAACAGTGTATAGATATACAGATACAACTTTGAACTTTAACATATTAATACCTTGTTGCCTCTATTACCTGCCTCTTTGTGATTTTATCAACCATGATGGGTTAAAAATCAATTGATCAGTGTAGTCCTGACCAATTTATTTGCCCTATATATTTTCTCCCAGAAGCTCAAATTATTTTATATCAAGGAGTCTTTAATCTCTTTTACCCCAGTATCCCCAAGAATATGTGTTTACATTCTTCTCTCCAATGGGAAGGTAGAAAAAATGTTTCCAAAAATCAGTTTACGAAGAAGAAGAAAAATTGCTCTCTGGTAATGGAATCACTCATGCAGATTGAGAACAGCCCCAGTGGGAATCTTGGACTGATTTAGCAAGGATATAAGGAGTGGCAAGCAAAGAATCAGAAAAGAAAACATGCTTCATTCCATGGTGTAGGAAAAAGCAATAATACAATTTCTATTTCCCTCCACCTGCTCTCCAAACTCACACTATTTCCAGGTTTGGATCATAAACTGTTTGTTTTTCTGCTGACAAAGCCTCTTGACTCATTGTCAATCACTTACTATCTAGGCCACATACACACACACACACACACACACACACACACAAAGCCTACTAATTGACTTGCAGTGATTAAGATGAATCACAACAAATGACATTTATATAGTACTTAAAAGTTTGCAAAATTCTTTAAAAACCATATGTCATTTGGACCTCATGACCAACTTACTAAGTAGATACCAAAGCTGCTATTATCCCTATTTTACAGATTAAAAAAAAAATCTAAGGCTCAGAGAAATCAAGTGCCTCCCCTATAATTATATAGTTAATGTTCAGTGGCAGGATCTGGACACTTATAGCTTATAGGATAGTAGTCTATATAAGAGGCCAAACCACCTCTAAAATCAGAATTTTAAAAAAGCTCTTAACATACCCTTCATTACCCTTCAGAATAAACCTATGAAGTATCTAATTGTGTCATCACCACCATCATTATTCCTAGCATTTATATGTAATTTAAGGTTTGCAAAACACTTCACAATCCATTTTTTTCTCATGACAATCCATGTTACTGATCAAAGTTAAGAGATAAGTTAATATGCATTTGAGGCCATATTTCAACTTCGATATTCATGACTCCATTACTGTGTCCACTGAGTCACCTAAGATCATTATGGCAGACCCTTCAAAGAAAAAATAGAAACTTCAATTTTTCATGTATTATGGAAACAAATTATCCCATATGTGCCTTTTCCAGATAACTGAAATCAGAATTAGACCAAGACATTTGTGTGCCCTGCACAAGGTTTGAAAATTAAATATACTGAAGTATAACAGTGTATTTGAGCTTTTCACTTTAACAGTCTTCCATTTGTCTATCACAAATGCCATAAGGATTGAAATTTTCTGATATTAAAATATATGCATTAGTAAAAAGTAATTTTAAAAAGTGTCACCTATTACAAGCATGCTCTCCTTCATAGTCTGTGCCCCAGGCAACTGCCTTGCTTGACTAATGCCTACTCTTAATTAAATTCAACAGTGAAGCCTATCTTTTTAAACAGTCAAACTCTTTTTAAAATTTAAATCATTTTTGTTGAAAGTTCTTTCAAAAATGTATTATATACATCTTCATCTTTTTAAAAAGTTACTTTCTCTGTTTTATTTTTATAATTTCACCTTTATTTCCATTTATATTCTTCCTTCCTTTTATATTCTTCCTATCCAACAAGGCAGCCCTTATAACAAACTTTTTTGTTTTCTTAAGCAAAAGATACTTTGATAATTCAATGGATCTGTGCTCTCATGGTTATGGGTATTCCCTCCCAAACTATAGAACACAATCCATTCAAGCATTTTTATCCTGTGGGACTTTTGTCAATGTTCTCCATAAATCCACTCTAGGAGTTCCAAGACTACAGAAGTCACTATAATCTGATGATTGACTGACAAAACACATTTCCATTTTTAGATGAGGAGGGCCATTTCCAGAGGCACTAAATGTCACTTTTTTTGTTGTTGTTGTTGCTTATCCTTGCTGTGTAACAACAAAATAATCTCCCTTTGTTAAATGTTCAATGACTTCTAATACTTCATTTTGTCCAACACTAAACCTGAACTAAGAGAGTGCTGGCTTTAGAGCCATGTCTACAACAACTATCGGTAACAACTATAGTGAAGCAAAACATACTAGCCATGTCTCAAAATATATGTCACATTCTATACCTGAAATCCACCACTCTTTTGCTGGAGAGGTAAGAGGCATTCTTTATAGTTCTTCACTGGTATTGTATACCAAATATTTCTTCATTGCCCTTTTGTTATGAGTTCAAATGTTGGAGTTCTTGTTCTTCTCAAAACACAGCCGGTTTAGCTTAGGGCCCTCCGAATATCTCCAAATCCAAAGGTTCTGTCCTTTAGCCTCTGCCTCTGCTTTCTTCAGCCTCCAACCAGCACAGAGATGGAATGAATCTCTTGTCTCCTTCACTTGGGGCTTGGCTAGCTTTCTGGTGAGTCTTTCAGACCAGCTTGGTTTCAGTGGGGGGCGTGCAGGAGCCCAGCCACCTACCACAGTGGTGTGAGATGAAGATGAATCTGGTTGTCCACTGAACTCTCAACTTGTAGCTTCTTCACTCTGAAGGACTTCTTTGACTGGCCCATTGAAGCTCTATTTATGCTCCTTCAAGAGAGGGATTGTGGGTTTTCTCCCATAATGCTCTCTGGCCCAAAGAGCTTCAAGGGAGGTGTGAACTCATCCCATACTTCTGAACTCCAATGAGTAAAGGTGTGAACACAAGCCTTGTATTAATTAGTTCTACTTAGTACCTTGTTTCAGGTTCTGCCCAAAACATCTTCTTGTAAGATTAGATCAACTCTAATGAGTTAGCAGTTTGTAAAGATTCCAACACCCTTTGGGTATGCATGTTTAATTCTTCAGAGACTGTAATATTCCATGTTTCATAACTCTTCATTGTCATTTATTAATATCACTTTAAGAAAAGATAGACTTTTATTTCAAGGAGACAGTTGAGGCTGAGTACTATATACTTTTTCAAAGACAACCCAACCTATTATTCTGCTCATTCTATGAAGCTTATTTTTCAACTTCATGTCTGACAAAGCTAGAACTACTGATGGAGAGGTTTATGGTTTATCCATCTGACTGCATATAACATTCTGGACATTAGACACTTTCATCCAATTAGATTTCTGTATGTTGCTAGTTAGACCAAATTGCTTTGATTGATTTGGAATCAGTTGGGACACTGCAAAATGCACTGGCTCTGGAATCAGAAGCCTTGTTTTCATTTCCTACTTCTGATGCCTACTATCTGGATGACTGGATAAATCATTCACACTCTCTGGACCTTGGTTTTTTTCATAAATAAAGTGAGGGAAATGGACTAGCGGCCTCCCTTTTAAGTCTAAATAAATGATTCTCAAAGTACAGAAAAATAGAAATATTAAGTGCATATTTTTTCTGACCTTAATGCAATAAAAACTATATTCAATAAAGGCTCTTTAAAGCATAAATTAAAATTAATTGGAAACTAAATGACTTAATTCTGAAGAATGGGTAAGAGTAAGTCATAGAAACAATTTCATTTAGGATAACAACAGTGAGACAATGTACCAAAATTTGTGGGATTCAGTCAAAGCAATACTTAGAGGAAAATGTACATTTCTAAAGGCTTTCATCAATAAAAGGGAGCAAAAGTAGATCAGTGAATTGTGCATAAAATTAAGAAAACCACAAAATTTAAAATCCCAATTAAAGACCATAACAAAAGTCCTGAAATTCATAAACAAGATTAACAAAATGGAAAGTTAAAAAAAAGTAATTGAATTAATAAATAAAACTAGGAGCTGGGTTTTGTTTTTGTGTGTGTGTGTGTGTGTGTGTGTGTGAACACAAAACACACCACTAGACAATCTAATTTTTAAAAAACCCAAATTACTAATATCAAGTAATGATTTACAAGCAATGAAGTAAAAGTAAAAGCAATTATTTAGCAGTTTATCTGCCCAACTTTATGCCAAAAAAAACTCTCGGA
Organism: Antechinus flavipes; assembly: GCF_016432865.1. Lineage (NCBI taxonomy): Eukaryota > Metazoa > Chordata > Mammalia > Dasyuromorphia > Dasyuridae > Antechinus > Antechinus flavipes. Next base: position 331,467,948 of record NC_067401.1, read on the forward strand.
TTCTAAATGAAATGGATGAAAATTTACAAGAAGGAAAAATTGCCCAGGTCAACAGAACAGTAAATAAAATAATAAAATAACTCAATCTTAGAAATTGAATAAGCCATAAGTGAACTCTACTAGCTCACTATTTGACAAAAACCATTGCAAAAACCAAGTGTTCTAATAAAAACTAGTTATATAATATCTCATAGTATATACCGGATAAGCTCAAAATAGATATTTGATCTTGATATTAAGGGTGACATCATAAACAAATTAGTGGAGCATTGGAGAAATTACCTATAAGGTCTATGAACAAGAGAAGAGTCCATGACTTAAAAAGGAAAAGAGGGGTTCCCAGGGGAATAATTTTGATTGCATTTAAAACAAACAAAACCAATATAGCTAAAATTAGAAGAAAAGCAAGAAAATGGGGGAAATCTTTGCATCATTTCTCTGATAAATGCCTCATTTCTATTTAGGGAGCTGAAAAAGAGCCATTTCCCAAATGACAAATGATCAAAGTATATGAATAGGCAGTTTTCAGAGGAAGAATCCAACCTATTAATAGCTATATTTTAAAAATGCTCTAAATCACTAATAATTAGAGAAATGCAAATTAAAACAATTCTGAGGTACTACCTCATATCCATCAAATTGGCTAAGATGACAAAAAAGAAAAAATGACAGTTACAGAGGCTATAAGGAAACAGGAACACTAATTCATTGTTGGTGGAACTATGAACCATTCTGGAAAACAATTTGGAACTATGCCAAAAAAGCTATTAAACTGTACATACCTTTTGACCCAATAATTCTTCTACTAGGTTTTTATCCCAAATAAATCAAAGAAGGAAAGAACTATATACAAAAAATATATGTGTATTTATAGCAGCTTTTTGGGTAGTGGCAAAGAATTGGAAACTGAGGGGATGCTTATCAATAGGGCTAATAGCTGAACAAGTTACAATATATTAATGTGATGGGATAATATTGTTATGTAAAAAATAATAAAGGAGATATTTCCCCTCAAAAAAACTTGAGAAGACTAGAATGAACTAATACAAAATGAAGTGACCAGAACCAGGAGAATAATTTGTACAATAGCAATGTTATAAAGACAATTTTGAAAGGCTTAAGAACTCTGATCAATGCAATGATCAAAGACAATTCCAAAGGATTTATGAACATGTTACCCACCTCCACATAGAGAACTAATATATTTAGAGTACAAATTGAAAAATATTTTCTTCTTTTTATTTTTTTATATAGTTAATATGGGGGTTTCAGAACTAAAAACAAAATTGAATTTGAAAAAAAAAAAAAGACATAAAGCACTTTTCAAACCTTAAAGAGACATGTAAATGTTCATGATTAGGATCACCATTATTATTATAACCTTTATAAACTCTTAGGGCATTCTCATATCAAATGCCACTCTTCTGGATAATTCAGGTTCCTGTGCTAGGTTACATCTTCCCTCAGTAATCTAGGGGTATCTATAAGAGGTTAGAGAATGTATTAATGCTATACAACTCAAGCCCCCAACCTTTGGGGGGTATATAATATCCTTTAATCAATTAGCTTTTACAAAGGAACATTTATCCCAAAAGAAAATGAACAAGAACATGTTCTTGCTGTATTTTTACAATATATACCTTATACCACCTCAATCCCTTGGCAAAGTGCAGTTTTTTTTTCATCTCTGAATTTGGCATAGCCTCTATGGCTCTCTCTTGGTTGCCTTTGATCCATGATGAGCTAAACAATTCAGAAATTTCTATCCTTACCATCAAATTTCCAATAACCAATAAAGCCTGGACTCTAGCTTCCAGAAGCTCACACAATTGTAGACATCTCCATTACTTCTTCACCTAAAACAAAGGTTCTTATTCACAGACCACCTATCTGATCCAGGAGAAGATAATCTGAGTCCTTTTCCCATCTAGAGGCTTAGAGTATTCCCATTTTATCTTCAATCAGTCAGGCAGAAAATGAGAGGAAAAATCAGCTCAATTTGGTCAGCTAGTGCCATTTGAATGCATTACCTGTAGAATCCAAAGTGTTGTATATGGGGTCAAGTTGTGGGCAATGGAAGACCTAGAAGGAGTTATAAGCAACCAGTGGAGGTTATGAAGATGAATTGTATCCTACCCAACAAATGATAGCCAATTGTGGAATTTGTCTCAGATGAAAATGACCGCCAAATCTCTGCCTAGAGTATTTTTCTAATCCTATGTAGACACTGACCCTTTTCTTTGGGATCAGAAAGAATTCTTTCACTCCAACTAATCTGTCAAATTTTAATTAAAATTGCTTTTTTTTTTTTGAAGCTCCTTGAGATGAACATTTGTATATATTTAGCCAAAATTTCATTCAACAATTAAAGTTTTATCACCAATTTGCCTCTCATGTTCCACTTCTAACACTAATTCCTAGACTAGAATCATTAAATTGAATTCTGGAAAATTCTATGGAGCTATGTTAACCATCTTTATACATGCATGGAGTTGTGACTACGTGTACATTCATGTGCTGAGATATTGGGTTACTATGTGGTAAAATTCTCCTTCCTCCCTCTATAAAACCAAAGAGGGATCCTTTGGTGGGTTTTTGCTAACTCATTCTCCAACCATTAAACTGGAAAATCTGACTCAGTAAATAGTAAACCCTGTCGGCAACTTTGCTGTAATTCCTCTCATTTACAACAATGAATAAACTTCAGTTTTAAAATAAATCTATTCCTTCCATACTTGAAAAATAATCAGTATTGCATGAAACTTTTTTGCTTATGGAACAGTATCTTCCACAAAGACAATTATGCTAGTAGTAAAAGCCTTGGTGGAATACTATTTCATTTTTCTTCAAACACTGTGGCCCACAACATCTGATACCAGTTTATGGATTCCATTGATTCATTAAGTATTTTTGGTCTGTTCCTACCCTTCTCCTCCTCTTTCTTCTCCCTGAATGAGCAGATTGTTTCCTCTGATTTTTCGATGTTTGTTCTGTGTGGTCTATTTTCTAATTCCACTGATTTACTGTTGGTAGTGTAGGTCTTATTAAGTTCCTTTCTGGGGTGGAATATCATTTTTGGCTTCAGATTGGAATGTCCCAGAATAACTGATGTTCAAAAGAGCCCTTGTCTGTTGTAATTTCAAATAATTCCCATGACTAAAACTGAAATCTATCTATAGGCATCAATTAGAGTGGGAATATTTATAGCCCCCATTTCTGACTAAAAGACTTCCATTATTTCCAAGCTAATTGAGTTTAATTCTCTTCTCAGGCCTGAAAGGAATAAGTCATCTTAAGAGTATGTAAGTAAGTCGTAATTCAAGAGTGGAGAAGAGTTCACTCTCATACTGCTGCAACTTGTTGGAACTATTTTATATATATATATATATATATATATATATATATAAATGCTTGTTGGTAGCAAAGAACTAGAAATGGAGGGGATGCCCATCATTTGAGGAATGACTAAATAAGTTGTGGTATGTGATTATGTTGGAATACTACTAAACTGTAAGAAATAAACCAGTTGATTTTAGAAAACATGGAAAGACTTGTATGAAATGAATGAAATGAATAGAAACAAGAGAAGTCATATGCAGTAACAGCATTATTGTTTAAAGAACAATTTTGAACAACCAAGTTATTCAGAGTATTATAAACAAATTAGCTATTAAGGAACTTAAGGAAAGTGCCATCCATCCCCAGAGAAAGAACTGATAACTAGAAGTCTGTATAGTGTGGTTTTACATATATTTATATATCTATGTCAAATAGTGATCCTCTCTACTGCAGAATGGGGAAGGAGGAAGATAATTTATAACTGAAAATATAACCAAAAATTTTTTTAAATAATTATAACTTTTTATTGACAGAATCCATGCCTGGGTAATTTTTTACAACATTATCCCTTGTACTCACTTTTGTTCCGATTTTTCCCCTCCTTCCCTCCACCCCCTCCCCCAGATGGCAAGCAGTCATATACATGTTAAATATGTCACAGTATATCCTAGGTACACTATATGTGTGCAGAACCCAACAGTTCTCTTGTTGCACAGGAAGAATTGGATTCAGAAGGTAAAAATAACCCGGGAAGAAAAACAAAAATGCAAACAGTTTACATTTATTTCCCAGTGTTCTTTCTTTATGTGTAGCTGCTTCTGTCCATCCTTGATCAATTGAAACTGAATTAGATCTTCTCCTTGTTGAAGTTATCCATTTCCATCAGAATACATCCTCATACAGTATTGTTGTTGAAGTGTATAATGATCTCCTGCTTCTGCTCATTTCACTCAGCATCAGTTCACGTAAGTCTCTCCAACCCCCTCTGTATTCATCCTACTGGTCATTTCTTAAAGAACAATAATATTCCATAACATTCATATACCACAATTTACTCAACCATTCTCCAATTGATGGGTATCCATTCATTTTCCAGTTTCTAGCCACTACAAACAGGGCTGCCACAAACATTTTTAACCAAAAAATTTTAAATGAAAATAAATGCTCATGTCAGAATCTTCTTGCTGACAAAAAGGTCCTAGACATACTGATTTGTCTCTATTCGGATAAATTGGTAATTTTAATTTCACCAGTTCTCCTTACAAGCACAAAGTCTCACAAAGCTCAAAACAAGAACAGACCCTTCTAGAAGTTAAGGAAAGGAAGGAAAGAAAAGAAAGGAAAGGAAAGGAGAAGAAAGGAGAGGAAAGGAAGGAGGGAGGGAGGGAGGAAGGGAGGGAAAGAAGGATGATGGGAAGGAGCAAGGGAGAAAGGGAGGAAGAGAGGAAGGAAGGATTTAAACCTTTATATTAAACTTTTAAACCTTTATGCCTTCATAAGACTTCACATAGCCTACTATGTGCCAGGTATTATACTAGGTCCTTTAAAATATTTCATAATATTGATTTCCCTTCCCTCTTTTTTCCACCAATATTAACCTATATAGTGAATCCATATGATTCATGTAAACATACCCTACTTTGCTCTTTCCTCTTTCCTTATTGCTTCTTGTTTGCTTTAAAATACAAATCAATTTCTCCTTTCGATTTGCATTTGACATTATTGTAATTATATTATATATACAAAAAGATTAATTTTTCAAGAGGTTTAGTCAACAGAGGATTTAACCACTGTATCTCAGGCAACTCTTTAGGTTTTATCTACTAAGAAATGAACAATTTGTGTTTGGTGAAGGAAATTTCCATACAGGAGGGAGTAACATGATTCAATGAAGAACAAAATTTACAATTAAGATACACTGTCACCAGAGGGCAGTAAAATGCCTTGGGTATCATCAGGCTTGATTATGGGGCAAGTTTGAGAGCTTAGAAGGGTTCTTTCTATCATTCTTTTTAAAAATACTAAATATGATCAATCTAGAGCAAGTTTTCTAAGAACATAACAGCTAGGCATAGATTGCTATTTTTCTCACTTTTTAAAAATTTGATTTATTTATTCAATATTTTTTCCCAGTAACATTTAAAACAATTTTTTTACATTTGTTTTGAAAATTTTTGAATTCTAGATTCTCTCCCTTACCCCCACCCACAATTAAGGAACCATATATGAAGTTACGCAAAACATTTTCATGAAAGTCATGTTGTCTCACTGATTTTTAACTAATATATTCCATAGTACTCCTTTCCTCTTCTCAGTTTCAAAGAAACTCTTAGGTCCTCCTCTCATCATATTTGTTTCGATGTTGAAACTCCCTGATTTATACATAGCTCCTCAATTCAGTGGCTATAGTTATTTCTCAGTTTCTGAACAAAATGCACTAGGACCATAAACAAAGAGATCTTTCTTGTCCCTTCAGCTTCTATCTGCTTTCAAAGTACACACACACACACACACACACACACACACACACACACGAGAGAGAGAGAGAGAGAGAGAGAGAGAGAGAGAGAGAGAGAGAGAGAGAGAGAGAGAGAGAACAAGAACAAACTACCACCCTCATCTCTAAATTCTGACTGGACCTTTGGGAGTTCAGTCCAGAAGTCATGGAAGGCAAAAATGAGGCTGACAAATTTGATAGGAATTGGCTAGAACATCTGATATTTTTAAAACTGTTTTACAGTTATTTCTTGACATCACTAAAAAGATTTGCTCTTCAGATTCTTTAGGAAACATCTGGGAACTACATTAAAATGGGCCCTGCTGACCATATCAGCAGGCAGAAGTGTTGGAGACTTCTCCATTTTCACTCTAAACATCTCTTTGATGTGTCTCCAGATCCAGCCAAGGATTCAGCAGAATAGATGAGTACCTTCACTAACTAATGACACAGAGTCCAAATTCATCCCTAATATCAACAAGAGAACAAAAGATAGTGAAAAGCTTTCCCTGCTGATTCAAAAAGAGAGAGAAGATTCGTTTTTCAAAATGATAGACACTCTGAGGTTATCCACCAGAGAGAAAGGGAGAAAGCTTTCTGTTGCTGGGTAAGGTCTGACCGTTTGATCCAACACTATGATTCATTGTCTTAGTGGAGAGCAATTTTATTTTACTAGACTAGTTCAGAAAAGAATTTTTATATATTCAAATCCCCTTGTTGCCCTTCCCTTTTCCCACTTGGGTTTTTCAAGAGACTATATGGACATATATACATCCTACTGGGATCCCTGAAGTAAGAGTCATTAATGATGATTGAAAAGAATTCATCCTTCTTGAGAGTTGCTGGCATACTACTGACATGAACCTAGGAAATAGAGACCATTAGTACTGTTGTTTGTCCTTCCTTCTGGAAGAGAACCATGATATCAGGGAGGTGATGACATGACATGCAGTGAATTAGATTTAAATGAGATGCAAGATCACCTGCCTCACTTTCCCCTCCAGAGCCATCTGGGTGCAGTGACAAGATCAGGCTAAGTAAAGATAGCCCTGTAGGCAATGGGAGATCTTGCCCTTGAGTATACCTAGGCTCTGGCTGACCTTCCTCCCCCAAACTCACAATCCAGATAAAATCCTATAACCCAAGGACTATGTTCACTAGGACAAAACTGCATGCCTACCAAATGAAGGCTTTTTCTAATTTAATTTATGATTATTTTTGGTGCTGACTATGATTTTAACAATGTAAAGATTGTTCAGTATGAAACTATTTTTTGCTGATGCAGGTAAGCAAGTCCATCTGTAGCTTATGATCTGTGATGAAAGAAAACTCCAAGAGATGTTTCTGGATAATTAATAATCAATTTATTAATTAGTCTATCTGGCAATCAATAAAATATTGGTCAGTGGTTTTTCTTAGTAACCAAAAACTCCAAAGGAGACCCTGAATGCCTTAAATCTTTTTTCTAAAAAGGAACTCTCTTGACAAGTGAAACTTACTCCTAATTTGTGGACATTTAATGAAGAGGTAGGCTGAAAGTCCAGTTCCTTCTGCTAAGACCTTGGCTTGATTATGTGACTTAGCACCTTCAAGGCATGTTAGCTGGAGAAACCATTTCCATCTGGGCCCTTCTGTCTGTTTCTCTTTCATAAGCTGAGTTGTCTTAAAACTAATGTAGAGGATCAAGGACAGACTTCTCTTCCCAAGCAAAGATTGACCCAGACTAGATTTTGTTTATACTCTAAACAGAAATTAGGTTGGGAGTGTGGAACCAGAATAGTTAATGACTTTACCTTGATTTGCTGGAGCTCTTGACTAATCAGAAGAAGCCAGACTAACATGAGAATTAAAACCAGTCAAACCAGATATAAAACTGAGCATTCCTTAAACTGGCACATCAGAGATTTCTTGCAGTATTCATGCATTAGAAGTTTCTTGTTGTATTGGTATACTGAACCCAGAATTCCCCCTGCTTTGCAAGATAACCATTACTCGTGTCAATTCACGGTTCTAAAAAATAACCCAGCCCAGGAATGTTCTGATAAGACCACTATACGCTTACCACCATACCTGATCTGTGATTTTTGTTTTGATAATCTGCTCAGATTACTCTGCGGTTATCCCTTCCACCCCCTATATCTTCCCTGACTTGTGTTTTTTTTTGTTTTTGTTTTCCTAACCTCTGCTGCCCAAAGTCCATTCCAAGTACAGTTCTAACTGCTCCTTCTTATAAGGAATAAACCCATGGATACAACCTGTTTGTCTTTCTTAAGCCAAACTGTTGAAACAAAGGTTGACTGAGCTAAGAATAAATCTTATCACTCAGCCATACTTTAGAGCTTGACTTATCTTTTTAGCATTTGTAACAGAAATAAAAGGAAAAGGTGGATCACAAACTAATACAATTATTAATGTAATAGTATAATATTAATTTATCTCTGGTATTAGATACAAATATGATCTAAATAAATCATTGAATGATTAAGTGATTTGCTTGGATTACTGTAATTAATATATCTTAGATGAACCCATCTTCCTAATTCTATGGCCAGCCTTCTGTCCATCAAGTCATGCTGCCTTTCATTTTTTAAGTATCTGCTATTTCATAGACCTTCACTCAATACTATATAGACACAGATTAAATAGTACAATAAACTGAATTTGTCATGCTTTGCCTTGCGGGAAAGGAGACAACCAAACAGGACAAGGCAGAATGGAATGGTGGAAAAGGCAGGATAAGAAAAACACCATCATTTCATGTGACATTTGTACATCTTTCTTTGCATTGACCACAATAATTAAGTAAGCTAGCAAAAAGATTATTAAAACTTTTGAACCAACAACTATTATAAATGTGAAGAAGCAGAGAAATTATATGGAGAATGTGACTAGTACCTTTAAACTAAGTCCACTTATACATTGACTTTAGTGACTTTAGAGTGAAAATGGACACAAGGGCAATGAAAACTATGTTGGAAATGATAAAATGCTTAAAATATCTGGGAGTCAATCTGCTAAGATACAGCCAAAGCATATAAATATAATGGAACACTGGAAAACAAATAAAGAAACATTGTACTTGGGTTGGGTTAACATAACAAAAAAAAAAATTATCCAAATAAATGCATAACTTCAAATGTTTCTGATAAAATTCTGATATGCAAAATATTTAGGGAACTAACAACGATATACCACCAACAAACTTTCACTAATAGCTGAGTAGTCAAAGGATACAAAGAGTTTTCAAAAGAATTGTAAACTATTAGCAACCATAAAAAGACTGTTTCAGATCACTTCTACTAAGAGAAACACACAACTCTGAGATTTCAACTTCAAGCAGTCAATTAACATTTATTGGGTGTTTATTTTTGCCAGGCACTAGGCTAAGTATTGGGAATACCAAAAGAGGCAAATAGTTCCTACTCTCAAGGAACTCACAAATTTATATACAATTTTAGATACAAAGCTAACTATATATATATATATATATATATATATAGAGAGAGAGAGAGAGAGAGAGAGAGAGAGAGAGAGAGAGAGAGAGAGAGAGAGAGGACAAAAAAACCAGTTAACGGAGAGAGGTTGTGGAAGCCTTTCAGTAAAAGATGCAATTTTATTTGGGACTCAAAGGAAGCCAGAGAAGTTAGTAAATAGAGTGGAAGATAATTCCAGGCATAGGGGACAGCCAGAGAAAATGTCCAGGTCTGAGAAATGAAATGTCTTATTCTTAGACAGTAAGAAATAGGAAGATTGGAAAAGTAGGAGGGAGTTACATTATGAAGGGCTTTGAATGTCAAACAGAATATTTTATATTTGCCCCTGGAGGAAAAAGGAACTAATGGAGTTTATTAAGTGATTGAGGGGTAGGTATTAGGGGAGAAGAGATGTGACCTAAATTTTAGGAAAATCCCTTTAGCTAACTATTGAAGGATCGATTGGATTGGGGAAAAGCCTGAGGCAGGCAGAATTACCAACAGGCTGTTGTGATAGTCTAGGTATATGATGATTAGAGTCTGCACTAGAGTAATGGTAGTGTTACAGGAAAGAATGGGGCAAATTTGAGAGATGTTTCAAAGATGAAATCAATAGCTTGGATATGGGAGAAAGGAGAGGTAAGAATAGTGAGGAATTCAGGATGATTCCTAGGCTGTAAACCTAAGGAACAGGAGGATGTGTCATACTCGATAGTAATCAGGAAGGTATAAGAGGGCAAGATTTAAGATAATAAATACACTCATTAAATTGTTAATGATGACATAAAAGTTGAAATTGTCAATATTCATGGAAAGACAGGTACTTCAATGCACTATTGGTAGAATTATGAATTGGTAGAATTATGAATATCTGGAAAATAATTTAAATTTATTCATGAAAAGTCAACAATGGCCCAGGAATGCTGCTATTGGATATATTGTCCCCAAAAAGGTAAAAGTTTCAGAAAGAAAGGTTAAGAATATAATCTGAGTTTCAAAACATTCAGGAACATTTTTGTGTGCTGTTGCACGGATGTAATTAGATTAGTAGAAACAAAATATTATTGGCTGTGTCTATGTGAGGATTAAAGTTGGCAGCCCCTCATTATGCCTTCTTTGAGAGAGACACCTATGGTTCTACACTCTTCAGGACTGTCTTAGACAGAGAGACAGAGACAGAATAGAGACAGAGAAGATTCTGGGAAGCCAATTAGTCAGCGTCAGTGACTATGCCAAGTGCTAAGGATAGCAAGAAAAGCAGTCCTCAAAGAGCTCAGAGGGATGTAGGGGAAAGCTCAACTTCTCAACATATTCCTGATTTCCAGCTTGCCTCTCTAGAAACTTTGAATAATTTCCCCTGGGATGAGATCAGAGTTTTGTTCTTAGTTGAGTTACCTCTCTCCTAGTGGAAAGACAGTTTTAATCTATGTATTTTCTGAATATGACTTTCCTGTTTCCTTTTGCTATCTGTATAAATGAGTTTACTTGCTATTCATTACTTATGATGGTCTTTTGCATAACTAACTTTTGATGGAGAAAGAGTCCAGCCTGAAACTGTAAGCTTGGGTCATCCCTTCTACTTTAAGGTAGAGTGACCAGAAGAAAAGCTGCTTCAATTAAAAAAAATTTTCCCTAGACCAGTTAGGGGGCAAGTAGATATAATTATAATCTAAATGTACTAGATTATAGATAGGGATAGAGCCAATCTCTTAGCTCTATCTTCTCGTCCCCTCCAAGTAAAAATAGAAGTCTACTAGCCCAATAGAAGTCTCCCATTGAGAGGTATAGGCAAGATTTCAGAGATATCCTTCAATGTCTCTTTGTAAATATTAAAGTACTGTATAAGTGTGTAAGATATTCCTTTATTAGGTATGGAAGGATAGAGGCTTCTCCATACATGAGAAGCTCAAAATCATTTACCTCTACATCTTTAAGCACATCATTGCAATACTTTCACCCTTTCAAAAAGTTCCTTTTGGGGTGTAATCCTGTCTAGATAAGACTCCAAATAACATTTTCACATTTAGACTGCCTGAGACAAATACCATCCCTCCTCCCCAGTTGTAGACTTCTTTTTTTAAAAAATCCCATCCACCCTTTAAATTGCTAGTGCTTCTTGGAGCCCCCTCCAAATTACTGTTTATCTACTTTATATATATATATGTAGAATTTGAAAAGCAGAACAAAATTTGAACTTAGGTCTTCTTATTGTTCTACTGCTTTTTATCATATTGCTCTCAATTATGTGTCATTAGAAAAAAAGTAAAAGTTGTATTATCCTGAACTTATTAACTGCAATAAAACCTACATCTTTCTTTTATGGTATTTCCATCAGCTATTCTGCCTGACAAACCAGACAATCAATGTACTATTAATACACTCAAAAAAAAGGTTTCAATGATAATATGAATCCTAAGCTCATCTCCAGTAACAAGGTGTGGAATAACAGAAAGGGAAAAATAATTTTTTTATCCCAAGTTTCACAGAATTGAAAAAAACAGAACATTTTGCAGTTCCTGAAATATTTTTAAATGAAATTTAGCTTAAAGCTTAAAAAATACAAAAGTGCTTTTGAAAAATGAGCTAGTTTCAAAAGTGTTCCTACCAGCCTAAATGCCCATTCTTGCAAGAATGTAAAATAAAATCTTTCCTGCATTCAAAAAAAAAAAGAAAAATGTGCTAAAGGCTTTTTGATTTATAACATATTCTCTGATTATGTAAAAGTCTCTTTGAATCATAGCACATTCTCTATTTTTAACCAGTTTGTAAAATAAGAAGATAAAAAATGAGTTAATTCAATCAATGTGTGGCTTAAAGAAGTAACCATTTTTGAAAAGTCTTTTTTAAACTCATTTTTTCCCCTCCAAAACATAAAGGATAAAGATAGCTTTGGAGGCAAGAAGAACAGTTTGATTTTGACATGGACATGCACTAGTTCCTCAAGTGTTGATGCCCAAGATGACAACCTTGGAGTAGTAGAAGTAGTCTGTGTAAATAATTATTCTTTTCTTCCTTCTCAGAGTTATTATTTAATTTCTTTTGCTGATGGATTTTTTAAAACTCTAATTAGAATTCTAAATTCTATGTTGCAGAAATATAGCAAAGCATGAGCCTCTTTAAAAAAAAAAAAAGAAAGAAAACAGCAAGAAGACTGATTATAACCACAGAATATCTAGTAAGAACATAATTTTTGGCATGCTCTCAATAACCACTGAAGAGTCTGGAGAGCAAGTATACATAGGCTCCATGGCTAAACCACACTCTCCTGGGAATAACAAACTGGAGACAACTGATCCTGAAGACATTGGAAGGAACAGCTTAAATTACTCCTGGAGTTTAAAGAATTGGCCTCTGGGAATGTTGGATCTATTAATGTGGTGACAATTCATGTTAATACAGGTCAAAAAGCATCTATCTTTCTTTTGATTACCTTCTCATTAGACAGTCAAAAAGATAAAAGAAACACACAAGACTGCAATACACCATCATTGCTCCATTTAATGAAATAACTCTTTGGATTCTCCAGTAGCAACAAAGAAAAGAGCTAAATGTTTGCATGGGTTATAGGAGATTAAAAGTATTACAGTGCAGAATGACTACTTACCCAAGACTGTATTGTGATGAAAAGACAAATTTATTTTGGCTTCATTTTTTTGTTTATAATTGTTGGCAAGTTATGGCACCAAGAAATATACTCTTAGCATGGCAACTCTGTCCCTAAAGCCCTTCATATTTTAAAGCTATGTTCTTGGGGCTTTAAAATACCATATCTTTCTTTAAAGACAAACATTGTGTTTGCGAGCTTCTTTTACAATCCATCCACTCTGTCCTTGAACAGAATTACAGATTCTGTAATTAAAGAAAAAATATATAAAGACAGTAACTAGAGATTCATTGTTGTTCTAGAAAAACATCAAAAACTAATTTTATAGAAAGATCACTCTCTAGAAAAATGAACTTTCTCAAAAGTAGATTTCTTTTTTTTTAAATAACTTTCAGATTTTTATTTTATTTTTTATAATAGCTTTTTTATTTTTCCAAATACATGCAAAGATAGTTTTCAACATTCACCTTTGGAAAATCTTATGTTTCAAATTTTTCTCCTTCCTTCTCTCCTTCAACCCCCTAGACAGCAAGCAATCCAATACAGGCTAAACATGTATTATTCTTTTATACATATTTCCATCTTTGTCATGCTATGCAAGAAAATCAGACCAAAAGAGGGAAAAAAGAAAAAAAAATAAGCAAGCAGGCAAACAACAAAAACAACCAATAATATCCACATTCAGACTCCATAGTCCTCTCTCCCCATGCAGATGGCTCTTTCTATCACTAGTCTATTGTAATTGTTTTGAATCACTTCATTGTTGAAAAAAGCCATGTCCATCACAGTTGATCAACACATAATTTTATTGCTGTGTACAATGTTCTCTTGGGTCTACTCACTTCACAAAGCATCTGTTCATGTAAGTCTTTCTAGGCTTCAAAAGTAGATTTCAGAAGTGAAACTAATGAACATTATTATAAAGTTCAGTTCAAATGGAAAAAAGAGAATACAGATTAGAAAACTGAAAAGCATCTTGGAGAGTATTTGAAATGAAGTTTAAAAAATTGGGTTTATATCTCCATCACTTTCTAGTTATGTGACATTGGGTAAGTCACTTAATTCGGTTTCTACAGTTGGAAAATAACAAGGACTTTTAAAAATCCATTTTAACTGTTAAAATTCTGCCCTAAATTTGCAAAGTTAAATAAATCTGTTCCTTGCCACTAAAGTTAACAATCTTTGGAGAATAAAGAAAGGGTGCTAGATTAGCATTAGAGGAGAGAAAGGCAAATCTGGCTTAAAAAGTTCTTTTCTGGGTTCTGCTATTTATTAACTGTAGAATTCAGAAGTCACCTCACTTCCTTGAACTTCTATTTCCTCACCTGTAAATTGAAATGTCTGGACTGACTGATTTTAAGACCCCTTCAAATCTAAAACCCCATGCTCTTGCAGGAGGAGCCTTTGCTCCCTCCTGTCATGGTTGGGTGCAATGTTGTTCTATCAGAATGCTACTTGAATGCCAATTTTGTCCTTCAAGAAAGGCTTAGCTGAGATGGAGAAGTCCAATTCCCTAAATCAACAGTGGCCACACCATTTCCTGAGATGTTTTTACAACGATGGGGAGAAACCAAAACAAAGCAAAACAAAAGTTGCTTAGCAATTGCCACAGAAGATGAATCTAATCTGAGGAGAGAATTTGAGAAGGGAGTCAGACATTTTTCTTCCATAGTTACAGAGATAATGCACTGATTATATTTTCCTACAGGATAAAATAGTTGTGATAGAATGTTAGAGCTAGAAAGTATGTTAAAAAATTATGTAATCCAAATGTTTCATTTGAAAGATGAGGAGACAGGGGCAGCTAAGTGGCACAATGGATAGAGCACCAGCCCTGAAGTCAGGAGAACCTGAGTGCAAATCCAATCTCAGACAGTTAATACTTCCTAGCTGTGTGACCCTGGGCAAGTAACTTAACCCCAATTGCCTCAGTAAAAAAAAAAAAAAAAAGAAGAAGAAAAAGAAGAAGATGAAAAAACTGAGGCCCTGAGATAAAATCATAGACCTAATCAGTGACAGACTTAAACCCAATTCTTTTCTTAGGGGAGAAAAATCTATTTTTACCCAAATTTATCATCTTTCACTGCCTACTCCTCCAATTGAATAAAACAATCATCATAAAGGTACATAGTCAAATAAAGTGTTCACTCCATTGGCTCAGCAACATATGTCTCTTTCTGCATTTTAAGTTTCTTGCCTCTTTGACAGGAGGAAAGCATCTTGTTTTATCATCAATCTTCTGGACTCATGGCTTATCACTGAGGTAATCAAGAGTTCTAAAGTCTTTCAAAGTTTTCTTTTATAATCATATGATTAAAACTGTGCATATCCTTTGATCCAGCAGTGTTTCTACTGGGCTTATACCCCAAAGAGATACTAAAGAAGGGAAAGGGACCTGTATGTGCCAAAATGTTTGTGGCAGCCCTGTTTGTAGTGGCTAGAAGCTGGAAAATGAATGGATGCCCATCAATTGGAGAATGGTTGAGTAAATTGTGGTATATGAACGTTATGGAATATTATTGTTCTGTAAGGAATGACCAGCAGGATGAATACAGAGAGGACTGGGAAGACTTACATGAACTGATGCTAAGTGAAATGAGCAGAACCAGGAGATCATTATATACCTCTACAACGATAGTGTTTGAGGATGTATTCTGATGGAAGTGGATCTCTTTGATAAAGAGAGCTAATTCAGTTTCAATTGATCAAAGATGGGCAGAAGCAGCTACACCCAAAGAAAGAACACTGGGAGATGAATATAAACTGCTTGCATTTTTGTGTTTCTTCCCAGATTATTTATACCTTCTGAATTCAATTCTCCCTTTGCAACAAGAGAACTGTTTGGTTCTGCACACATATATTGTATCCAGAATATACTGTAACCTATTCAATATGTAAAGGGTCGCTTGCCATCTGGGGGAGGGGGTGGAGGGAGGGAGGGGAAAAATCGGAACAGAAGTGAATGCAAGGGATAATGTTGTAAAAAATTACGCTGGCATGAGTTCTATCGATAAAAAGTTATTTTTTAAAAAATCATATGATTATATTATACATTATATAACATATAATGTATAAAAATTTTCTTCTAGTTTTGCTCACTTTACTCTGTATCAGGTCTTTCCAATCTCTTCTGAAGTTGTCTATTTTTTCACTTCTTCTAGCAGTCATAGAAGTTCCCCAATAAAAAGACACCCTCTTTAATTTCCAGCTTTGACTATCTTGAAAAAAAAAGGTGCTATAGTTTTGAACTTAGAGGGCTTTTTCCTCTTTCTTTGATTCCCTCTGGGTTATTTGCTTAGTTGTGGTATAGCTTGGCTTAAGGATATCCACAGTTTAGTAATTTTTTTTAACATAGTTTCAAATTGGTAGGACCAATTTGCTGCTCTTCCACTGGTGTACTGGTATGCCTGTTTTCCTAAAACCCCTTCAAAATTTGTCATTTTACTCTTTGAATCTCATTGAAAGTCTGATCCCAATTCTTTTCTTTCCATCATGGGTCATAGGGTCATAGATTTAGAGCTAAAAAGGGGAAAAAAAAAAAGCAAACAAACAACAAAAACAACAAACAAAATGATCCACATTTAGTCTCTACAATCCTTTCTCTAGATGCAGATTGCATTATAAGGGCATTATAATTCTGCTTTATATGCTCCTCTTGCTCTGAGACTGGAGAAATACAGAAAAGAATAGTGATGATATTAAAGTGATTTGAAATTTGGAATTATGGAGAAGAAACTTGGGATCATAGTCTCAGTATCTTCTTGAAGTTCTCTGCTGAGAGGAAGAACAGAGATAGATGCAGATGTCAAGAAAAGTAAAAAAGGAAGAAAAGGAAAGTGACAGAACAGAGGAAGTAAGTTAGAGAAAGGCTGAGGAAGGAAAGGAAAAGGAAAGAAAAGTAGAAGTAGATCGGGAGAGAGGAAAGGAGAAGAAGTAAATGAAAGAAAGGAAATGGGAAAATAATTGGAAAGAGAGAATAGAAGGGGGAAGGGAGGAATTGAAGGTTTGGAGTAGAATATGATAAAGATCAATTAGGGAAAAACAAAATAATTACTGTGCAGAAGCAAGGGCCCAGCTGCTAATTAATAGTAGACACAATCAGCAAAACTGTGTAAATTCCTCTAGTATCATTCAGTAGCATGAGGGCAGGATAAGAGAAGTCAAATGGTAGAGGTAATGCAGGGTTGGGATTTGGAAAGGTTGAGTAGCATTAGTTCAATAGAGCAAGGGACAATATAAAGTTGAATTTATTAATTAAAAGGTCATGGTTTTAAAAGAAGGAAAATGAGGCTAGGCCAGGGGTCTGAGAAAGTGGGAAGAGGAAGAATGTTGAAAGTTATGGTGAGGATGGAAGCACAGGAAATAGGAGGATAGGCAGTATATTTAGAGGAATTTTAGAGTTATGGATTATGGAAGTTGTGGGTAGTGACAAGATCAAAGGAGTGGCTATTTCTGTGGTTGTGGTGCAAGGTAGGTATGGAAATGAGTGTTGAAAAAGTCAGTGAACTGTGAAGAGCATTTCTGTGGATATCTATTTATTAACTAATTAATATTAATATTAATTAATTGAAGTGTCAAAGTGTAAAAGCAAAGGTTGAATTGGAGAAGACTGTGAACCCAAGTATTTAAACCAGCTACTTAAACCAAACTCCTCAAGTGAAAGAAGAAAAGAATGATTTGGGAACCTGTAGAGAAAAGCCATCTTGATTTTAATAGGACATGCTTAGATGTGTCCAAGGAAATAAACCTCTCTTTTAGACATAAACTACAAGAAAACCTCAAAACCTCTATTTCTTTGCCTCAAATTCATTTTTTATCTTCTTACAATCTGCCTTTAAATCCCATCATTGGACTGAAACTATTCTTTTAATCCCTAAATTTTTCTGTTCTCATCTTCATTGATCTTTATTCAGTTTTTGACAGTGCTAAACACCCTGTTCACCTAGATAACTTTCTCCTCTCGTACTTCTTCTCATACTATTTTTTCCACATCCTTCTCTTCCTTCTCTGATTCCTTGCTTTATCTACCCTTTACTGGAATGTGCTCTCTCTTCTGCCCCTTAGACTCAGTTTGGGATGCTACTTTTTCTTTCCCTTTGTTGATGATCTCATCTGACCCATTGGCTAAAATTATCCTCTCTTTGCATATGATTCACAGGTCTATAGACCAATGCCTATTAACTCTTCTGTACTGCAGGTTTATTTCACAAGTTGCTTGTGACCAGGACCACAGTCCTGGGTGCCCCATAAGCATCCCATCCTTCCTCAGACAGATAGCTGTGTGATTCTGGGCAGGTCATTTCACCTTCTAGACATCATTCTTCTCTGTAAAATGCAGGGACTGAACTTAATGACCTCTGATCTTCCCTAGTATTCTTGCCCTTCTGTCCTGTTTCTGCTGAAGGAACCATAATCTTTAGGGCACTTATTATCATGGCTAATAGAATCAATTTCCCTAAATGACAAGTTTGACACTTCATAGTTTTATATACAATTCTCTTTCCTATATTTTCCAAGTTGGAACATCCAGGCTAATGTTCATTCAGTTACAATAAAAATGGAAATTTTTTTTGAAAGACTATTTTAACACTATTAGTCTCCTGTTCAGAAATTCTGATATTCTCAATTGTCTCTAGGTTAAATAGATACTCTTCAACTTGACAATTGAGGCTCTCCACAGTCTAACTCCAAACTACTTCAATCTTATGTTCTTTCCTTCACACACAATTTGCCAGCCAAAGTGACTCCCTGAATGTAACATTCCATCTTCCAACTCTGTGCCTTCATTCTAGGAAAATGCTCCTTTTTCATATTGGACTCTTAAAACCCATTAAGGCTCCTTTCTGATGAATTTTGGCCCATGAAACCTTTCCCATCCTCTCATTTTAAGAGCTATCTTCCATGTCTCAAATAGTTTTATTTACCTGTATATATGTGGAATTTTCCCACTCCCACCACATATACACCATCCACAGTAGAATGTAAGCTCCTTAAGACTATAAATTTTGTCTGTGTATCCCTAGGACCTAGCACAGTGCCCTGAACATTGTAGACATTAATAAATATGTCTCAAATGATTATAATACACTCATAAACTCATTTTCCAATATGCAATTCTCCCAATATTTTTTTTTTTTGTATGTGAATGTTTCCTTTCCCTCAGTGTTTTTTGATTTGAATCTATAAACACAAATTTCTTACACATACTTAACTCCATTTCTGGATTCTCTATTCTGTTCCACTGAACTATTTTTTCTATGTTTATCCAGTACCAGTTAGTTTTTATAATTGCTAAGTTACATTTTAAAATCTTGTAAGTTGTCACCCTTCATTAGTTTTTTTAGTTCCTCATGACTGTTGTTTTATGCATTCATTGTTCCATATAAATTATGTTACCTAATAACATAATTGAGATAACTCATTGATATTTTGATTAACATTGCATCCAACCTATAAATTAATTTGGGAAGTATTAACATTTTTGTTATGTTACTTCAATGTAGTCATATCCAAAGAATATTCTTCCAAGTGTTCATTTCTTCCTTTTTTTGTAACAATTATTTTAAAGTTGTCTTTATATAACAAGTCTTTAAGGTGAATGTTCAAAATATTTGATACAATTGTCATTTTAAAAGTACTTCTCTGCTGAGTAGACAGCCATTTCTGACTGGGTGCCAAGCATCTTTGACACAGTCAGGCCTCAGTGACAGCAATCATGAGACCAATCTGGCTGCTGGTCTCTGGCTACAACTGCCCTTTAGCAAGGGGCAAGAGTATGTAGGTCACCAGAAGTGACCCAAGCACAAAGGCTCTTTGGAATGAGTTAGGCAGGATTCCATTTCATTTGCAAATTAATTTATTTAAACTTCTTCATTGAGGTTTTTCCATGTCTAACTTTTATAGTATTTCTAAAATTTCTCTTGTATTTCTAAAATTATGAAAATAGCATTTTCGCCTTTTTTGTTTTTTGCTTGCTTGCTTTTTGTTTTCTTTCTCATTTTTAACTTATTGATCTGATTTTTCTTGTGCAGCATGATAAATGTGGAAATGTGGAAAGAATTGCATATATTTAACTAGATTGGTTAGGGGAAGAAGTAAGGAAAAGAGAGGGAGAAAAAATTGGAACACAGTTTGCAAGAGTGAATATTGAAAATTCTTTACATATATTTTGAAAATAAAAAGATTATATTTTAAAAGAAGGAAAAATAAAAATAAAAAAGAATAAAAAGTTTCTCTCAACTAAAAAAAAAGAAATTTGTTATCAGATATCTATAAAGCACTTTAATCTTGTTTTAATGGGAAGATCTCTACTTTTTCTCCATGATTGGTCTTGGTTATAGATAATTAATAGGGTTTGATGTGGAAAAATTGCTGAGATTGGAGTAAACAACTACTTGCAAATTCCGTCTCTAATGCAAATTAGCTATAGGATTCTGGAAAAGTTATTTAATCTCTACCTGCCTCAAATAACTCAGTAGGGCTTATTAACTAACTTGTATATATCTTTGTCATTGGAGGAAGTTTCTGATAGCATGTGAATTCCTATATGACAAGAACTATTTCATTTTTGTTTTTATACATCAACAAATTGATTGATTAGTGAACCAAGAAATATGTAAGTGCCCCTTCTGTGTCAGGTAGAGTATTAGATACATAGGAATGAAACACTCCCTACCCTACCCACAATGATCTTACATTCTAATGAAAGAGATAAGTACACATAAAAATATATGCAACATGAATAAAAAATTAATAAATAGCTATGATATATATGTGATATATATATGTGTATATATGATATATATGTATATATGTATATTAGTATATATATATGTATATATATACATATATATATACTAATAGGGGCAACTAGGTGGCACAATGGATATATCAGGCCAAAATCAGGAAAACTCATCTTCTAAAGTTCAAATTTGGCCTTAGACACCTACTAACTGTATGATCCTGAACAAGTCTGTTAATCCTATTTGCTTCAGTTTCCTCATCTGTAAAATGAGCTAGACAAGGAAATGACAAACCACCGGTATCTTTAACCAAGAAAATTCCAAATGAGGTCACCAAGAATTAGACACAACTGAATTGAGTGAACAATAACACAACATTAAATAATTAAATTCAAGGGAGTTTAGAAGAAGAGTATCAGAAGGATCAAGAAAAACTTCATGCAAAAAATGGCACTTGAGATATATCTTAAAGGAAGAAAGGAAGAACTGTATGAGTTCAGGTAAGGAGAGCATATATTCCACACATGTGGAATGGGCAGTATAAAGGTAAGGATGAGAGATGATAGGTTATGAATAAGGAACTGAGAAAAGGTCCATTTGATCAAAAAAGTGCTAGGCACATAGATTTACAAATCAGTCTTGACTTATTGATTGATACGTAGATGGATGGATTGATTGCCTATATATAAAGTCATAGATTATTCCCTTATGTTGAATCTGATTCAAAAAAACAAACAATTTAAGGCAGATTGATTTTCATATGATCTATTCAGAGTATCCTGGAGACTGCAGGATTTCAGTGAAGTATGAGTGATAGGAGAGGGATAGTTTGATGAACAGTTTTATAATAAAAACTCTTGCTCATTCATACTGGCAACACTGGCAAAGGCAAGTGAAGCATTGAGATATTATCAAATAAATTCAATCAACATTGACAGCTGCTCTGGATAATTTAGACCAAAGGAATAGTTTTTCATCAGAAGGTTTTTATATGAATCAGCTTCATTTCATTTTGCTTGTAAAGAGATAGTCTTAATGTCTGAGCTGAATGCATGTTTGCTAAGTTAACATCGGAAACCAAAACTAGGTTGTAGGGGAAATGTATTCTTTTTTTGAACTGGGGATCCTTTAAGAACAGAACCATATAAATTAGGAAATAATAATGTTACCCACATTTTCATAACTTTAACCAAATGGATTTCACTATCAAATGGACTCAAAGCCAGAGTTAAGAAGTAGAAGGACAAGCAAGATTTTGCCTAAATTTTGCCTTGTGCCAAAATTTACAGGCTGTTACTTTTTATATACCATAATATTCAGCCATTGTCCAATTGAGGGCATCTACTCAGTTTCCAGTTTCTTGCCACTACAAAAAGGGCTGCCACAAATATTTTGGCACATGTGGGTCCCTTTCCCTCCTTTAAAATCTCTTTAGGGTATAATCCCAGTAGAAACTGCTGCATCAAAAGATATGAACAGTTTGATAACTTTTTGAGCATAGTTCCAAATTGCTCTCCAGAATGGTTGGGTGTATTCACAATTCCACCAACAATGTATCAGTGTCCCTGTTTTCCCACATCCCCTCCAACATTGGTCATTATCATTTCCTGTCATCTTAAGCTGTTACTTTTTAATAGAATTGATATCTACTGTCTTTTTCCTACAATCTGAATTAACTGTACCCTTCTTCTTTATCTCCTTTGACCAAATAATTATTCTTCAATTGCTTTAATTGCAGTCATGCTTGAAGTTTTCTTGGCAAAGATATTGGAATGGTTTGTGATTTCTCTAGCTTATTTTACAGATGAGGAAACAAAGGCAAACAGGTTAAGGGACTTGGTCTGGATCACACAGTTAGTAAGAATCTGAAACCAAATTTGAACTCAGGAAGATGAGTTTTTCTGACTTCAGACCCACCCATTCTACTATCTACCTACGCTTTGAGATGGATTACCTTTCCGTATAAGGAAACAAAGTGATTCCAAGGCCCTGTGTCCCTGAAATAGCTTCTTTCTTCCTCTCTTTGCCCCAAAACAATATGAAGTAACTTAGTACCCCTCCTTTTCCTCTCCATACGTGAACTGGTTGTCCTTAAAAGGAGATAAAACTGCTCTGGGACCTTATTGGCTCTGGCTTTTCTGACATAGCTTCCAAGCTATCTAAAAACATAAAAAGTCCAACCATGGTAGAATTGGGGCCCCTTTCACTTGGTGGATTTCTAAAGACCACTAGAATCATCTTGTCTTTGCCATATCCTTTCCTCATGACTATAGTCATTTCCATATGGAGATGAAGGGAGCTTTGTCCTGAGAAACTAAGTGCCTCCCTATTCTTGTTGTAAAGCCTTGCTATATTATGTAATACAAATTTAATTTTGCTCACTTTTCAAAGACTTTGGAAATGCCTCATTTCATCCCAACATTGCAAATGAACTAGAGCCACCACCAACATACTTCCTTTTCTAGTAGGTGATAACATATCTTAGCTATTGGCATCAGTGCTTAAAAAGAGCCAGAAAACAAAAGGCATTGTCTTGTCTCTTGTCTAATATGGGCAATAAAGTACTTCCTCTTGTTCCATGACCAAGACATTCCATTTCTTGGCTCTGGCTCCAGGAAATTTTTTCTGGCTGCCTACCATGCCTAGAATGCTCTCCCTCCTCCACCCGTACTACTAATTTCCCTAATCTCCTTTTTAAGTCTCAATTAAAATTGTATCTTCTCTAAGAAGCCTTTCTTAACCCTTCTTAGTTCCAGTGCCTCTTTCTATTAATTATTTCCTATTTTTCCTATATAAATAGGATATAAGCATATCTATATATCTTACTTTGTACACATTTGTTTAGGTGTCTCCCCCATTAGTTTGTGAACTCCTTGAAGTCAGAGACTGTCTTTCTCTTTTTTTATTCCCAGAACTTGGCACAATACCTGGTTCTTATTAAGTGCTTAATAAATATTTGTTGATTGACTAAAGTCTTCTCATATGAAGACCCTAAAAACTATATCTATCACTTCTCTGCATACAAATGTCACAGTAAAGGTTTTTGAGGGCTAAGCCTCAGCACATTAAAGCTGCAATTTTGATTCACATCTACACTAGAGATAACCTAAAAAGTCTGAATTGATATTTACAGCCAAATTCACCTTCCCAGTGAATGAGTCTGGAGAGGGAGGAGCCTCCAGGAGATGAAAATCACCATCTGTCACTACTCTTTATCTTCTCTCCTACTAATTCCTTTCCCAAGCATAGTTTTCTGTGAGGAAAACTATTCTTTTCAGCCATTCACCTCCCTCCCAAAAAACCAAAGTAAGTAAGGGAAAGCTTTCTAGAAAAAATTCTTTATCTAACATTTACCCAAGAGCTAGAGGGGAATTACCATAGAAATCTGGAGAAGAGGATCAAAGGAAGATGCATTATAGGAAAATGGAGCTGACAGGAATACACCTTGGAATACAAATTGAGGAACCTCTCATCCTTCCAATAGCTGCAGTCTGGGAATCTCTCAAAGCTATCCTTTATCTGTGGCAATTGTTCTGACTTTCTTTATTCAGTTCTGGTCATTATTGATGATGATTGTGCATATTTCCCCAGAATTCAGCACCCTCTGCAACTGGTCTACATTCACACTGTATCATAGAATTGAGAGAAATATCTTGTTTTCTCCCTGATTTCTATTGTCTTGAGGGGAGCAGTAAGAGAGTCATGGATCTATAAAATGTATTTCTGGATAGACTTAGATATGATGGGGATAATAGTACATGTAATCTCCTACCTTAGCATGAATGCATCCATTCATGAGATGCTTACTAAAAATACCTACACTCTGGAGCTTACATCCTCCCAGGGGAGGAGGTAGAAGAATATTGTAAAAGTTCAGAGAAAAAAGCTCAAAATGGGTGATGATTTTCTCAGTTAGTATTTTCCCCCTTCTTTTCCTCCACATCTTATCTTCTTCCTTTTCTTTGGCAAAACAGTTATTTTATTTATTTATTTTTTGCTGAGGCAATTGGGGTTAAGTGACTTGCCTAGTGTGGCTCAACTAGGAAGTGTTAAATGTCTGAGGCCATATTTGAACTCAGGAACTCCTGACTTCAGGGCTGATGCTCTATCCACTGTACCACCTAAATGCCCCCAAACAGTTATTTTTTTAAAAAATTATTAAAGCTTTTCATTTATAAAACATATGCATGGATAATTTTTCAACATTGATGCTTGCAAAACCTTCTGTTCCAAATTTTCCCCTCCTTCCCTCACCCCCTTCCCTAGATGGCAGGTAGTCCAAAATATGTTAAAGTGTTAAAATATATGTTAAATCCAATATATGTATACATATCTTGCTGCACAAGAAAAATCAGATCAATAAGGGAAAAAAACGGGGAAAGAAAACAAAATGCAAGCAAACAACAACAGAAAGAGTGAGAATACTATGTTGTGGTCCACACTCAGCTCCTATGATTCTCTCTTTGAGTGTAGATGGCTCTCTTCATCACTAAAGAATTGGAATTGATTTGAATCATCTCATTGCTGAAGAGAGCCATGTCCATCAGAATTGATCATCATATAGTCTTCTTGTTGCAGTGTTTAATAATCTCTTGATTCTGCTCATTTCATTTAGCATCAGTTCATGTAAGTCTCTCCAAACCTCTTTGTATTCATTCTGCTGGTCATTTCTTATAGAACAATAATATTCCATACCATTCATATACCATAACTTATTCAGCCATTCTCCAATTGATGGGCATCCACTGAGTTTCCAGTTGCCACTACAAAAAGAGCTGCCGCAAACAAAAGGTCCCTTTCCCTCCTTTAAGATCTCCTTGGGATATAATCCCAGTAGTAACACTGCTGGATCAAAGGGTATGCATAACAACAGTTATTTTGTGAAAAAAAATTGCAATAACTAAGATGTTGGAAGAGCAAAAAATATATATAGTGAACTTCCCTTCCCCCACCAAAAAACCCCCATGTCTAAACAGACTTACAAAATGCACTAAACCAATTCCTGATTGGGATTTCCAAGGAAAAAAAAAAAACATGAGTCATTTTTCCTAGCCCAAGACAGCATAGGATGAGAGACAGAGAGGTCTGTGGATACTAAGGACTGGGTTTGGCCAGGTGCCTCAAAGAATACTCCAATACAGGAAGAAACAGTGCACCGGGGCAAGACGAGGTCACGGATCTGGCACATGGTAGCTTATAATTGTGTATAGTACAGGAACAGGTGCCAACTGGCAGCTTTGTCACTCATTACCTATTTCTAGGCCACAGATGCAGGGAAATAGGCTGAGAAGTTGCCCGGGGGTGGAATTCCAAGGAAAGGAGCAATTACTGGCCCTAAGCTATGTATCCAGCCAAGCAAATTTAAAGCAAACAACTCAGTGTGGATCAGACCTCAGAAGCAGAGTGGGGGTCTCAGTTCCACTGGACAGCTCAGTGTGAAGAATGCAGAGGAATAATCAAGATAGAAATCTCAGAACAAAGAGGAATCCATAGCTTTTTAAAAATTTGAACCAGCAGAGATTTCCAATTGGCTGATAGTAGCTGAGTCCAGCATTAGTCAAGTGAAACTCCAAACAGATTGAGCCCCTCTATGTTTTGCCCACATCTACACTCAGGATGTGTGTATCAGGAACTTGCAGAACTCAAACTAGGGGTCCTGACTCAGATCACTTTAGAAGCATGGAAAAATTTCTGGTACCCACCATGTGCTGCCCCTGAGATCCTGGAATAATACAATATTGAATACCAGAAGAAAGCAGTATAGAACTAGTTCAGACATTCTCTCCAGAAATATGAAGGACCTGACCCCTGAATAAAATCTGAAAGTAGGAGGTAGGCAGATGGAATAAACAAATTAAAAAAGAATCACACAGAGGAAGAAAGTGACTCCAAAATATCTCCAAGCAGAGGCTCAAAGAAAAACAGAGCTTGGGCACAAATTTTTTTAGAATTCCTAGAAGATACAGAATCAAAGATATTGTTGCTGTTTTAATAGAATTAAAAATGTCTTTTCTAGATGAAATGAGATTATATTGGAAGAAAAATTTAGAAAAGAAATGAAATAATAAAATAAGGTCAAAATGGGTATATGATTTGGGCTTAAAGGATAATCATAAACAAATTAGAAAAGCAAGGGATAATTTACCTATGAGATCTTAGAGAAGGGAGGAATTTATGACCAAAGAAGAACTAGAGAATATTATGAAAGGCAAAATGGACAACTTTGATTATATTAAATTAAAAAGGTTTTGCACCAAAAAAACCCCCAACAGAAATAAGATTAAAAGGGAAGTACAAAGCTGGGAAAAAATCTTTACAGCCAGTGTTTTTGATAAAGCTCTCATTTCTAAACTATGTAAAGAACTGTACAAAATTTGTAAGAATACAAGTCATTTCTCAATTGATGTGTTCAAGGGATATGAACAATTATCAGATGAAACAATTAAAGCCATCTATAGTTGTATGAATAAATGCTCTAAGTCACTATTGATTAGAGAAATGCAAATTGAAACAATTCTAAGGTGAGGTGATAACTTCACACTTCTCAGATTATCTAAGATGACAGGAAAAGATAATGATAAATGTTGGAGGGATTGTGGGAAAACTGGAACACTAATGCATTGTTGGTGGAGTTGTGAAATGATCCCAACCATTCTAAAGAACAATCTGGAACTATACTCAAATTCTGTATATTCTCTAACCCAGCAGGGACATTACTGGATCTGTATCCCAAGAAAATCCTAAAAGAGGGGAAATGACCCATATATGCAAAAATGTTTGTAGTAGTTCTTTTTGTGATGGCAAAGAATTGGAAAATGAATAGAGGACCATCAGTTGGGGAATGGCTGAACAAATGATGGTATGGAATATTATTGTTCTATAAAAAATGTTGAACAAACTGATTTTAGAAAGACCTGGAAAGACTAACGCTGAGTGAAACAAGCAAAATCAGGAATACATTGTACACAATATCAGCAAGAATATGTGATGATCATCTATGAAAGACTTGGTTCTTCTTAGTGGTTCATTGATCCAAAGCAATCCTAATAGACTTTGGACAGAAAATGCCAACTGCATCCAGAAAAAGAACTAAGGAGCCCTAATGTAAATCAACACATGCTTTGTTCACTTCTTTATTCTGTTATTTAAAATCTCACATGGTTTTTGCCTCTTGCTCTGTTTTCCCCTCCCAACATGATTCATAAAGTAATATGTATTAAAAATGAATAAATTCACTAAAAAAAAGAAAAGAAATTAGAACTATGGAAGAAAGAGTTGCAAAGGGAATTAATGGCTTGGCACAAGAGTTACAAAACTCATGAAAATTAGAATAGGCCAAAGAGAATCTAATAGTCCATGAGATAACAAATACTAAAACAAAGTCTAGAAAAGAAAAAAAGAGAAAAGAAAAAAAATGTAAACTATCTAATAGTAAAAACAATTGACCTGGAGAAGAGAGCAAGGAAATTTTTCAATAGCTGCCAACATTTGAATCTCACTTTTATATGGACTGATCAAAAAAGGGAAGAATAAACATATTCATACAAAGAATTGGGCATGAAATATATTTCAATAGGGGAGGGAAAGGAAAAAAGGGAAAAGGAAAAATAAGAAGGGTAGATTACTAGAGATATTAATCTTCAACAAGACAAACTCTGTCCTCTGACTCATTTTTTCTTCTTTTTAAAAATTTTTAATTTATGGAATAAAACAACCATTTCCATAACAAAGTACATCAAAAAAGATGATTGCACATGAAATTGCATATCTACTATGCATAACTTGTTATTTATTTTACACACCCAACAATATTTTTTTCACTTCAACAAAATTTTCAGGTAAATTTCTTTTCCCCCCATTTTTCTTCCCACTCCCCAACTTAGAGATGGCTACCATAGACAAATAGGTGTATACACGCACACACGTAAATCTAATCTATGCCTATTTCTATTTATCAGTTCTTTTTCTGCATGCAAATAGCATCTTTCTTCACATGTCCTTTATAATTAATTTGGCTATTTATAATAGACAAAATAACTTATTTGCTCAAAATCTTTCTTAAAATAATGTTGGTGTTACTATGTGCAATATTCTCTTGGTTCTACTCATTTCACTCTTCATTATTTCATGCAAGTCTTTCCCTACTTTTCTAAAATCACTGAGCTCATCATTTCTTATAACACAATAGTATTCATCATAATTGCGTACTATAATTTGTTTAGCCATTCTTCAACTGCTGGGCACCCTTGCAATTTATAATTCTTTACTATCAGAAACATTTTAGACCATATAGATTCTTTTCCTTCTTCCCTAATTGTCTTTGGAAATAGAACAAGTAGAGCCATCATTGGGCCAAAAGGTATAGATAGTTAATAACTCTTTGGGCATAATTTCAGATTACCCCCCCAAAATGGTTGGATCAGATCACAATTTCACCAACAATGAATTAGTGTCTCAATTTTTCCACCTTTCTCCAACATTTGTCAGTTTCCCTTTCTATCATTTTAGCCAGTCTGATAGGTGTAAAATGATACCTCAAAGTTGTTTTCATCTATGTTCTCTAATGAATAATGATTTAGAATATTTTTATATGACTATAAATTGTTTTTATTTCCTTTTTTAAAACTGCCTATTCATAACCTTTTGGCCATTTATTAATTGGTGAATTACTTGTATTCTTTTAGATTTGATAAAATGTATTTTAGATATGAAACCTTTACCTGATAAACCAATCATAAACCGCCCCCCATCACCAATTTTTTCTGCTTTTCTTCTGATCTTGGCAGTATTTGTTTTATTTATACAAATCCTTTTAAATTCAACATAATTGACATTGTCTTATTTTACACCAAATTTTGTAATCTTTCTCTCCTGTTTTTTCATAAGTTGTTCACCTATCCATACGTCTGATAAGGAAGATCAGTCTTCCTGACTCCAGACCTAACATTCTAGCTTTTGTGTCATCTAGCTGTCGAAGACAAATTTCAAGGATGGCAAAAGTATTTGTTGCTCATTTTTTTATTGGCAAAGTACTGGGACCAGAGAGGGATAGCTATTAATTGAACAAGTTATTTTGTGTGTGTGTGTGTGTGTGTGTGTATGTGTGTGTGTGTGTGTGTGTGTGTGTGACTTTCATTGTTCAGTAAGAAATAATGAAAGAAATAGTCTCAGAGAAATCTGAGATTTGAATGAACTGCTATAGAGTGAAATGGACAGAACAAAGAAGAATTTATACAGTGACAATAATTTTGTAAAGACTACTGTGAAAGAACTTAAAAACAATGCTCAGCATAATGATCAGCCGTGTTTCCAGAGAACTAATGATGAAGTATGTTACCTGATTCCTGATGAGAGGTCAAGGATTCAAAGTGCAAATAGAAATGTGCTTTTTTTTGGACATGGACAATGAAGAAATTTGTTTTGCATGAGCATACATATCTGTAACAGGAATTTTGTTTGTCTTTCTTTTTTCAAAGGGGGGAAAGAGGAGAAGACAGATATTTGCTGTTTGAAAAAAAATTCATTTTTTAAGAAAGAAAAATTTTACAAAACAATGGCCTTTATAGCAGACATTTGAAAAGGGTTGAGTTTTTTGTAGTTTTTGCTTTTTAATGCTGCTCATCAGTTAGTGCTGTAGTGGATAGAGTACTCTGTGTGAAGAAGAGAAGACCTTAGTTCAAATTCTGCCTCAGACACTTTAAACATCTTTAGAACTCTGAAGAAATCACTTAGACTATTTCAGACTTGGTTTCTTCATCTGTGAAAAGATAGCGCTAGACTAAATGGCTTATAAGAATCCTTCCAGCTTTTCCGAAAAAACTCTATTGTGAAAAGCAAATTGTATTTTACACACAAGGTTTTATGAAAAGCTCTACTATTTTAATACTATTTTAACTTAATGAAGAGTATATAGGTTGGTTTTTTTTTTAAACTTTTGAGTAATTTGGGCCATTCTCTCTGTAAATTTTATCAGTTTGTAGAAAAAATTTTACTGTATTAAGTACCAACCTTTCTGAACTCTAAAATTTATTGTAGCAATAAAATTATATAATTTAGATCAAAAGTCATGATAAATTTAAAATGTTACACTTGTTTTTCAAACACACATCCTTATCTTGAAGCAAATTTGCAAAAGTAGGGGACTTCAATGTTCTTCTATTTTCCCTTTAGTCCCTCTCTCCAGTTTTGACATCTGTTACCCTCAATCCCCAGGTGTTTACACTTTCATGGTTCCCCTTCATCATCCAAGATAAGCTCCACCACAGCTGGTATGCTTCTAACCTTTCTGCTACCCTAATCAAAACGTATCCTATTTTACAGATATTCTCAGAACCCTGGTTTCCTTTATTCTCTCTTCAAACATTGTCCAGTTCAATAAATGAATTCTCACCAAGGTTTTAATAACTATTAATGACTTCATATTTTATCTAGGAAGAATACAATATTTGCATTTTAAGAGACTTTCTGGGAATAACTCAAGGAAAGAACTCAGTGAGAATTTCAGGCTTTATGATAAGCTTGGAGTAGGAGGCTGGGGTAATGGAGGAGTGGGAATTTAAAGATTTTTTTTAAATGTTGCAGTGAGAATAACTTTAGAACCCTTTCAATACATTAAAAAAAAAAAAAAGATTTGCCTCTGAAATTAGGCATACAGACAAGTTATATAATTTTGTGAATTTTTGCTACATGGAGTATTTGTAGAGATACCCTAAATATGTATTTCAAAATAAATTTTTGGAATTGTTTTTAGTGATGATAATGATAAGATTTATATAGTGCTTTAAGTTTTATAAAATGCTTTATATATATATATTATATTATATCATTTAGTTATTACAATCCTGTAAAGTAAATATCCCCATTTTATGATTGCAAAAACTAAGCCTGAAAGAGGTTAACTGATTTGCCTGGGAATCAGGGAGATAATAAGTATCCAGGCAGATCCAATCCAATTCAGGTCTTCTTGATTGCAAGTTGAATACTCTATTTTATCTTCCCAGCAAGATCTTGTCTTAAATCAATGATGAGGTGAGTACTCATCAAGGTACTAGACTTAAAATCAGAATACGTGGCTGGGCTAAGTCCTGATTTATTGGATGTTTAAACTTGAATTTTTATTTCTTTATCTATGCAATAATGGGGGTACCTAGGTTACTCAGGGGATAGAATGCCAACCCTGGAGTCAAAAGGACTTGGGTTTCAGTCTGGCCTCAGACACTAACCAGCTGTTTGCCTCAGTTTCCTCATCTGAAAAATGATCTAGAGAAGAAAATGGGAAATCATTCCAATATCTTTGATAAGAAAACCCCAAATGGAGTCATAAAGAATCCTACATGACTGAACAACATATAATTAAAGTACAACCCATAGTTATACTTTTAATTAACTAACAAGCATTTATTAAGGGTCTACTTTTTGCAGAGAACTGGGGATGCAAAGATAAAAATGCATCATCCACAGTCTTCAAGGAATTTAAGTTCATAGGACATTTATTACGTGCTTATTTATTATAAAGAACATCTTTATCTGAACTAGGGTGCTATTGGTCGGATTTATTAGGGGATGCCTCAGATCATTTCATTTTTCATAAACTCCACTTTTTCTGGGACTGTGGGAATCAGCTATTGAGAACTGGCACTGGGACCTTCTCATCAAAGGTGTCTTTTGGCAAAGAGAACACCTCATTTTAAGTTTAGGCTCTCTTAGTTAAGAGAATCTCTTTGACCTGGAGAGATCCCCTTTTGTGGACTTAGATTTCTTTAAAATTACTTATGCAAATAGCTTTTAGCTAGCTCTTTCAATCAAAAGAGAGGTAATGACTTTGAATGACTTTTTTTTTGAGACCCTCCCTCATCCCTGACAGCCTCCTAGACCTTACGAACTAATTCTGAGATAGGGGAAAGTTTTAAATTGTCACATCAAAAAGAAAAACCTGACATTTCTGTAAACCTACATTTTAGTTCTACAGAAATAGTTAATTAAAGTTATGGAATTGCTAAAACAGATGCCAGGGTTCTTGAGACCAATCATTAACTTACTGGGCACTAACTGATTTGTTTCTTCTAAATTGACTCAAAAAGGAAATCTATTTACTATGAAACTTAGTAAGTATTAAGTGATAAATAATGGTTATTTCTAGAATTATAAAACTGAGATTTGGCTTGTACCTGAAAGCCTTCTACAGGCCTGAAAGTCTTACAGAAAGAAAAAGCGCCCTCTCTCTGGGATTTTTCGTGCTTCTCTCTCTGGAATTTTTCATGCTTCTCTCCCTTAGAGAGGTTTGTGAAATCTGTCCTGGCTAGCCCGCATTCTTTGGTAATCTGTGCTGGTACCCCCACATCCTTGATATAACTCCTTAGCATTCTGGCATGGAAGATAGGCTAATTACTAAGGCACAATCTCCTATCTGGACACCTGGCTCCAAAATTCTTTGCTCCTTTTCCCCAGGGTCCTAAAGTGCACCAATTTCTTAAAACTCTTCTTACAGCCTTTGTAAAGAAAATGGGGATTCTACATGTTCCCCTTCTGTGTGTGTGTGTGTGTGTGTGTGTGTGTGTGTGTGTGTGTATCAGGTAAAAGGGCATGGCTTATCAGCTTAGCCAAGCTGCACCTTCTTTCTCTTCAACCTTACCTACAGAAGGGTTGAATTGAATTGAATTGAAACTGAAAGGGCAATTTTCTTCTACCTTAAATTTTGAGGCTGTGTGTGTTTAAATTGGAACTCTGATTCCGAAATTGTATGAGATGATTTCTATTAACTAGTGGTCACTAAAACTGTGAACTTGTTGATTCTGGTATAAGATCTTGGAAATTCATGTGTAAATATTGAAGTATTACTACTGGAAATTTAAATCTGTATTTGATTTTAATGTAAGCAAAAACTGAGTTACATGTTTGTATTTCCTAATTGGAAGACATGTATTTAGGGTGTTATGTTGCTTTCTAAATTGTATTCTGTGCAATTATAAAAAATTATGAGCTATGTTTTAAAATTCTATCAGCCCTTCTGGACATATGCTTACTTTGTTTTGTGAATTTTTTGCTCAAAATTACAGAGTTATCAAATGTTCTGAATTTTATAATTGTCTTGTTTCTTCAACAAAAACTATTAGCTGAAGCGTCTCTCAATAGATATTAACTGAGTTTGTGGGTTTTTTCTGAGGTTGTATTACTGAAACAAATTATTCTCTTGAGTTATTTGAAATTGATGATTTTAAAACCTAAAATTGGTTCCTAGGATGAAAGGATGCAATGAAGACTTTATTCTAGATGGATTTTATTCTTGGATCTGTTAGAGAACTTTTTCTAATGTCTAGCAAGGTCATAAACCTTAGAAAATGAGCTTGGGAGAGAATGTGAAATTCCTATATAAGAAAGAAAATATAGGTGTAATCTAAAATTTAGGACTGAAAAGTATATCAAAGTTTTATTTTAGATCAGTTGGCATAATTATAAATGAGGGAATGGTCCACCCTTCTCTCACTGGGTGTGGCTGCTCCTAATTTGACTTTAATCCTTTTACTTCATTGATTATTAGGGGAGGTAGGATTCTTCCCTCAGCCAGTCTTTGGGCTCTGCCCTACAAGTTAGATGAAATCTCTTGAAACATTTCCCCAATAAGACAGCTGCTCATTCCTCAATCCCATTATATGGAAATTAGTACTAGTCCTACACCAAGCAGCTGCTCACCTGGGAAATAGGGTCCTTGGCACACTTTTAAAACCCCTTTTCAAAAGGTGTTTTATAAACATAAACACAAAGTGTTAATAACTGAATATTTGTTTTTATTTTTCAAGTCTGTGGTAACTGTTTTAAGAGCAAAATTATTTCAGTAATGCTAAAGATGGCTTAGATAAGATGCTGTATCAAAGTTCTACTATTTAGTAAAACAAAAAACATTTAAGAGAAATTTGTTAGATTTCTGGTTAGAATTTGCAGCTAAATGATTATTTCAAAACCCATTCAGCAAATTATTTAATATTTTATTAAGTGCATCATGGTCTCATTGTTTACTGTCTCCCACCATATCAGCATTGAGATAGTTTTAGACATAATGATTTATAAGATTTTTTCTTTTTTAAATCTAAAGCCTTTGATATGGGATTGGACTATTTGGGAGAAAATTTTGGGAAACTATAATATTATTTCTTGAGTTTGAATCCAGGTATGGATGAGGACCAATAAATCAGAAAATCCACCATCCCAGAGAAATGCCACAGAACCTTAGAAGATGGATATATTTGTTTGTCTGGGTAAAAAGAAGTTAAAGGATGACTTTTTGAGGTTTACTTGAGGTTAGACCCTTCTAACTTGATTCCTAAAATTATGTTTCTTTCTATAAGAATTATTCCCCACCTATTTCTGAGTCTGGCAAGAGGGTAAAATTCATCCATGATTTTCATACTTGAAGTCAAACAGCTAAGGATGTTTTTTTCTCTTATAGCAAATCTCTATATTCTGAACAAGTGAACTTTAAACTCTAAGTTGACCATGATCATTAAAGGCCATGAACAAGATGCAAATATAAAATCTTCCTGTTTCTATCTGAAAATGTATAGTTTTTAGATAATAACTATTTTCCATCATTGATTAGGGGAATATATGGCATAGTCATCTCTCTGTTACTAGAAATATATTTTATTAACATTTAGCTATTGATGTAGTCCTTTGTGATACCCTGCTATTATTTTCATGCAGTAAGACAGTATTTTAGGTCAGTTTTTAAACTCTTTGGTATATATGTTCTTGGCCACTGAAGCAATCCCTTTGCTGTTTGCATTGCTACTGTCCCTAACCTTTGCTTTTCAGGGTTATTTTCTGTTGTGATACAGGAGTTACCTGCCAGTGGCTGCTGGAGATCTAACACAGACCTGTGGAATGGATCTCTTCATGTGAGAGGATGATGGTGATCCAAGGAGACTGAGACATTGCATTCAGTTGCTTTCTCTGGCCTCTCCATTGAGGGGCTGTTGCATTGTCTAACCCTCTCTCCTCTTCTCGCTTGCCTCCAATTTATTTCATTCCCAATCCACAAGGAACATCTGCGAAAGCTGCTTTGCAACTCCTTTAAGTATTATGATTCACAGCTGTGGAGGCTCTCAGAAAATTGACCTGCCCCTTCACCTAGGCATGGTCCTTAACAGCTTTCCTCTAGGATTTGATTAATTCACTTTCAAATGACAAGCACTAGACAACTGTATTGACCAACTTCAGGGATCTGGCTCAGAATTCACTGGAAAGCTCACTTCAATCATCTCTTGGTGCACCCTTCCAAATCAGCTCTACGTTCATCCCATCAGGAAGTAGTTTCAGAAGATGAGATGATAGCACCATATCCCAAGGACTTTGGACCGCAGTTGTTTGAAGGGAAATTGATTATTGGGGTGAATAGACCCAGCAAAATGCTACCCAGTATCTGAGTGGGCCCCCCAGGAAGGTGCAAACTGACTTTGTACTAATCCTTGCTATTGTGCCCTGGTAACTAACTCTGTACCCCTATGATAGCTCCAAACTTTGACTTCAATTCATTTCTGTAACACTCCAACCTCATACACCATGGTATTTCATTCTTAGTTTCTGGGCGTTATTTAACAAGGGTCCCAGGATTTGGTGCCTAAAATTTCACCATTGGTCTGATAAACCCCCTTCTATTTAGGGATCCCTAACCCACTTTTCAAAAGATTTCTTTAACAAATTAAAAGAGTGGGGAATGATGAGGTCTTCAATGTTAGGTGGGGTTAGAAGAATTGATCCCTGGCAAGCTGGCAGAAGGCTCTGATAGAGGTCAGTTTAGCTCATGGTGCTACCATGTGGAGAGGTGGTCCCATCTGAAATCCAAGTTATAGCAAACTCCTGAGACCCACCTTCTGAAGAAATCCCAGGGATATCCCCGAGGTTAAATTTTCCCTGTAAAATCTACTTGTGGGCCATCCCATAGCTGCTACTTTCTTTTGGGTCAGTCAGCCATGGCACTCTGCCTTATGGTGTCTTTCCCCTTCCCCTTCCCCCATGCCATGTGGTATCTCTTTTAACTCCACTATGCAACCCCACTTCTCCTTATAGCTAACTCTTTTAGGTGCTACTAAGGGCATATCCCAACCTCATAAGGTGCTCCCTTTCTAACTGGTATTTTGTGAGTTCCAATGAGGAACTTGTCTTTCATATGTTTTCCCACTCTATTTCATATTTGCCATTCCTGGTGTCTATTGTATCTCTTCATTTTGTCCCCTAAATAAATCTATCTTTTGCCATGGAGAATGGCCATTATGAATTCTTCACATGACTGAACTCCAATTTTTGGTCCTTAAACCACATCACTAGTAATTGAAATCAAACAAAGGCAATCTTAACTGGGATTTCTTCAATCCTGGAGATTCCTAAACTGTTAAGAAATGACGGTGGAAGCCTGAGATATGCTCTTCTTTCTTCCTCCCACTACTCTTTGTACTCGATGATTCTCTGCATCAGTGGGAGAATAGAAAGAAGCCAAAAGGGCATGTTTCCACAAATAAGATACTGCTGAATTCCAGGTGGCCTGGGGGAAGTCAGTTTCTTTAAAAAGTGCTTAGTTTTATAATTCCCCTTCCAATGGCTTTGATGGGGTCCTAAGTAAGTAGGTGTGTTTGGCAAAGACTGATGTATTGATGGAATTGCTTCCTGAGGCAGGTAGAGAAGCCCCTGATGGGAGTCAGTTTAGTCTCATAGTCTCACCCTCTGTGGAGGTCATGGGTAGTCCCACTTTGCTAAGTCTGATCAGAAATTCAAATTATGTCGAAACTCTGATGTTAAATGTCCACTATAAGTGTGTCTATGTCTCACAACATTTTTGCTGAATCTCTTTGGATTATGCCTTCCACCACATTCTTCCTCATGATGTCTTTCCCCTTTTCCCTCCCCTCGTTCAATGGTGTCTCTCCTTTCATTCCCCATCATGCCTCTATTCTTTCTCCTTCTTATTGCTAACTAACTCTTTGAAAGTGCTAAAATCATCTATAGATTTAGCCAGTAAGTTAGGGCATACTCCAGTCTCAAGAGGTTTTCCCTTTCTTCTGGTTAATTGTGACTTCTACTAGGGAAATTTTCTTTTCCATCATTAATTGATAAAATCCCTTTCCTTGGGACTCACATGTGCAAAAAACATTTGTGGCAGTCCTTTTTATAGTGGCAAGAAACTAGAAACTAAATGGATGGTCATCAGTTGGAGAATGGCTGAATAAATTATGGCATATGAATGGTGGAATATTATTTTTCTGTAAGAAACGACTAGCAGAATGATTTCAGAGAGATCTGGAGAGACTTATATGAACTGATGCTAAATAAAATGAGCAGAACAAGGAGATTATTATACATAGCAACAAGAAGATTATGCAATGATCAATTCTGATGGACATGGCTCTCTTCAGCAATGAGTTAGAACAAATGTTCCAATTGTCCCGTAATGAAGAGAGCCATCTACACCCAGAGGACTATGGGAACTGAGTGTGGACCACAACACAACATTTTCACTCTTTCTGTTATTGTTTGCTTGCATTTTTGTTTTCCTTTTCAGGTTTTTTTTTTTTTTTTCCTTTCTAGATCCAATTTTTCTTGTGCAACAAGATAACTATATAAATATGTATACATATGTGGGATTTAATATATATATTTTAACATATTTAACATGCATTAAGCTACCTGACATCTAGGGGAGGGAGTGGAGGTAGGGAGGGGAAAATTTGGAACAGAAGGTTTTGCAAGGATCAATGTTAAAAAATTATCCATGCATAAGTTTTGTAAATAAAAAACTTTAATCAAATCAAATCAAATCCCTTCCCTTGCTAACAATATACTCTCCCAAATCTATTTCATGATGTGTAGTTTATCTCTTCATTTTGTCTGTAACCTCTTCTTCTAAATAAACTTATCTTTTTCCAAAGCCAGTGGCCATTGTGAATTCTTCACATGACTGAACCCCAACATTTGATGCCTACATCAATCTCATTTGCTATTAAATCCCAAATATATCATTTGGGACTAGGAATTGCTCTCCTAAATTATATCAGCTTTAGCTACTTGTAGATTGTGTAACAGTCTGAAGGCCTGAGGGAAAAAAAAGTCTCAGAAGATGAATCTAGCTTCTTTACTAGTAGTTATATCAAATCCATAATATTTAATTGGTGCAGTGACTGGGGCTGAAGTCAGGAAAATTCATCTTCCAGAATTGAAATCTGAACTCAGATATTAGCTGTGTGATCATGGTCAAATTAAAGAGGTGTGAGAAAGTAGCAATTCTGGGAGAAACCCTAAGGCTATTCCTGAGAACTCAGTCTTAGAAGTGCCACAAACAACGCTGGCCATTAATAGTAATTTAATACTGCTTCAATTGGACAATAATCTGTAGAACCAGAACTACTCCTACCTTTCCTCTAAAACCAAAATCTTTGTATCTCTTTCCTACAAAATTAACTCCTTGGTTCTGATTCTAGCCGATTCCTAGGGAATTAACCTGCTGTCCAGCAGAGATTTCTTCTTGTTTCCACCTCTTTGTTAAGGTCCTTTGGAAATTAGCCTGCTGTTAAGCAGCATAGTAAACCTTTGTCTCTTAATTTGGAGATGGTGTATACAAATTCTTTCACCGAACTCACAACACTGACCAGGAGGACCCTAATCTTGTTGGGGTTTCCTTAATCCATTTGCCTCAGTTTCCTCATCTACAAAATTAGCTGGAGAAAGAAATGGCAAACCACTCCAGTATTTTTGCCAAGAAAACCCTAAATGGGGTTATGGAGTTGAACGTGACTGAAAACGACTGAACAACCACTACTTTCTAAACTTCAGCCTAAGACCTTAGCTATTTCTTCCACATACACATTTATTTCAAATCAGAAACTTAAAAACAGCTTTTTTATCAAAGGACCAGCCTTATCCATGGACCAATAGGTAGCTTTAGATGTACACCCTCCCCTTTTAGAGTTATCAGCTTTATATACTCTTTTTAGTATTGCCTCTTAAGCCTCTCACTTCTCAAGCAGGAATTCTCAGTCTGCCACTAAGCTCTTTAGAACCAAGAGTGGAGACTCTGTTAACTAAGTATCTACTGCCCTCTGGCTCATATCTATTTTCTAATGCTCTTTTAGTTCTAGAAAAGTTCTCTATAAACTTCCCAATTTTAATCTCTAGAAGTTCTGGTATTTCAAGTTCTCCAATTTTTCACCTCTAAAACACTTTGTTCTACTATGTAGATAAGATGAAGAAAAGGGCACAAAAGATTTAGCTAAACCTAAGAGGTCATGCCCTTGATTCTTCTACCTGCCTAGTCACATTCCTGGCTTTTCTTATGTAGATAAAGCCAGTGAAGCCTGAAAAGACTCTGAGCTCATCCTTATATTTGCATTAAAAAGATTAAAAATGGGAGGAATGGGGGAGAGAGTAAAAGACCTAAGAACTGTTTGGAAGTTACTGAAATAGTCTAGGTAATGAGGGTTCCGTGGGGTAGGAATGGAGAGGACTGGACAGATTCTAAAGAGCTGGAGATGGAATTGACCGAATTAGATGTGCAAGATAAACAGAAGAAGCAGTCTCAGATAATACCAAGGTTATCAACTTGGAAGACTCAGTGATGCCTTCCTCAAAAGGTATAGACTTTTTAACCACTTTATAGTACTATTCCAAATTACTTTCTTTCCAGGATAAATGAATCAATTCATAGCTCAACCTACAATGCATTTGATCAGTGGCCTCCAAACTTTTTTGAGTATGTATCCCAAGGATAAATTTTTTTTTTTCCTGTTGGGATGGGTAAAAAAAAAAAAAAATTAGAGATAAATTTTCTCAATGGCAAGATATTTCATCCCCAGATTTCAGACAGCTTGATTGACTGTTGCCCCTGACTTCCTTATCTTTGCTCAAATGAGATAATATTTGTAAGACATTTAGCACTCATTAAACAATGCCTTGCATATTGTTGTACATTTCTGCCAGAATCTTTGTGACCAGGTCCATGGGATTTTCTTGGCAAAAATACTGGCGTGGTTTGCCATTTCTTTCTCCAATGTATTTCTATTTTACAAATAAGAAACTGGGGCCAATAGGGATTAAGTGACTTGCTTGGGACTACCAGCTAAGTATCTGAGGCTGAATTTTGAACTCAGATTTTCCTGACACCACTAGACTATCAAGCTACCCCAGAAGGGCACATAATAGCAACTATATAAATGCTTATTCCCTCCCCCATGCTTCTTGCTTTTCCTGACTTCTTTCAAGAACCCTTTAAGCTTAATCTTCTATAAACAGAGTTTGCTCATCTCTTTTAATGCTGGTACCTTTCCTCTATTGATTATCTTCAAGTTGTTCTACATATAACTTGTTTGTACCTAGTTGTTTGCATGTTGTCTCTCCCATTAAGCACTTTATAAATGAGTATTGACTAGTCAACTGGTACCTGACCAGCTGCTGTTGTGGCTGTCCAGAAGTTGGGTTATAATTGCCATGTGGGTAATCAAATAAGTTTTGTAATTGTCATTGCCAAATGAGATTGAGTTGATAAAAACAGACTAGAAAGATTATTGAGTATAAATAACTAGCAAAAGTTTATATATGATGAATCTCAACTGCATGAAATCAGTTGAGTTTCAGGGCTTTCTTCATGGAAAGTTCTGGAGAGAAAGTAGGGCAACTAGGCGGGGGAAGTGGAAAAACACTGTGCTTGCAATCAAGAAGATTCTTCCTGGATTCAAATCTGGCTTCAGAAACTTGCTAGCTGTGTGATTTTAGACAAGTCATTTTACCCTATTTGCCTCAGCTTCCTCACCTGTGAAATAAACTGAAGAGATTGCAAACTAATCCAGTATCTTTGCCAAGAAAACTCCCGAGCGGGCTCATGAAAAATCTAAAGTGACTAAAAAAATAACTTAACAGCACCAAAATAATGAGGGTTACTCAAGGCTAGAGAATCAAAAGTCAGCAGCTGTGCAAGGCCAATGAGGAAAAAGGATTCTTTCTCTGTCTCAGAAGTCTCCTCCTCACTGCTAAACTTCTTGAATAAATTGAATGAATTCAATTTTCCTTAATCCCTAGTAATCTGTCTTCTGGACTGAACTTTTTTTTTTTTTTAAACACACATTGCTTTATGAATCATGTTGGAAGAGAAAAACATCCAAAAGGAAAAACCATGGAAGAGATTTAAAAAAAAAAAAAAAACAGAAGAAAGAAGTGAACATAGAGTAGATGTACATTCAGTCTCCTTAGTTCTTTTTCTGGATGCAAATGGCATTTTTTGTCCAGTCTATGGGGATTTCTTTGTATCACTGAACCACTGAGAAGAACCAAGTCTTTCAAAGTTTATCATCAAACATTCTTGTTGTTATTGTGCACAATGTATTCCTGCTTTTTCTTGTTTCACTTAGCATCAGTTCATGTAAATCTTTCCAGTCCTTTCTAAAATCAGCTTATCATTTTTTATAAAACAATAATATTCCATTACCTTCACATACCACAACTTATTCAGCCATTCCCCAATTGATGGGCATCTACTCATTTTCAAATTCTTTGCTACCACAAAAAGAGCTGCCAGAAACATTTTTGCACACGAGGGTCCTTTTCTCTTTTATGATTTCCTTGGGATACAGACCCAGTAATGGCATTGCTGAATTTTTGACTGTACTTTCAAAGGTTACTAATAACAACCTTTTAGAAAACAAATAAAATACAAGGGCTGTTAGGTGGTACAGTCTAGTTTCAATACAGAGTAGAATCAATAAGATCTGAGTTCAAATCCTGTTTCAGACTTTTAATAATTCTGTCTTTGAACAAGTCACTTAATCTTGTCAGAAGTGTTTGATAGGTTTCAACAAGTTCTGTGAGAAGGATGAGGAGGAAGAATGAAATAGTCTTTTTTTAAGATAACTCCAACCAATCAACCAATGAGTCAGGAAGCTAGCTAAAACAAAGTTTCTGATAAGGGGGCCCAAGCCTGAAACTGCCTAAAACCAGTTAAGCTCAATGATAGAACTCAAGCTTTTTGCAGGTTACATATTAACTAACACACCTCAAGGTGAGATTAGTTGCCATCTTTGAGTAGAGCCATAGAGAAGGAACATATCAAGGAATAACATGTAAGGGATGAATAAGGAAGACTGATTCAGAAGAGCTCAAACCAATCTGAGCTTTGATGAAAGGAACCATGTCAGATTAACAGCATAAAACTTGCTCTTATTTCTGTATTTGGGGCAATCTCCCTAAAGGGAGGTCTGCTTACTTCTCTGGAGAATGGAAGGTCACATCCATCACTCTCTCTCTAATAAAACATCCCAGGTTTTAAAATTGAGTATGGAGTCTTGTTTCTTATAACCTCTATTTGCCTTTAGGTCTTCAACTGCAAAAAGAGAATATTAATAGCACCTTCCTCCCAAGATTGTTGTGAGGATCAAATGAGATAATATCTATAAAACATTTAATACAATGCCTGGCACATAGTAGGCATTATATAAATATTAGCTGTTATGTTACCAAGGCCTTTTTGAAGTTCTCCTTCTTGGCTTCTCAAAATTTTGAACACTTCTCATTTTTCCTTTTTCCTTTCTTTTGGCTTCAAGAGACATTCCATATTCCAAGTTTCCTAAGTACCCCTCCACTGCCTCCTTTTTTTTCTTTCCCATGCCCTAAGCTATGAATTCCCCCATAGACAGGTCTTTGCCCCATATTTCTTTTCCCTCTACATTTTTCCTTGGCAATCTTATAGTCATAGTTATTGAACTTGAAAGGGACCACAGAGGCATCTAGTCCAACCCCCTCTTTTTTCAAATGAAGAAACTGAGGATCAAGGAGATAAAATGCCTTGGCCAGGGTTACGTAGCTAGCAAAAATTAAGAATTATCACAGATCCTCTAACTCTATAACCATTGCTTTTCCCATTGTTATGAACAAACTCTCTTATTTACTCTAAATAAATTCAGGTATTACACAGATAATAATAATAATAATAATAATTTATTTTGTTCTTTTGGTTGCTAAGCACTTTACAATGATTACTTCATTTGATTCTTACAATAACCCTGTGAGATATAGGTTGTTATTATTGTCATCATTTTATAGATGAGGAAACTGAGGTGGAGAAAGGTTAAGTGACTTGCCTAGGATCACAGAATTATTAAGTATTTGATTTGGGTTTGAACTTAGGTCTTTCTAATTCTTCTCTACCCAGTGTACTACCTAGCTGAGAAAGGTGATTTGCCAAGAATCACTCAGCTAGTGTCTGAGGTTGGATTTGAACTCATGTCAAGTACTCTAGATACTACATAGCTAAGATGTATATTTCCAGTTCATACCTCTCTTCTGAGTTGTGGACCCATGTGTCCAATTGCAGAACAGGGCATCTCCTGTCTTGATGTCACATTTACTTCACTATATACCAAACAGATTTCATTTGATCAGCAGGCAGTCAATAAGTACTCATTAAGCACTGATCCTGAGCAGGAGAAAGAAATGTTAAACTACTCCAGCATCCCTGCCAAGAAAACCCCAAGTCATGTCACAAAG
The DNA here is from genome assembly GCF_016432865.1 of Antechinus flavipes. Taxonomy (NCBI): domain Eukaryota; kingdom Metazoa; phylum Chordata; class Mammalia; order Dasyuromorphia; family Dasyuridae; genus Antechinus; species Antechinus flavipes. The sequence goes on from NC_067401.1 coordinate 331,512,117, forward strand.
AGTTGGTTATGACTGAAACTATCAAACAACAACAATGACAACAACAGTGTGCCAGAAAACTCCGATTCATCTGGTTTTTCATAACCCTAAACCCTTGACTCTTTTCTATTCTTCCTAAGGCCAATCAGTTGCTTTCTCTCTATTCTCACTGCCACCATCATAACATACATCCTTATCTCCACTCCCCGGAAGTATTTCAAAAGCCTCCTGACACATCTTTCTGACTTTGCTTTCTCCTCCAAATCCTTCCTCCATCAGCATAATGCTCATGGCATAGATTTTTTTTTGTCACTTCACATTTCTTCAAAGTTTCCTATTATCTATTAAATTAAGATGAAATTTCTTACCCTTCTATTCAAGACCCTCCTAAATATAGTGCCATTTCTTCTTCTGTTTTTAAAAAATATTTTCTTCCTAATAACATGTAAAGACAATTTTTAATTTTCAAATTTTCTCTCTTTTTCTCACCTCTCTGATACACTAAGCAATTTGATATGCTATTCATGTTCAATCATGCAGTATATTACCGTATCAGCCATATTGTGAAAGAAGACACAGACCCAAAGGGGAAAAAAAAAACATACAAAAAGAAAGTCAAAATTGGTATACTTAAATTCAGACTCCATCAGTTGTTTCTCTGGAGGGGGAGAACATTTTTTTCATTATGAGTCCTTTGGAATTATCTTGCTGAGAATAGCTAAGTCATTCACAGTTATAGCATTGCTATTACTGTGACTTGGTTCTGCTTACTTCCCTTTGCATCATCAGTTCCCATAAGTCTTTGCAGGTTTTTCTGAAATCAGCTCATCATTTCTAATAGTACAATAACATTTCATTTCAATCACATACCACAACTGTTCAGCCATTCCCCAATTGATTGGGGGGCACCCCTTCATTTTCCTCAGCTAGGTTTTATACTAAACACTCAATCAATTAACACAATACAATCAACTATACTATACAATACTCTACAACAATTATTATTTGCTCATAATGTGTCAGGCCCTGTACTAAAAGCTGGGGATAAAAAGGAGGGAAAAGACTTCCTGCACTCAGTGAGCTTACAATCTAGTCAGGGAGACAACATGCAAACACATATTTAAAAAGCCAGTTACATACAAGATAAATAGGAAATAATTAATAGAAGAAAGGGTGAAATTAAGAGGGGTCATGGAAGGCTTCTTGTAAAAGATGGGGTTATAGTTGTGATTTAGAGGAAGCCAAAGAGTTTCTTAGTGGGAGGAGAGGAGAAAGAGATTCCAAGCATGGAGCACAACCAGAGAGAATGCTTGGAAACAAGAAATGAATAAACTTGTTCATGGTATCACAAGGAGTTATTAAATTGAGGAGTATGTATAGGGAAGAATATTGGAGAGGTAGGAGGAGGCTAGGTCATAAAGGGTTTTGAATGCCAAATAGAGCATTTTGTATTGACTCTGGAGACAATAGGGAATCACTGGAAGTTCTTGTGTGGGGGACACACAAGTACATGATCAAATTTGTATTATAGGAAAATCACTTTATTGGCTGTGCATGGTTCAATCCATGCTCCAGGCAAAAGGGATTTCTCTCTGCCCTCTGAATAGATGATACTACTCTCAGGTTTCTGTGCTTTTGCTCATATTTCCTATGTCTGGATTATTCTCCTTTTTCTTTATTCTTTGAATTCTTCCCCATCTAAGTCAACATTTATATTACTTGATACCTGGTATCTTTTTGTATCTGTACTGAACCAATAAATATTGATTGATTGACTGACCATGTTACCGATACATTGCATTTTATTTTGCAACCTTATAATACAGTTAACTTGTAATACTATAAATTGTAACTATTAGTATTGAGGTCTTACTCCCTTACTAGACTGCATGATTCATGAATGGAGTCCTTTCTTACAATTTATATATTCCTTTGCACAGTGGGTAGAGCACAGGGAGTCAGGAAGAGTTCAAATCCTAACTCAAATTCTTACTAGATGTGTAAACCTGGGGAAGCCATTTAATCCTATTTGCCTCAGTTTCGTAGTCTGCAAAATGAACTGGAGAAGGAAATTCCAATATCTCTGCTAAGCAAAGTATAAATTAGGTCTTGAAGAGTCTGACATGACTGAAGGACAGTAACAAAAAATGACAAGAATCACACAGCTGGTAAATTCCTGAGGGGATTTTGAAGTTGGGTCTTAAATCCAGCCGTCTATAAACTGTACTTAGCTCTTTATTCAATATTGTCCCTATTTTTTCTTTGCACACCTCTGTTATTATCAATTAGCATTTTAACTTGAAATTTCTTTATTAGTTCTATCTCTCACCTCCCTAATTTCTTTACTCAGTTCAAAAAAGTTCTATTCAATGCCTTATTTTGGTATATGGTTGTTTGGGCTTCTTACATCTTTGCCAATGGAGTGGAAACTCTGACAGGGTCTATCAAATTGTACAGGGTGGGATAGGATTCCCCAGAAGGAGTTTCACCCTAGAACAAGCTTTAATAAAATTGGAGAGGTTCATGGGATTGGGGGGTGGTTTGGATATGAGAGCTGGAAAGCAAATGATGATTTTGTTATTGTTCTAGCAATTTATGAAGATTAAGACATAAAGGAGTATAATCCTTATGGTTGATTGGAGTCCCTTAATATGATCTTTTATAATGGTGAAATATTCTTTTTTTATTCTTGTAATTTTAAAAGTAAATTTTATTTATGCTTTTTATTTTTTACATAATCAGAATTTCTTTTAATATTCATCTGAAATTCTTAAGTGAATCATGGTGATAATGAACACTATGTAAAAAGATTAAGAAGAGAATTCTTAGAGTTAAATAAATCAGATCTAGAAAAATGGGTTCATTTCATGAATGTACATAGTACACAAATTCTTTTATCTTTTCAAGTTTATTTTGACCAATAATAGCAAATACCTAACATTTACTCTGCGATTTCTACATGTTAATCGTTCTGCATTTTACAATTATTAGATCATTTTAACAACCCTGGAAGTAGGTGCTATTATATTATTCATTTTGCACAAGAGGAAATTGAGGCAGTTAAGTGACTTGCCCAGGTTCACACAGCTAATGAATGAGGCTGGATTTCGACTGAGGTTGATCTTCCTTGACCCCATATCTGTGCTCTAACATTTCTGTTTTTTAAGTACATATATCCTTAGCACTTTGAAAATACTTAAGGGACAAAAAATTTACACCTGTGCAATTTTGAACACAGACGTGTATTTCAGTTGTGAAATTTAAAAAATATGGTAAATATATCTTGAAATTAGGGGTGAGGGGAAGAGATCGTGTCGCAATCTTAAGGAAGTGGAGTGAGGCTCTAACTGGGGAGCTGAAACAGAAAGATTTCTTCCCTTAAAGAAAAGAAGAAAATCATTAGCAACTAAAGGCCAAGTTGTTGGAGGGGCGGATCTCATATTTTAAAATAATCTGAATAAATGGAATCGTGTTTCGATGAGAATCCATTCTTCCTCTCTACCGCACACACACCCAGACCAAAGCACCAAAAGGTTAATTTCCTTGTAGGGGAGAGGGAGCTTCCTCTAAAATATCCAGCTTGAGTTGGGGCAACCAAAGCACGTCGGTAAGCGCTGAGCTGTCCAGGAGGGCGCAGGGGAGGGGAGCTCCCGGGTTCCAGCTGGGATGATTGACTGAGCGCGCGGTCAGGTGACTCAGTCGCGCCACGTTCCCGGCGCTGAAACCCCAGCAGCCGCAGGCAGCTCGGGCTGCAGCGGTGACTTAAGCCGGGGACCTCGGAGGGACTGGAGCTGAGCTTCGGGAACAAAGTTCAGAGGCGGGCGGAGAAACCGGAGCAAAGCGAAGGGCTGGCACTTGCGCCGACCAGCGGACTGGACACTGCTGCCCTTATTCCTTACTCTTCTATGCTAGCCGTCTGAGGTGGCTGCTCAGACCGCAGCCTCAGCTTCCCAGCGGACGCAGAAGGACTCCTTGTCCAGCTGCCTCACCCCTTTCAGTACTCTCCAACAAAGGGGGAAACCTAGGGGAGAGGAGGAAAAGCAGGAGAAGCCGGGAAGAAGTGGAGCGGCTTTTGTACGCAAAGTTCTGGAGTTCGCCTTTCCTAAGAGTAAGGGAGCAGCTGCAGCCTCTGGAGAAGCTTCATTCCACCAAAAAGGAGGAGCAACTAGCCAGCAATTGGCAGGCGATTGGGGAATAGCAAGGAGAGGTTCCCTCATCCCACCCCCCTTTTTTGGTCCTTTCTGCTGAAGGAAAACACTTTAGTATTTGGCAAACTTGGTGTGTGAGCGCCTGTTCCAGGTTCAGTTTGCTATTGGATTTAAAAAAAAAAAATTTTTTTTTTTGGCGGAACTGGAGAGCAGGAAGATTGCATAAGTCTGGGGCGTTATTCAGTTGGTTGTCAAATTTTTTTTTTTTTTTTGGTCTTAGAGCATATTTATTTGGTGTCCCAATCTTAATAAAAGAAGGGGGGAAAAGGAAATAAATCCTATATAAATCCAGCAAAAACTTGGAACTGAGTTGGGACCGGGTCGGGGAGAGAAGTGGGCCGGAGAGTCACGGAAGCAGGTAAGCTGATGCATTATTGATATCCCGGAGACAGTAATGTGACTACCGCACCTGAGCTGGGATAAAGGGGGAGGGGTGAAAGGGAGAGGAGGGAGGGGGAAGTTGAGTAGTAGGCTGGGCTCCTCGGCTGCCAGGCAGGGTTTTTGCGCTCACCATTGCTCTCTTGACTTACTCAGCCTGGATCCTAAGTTTTATACACACTTTCCCAAGAAGTGGCGGCAGCTTGACTTGGGCGGGAGAAAGGACGTCAGAGATGTGGAAAAGGGCGAAGAAGGACCCTTCTCTTTAAGGGAGGGACACTTAAAATGCCTCCTCGCTAATGGGAAATCTGTGATCTCTCTATTCCCATCCCCCCCTTTTTACACTCTCAGACAGATGTGAGTCAGCGCCCAAGGATTCTTAAAGGTGCTTGGCAGCTGGATTAGTTTTCTGTTCTGTGGACGGGGGTGAGGGGGAGAGGAAGGGGAGATTTCAGGTCAGGGAAGAGACCATCAACAAGCTATTGGGTCATTTTGACCTGCAGGTGCGTAGCCCGATCCCTGGGACCGGTAAGGACTGGGACTTGGGAGGAGCAGTGAGTATGAGAGTGAGGGAGCGGTGAGAGAGAGGGAAGGAGGAAGGGAGGGAAGGAGTTGTGGTTGCCAGGCAAGGAGGAAAAGAAGGAGGTGGAGGGCGTTTCAGCTCGGTGGCTTGGGAGAAAGCGTGCTTGACTTCAGAGCTGTAACAGATCTAGAGGGTGGGGCTTTGGAGAGAGTATTATTATTTTGGCTTAAAGCCACTAGTATCTCCTTCACTGGGCGATTGGGACGGGGTTAGCCCTTTACGTGGGTGAGGAATCCCGGATTTGTACGCTAATGACATTCTGGTGTAAGTATCATCTTTTGAAACTTGTCCAGTAACTATGTTATGGTTTACTTTGAGGTGTGTGTGTGTGTGTGTGTGTGTGTGTGTGTGTGTGCGCGCGCGCGCGCGCGTCTGTAAAACCCCAGCAGTGTTATTTAGGGCCACTTTCCCAGACCTTAGCACTGCGCCTGGCATATAGTAAGCACATAATAAATGTTTATTAACTGATACACCAGCATCTCTTTTTGCAGTTCTTTGGAAATGGCTTTTTCCCCAATCTGAACTTTATAACGCACAGGCTATTCCTTCCCCCCTCCCCCTCCTAAGTAATTTCACAGCCTTCCCTTTAATAGAAATTCCAGCTAAAGGGAATCCTTTCTTCAACCCTGCAGGTGGCTATCAGAGGTGGAATCCTCAAACTTATTTATTTTGGCCACTCTGTAACTTATCTTCATTGATGAAAGAAGGGAGAAACAGGGTATGGTACCAACACAATCATAAGCTTCGCAAAGTTCTTCCGTAAAAAAATGGGACTGGGTTGATTTGGGATTTAAAAGAAGGAGCGCACGGAGTTGACGGGTCCCTGAAAGCCCCGGAATCCGCGGCTTCTTCCTCTTGCCTACCCAGGCAGCCGGACTGCCTGTAGGCACAATTCCTTTGTAACTTGCACACGCAGGAGGAAGTTCGCCTAGTCCCTCCCAGTTGGTTTCTGTTTGGTGGGCGCGGAAAGCCGTGGAGCCCAAAACCTCGGGAACTTAGGCCGGGCTGGAGGCTGGAGCTGGAGCTTGGCAAAACCTGCTTGTACTGAGGGTTCCGAGTACCGGTGGGTAGGGTAGAGCTGAAGTTTAAGTGGAGCAGTTCTCCCCTCCCCCTCCCGCTTTCACCTCCTCCCTTTTGGAAGGGTTTTATGTGGCTGGTGAGACAGAGCTTTAATTGTCCCGGAGTGTTTACATAAAAGTTATTGCCCGAGTTGTTAAGAGCAATAATGACTGATATAAACTTTCCCTAGGGGCTGCACTGTATGCGTGCAATTCTCTTCGTTATGTGTGGACATTTAGGAATTTTCTAAGCTTTTTAAAAAAAGTACGATAATTATTTGAAAGTACCCTCCTCCCCACTAAACTCTTCCTCTTTTAATATCTATTGATTTAAAGTAGTGGTCTCCCCTGAGAATGAATTGACTTTTTTTCTCAAGTGCTACTCATTCTTATTTGTTTATACTAATTTTTGTATTCCTAGGTAACTGCAAATGATTCCCAGCGGAATTTCATATAATATTTCTTAACTCTCCGTTCCTCTCCACCCTCCAATCATCTTTTGCTTCTTTCTCTTTTCTCTTATTCCTTAACACGATGATTTGACACTAAATGCAGAAAATTTAGAACTGGATTTTGAAGTCAGCGTGACTTGGTACCTTAGAGTGCTGAATTTGGAGGTGGAAAAACTTCCGGTTTAAATCCACCCTTTTTGACTCTAGCTTTGTGACTACGGATGGGCAAGCCGTTTAACCTCTAAGCTTCAGGTTTCTCATCTGTGCCCTGAGAGGGTAGTATTAGATGACCATAGGTTCTTCCAGCTCTTAATAGCTCTGGATTTAGAATATTCCTGTTCTGAGATAATATAATAAAACTGTCTTTTTGCTGTTGAGATGTTAAGTGACCTGCTTAAGGAGAGGACATTAAAAATGATCAGTTAGTATTCAGACTGGAGAGTTCTGACTCCATATCCAGTATGTGTAAGAAAGGATGAGGTAAAGAACCAGTTGAGTAGATTCATGATAGTGAAACCTTTGCTAGGACAAATTTGAAGAAGAAAAATTTCAGAATGGAACCTAAAGATAGCAATTTTGGTAAATTTATTAGCTTCTTCAAGGTTGAGGATATAGCCCTTTGCCATTATACTCTCCAAATAGAGTCAGTGTAGTAGATAACATGGAAATGTCAAGATAGACTTGGAGTCAGGAGACCTGCCTGGAAATCCCAGGCTTTAACCATTCTGAGCTCAGGAATCTTTGGGAGGGAAATCTCTTAGCCTCAATTTTTTCATCTAGAAAAAGTGTTACTAATAGTAATATTTAATGTTGACATTATCAGTGTTATAAGGATATTTTGAAAACCTTAAAGGCATATATGTATTTATATATACACACGCATAGTACTGTGTATATAATATGCATATATATAATCTGTAACATCTTGTTCAATAATGCTATTACTCCAATCACTATTCTCTACTATCCCTGTCCAAAAAAACAAAACAAAACCCAAAAGAAAAACAACAAAACTCTCTTTCTATTTAGGACTCCCTTTGTATGTTGTCTTTCCCCTTCCCTTTAGAATGTAAACTTCTTAAGGCCACCTATTATTTTACTTCTATTTGTATTCCTAGTTGAGCCCTGTGCCTAACTAGTGACTAGCCTTTAAAACATTTTTTCCCCATTAATTTTGTCTTTTACAGTGCATAATATCACTTGGGAATATCTTCCTGGAGCCCACCATGAATATTTCTCTCAATGAAATAGACAAGAATTTCCAAGTTGAATTATATTGCACTGTTTAAAAAACCCCCAAAAAACAGAGTTCCTTTATAACAAAATGACACCTAAACACATGGTACATTTTTTTGAGATCACTCATTTATAGAAAAAAAAAACTTTCTTATAAAAGAGTATAAGTTGTTAACAGTAACAGTTGCCATATTGAAAGTAAGTTGCTAAGTTAAAAATAAAAGGAACTCAAACTAACAGCAGGATCACTTTTGTCTTTTCTGTCTTCTGGACAAGTAGTATGCAGAAAGCTAATCTCAAATAACTTTATATACAAGGAATTAAAAAAAAACTTTTTTTGGTAATTTTCATTACTGGAACAAAGTTCTCTTTCTACACATCTTCATCTATTGACATGTCTAGTTAGTCACAATATCACAAGATAATGGGAGATAAGCAAAAGGACTAAAACATGCAATCTTTGCCCAGGAGGGGAATAACCTTAATGTCTGCATTCTCATATAAGTCCAACCAAAGCAAATTAGTAGATCACATATAAATTGGCAGTTATGTTTTCAAACTAATGGTTAGTTAATTTAACTGAAAGTTGGTGTCTTCCTTCCGGGTATTGTTGAAGCTAGGGAAAAATCTTGATGTCCTTTGGGCGCTGGGATGGTATGCCCTAGGCCTATAATAATACATTAGAGTAAGCCAGGAACTGCAGTAATTGACAGGTGGTATATGTAAAGGCTAGTGAATGAAAGATAAAACCCTGAATTCCTCAGATACTGGAAATGCTTTTCTTAAGAGTGAGACAGACAATTCATGACTTTCTTAAGGTGCTTAGCATAATATCTGGTACATAATAAGAGCTTAATAAATGCTTGTGGATTGAATTCTGTTAATTGAACAGTACCTGTTTGATCCTTATATAAAGCTGTATTTCTTAGAATGTGTTTTATCTGCTTGTTTGTATTTTTGTATTTTGCATATTTTTGTATACAAATAAAGGTAGTGTATATCATTTAATACTTTCCCCTTTGTTTTCAGGTATTAATGCCAAATCAACTGTGTAAAGTAGACACAATCCATAAGAATATTTTGCAGGGTTTTTAATACTGAGTTGAATCTCTGCAAAGATGGCCAAATATGGAGAGGAAGAGAATAGACCAACTGAGGGACAGAATGAATTCAGTGACATCATTAAGTCCAGATCAGGTAGGTGATGGACAACTCGCTTCCTTTCTCTTTTCCTCCTCTTCCAAGTCTCCTTTGTCAAGGCATTTGTGAATTATCATATTTGCAAGAAGAATAGGTATTCTTTAATTGTGGGTCTTCATTTTATTTTATTCCTGTGAAGTTAATGAAATGATCTTCTTAGCATCTGTTTACAGCATATTAGTTATGTTTTTGAAAGAGGATATGTTTTTCAGGTTTTCCATCTTAATTTCTGCATTGCTTAAATAGTAGCCTGTAATTTGCTTGGCTTTCATTTGTAAAAATATTTCATGTTACATTCAGATATAAAGGTGCAGTTTGGAGGATGATTTCTCAAATGGAAAAGATTATATATAAAATTTAGGTACTTGAATTGCCCCAGGCTGTGGCTGTTCATCTTCATTCCTTGGATTTGTTACAACTAACCCGGTCCTCTGGTCTAGGAGTTCTTATTTTTCCTGGATTTGTGGATAGATTTCTGTGGATCAGAGAGCTTAATAGAAAAAAATAAAGGTGGAAACCTTTATTTTCATATTGTTGGTTGCCAATATTCATAATACTAAATTATGCTAAATTTCAATTAGAGGTTAAAATTCAAGGGTAAACTTTTAACCTCTAACTGAAATTTAGCATAATTTAGCAATTATGATTATAGGCAACTAAACATTATTCTGAAAAAGAATCCCAAAGGCTTCATAAAACTACCAAAGATACTAGGTCCCCTCTTCCCCCTCACTAGCCTTAAAAAAAAAAAAAAAAAAAGTTGAGTCTAGGCACATAGTTGCCATATTTCTTTGTCTGTTTTACCCTAGCTTTTTTTTTTTTTTTTTTTTTTTTTTTTTTTTTTACTATTTTACCTCGGCATTGTGCAACTGTCAGCTAGATAATCTGAAAAATTAATAGTGATAAATAATTTAAATGTAAACATTGTGACTTGGATTTCTGTAGACAGTGCTTTGCTCTTTTTTTTTTTTTTTGATCCATTTATAGCTTCAGTGATATATCCAGTTGTTGGAAATCTTTATAAAAAAATTCATACTTGGTTTAAAATATTTCTTCCATACTTCCTTTCCTCTCCATCCTTCTTCAATTCCCCAAAACATACACATTTTAGTAAGCTTAAAAGGCAGAATTGGGAGGAGGCAGTTAGGGCTTTTGAAGACTCATTTAATCAAGCAGTGCCCCATTTTGGCCTGTCAATACTATACTAAATGTTTTTGAGAGTTTTTGAAAGGTATGATTATGTTTTACTAAAGAAATATCCCATTCTTTACTGTCACATGACTTCAGAAATTTTTTTATATGTTTGAAAATAAATAATATTTATTATTTAATTGTGGACAGTCATATAAGGACCTTCTCTCTCCCTTCAGACCTGTGATACCACAAATAAAGGGAACTATTTTCTTTGAGTTTCCTTTTTTTTGATAACTGACATTAAATTGTTTAAAGCTTGCAAGTTCTTTATGTACATTATCTATTACAACATCCTGTGAGGTTAAGTAGTAAAGATATTAATATTCTAATTTTATAGATGAGGGCTGAGAGAGTTAGAAAGGTTTTGTGACTTGACTGTGATTATATAGCTAATATGTATTAGAAAAAGGGCTTGAGGCACCAGGTCTTTCTGAGCCAGCTCCTTACCATTTCTTCCCCTATTAGACTACTGTGTACTTTATTTAACTATACTTATTTAAACACACGACTCTCTCTAGGGATAGTAAAGATGTTTAGCAGGGATGTGGCCTTAAATAAACAGTACTTAGTATTTAATGTCAGTGTCATTTTACTTAATATAAAAATCTTTTGGAGGGGTAAAGCTTAGATACTCTAATACTTCTAAAATTAAATGTTCCATGAATATATTTTAATCCCTTGAAATTCATGGTATGACTTTAAATGTTTGAATACTTCATATAAGTGTAGGGTGTTATCATTGTTTTCATCCTCAGTGAATATCCAAGTGAAGCGTAACACAGTGGAAAATTTGACAGAGAAAAGTATGTACTGTCTTATTTTCTGTGCTTTTAGGAGACCAGAGTAGTCTTACTGGTTTCCTGACTCAGTTTCCATTGAGTTAAGAAATTGTGATAATTATAATAAGTACTTAGCTATAAAAAATAATTATATAATTTTATGAGTATTATAAAAAACATGTTAGTATTGTATAACTTTCAAACTGATCTTTACATTTATCAATTAAAGGGCTTTTAATAGCTTAGAAACTTTAATATTAAAGTTATGACTTTAATCTTGTTTCACTAGCACCTAGTCTTGAAAATATAACCATTGCGTGTCTGAGACATGAATCATATTGCTGAGCAGCTGCCTAGTGCCTGTGGTCTAGTGCATGAAGTCAGTTAGGATAAATATAGGTCTGAATGGAGGAGAGAAAGGCAGGCACTTCATATTGTCATTTATAGCTTCATTTTGTCTACTGCTAATTGGCTTGATTCTTTAAGGCAGAGTATAGAACTTAAATGACATTGTACCCAAAAACTCTCCTTTAAAGGAGACTTGAAGGTAGCATTGTTGAAAAATAAGATGTGATTTTTAAAAAGTAGCTTTTTGTTTTCAAAATATGTGCAAAGATAGTTTTTGTTACTCACCCTTGCAAAATCTTGTGTTCCAAATTTTTATCCCTCTCTTCTTCCCACTCTTCCCTAGAGCAGGTAATCCAATATATGTTAAACATGTGCAATTCCTCTATACATATTTCTACATTTATCATGCTGCATAAGAAAAATCAGATCAAAAAGGAAAAAAAAAGATAAAAAAATAAAAAGAATAAAAAAAGATGAAAATATTATAATCCAAATTCAGTCCCCATAGTCCTCTTTCTGGAAGCAGATGGCTCTCTGCATCACAAGTCTATTGGAATTGGTCTGAATCACCTTATTATTGAAAAGGGCCAAGCTCATAAAAATTGATCCTCACATAATCTTCTTGTTGCTGTGTAAATGTTCTCTTGATTAAGATGTGATTTTAAAGATTGCTTTTGGACATAGCAACTGTAGGAAACAATTTTGGAGCATGTTATCTTTGTTCAGGAATGTTTTATTTTGGAAAGGAACTTTGTGATTGGACTTGAGAGTATCTTAATAAATTTCATTTTTTTCTTGTTTTCAAGGAGTTTGCTTTTTTAATGCAAGTGAAGTCAATTTTTTCTTGGAGTGTGAGTCTTGTCTGTCAGATCCCCAAAGGATATGCCTATCACTCTGATAGGAGAATCTGTTTCTATATTGGACCATTATACTGTATTATTTGTTTATTTTATTCAAAGTTTATAATTTTGATTATTTTGCCCTTCTTTGTCTCCAATTTGGTGTTATGGTTGAGTGCACCATCATATTAAGGAGAAAGATTAATTTGGCTTCATTTGGTTCAGTAAAATGTGGTACAAAGATAGATATGAATGAATTAAATTCCTAAAGTGGAATGACCTCTCTTCTATAGGGAGGCAGTTGTGGTACACTGGAAATAGTATTGGGAAGGGTAGATAGATGGCTCAGTGGATAGAACACCTACTCTGGAATCAAGAGAACCTGAGTTCGAAATAAACCTCAGACACTCAATAATTACTAGCTGTGTGATTCTGGGCAAGTCACTTAACTTACTTGCCTAAACAAAAATCAAAACAAACAAAAAAAAAAGGAAATAATATTGGGTATTGAATCAAAATGCCTGGGTTCCAATTCAAGAACCAGCAGTAATAGTTGTGTTACCTTGTAAAACTTAATTTTTTACTTAATGTCGATAAGTTTTCTTTGTGACATTGTAGAATGTGAATATAATAATGCTTGCACTCTATCTAATAGAGTTGTTGTCAGGATCAAATAAGATGATAAATATAGACTACTTTTTAATCTTAAAGGTTTTAGAAATGTCAAGCATCTTTCTTTTTTAGAGATGGGATAGGTTGGAGTTAAGAGGAAATTCTCCTTCCATTGTCTGAAATTTTTATTCTCATAGTATTACTTGGGGGTAATGAAAGGTTCTGTGGGTCACCCATGGTCACAGAGCTAGTAGTATGTGTCAGAGATAGGACTGGAATCTAGCTTTGTCTGTTTTCAAGACTGATTCTTTCTTGGAAGCAATCAAGGTTAACTCACAATCAAGATTAACACAGTAAATGTTAGAGGGCAAATTTGAACTCCGGTCCTTCTGATTCCAGGGCCATTGCTCTATTCATTGTACCACTTAGCAACCCTTTCCAAGGCTGATTCTCTACTGTTCCATGTTCCTCTCAACTAATTATCATTGCTATACAATTAAATAAATCCATTATCTTTGTGCAAAGTACTATAAATTTGCTAGGCCCCAGGAACACAAAGAAGAGAAATGATTTTGTCCTTTCGATCAAGAAGTTTGCAGTGTAATGTAAGAGGAGGGAAGAGATAAAGCTATGCACATAAATAAGTATTATATGAAGTAGAATATCATAATGAGGGAGAGATCTATAGAAAGCTATATAAAAATTTCAGGAGCAAGAGTCACTTTAAGCAGTGATTAGGAATATGAAATCAAGGAAAGCACATTCAATGGAACTGAGCTGGATCTTGAGTCTCTTTTTTATGATGCTGAAAATAAAAATGGATTTATGTATTTTTAAAAGCATGCTTACAGAGAGCTCACTAATTGTTCTTATAATTATCACAAGCAATTTATATTCTTATTGATATAGGTATGGAATCATAGCATTTTAGATGAGGAAGAAACTTAAGAAATAAAGCTCAGTCATTCAACAGATTGAAGAAGCTGAGACTTTGATTGCTCAAGGGCATACAACTAGTTAGTGGCAAAGATGGGACCAGAACTTAGGTGTAGCATGCTTTCTGCTCTGCCATAATATTTATTTAAATTAGTATGATTTCCTTAATCCTGTTTTCTGAAATCTGCATTTATATTTTCCACATCTGGTTGCTTTGAAGAAAATAATTTTTCACCTTCTTCTAGACCAGGAATCAAGGAAAAAAAAATCTCAGTTCAAATCCATCCTCAGATACTTTCAGTAAACCCCTGTATGCCTCAGTTTCCTTCTCTGTAAATGAGGATATTAATAATACCATTTACCTCCTAGGTTAGTCAAATTAGATAATATTTGTAGGAGGATCAAATTAGATAATATTTGTAGAGTGCATAGCACAGTATTTGGCATATAATAGGTACTATGTCTAGCTGTTAATATTTTTATTATTCTAATTACCAGTAAAGAAATATTTTATGTGTCGGATTGTGCTAAGCATTGAGCATACAAAAGTAAAAACATTTCTTGCTTTTTAGGAGCTTACATTCTAATGTGCGAAAAACGGTGATGAGAACTATATAGTGAAATGGAGTTAATCTCAGGAAAGACACTAGCAAAGAAAGAAAAGATCTCACAAGGTCTGTTGCAGAAATTGGGAAGTGAGCTTAGTTGTGAAAGAGATTATGGTGAGGAAGGTAGAAGAATTAAAATATGTGGTTAAACTGTTTAAGTAAGATTATGTTTTCCCTTGCTCCTTTGAAAACCTCAGTGTCTTCTGGAGAGTTCTGACAGAGGGCAGACACATTGTTCATCCACACCACCAATTCCAGGTCTAGTTGAACCATAGATAATGTGATGGAATGGAAAGAAAATTTGATTGAGAGTCAGAAGACATTTCTGTCTTTTGAGCTATGATCCTCTGTTTCTTGGAGTGATGAATCTTGGAGTCATCTCCATTCTTGGCCAGCTATGAAGCTTAAGGATTCCTGATTTATTAACTACACATTATATTTTTTATTTAGAGGTAAAAATGTTTTGGATATTTAGATGAATTTATAAAATGCTGGCATATAACATAAATACTTGCTGTAAACAGAGGTTCAGTATGAAGGAAATGGCATTGAGACCATCCTATTACTTCTTAGATTTCCAAGAACATCATCCACTTGGACTTGGCTGCATATCATTTTATGTAACTCGTTTTTCATCTTCTTTCAGGATATAAAATGCTGGTTTGTAACAGGTTTGTTTCAGGATCTGTAGGGTGAGAGGGAATAGTATGAAGCAGAGAAGGAGGTGTTTAGAGTATCTATAGCAGGGGTGGAGGAGCAGATTTTGCTTAGACTCATTACAATTTTGTCTCCCTCTACTTCTGGCACTGATTGTATACAAATTTACTTGCATCATGCTAAGTCCATAGGAAAATAGGTGTTCAATAATTCATTTTTAGATGAATGACTCTTACATGATCTTCAAATGTTTCTAATATGGAAACACTTTGGGACAATGAAGAAAGAGCTTCTAGGGAGCTAAGAGGACCCTCGCTCAGATCCTACCTCTGGCACATAATTTCCTATATGATTCTGAAAAAAATTGCTCCACCTCTCAGTGCCTCTGGAAAAAAATTTAAAAAAATATAGCATTTTATTTTTAAGATAGTTTTCAACATTCATCTTTACAAAACCTTGTATTGCAACTTTTTTTCCCTTCCTCCCACCCTCTCCCCTAGACTAGAAAATTTCTAAGATTATTAAACATAGAGCAGATGTCAGTCTTTGTTTGAATTATTATTGAGTCAGCATTAGAAGATTCTTATACCAGTGAAACCACAGGACCAGCCTAAAATCCAAAAAATCTAATATGGCAATGAATGTAAAGGAACAAGAAGACTGAATGTTAGACTCCTTTGTTCTTCTCTTTACTCTTTTCTTTTCTTTTTTTTTTTTTTTCACCTTAATTAGTTGGAAGGGACAATAGAGATTAATTAGACTCTGACCCAGTGCAGTCTCACATCTTTATTCTGTGTCTCCAAGAATCACCCAAACTTTGCTTGAATCCTTAGTAGAGTGGTATAGTGGAAAAAATGTTGGCTATGGAATCAAAAGGCCTGAGCTATAGAATTCCAGAGCCAGATGGATTTAACAGGCAAATGAAGGAGTCAGATTAATCAGAGTTTCTTAACCTGGGATCCATCAACTATAAATGAGAGAGAAGGGTGGGGGGGAGAGGGAGGGAATAAGAGAGGAAGGGAGAAAAAGGAGGGGAGAGAGAGAGAGAGAGAGAGATTGTAACCATCTCAGTGTGGTGGGTTTCTGATGAATTTTATATTGCAAATTAAGAAAAAAAAACATTGCTCTGAAAAGGCACCCATAGGATGGCCAAAGGGGTCCATGACACACACACAAAATTAAGAACTCTTGGACTAAATGCTCTTCAAATGTTTTATTGAGTACTAAATCCTGTGATGGAGAATTCAAGCAAGCCTTCATGGGTTTGAAGCATCATAGATTTAGACCTGGAAGCGATCTTGGAGGCCAGTGAGTCTAATTCCTTCATTTATAGATGAGGAAACTGAAGCATGAAGAAATTAGCAAAATACAGCTAATAAGTGTCTAAAGCAGAATTTGAACATAGATTTTCCTTGCTCTACTCCCAGTTCTTTTCCCTATACTACCTAGCTGCAGCCTGTTGCATTTTTGGGAAACTTTAATTTTTAGAAATGTTATTCATATCTTGACCCTTTCTCTTGGCAGTTTTTCTTTGTCCAGTGACACCTATGTTTCCTCACACACCAATGATTTATTTACTCTCTTCTTTGTACAACAGGGTTTATTGGACCAACCAGAACAAAGTCAAAGTTACTTGGTCTTAAAGGCAGAAGCTTTAAAAGACTACTGGTTATTTCCAAGGAAGCTGAACTCTATTCAAGAGATTTAACATGTTGCTTGTATTTTCAGCTGTTCAAAACTCCTTCATTGCCCTTGGCTCTTATCTCTTCTTTTCTGAGAAGTAGCCAAGAAACCTGATGTTGCCCAGGATGGAGAGTATTAGAATCTCTTCCGGAAATGATTACTTTCTCCCCAGATCCCTATTCTTCCATTCCTTCCTGAGATTACTCATAGCTCTTCCTTTCTCTTTAATAGGTAAATTTCATATTTCATGCATTAAATTTGGCACCCTGGTTTAGAACGTATATATAGTACTCTCAGGAATAGAGAAATCAAAAGAGAGAGAGAGAGAGAGAGAGAGAGAGAGAGAGAGAGAGAGAGAGAGAGAGAGAGAGAATAAAATTAACCAGCTAATGTGGAAAATTATGCTTGATTCCATTTATAGCAAGACTCCTAAAAAAAGACCTTCAATGCTATGCTTAGAATAAAGTACACCAACAAGATTTATACTGTTATAAAAATGATCAAGAAGAGTATCAGTTTATCTTTCTCTTATTTTCTCTTGGGAAAGGAAGACAGTGGCTACTTGCATTTTATTTTTGGTAGCTGCCTATCTTCTCCTAATTCCTCCACTCACAGCAAGTTCTATGAAGTGATTTTTTATTAAAGCTCTTGAGGAGCTGTAAATTGTTTGAATTGCTTTATTTAGTAGTTTTGCATCAGTCCCAGAATGGATTTTGTTTTTTCCATGTGCAAGATAGATTTGTTGTACTGGACATCATGGAAATTTAGCTGGAGCAGAAAAATCAGCAATTCTTGTCACTTGTATGAAAATAGTTCCAGTTTTATTTCTTCATTACCCTGAAGAAATGCTGTCACACATATAGTAATGGAATTCCATTGAGCTGTTACTATTTCCAAACTTTCAGAAATCTGTTAAGAGTTGTAAAACTTGAATAAAAATTGCTGAAAATTTGTCAAGCAAAGGAATTCATTATACAGAGAGAGGCATGGAAAGTTTTTTTCTACATTTTATTTCAACACAGAAATTGAAACTGCTATTTGTACTATGTCATTTTCTTGCAAAGGAGAAAATATTAGTGAAAATGTGTGAAGCTGTAGAATCAGTAAAAACCTTTATGTTTAAGAAATAATATCCTGCTTAAATAGTACTTAGGGAATAGGCTTTCAGTAAATATTTGTTAAATGAAAGAATGAAACTAAATTGGATCCATAGTATTCCTCTGTTTCCCAGTGTACCTAGAATTAAGTAATCATTGCTCCCTGGGGGATGGTTAAATTTTTCATCTCCCCCGTGGTTCTCTCATCTTCTCACTTTTACTTTTGAATGACCAAATGTCTGAGACTTCAGCCCTCTGGGGCTTCTCTGTCAGAAGCCAGTTTTGCAGGCTTAGTTTGTAGTATTCAGAAGGAGACTATTGGTATGAAATCTTTGGCAACCAAAATTAAAGTGCATTCCATATAGTGTTGGTTAATTCAATTTTTAAAAGTCAGCTAAATCTTCTAGTGTAATTACTCTTGTGTTGAATGAATTGTGTTGTTAGTTATCCATGTTTGCATTATTTAACAAAATTTACAATTATGTATTAATTTTAATGATAATTCTTCAATGGAGCTACCTAGTATTTTTCAAATAGAAAGAGAAAGACCCACTGATTTCTTAATGACATTTTCTGATGAGATTAAAAATATAAGCAAGAAATGTGCTGATAGATTTTGTCTTTTAGCCTCAATACTTTCAATTTAATGTATCCATTAATTGTTAATGCCTTTTGTCTTTACAACATAATTATTGGGGCTGGGAAGTAGGAACAAACAAAACCTTTTCCCTATTATAAATGGAATCTTTCCCTTGTGACAAAGAAAAACAATTAAGCAAAAACATCTTATACAGTGATGTAAATGACTGCATCTAAATCTTATACTGTACTCTGAATTATCTGTTCTCTGCAACCTTTATTAATGTTATTGCTTTTTTGGTAACTCAGAGTTACAATTCCTTTTAGTGATCTTTTTATTTGTCTTGTAGTCATCATTATGCATGTTATTTTTTTATTCTGAATTATGTTGCTCTCAGTAATTCAAACAAATCTTCCCATGTTTCTCTAAAATGCTTTTATTTGCCATTTTGTACCAAGTGCACATTTTTTAAAATTAAATTTTCATATATATTCTCAGTTTTTTTTTTTTTTTCTTCTCCCAACCATTTCTTAATTGTAAAGTCCCATTTTTTTTTTCAGTTCTTAGTAAACACATAGAGTATTAACTATGAATATTCCGGTATGTATTCTTTCATTTACTGTGAGATATATATGATTATATAAATGTGTGTATATCTGTGTACACACCCCACTTACACCTACCCACCTATTCATCCTCTCCTACCCCACTCATCTTCTCCCACCCCACTCACATGCACACAAAAACTTTTTTTACATAATTTCAAATTGATATTCAGAATGGTTGGATCACTTCACACTTCTACCAGCAATGTATTTACTTAGTAGCTCTGTGTTTTGATAGCCCTTTTATGTTGTTTCACGATCTGATTTTATTGATTGCATTTGTTAATTTGCTCAATTTAAGTTGAGATACTTGAATTTTAATTTGAATTTATTTTTTTTATTAACCATTGGTAATTCATTTATGAGAAATGTTTTTATATAGTTTGAATATTGTCCCTATGTTATGCACGAAGAAATTCAGGTTAATAGTTAAGTGACCTGCCTGGAATCATGCAACTAGGAAGTTTTTTGAGGCAGAATTCAAATTCAGTTCTTCTTGACTTCAAGTCCAGTACTCTATCTCCTACACTCTATATTGCTTTAAGGGCATACTACACGCAGAATATTATGCTAGGGATAATTGGGCAAAAACAAAATCTTTGCTCTTTAGGAGCTTATTCTGATTGTGAAGAAAGATTACTTTGTTCTATGTCCTATTTTTGTGGAAATTTTAATAACTTAAGCATTTATTATGTAGCTCGTTAACTTTTTCCTTCAAATGTAAAAAGATGAAGAAAGTAATGCTTGACATTGACAGTAATTGATTAATTCTCTTGCTTTACTGAACAGGTCATTAATTATAACATGAATGAAAATATAACTTTCTTATTTTCACTTTGAATGTGGTTCTTTTAGCTTACTATATTAATGATTGTGTTTATATAGTATTTGAAGGTTGGAAAAGTGCTTTGACTATGTTAATCCATTTGATTCTCACAATAATCTGCTGGGGATATGTCCTATTTTCCTCCCATTTTGAAGATCAACAAAACGAGTCTGAGAGACATTAAATGATTTTATCCAGGTCACATAGCTAGTATCTGCAGCTGAATTTGAACTCAGAACCTCTATCTACTATGCACCATCTTCATGTATAGACAATAAATTGTCTATGTAGATAACTAAGTCAGGTTTCAGGACATAAATATTAAAGTGAAAATATATGTGAAAATGCCATTATCAAATATAGTAACAAATCACAGAGTGATTTTGAGAATCAAATGAGCACTCTGCCCACCTTGAAATACTAAATAAATGACAGCTATAATGATTATGTTTTTCCTCCTGCTTGATTTAAAATATTCCCCAGATCAATAATTTTTCTCCCTATCTTTGACTTTCCTTTAGGTAAAGTTTAAAAGTAGTTGTTTAATCTCTTTATATACATTTTTTTCTTGAAGATACTAGCTAAAAATCTCTTTATAAATTTTTTTAAAGATACTAATGGTGTAAAATCACAACTGTTTTTTTATGATTGGAAAGAACCCACCTGAATTCTTTATTTTTTTTTTTTTTTAATTCTGTTCCCTCATATAGTCATAGGAAAAGGTTGAATGATACTTCATTAAACCAGTACATTTAATATGCCTACTTGGGAATATCTTTTTGTTTTTTATTCTTCTAAATAGATTATTTATGTATAATAGATAATTGTATTTAAGTTCACATCTTTTTGATATAAAATTATTTTGGCTTGACATAGTTCTTTTGAGATCTTGAATAGGGGGAAGAGAAGTAGTCCCTACTTTCCCACAAAGAAAAAATGTTTTTCATGTGGAAGGAAAACTTAGAGTTTAAGTAACTAATGGAGGCAAGTCATCCATAGAGCTATAATTAAAACTTAGAGGTCTTGCTGAGTTGTCCCTCCCATTAGTAAAGCAAATGTATTATCCTTTTGAGAATCCTTAGATCTTATGTTTTTGAGACCAAATCTTTAAACTTCAGGAAGATAAAAGGAAAGGATCCTCTTTGCCCTTTTCTGCTTAAAAACTGCCAAGATAGTTTATGATGCATAATTGCCTCTCCATATGGTATTGTGTGGAATTTAAGACAACCTTTCAGAATTTAGTAAAGGTTCATCTTTCAGTTTTGAGATGAGAGAATAAAGATTTGGCACATTAAGACTTCACTGTTGCCTAATATTTATATTTAAACAAAGTATGAAATAGAGAGGTAGTTCAAAGCTAAGGGGATAATGGTTAAAATTACAATTAGCAATTGACAGTTGTAGTATCATGTACAAAATAAAAATGAAAGCATTGAAATAAAGCAGAAAGTAGCAATAAGACAGTGTCTATTTTGTATTGTGCCTTATGGCCTCAGACAAAGTCTCTTTTCCTTATGTCATTTCTTATGCATCTCAGAACTTCCCTTCCTAGCAGTTTGGAAAGCTAATAAAATTAGTTATACAATTATTTTAATAATCCTCTTTAACTGATTTATTATTTGTTGTTGAAATTATTAATGTATATTATTGATTGGTTTTATCCTATGCAGAAAGGTATATAAGGGATATGATTTATAGTTTTTTTTTGTTTTTTTTGGTCATTTAAGTGATTTACCCAGAACCACACAGCTAGTAAGTATAAAGTATTTGAATCTGAATTTGAACTGATATCCTCCTGATTTAAGGTCTGGTGCTTTATTCACTCTGCTATCTAGCTGCTCCTTATCATTTATAATTGGGTAAAAATAGCATTTATGGCCATAATTCTATAAAACGATGGGCATCAGGCCTGTGGTTAGGAAGGTAAGTTTTTATTATCACATTGTTTCAATGGAGTAGTTAGGTTTGATTTGAAGCCTGTAAATATGCAGGTGTGCATCCCAATGTAAGTTGAAATACTGAATATTTTTTGATGAGAGATTAGTCTCCTTGTTGTCCCTTCAAGTCTTCACTTCAGTCTAGTCCTGTGTAGCACTTTGTCGGTAAAACATCTTAATCCAGATGATTTGGCACCGATGTCACTTATACATGATGTTTGCTTAGAAATTATGAACTGAACTCTCATATTTGCCTAAATTAAACAAATAAATCAGCCCCAACCTACTTTTCTAGTCTAGTCTAGTTCTCCTGTATCTAGTTCTCCTGTATATGTATTCTACTTTGGGGCCAAATTATACTTCTGTATCTTTTTTGTTTTCTACTTTTGCTTTTGTTTTAACAACCACCTCCAAAAAGTCTTCTCTTTTTCATTTTAGCTCAAGAAGGTATAAGCTTTTAGGACTGAAAAAGACCTTTAGAGTTTACTTTATTCAAAGCTTTTCATACAATTAAGAAGTCTATTTTGTGTTATCAATGAGGCTCTTGAACACTTCCAGTGATGGAAAATTCACTACCTCACAATACAGCTCATTCCATTTTTTTACAGTTATAATTGTTAAAATTTTATTTCTTCCTTACATTTAGGAAAAATCTTTTGTTTTTAACTTCCAAACTTGACTCCAAAGGACTCTTTCCTTTGTTAGCTAGATACAGTAAGACCTTCTAAATAAATGAATGAATGAATGGAGATTCTTTGCTTCAGTTGCTACCTAGCCTTAATCAAGAATGGGTATAGCCTTAGTCAGACTGAGACCTGTTGAAGACTTTAACTTAAAAAGGTCAACGTCTCCTATTGCACCCGGGGACATCTCCAAACCTTTTGAACTATATCTGGCCATTGGACCCAGATGGCTCTGGAGGGGAAAGTAAGGCAGGTGACCTTGCACAGCCCTCCCTCACTTATATCCAATTCACTTGCATGTCATGACATCAGCTCCCTTTCTCTGAGAAAGAAGGACAAAACAACAACCACCATCGAAAAAATAAGACCAATTCTCATTCCACACACTCTTGCAAATATTTATATTTGGGTGATGTTATTATCTCTCCTAAATATTATCTTCACTATAATAATATTTTTCAGTTGTTGTTCAGTCATATCTAGCTTCTCATGACCCCAACTAACTTCTCCTGTGGGAGAAATACTGGAGTGATTTACTGTTTCCTTTTCCAGCTTATTTTACAGATGAGGAAACTGAGGCATACAGGGTGAAGTGACTAGCCCAGAGTTACATAGCTATCAATTGTCTAAAACTGGATTTGAACTGAGGAAGATGAGTCTTCAAGTTACTTTAGGTCTGGTACTTTTATGTGCTATATCACCACGCTGCCTTCACTATAATAATAGTTTTTAATAGAGCTTTGAAGTTTGCAGAGCTGCTCACATGTATTATTTCATTTAATTCTCACAAAAATTCTATGAAGTAGTTGCTGTTATTATCCCAGTTTTACAGATTATTAATTCATTCATAGCCTCCCAAATTGTTCAGTGGGTAAAGCATCTTCAGTTCCTTTAACCAGCTCCCCTGGACTCTTACATTGATGATTACTCTCCTGTGGACATATTCTAGTTTGTCACTGCCTTTCTCAAAATGCAAATCAAAAAATTGAACAGGAATATTTTTGGATGTGGAGTGGTCAATGCCAAGCACAGTGAGGATTTTTTTTATTTCCCTTATATTAGACACTGTCATTTCTTCTGTTGCAGCCAGGATTGCCTTTGCTTTTTGTAAAGCTATGTCATGTTGAAGTTGATTCATATTCAACTTGAGTTGATTAAAATTTTTTTTGTCTTTTTCATTTGGACTAAATATATTCATATAATATATTCATTTGGATTAAATATAAATCACTTCATGCTTTCCAAAGACAAACGAGGAGTTTCTAGAACAATCACTATTTTAAATTGTTATTATTGATCAATTCCAACCATTAGCACAGATAAGTCTATTGTCATTTTTTCTTAATAGGTACATGTATCTCCATTCGATTAGATTGCAAGGAATACCTTACATGCAGCCGGAACTTCATAAATGTTTGTTTATAACAGCTTATGTTTTTTAGAGTGGTTTTAAATACCTCTCTCCAATTTGTAAAAATGCATATTGCCCTTTATGGGACTACTTTTCTCTTTGGACTAAGGGATGGCCTAGAAAAATACCTTGTAAATAGAGATCAGGGCATTGTCATTGGTTTAGCACTAATGCTGAAATTTATTCTTCATTGGTTTACTAAAAAGCTTACATGTTTAGATTATTTTTACCCTTTATGTAGTTTGACTATTAATGTTTTCAAAGAGTGGGACCTTGGAGATCATTACCCATCCATTTGATAGAAAAGGAAACTGAGTCTTAGAGGTAAAATAACTTTTCCAGGGTCATTGGCAGAATTGGTCCTTGAACCCCCAGACTCCTGTTTTCCAGGCAGTGGTTTTTTTTTTTTTTATTTTTTTTAATAACTTTTTATTGATAGAACCCATGCCAGGGTAATTTTTTACAGCATTATCCCTTGCATTCACTTCTGTTCCGATTTTTCCCCTCCCTCCCTCCACCCCCTCCTCCAGATGGCAGGCAGTCCTTTACATGTTGAATAGGTTACAGTACATCCTAGATACAATATATGTGTGCAGAACTGAACAGTTTTCTTGTTGCACAGGGAGAATTGAATTCAGAAGGTAGAAATAACCCTGGAAGAAAAACAAAAATGCAAGCAGTTTATATTCATTTTCCAGTGTTCTTTCTTTGGGTGTAGTTTCTTCTGTCCATCTTTGATCAATTAAAGCTCTCTTTATCGAAGAGATCCACTTCCATCAGAATACATCCTCAAACAGTATCGTTGGTGAGGTATATAATGATCTCCTGGTTCTCAGGCAGTGTTTTTTTGCTCCTGCCTATGGCAAGTTGTGAATTGAAGGTTTAAAAATTTTTTTTAGGTATATTAAAAATTTGGGCCATTTTGAAATAGATTGAATTTGAAAAATACCTTTTTACATAAAGGTGAGTGGAAGTCAGAAATGTTTTTTTAAAATTATCTTTCTAATTTTATTTTATGCCTTTTTTTTCCTTTTTAAATTTTTTTCTTTTTTTCTGTTTATACATGTACATTCATTAAAAAAAAACAAACATATTTCCCTATGAACCATATTGGGAGAGAAAAATCGGAACAAAAGAGAAAAACCATGAGAGAAAAAAAACACAGAAAAAAAAGAAAAAAAGTGAACAATATAGCATGTGTGGATTTATACTTAATCTCCATAGTTCTCTTCCTGGATGCAGATGGTGTTTTCCATCAAAGTTTATAGGGATTGCCTTGGATCACTGAACCACTGAGAAGAACCAAGCTTTTCATAGTTGTTCATTGCACAATCTTGCTGCTACTTTGCACAATGTATTCCTGGTTCTGTTTGTTTCACTCAGCATCAGTTCGCGCAAATCCTAACAAGCCTTTTTAAAATCAGTTTGTTCATAATTTTTTTTTTTTTTATAGAACAATAATTTCATTACTTTCATATAACATAATTTATTCAGCCATTCCCTAGTTGATGAGGATCTATTCATTTTCAAATTTTTTTTGCTATCACAGAAAGAGCTGCTTACAAACGTTTTTATACTTATGGGTCCTTTTTCCTCCTTTATGATTTCTTTGGGATTCAGACCGAGTACTGTGGCACTGCTGGATCAAAGATATGCATGATTTTATAACCCTTTCTCAACATAGTTCCAAATCAATCTGAGAGGTATGAGGTGACAACTCAAAGAGTTTTTTTAGTTTGCATTTCTCTAGTCAATAATGATTTAGAGCATTTTGTTATGACTATAGATAGCTTTAATTTATCCATTTGAAAATTGTCTGTTCATAGACTTTGATGGCTTTTTACTTTTCCAAATACATCTAAACATAGTTTTCAACATTCCCCTTTGCAAAAAACCTTGTGTTCTAAATTTTTCCTCCCTCCCTTTCCCTCTACCCTCTTCTCTGGAAGACAAGCAATCTGATATAGATTAAACATGTGCAATTGTAAACATTTCCAGGTAATGTTTTAAGGAAATAAAAATGTGAAAGTTAAAATGAAAAAAAACTGAAGTGTTGAAACTCTTAAAATGCAGACACTTTGAAAAGTTAAAAACGAAAGATAATAAAAATTCCAGATCTAAATGTGAAATTAAATACTTTAGACAGGTCAACAATATTTATATTCGAACAAAGCCTGGAAAAAACCATTGCAGAGAGGCATTCTAATTGAAGTACAGAATGCTTAATGTGACGTAGGGAAGATAATGTCAGACTACATTACTTATTTCAGCTTCATACAGGTAAGCAGAATAAATGGAAATTAAAAGTAAATTAAGAGCAGATGTTGAGCAACAGTGCTCACTTGGGGAATAATTAAGTAGTAGAAAGGCCAACCAGGTTTAGTGGAAGTTAGGATTTTCAGATATCATAAATATTCAGGCAACAGATGCTTTCTAAATGTGAGGTTCTCTTGTGTGGAGGAAAAAAATAGATTATTGTCTTTCTCTTTTTGTTTTTCACTAAAGATGCAATTTTATGAATTATTTCATCCTGGTGGTTAAAGGTATAGTCTTAGTCCTCAGTGAAAAATTTCTACTTTCCATGAGACCTTTTCCCTGACTCTTTGTAAAGTGAATTTAATCATTTGCCTCCTTCAAATTGTAAAGTTGGGTATTTATACTCATGTTTGCCCCTTTCAATTTAGGGAAAACTGGCTATAAATCTAGCTTTCTTTAAGACTTCATGCTGTTTTGTCGTGTCAACTTGTGGTTTGGAACCTAAATCTTAAATCTTAACATAATTGGTTGCTCTTTGTTCCTCTGAATATTTCATATTATATGTGTTATGTAATTGTCATAAGGGTTTTGTGTTACCCATATTAATGAGAATTGGATTTTCTGAGATTTGGATGCATTTGAGAGTTTTGACCAATTATTTGACCAGTGACCAGTCAAGCATTTACTAAGTCCATATCATGTGCAAGACTATATTAGTTTTTGGCCATGTAAAGACAAAAGTGAGATAGTTTGTCTTCAAGGAGTTTTGGGGAGATATGGATCTATGCAAAACAAATATTTAGTGGTTGTTTAGAGATACTAACAGCCAAGAGAAGTAGAAAAGGTTTTTTGGAAGAAGGGGCATTTGAGTTGAACTTTGAAAGGTTTCAGGGAATTTTGAGAGTTGAAAGAGAAGGGAAAAAATGTGCATTTAGCACCTACTATGTCTTGGGAACTGTAGTAAGTACTTTTTACAAATACTATCTTATTGATCCTCATGACAACTTGGGCATATGGATGCTATTGTTATAATTTTAGAGTTGAAGAAACTGAAGCAAATGGAGCCTAAATAATTTTCTCAGAGTCATCCAATTAGGTCTAATTCAACCTCAGGTGTGTTTCTAGGCTCCAGACTATCAGACTCTGGAGATATAGAAGATGAGCATTCCAGATACAGGCGAGTAACCTTTGCAAGGACATTAGGGTGGGGATGGAATCCTGTCCCAAAGACAGCAAATAATCTATTTTGGCTCAAGCACTGGGAGGAGTAAGTTTGGATTAAGACAAGTTAACAGCAGATTGGGATGGGTTTTATGTGTTAAATGAGTTTTATTTTATTTTGTAGACAATGGTGCTTCTTGAACATATAATGATACAGTTAGATCTGCATTTTAGGAATATTGGCAGTGCTGTAAAGGATGGATTAGAGAAGGAAGATACTGGATGTGGAGGGGATAATTAGATTACTGCACTAGGCCAATGACCACTGAAAATAATTTGTAAAGTTAAAGAAAAAAGGATAGTCTTAGTTTCTTATGAAATGGATCAAGAAGTAGCCACACAGAATCGGCAAGAATGGATGGAGAACAATGTAGAATGAGATAAGGGCTAAGGAGTGCTTGTATTCTGACCCACTTTAGCACTAAGTCACTGGTTAGGTGGAATTTGGGAATTTATTGTTCTAAGTTTTTATCTGTGACAAACTGGTGGAGCTTTATTTCTGTTCTTTGTTTCCCCTTTATTGTTAAATAACTTTAAAAAAGTTTTTGTAGCTTACTCTATTTCTCTGAATTTCTCTTAGTCTATTGCTTGTAGCACTGTGAGATTCCATTAGGATCACATTTAGAAATAAACTTTTGCTGTTAAATAATTACCCCTATGTGTGGGGTGCATTTTAATCTAGACCTGTGTTTCTTTAGTATAGGGTGAGGCTTTTTCAACTGTGAATTGGGAACTGAATGTAGGGGTTGTAAAAATTTTGCCAACAGTAAAGTTATCAAATATTCTGCCAAGATTTAATTTTTTAATGTAAAAATAAATAAGACCACCCATCTAACTAATATGCAAATTGGCTTTTGTCATTAATAAATGGTAAAATTATATGCATACCAAAGGATTGTTTTAAAATAATATCTTTATGACTTTTTAATCAGTAAATATTTGATTTGTATGCCTATTTTATAGGTTTGTCTTACAACCAAAAGGAATAGCACTGGTATAGAAATTAGGAGATGTAGCTGAAGGAAATCTTAGTTCTTGGGGACTTCGTTTACATGAGAGACCTTGAAGAACAAGTTACTCTATAGCCCTCAATTAGCTCTTCAGAAAAACGAGGGGGCTGGACTAAAATCTCAGGCAATACTAATATTCTATGATCTTATAAAAACATTTGTACATATACATCCTGGTATATGAAGCACTCTTCCTGCTAAAGTAGATTAACGCTTTGCAATTTGTAAATTGCCTGGAGCACAGACAATGGGATTTTTCTTGAGTTTCTTAGGTAGTATGTATCAAAGACAAGACTTGAACTTGAGTCTTCCTAGCACTGAGGATGGTTTTCTGTCTGTAATAATAATAATAATAATAACTACTAATTCTAATGCACTTTATGCTAGGCATTGTGTTAAACACTTTACGTTTATTATCGCATTTGATTTTCCAATCATATGGGAGATTGGTGCTATTATTATTGCCATTTAATAAATGAGGAAACTGAGATATGTTAAGTGATATGACCAGATCACACAGGTAGTAAGTGTCTGAGGCCATATTTGAACTCAGGTTTTCCTAATTCCAGGCAACTCTACTCATTGTGTCACCTAGCTGCTATGATGAAGGCTCTTTGTGGGTATTATGTGCTAAAAGATAATATTCCGAAAAAAAATATATACAAATGTTTTTATAAGATCACAGAATATTAGTATTGCCTGGGATTTAGTCCAGCCCCCTCATTTTTCTGAGGAGCTAATTGAGGGCTATAGAGGTTGTAACTTTTTTTTCAAGGTCTCTTATGCAAACGAAGTCCCCAAGAACTAGGATTTCCTTCAGCTACATCTCCTAATTTCTATGCCAGTGCTATTCCTTTTGGTTGTAAAGTTGTGACAAATACAGCAATAGGTAGTTTCCCTCTGATGATGAATGAAAAAAAAAGCTGTTATTACTGGAATTAGTCTATTGCAAAGTTTGAAGGGCAAAATTTCTTCTGATAATGTTTGACCTAGTTTTTGCATACAATGAATTTTTATTTGTTGATGAATCTTTTCATTTTGTTGCCAAAAGTAGAAAATAATCATACATAAATTACTCATTAACAGAGAAGCTTGTTCAGGTGTTTTTTTTTTTTTTTCCTTTTAAATGAAGCTTCTGCATGATGGCATTCTGGTGGAGTAAATGATATAAAAGATTTTAATTTTCCTCATATAAAGATTCCTCTGTTAATTGAATGTTTCTGATTTCCTTGTCTTCTGAAGAACTGGTCAGTATAAGTCTCCCATACCAGTTCATTTCTTGGGATCATATATTAATGATATTTTGGTGAAATGAGAGTTAATATTTTTTCTTCTTGTTTTGCTCCTTTCTAGAAAGGATTATAAGGAGTGTGCCTGTGTTTATTTGATAAGAGCACAAGCACTTTTATTTCTTTTCTTGAGGAAGATAAATAGCCACAAGAGCTGGTTAAACTTAAGTCACTGCATTGAATGAACATTGTTGAAGAACATAATAGATAAAGCTAGTCTCCCAATGACATACTAATCTAGGCAAGTCATTTCACCTCTAGGCCACTGATTTTTCTTTTTCTTTCTTTTTTTTTTTTCCTTTCTTTTTTTTTTTTAATTTTATTTTATTTAATAATAACTTTATATTGACAGAATCCATGCCAGGGTAATTTTTTACAACATTATCCCTTGCACTTGCTTATGTTTCGATTTTTCCCCTCCCTCCCTTTACCCCCTCCCCTAGATGGCAAGCAGTCCTATATATGTTAGATATGTTGCAGTATATCCTAGATACAATATATGTTTGCAGAACCAAACAATTCTCTTGTTGCACAGGGAGAATTGGATTCAGAAGGTAAAAATAACTCGGGAAGAAAATCAAAAATGCAAATAGTTCATATTCGTTTCCCAGTGTTCTTTCTTTGGGTGTAGTTTCTGTCCATCATTTATCCATTGAAACTCAGTTAAGTCTCTTTGTCAAAGAAATCCACTTCCATCAGAATAGATCCTCATACAATATTGTTGTCAAAGTGTATAATGATCTCCTGGTTCTGCTCATTTCACTTAGCATCAGTCCATGTAGGTCTCTCCAAACCTCTTTGTATTTATCCTGCTGGTCATTCCTTACAGAGCAATAATATTCCATAACATTCATATACCACAATTTACCCAGCCATTCTCCAATTGATGGGCATCCATTCATTTTCCAGTTTCTAGCCACTACAAACAGGGCTGCCACAAACATTTTGGCACATACTTTCCCTTCTTTAGTATCTCTTTGGGGTATAAGCCCAGTAGTAGCACTGCTGGATCAAAGGGTATGCACAGTTTGATAACTTTTTGGGCATAATTCCAGATTGCTCTCCAGAATGGTTGGATTCGTTCACAACTCCACCAACAATGCATCAGTGTCCCAGTTTTCCCACATCCCTTCCAACATTCATCATTATTTTTTCCTGTCATCTTAGCCAATCTGACAGGTGTGTAGCAGTATCTCAGAGTTGTCTTAATTTGCATTTCTCTGATCAATAGTGATTTGGAACACTCTTTCATATGAGTGGTAATAGTTTCAATTTCATCATCTGAAAATTGTCTGTTCATATCCTTTGACCATTTATCAATTGGAGAATGGCTTGGTTTCTTATAAATTAGGGTCAGTTCTCTAGATATTTTGGAAATGATATGCCACTGATTTTTTAAAGTGTGGCTTGGTGGAGAATCTCAGGGATTCCTGACATCTCTTCAATGGGTTCATGAGATCAAAGCTGTTTTAATTATATTAAGATGTTTTAGTTTCTAATGTAGTAAAGGATAAATATAATCTCTATGAAGAAAAGATCTTTTAGGGACTTTTTAAAGAGTGTAAAATCTTTTATACCATTCATTCCACCTAAGTGCCATCATACACTGAGATCCCCTATATTTGAGAATTGCTATTCCAGACAACTCCTAAAGACTTTAAGTGGCATAGCAATCTACTGTTTGACAAACCCAAAGACCCCAATTTTTGAGATAAGAACTCACTATTTGACGAAAACTGCTGGGAAAATTAGAAACTAGTATGGAAGAAATTAGGGCTCTACCCACACCTAACACCAAAAACCAAGATAAGATCTAAATGGGTTCATGATTTAGACACTAAGAGTAATATTATAAACAAATTAGAAGAACATAGGATAGTTTATCTCAGATCTGTGGAGAAGGAAGAAATTTGTGTCCAAAGAAGAACTGGAACTCATAATTCAACACCAGATGGATAATCTTGATTATATTAAGTTAAAAAGTTTTTGTATAAACAAAACAAATGCAGACAAGATCAGAAGGGAAGCAATAAATTGGGAAATTATTTTTACATTTAAGGGTTCTGATAAAGGTCTCAGTTCTAAAATATGTAGAAAATTGACTCACATTTTTAAGAATTCAAGTCATCCTCCAAATGATAAATGGTCAAAGGATATGAACAGACATTTTTCAGATGAAGAAATTAAAATTATTTCTATTCATATGAGAAGGTGCTCTGAATCAGTATTGATCAGAGAAAATGCAAATTAAGACAACTCTGAGATACTACTACACACCTCTCAGATTGGCTAAGATGACAGAAAAAGATAATGATGAATGTTGGAAGGGATGTGGGAAAACTGGGACATTAATACATTGTTGATGGAGTTGTGAACTGATTCAACCATTCTGGAGAGCAATTTGGAACTATGGCCAAAGGGCCATCAAATTGTGCATACTCTTTGACCCAATAGTGTTTCTATTGGGCCTACATCCCAAAGAGATCTTAAAGGAGGGAAAGGGACTCACATGTGCAAAAATGTTTGTGGCAGTCCTTTTTGTAGTGGCAAGAAACTGGAAACTGAGTGGATGCCCATCAATTGAAGAATGGCTGAATAACTTATGATATATGAATGTTATGGCATATTATTGTTCTATAAGAAATGATCAGGAGGATGATTTTAGAAAGGCCTAGAGAGACTTACATGAACTGATGCTAAGTGAAATGAGCAGGAAATCATTGAACACAGCAACATCAATATTATACGATGATCAATTCTGATGAATTCTTTTCAACAATGAGATGATTGAGACCTGGTCCAATGATCTTGTGATGAAACCAATGAAGTCATATGTTGATACTCTCCTTCTATCTACTCATGGAAAAAGTGGCAGAATCAGGAGTCTTAGGGTAATGTCTCCTCTGAAAAAGTTTTGATTAAGAAAATATCTCTGGGGGATTATGGGTGGAGTCCCTAGATCTTCTCTTTCTGTTAGGTATCAGCTTCTAGAACATTGAATTTTAGAGAAGAGTAGAAAAGCTTGTATTCCTTCTAACTCGCTGTGTGACTGAGGGGAAGTTTGACCCTAAAATTTCTATTTATTAAATTGTTTCAGTAGATAAGTTGATCTCTGTGATTTCTTGGACTTCTATATTCTGAATCAAAGATTTATT
This sequence comes from Antechinus flavipes, assembly GCF_016432865.1. Taxonomy (NCBI): domain Eukaryota; kingdom Metazoa; phylum Chordata; class Mammalia; order Dasyuromorphia; family Dasyuridae; genus Antechinus; species Antechinus flavipes. Next base: position 331,544,937 of record NC_067401.1, read on the forward strand.
TATGACTGCTTATGGCCACCTCATTCTTTGTCCTCAGATATAATTAATGTTGTGTATGAGTGAATTGTCAGAAAAGACCTGGAAACACATTAAACCTTGATTATTCCTTGGCCGTGAATAAAATGCCACTGAAAAAGTCCCTCACAGTGTTACTCATTTTCACTTGAGCTTCTGATTGAATAGGTACATAATAACTTGCTCTTAGCTGACAATAGAGATCCCAAAAGAGATTTAAATAAAATAAATCTCTAGTGACCTTTTAAGAAGTTCATGATACAGTTAAATAATAGAATGAGATAAGGATTTAAAAAACTGATTGGATATTGCAGCAAGTTTATGTTGCATATATAAGAAGTCTGTATTCATGTACACTATTTAAACATACAGGCTACTAGAGGGAAGCCTTGATATAGTTGTCTGAAATCTTTCCTGCCGTTCTTCTAGTGAGACTGTGACCCCTGTATAAAACTGAACTAGTCAGCATATGGCTGAGTGCTTTGTTTCCCCTCTTGAGAGAAAAGGGTATAGTATTAGAATTATATCCACTTGTTCCCCTGAATACTGCTGATCTACAGACATGATTTTTTAAGGTCAATAGTAACAAAACCACTGGCTTTCCTGACACCTGTTTGTTCAAGGGGGGAGATATGCCAAAGGAATTACTCTTTCTCACCAAATGGTGCTTACAACAAAAGAGCATCACAAATAACAAATGATGAGTAAATTCATTTGTCCAAGCATCTTTTGAACAATTGAGTTTACTCATTATTCATTATTTGTGATGCTTTAAAAATTTTTTTAATAATAGCTTTTTATTTTCAAAATACATACAAAGATAATTTTCAACATTTGCCCTTGCAAAATCTTGTGTTCCAAATTTTTTGCTTCTCTTCCCCTCACTTCTCTCACCTAGATAGCAAGTAATCCAATATAAACATGTGCAATTCTTCTATATGTATTTCTACATTTATTATACTGCACAAGAAAAATCAAATCAAAAGGAAAGAAAAAAATTGAGAAAAGAAAAAAAAAAGCAAGCCAACAACAAAAAAGGTGAAAATACCATGTTATTATCCACATTCATTTCCCATAGTTTTCCTTCTAGATGCAGTTGACTTTCTCTATCACAATTCTATTGGAATTGGCCTGAATCACCTCATTGTTGAAAAGAACTAAGTCCATCCCAATTGATCATCACACAATCTTGCTGTTTCTGTGTACAGTGATTTCTTGGTTCCATTCACTTCACTTAGCATATCAATTCATGCCATTCTCTGCTGAAATCAGTCTGCTCATCACTTATGTCCCAACAATATCAAAGATTCTGCCATTCTTCTCTCCACCAATTTAGAGAGTCTCCAGCAAAATGATTCAGGCTTGAAACCTGGGATTACCAATGTGACAGGATGAAGACCCTGTTGGACTGTAAGCTTCTTGAGGGCAAGAACTGTTTTAGTTTTAGTTTACTATGTGTTTGTTGCATTAATACTGGACCAAAAAAAATCATACTAAGAATAAAGACAGATTGAATTAAATTTGTCGTTGACTAAGTGTAGAGTTGGACGTACCCAGACACCTGATTTTTCAGTCTTTTTTTTCTGAAAAATCTCATGCTCCTTCTCTAAGACTAACAAATTGATTGGAAATGAGTGGAGAAGATTTATGTGCCTAATGTTTGCTAGGTAGGAGAAAATATCCCTTTTGAAAAAAGAATACTTAATCCGAAACTTTTAGCAAAGAAGAGAGAGCTGGACTCTTATAAAAAGCCATTTAATGCCATTTTCATACAACTCTTCACTGACCCCAAGAACGATGCTATCACTATCCTCATGCAGGCCCCCATCACCTCATATCTGCACTATTAACTTTCTGTGTAGCCTGTGTGCCTCAAGTGTATCTATCAGTCTGTCCTTCAGCTTAGTTGTCACAAATACACATCATGTATTCCTAGAGATATAGCACTGGGGAGAAATTGAATTGATAAATTTTCATGACTGTGATTCCACCCACTCCCTTGCCCTCCCTCCCTAATTGCCTTCTCTGGTAATGAGTGGCTTCTGACCTCAGAAACCTTATTTGTTTTCACTGCATTAGGCATCATTGACAGTAGATTTTTGTTAAAAGATTTATAGGATTATACAATTTTGGAGGAGAATTTATTAGCATTCTTTCATTAAAACAGAGTTTAAATCAAGAAGACATATTGGTTATAGATGGGATGACATGATAAAAGAAGAATTTAGTTTCCTCATTTTGTTTCAAAATTCCTTAGGAAAAAGACCACCATAGGAGATAGATATCACCAATCAATTCATTCTAAGAGGGTTTGATTCTTATTAGTGTATTCAGTTGCCAACCAGACTCAATGTGGGATTGTTGTGCTATTTTTTAAATATTTGAATAGCACCCAAGTATAGTTTTCTTACTCCTCCTCCTTCTATTTGCCCGCCTGCTTAATTATACCTTTCCAGCAGCATTTTTGTTTTTTGAAGTAAAGCAATTCCATCCTATTCTTTTTTTTTTTTAAACATGGTAGTTTTTGCAGAAGAAAATGATTCCACCCATGGCAACATTGATCAAAATAAATTTTCTATCTTCATACTGCCTGAAAGTTTAGAATTATATTAATTTTTGTCTATTTATCAAGTTATTGTTGAAGACATTTGTTATTTTAATGTTCAAGTGAACACAAAGCTTTGAAAGAATTTCTCCAAAGGGTCTGTTTTATGCCTAATTTATTCACTGACAGAATTTATTTCATTATGTCCTTAATGGCATGTAGACAAAAGAATATTGGACTGGAAGATAAGAAAACTGGGATGCTGTCACTATTCTCATGCTGGCCCCCATCATCTCATGTCTGCACTATTGTAGTAACTTTCTGGGTAGCCTGTCTGCCTCAAGTGTATCTGTCAGTCTGTCCTTCAGCTTAGCTGTCACAAAGATCTTCCTAAAGTGAAGATCTGACCATGTCACCTCACTGCAGTTTCCCTTTCATTAAACTTCAGTAATTCCCTATTCTTTCTAAGATCAAATATAAAATGTCTATATATATCACATATCTTGTTTGTATGGAGTTATTTATATATGTTCTTCTCCATTAAATAGTGAATTTCTTAAGATTAGGGACTGTTTTTCCATTTCTTTATGTTACGACTGCTAAACATAGTGAATATAGGGCTCTTAAATGCTTGCTGTCTTACTATAATACGTTTAGCTGTGTGATCTTGGACAAAACTACTTAATCTCTTGGGGTCTTCATTTCTTCATCTGTTAAATAGTAATAATAATAGTATCATTTAAAAAATGCTGTCTTTTGTTTTTATCTTTACTAAGTTTGCTCTTGTAATTTTGCATCATTTACCCATTCATCCATCCATCTTTCCTTTATTTATTTGTTTATGTCCTTTTAATTAATGTTGTTGAAGTCAATTGTACATAATTATTTTCATGGCTATGTTAACTTTTCATCAGTTCATGTAAGTCTTTTCATACTTTTTATATATTATATATTTATATACATATTTGGGTTATATATTTGTTTTCAGTCTGTTTTTTATGCCAAGGCTTCTAAAATTTTTTCCAGTTACTATCTCTTTAACTCAAGAAATTTTTACATGACCTTGGATGTATAGCTATATAGATGTGAGTGTGTATATTTGTGTGTGTGTGTGTGTGTGTGTGTGTGTGTGTGTATAAACACAGAATAGTAATATTCCATTGGGTGACTGGATAGAGTGCTGGATCTGGGGTCAAGAAGACTCATCTTCCTGATTTAAAATTTCTTCTCAGTTACTTACTAGCTGTGTGAAGCTGGGCAAGTCACTTAACCATGTTTGCCTCAGTTTCCACATCTGTAAGTTGAAATGGAAAAGGAAATGACAGATACACTGTAGGTATCTGCCAAGAAAATCCCAAATTGGGTCATGAAAAATTGAACACAATGGAAAAAACCCCCACTGATTTAATATTCAATTACAGTCATGGCTTGCAATTTCTTTAACTATATTTCCAATTACTGGACCCTTATTTTGTTTTCAGTTTTTTACTGTTATTGAAGGTGCTCTTATAAGTATTTTGGTATATGGCAAGTCATATACCAAATTAGTGGTCTTTCCTTTAATCAGTGATCTCCATGGGACATATGCTTATCGTAGGCTTGATATAGTTGTATAAATTCACAGTTCCACTAATCATATATTAGTCTTTCCAACACCGTCCAGTACTATTTCTGTCTTTTTTCATCCTCACCAATTTTCTGGGTGTGAGGTAGGATGGATTTTTTTTTTAATATTTGTGATTTGGAGCATATTTTTATGTGACTGTTATCAGTTTGCAGTTCTTTCAAGAGTTGTTTATATCCTTTAACTATTTGTGATAGCCTAACCTTTGTGTAGTACTTTTAGATTTGCAAAACATTTTACTTATTTTACCTTTGTAACAGTACCTTAAGGTAAAAGAAGGGAGTCTGAAAGCAGACTCATTTAATGACTTGCCCAGGATCACACAGGTTTGAAGCAGGAGGTGAACTTAGTTTTTCTTAATTACAAATCTAGCAGTCTATTCTTTATGCCAAGGCTTCTAAATTTTTTTTCAGAAATTATCTCTTTTAACTCAAGAAATTTTTACATGACCCTGGATATATAGATATAAAATAAGTTTAAATCAAACAGTTACTAATAATAAATCATAATTTTTCAATTCCCACATTTAATTAGGAGATCTTACAAGAGGTGGTGAACCAGTTTAAGAAGCTAGGTTGTAAACCACCTAAGTGCCAGAATGAAAATATTAGATAGATGGTCTTTCAGATATTTCACCTCTCCCCATCCACTTTGGACATCTAAGGACTGAGTCTTCTATGACTGTTAGTTTCGTTAAAATATCAGTTCAAGCATCATCTTTTAAAAATTGTCTTTTCTGGTTCCCTGCAGTTGTTGGAGCCCTGCCCATACCACTTTGTATTTATGCTGTATGTGTCCTGTATTTGCTTATCTTACATAGTATATTTCCATTCCCCAAAACTTGATAGTAGGCATTTTCTCAGTTTTCCCCAGTCCTCTAGTATAGCTCCTGCACAGTATGTATCTAATAAATATTTATTAATTGATCGACAAACTGCTGGTTGAAATGTGTCTTTTGAGTCCTTGTTGATAATAAGAGAGAGGAAAGGAAGTAAATCTGATTCCAAAATAACTACTTGAATTTATTGTGGAAAGTATTATAGTTAAACAAGGCAAAGAGGTTTTTATTTTTACAATAATTTAACTAGGCTTGATCCTGTAATTATAGATTACTCTTGCTATACCAGCAGCATAACAACTTTGAAAAGTCCTTTCAGCTTAACATAATCACTAATGGCTCTATTTCACATTTACTGTTGATCCCTGTATTTAGGCGTCAATGATAATTTAGTCAGTCAGTCAATAAACATTTATTAAGCACCTACTATATGCCAGGCATTGAGCTAAACCCTAGGGAAAGAAAGGCCAAAACCAGTCCCTACCCTCAAGAAGCTCACCATCTAATTCAATTTGCATAATTCTCATGAAAACTTAATAAAGATCTTTGCTTTTTTTCCCTGCAAAAAATAATTGTGAATTGTATGAAAAACTTGAAAAAAACTCACAGAAAGGAATAAATGTTGAACCTAATACATTAACATCTAAAATATTTTGAATTTTATTCCTATCTTTATGCACAAATATACTGAGAATATAACTTTTACACAGCTTTCTTTTAATAGAGCATAAGATTTAGATATGGAAAGTAGCTTAGAGATCCACTAATCCAGTGGATTCATTTTGTGGATGTTAAGAAAACAGAGATCCAGAAGTAGAGGTAAAGTTATTTGTTCAAGGATGAACAGGTAGAACTTGGAAGATCTGAGATTTCTTCTGGTACACTTCTGGAGTGATTTAAGTAGACTTGATCCTGTAATGATTATTAACTCTTCTAAGCATCATAACCACTTTGAAAAATCTTTTCAGTTTAATATAATCACTGACATCTCTATTTCATATCCTTGATGTTTCTATTTCATATCGTTGCTGTCTCTAGTTCATGTTTACTATTGATTGCTGGATCAGTCAATAAACATTTTCTGCTGTCTTACATAACCTTTCCACTCTTTCTACTGTTCTATCCCTTTCCCAATCTATAAAGGAGCTATAAGAATAGCTTTCTCAGTTCCACTATCTTTCAGCAAAAGGATGTCTAGACATGGTGGTTGAAATGAAGGAATGGATGGATCTGAGACTTCCCTGTGGTCATTAAACTTTGACTGCTGGGTTAGCACTAAGGAAGTGGAATTTTCCCTAGGTTTTCCTATATGTATGGGATTTTTAAAATTTGAAAGTGTGAGATGGAGAGGAAAAAATAGGGCAGAAACAGGTCAGATCTGATCTTGTCACTTTATTTAGAGGGGTGGCGATTAAAGGGATATATATATATATAAAATAACTGGGAAAAAGATATGACATTCATATGTATCCCTTTCTTCTCCCCAAGATAATGATCCCGTGTAATGGATTGGGTTTATTTTCCTAAAAAAGGAAAAAGAAGGAATAAAAGGAATGAAGAAAGGAAGAAAGGAGCATTTACTAATTGTCTACTGTGTGCCATGCATTATGTTAAGTTTTGGTACTTGTTTTCTAATGGGGAGAGGAAAAGAGAGAGGATATATATATATTTATATATTACCTAAAGTTCAGAGACAAAGTATATAGTAAGGTTTGGAGTAATAATATTCTCTCCTTAACTTCAAAATGGAAAATATTAGCTGTATGGAAATGAGTCCAGTTCTTGAAGATTTGGCTTGTATTTATGAACTATTTGGTAGTTAATGCTTCCCATTCCCAATTCTTCAATATACATTGGAGGCCATCCAAGCTGAATGAAATCTTCATAAGCAGTTTTTTCTATAAAACAGAAATCTAAGAATGAAAAGTTGAGACAGTGATGGTCTTTAAGCATGTCAGTAGTGACAAAGCTTTTTTAAATGGGGAGTATCAGTACTTATTCTATCTTTATGTCTTTTTAAATTTATTTTACTAAACATTGATTGTTGGGTTACAGAGATCAAGTGGAACCTAATCCCTGCCCTCCAATAGATTATATAGCCCCTAAAAATTGTACTAAATATGCCTGTGTCCTTTAAGAGCTTTATTAACTCTAAACACATCCTTGATGTTATAAACAGCCTTTTTGGCGTCTAAAGCAAGTTTAAGTTAAAATCTGGTTAATCATAGAAACTTTTTTTATTTTTCCCAGATAATTATTATATCTATGGGACTAATTGGGTGATTTTATTTTTATCAGCTAAGAGAGCTAATGTGGAACTTATTTACATATTCAATTTTCATCTACCTTTTTATCTTCCTCTTTGTATAATTCATTTAGAATTGATCTTGTGAATATCATGCCAGAAAATAGGAATGATTTTCTTGCCTTCATTATTTGCAAAGCAAAATTGTTGTGAATTTATCCTTGGTTCCAAAAGTAGGAGGCAAAACTCATTATTGTTCCTAGCTGTTTTCTACCTAGTTATCTATGAAGATAATATATTTGAAAAATCTAGACTAATGCCACTGAATATTTGACTAATTATCATATCATTAACAGAATGTAGTATTGGTTAACAAATTTCAAGAAGAATGTACTGCTGCACTTTATGACTTTTTTTAGGTCATGCTTTTTATTCTAATTATGTTTTCATTTTTGTTTGGGGAGAGTTATTTCATTTTCAGACAGGGAATTTGGAGAACTTCACCATCAATAGGAAATCTCAACCTTCCCCCCCCCCCCTCCCTTTTGGTAGTCTGGTGAGGTTTCTGGTTGTCTTCTGAGAATAATGTCTTTTAAATGCATAAAATAAAATACTTAGAATTATACAGGAAACTAGTGTCATTGAAATATTATCATGAAAATATTAAATAAAACAAGTTCACAGATCCCAGGTTAAGAACTCTTGCTTTACATCTTAACATAAGTCAAGGACTGACTGTGATAAATACTTCTGACAAATATGTAGTACCATTTTTCTTGATGTCACTGTTAAAAGATCATTGAGCAAAATAAAGTTATGAAAAATATTTATTAAGTACTTACTATATGCCAGACTCTGTGCCCACTGGGTATATAAATGCTTATGGGCTAGATAGTCCTTGCTTGGAAGAAGAGATTTGGAGGTCTTATTGAGGGCAAGAGAAATTGAAAGTTCCCCTTTGAGGGCCCATATTCTTAGGGCAAAGACCAGGAGTCAGAGGGATGAGGATGAGGAAGGATCACCTGAATCTAAGTGACATGGTTTAGAAATGACTGGGAAATGAATGTGAAGGCATTATTGGAAAAGCCAAACCTAAAGCAAAACCAAAGTTTTGTGGACAGATTGAGGAGAGCCTTTGAGCTGAATTTTGTTCTGCTTTATTTTACTTTATTGGTCATTGATTTAGAGCTGGAAGAGAACACAGAGCCCAATTTATTTTTAATATAAGGGCAATGAAGTAACTTCAAATCTGGTGCTTTCTCTACTTTGTTAGGATGACATTGAGTTGAATGCTTTGGTAAAATCTATACATCTAGTAGAAGTTTTTTATGTTTCGGTCAACAATTTTCTATGGCTCTGTCTGTGTAACAACAGAGAGACAATTTTGGTTCTACAAAGTGTCTAGTGAAAGTTGTTTTAACTGTATGTTCTTGATGTGCACACTGATGGTTTTTCAGGAAAAATTTTGTTAAATCAGGAAAGCCAATGTAGAAGGAAGCATCTTTAGGTCCACACAGAATAACTAGCAATTTTGGAATCAGGACAACCTAAATTCAAGTTCTTCCTCTGATCCATGTTGGTTTTGTGGTCCTGGGTAATTCAGATGACTTTTAAGTTTAAAGAGTGACAGAAGAGTTATAGATTTGCATGGAAAGGATGGTTTCCACATAGATGAAATCATAGGTCTGGACCAAAAGAGGAAGTACCTTTTTTTTAAAAAAAAATAAACCAAGGTGATACTACACTATGATCTTGTTATTTTACTTTACAATGTTTTACCCAAAGTTAAACTCCGCCTAATTTGGAGTAACCTAATCATCAAAATGTTGAGTAATGAGATAAATCACGGACTATTCACAATGGAATAAGTGTTCCAAACAGATGGGAGATTTTGAAATGACTTGTTTAGGTACAGTTATTTCTTGTCTGTTGTGATAAAGCCACTTTTTTTTTTCATTGTATTCATTTGGCATTTGTGACATCCAGTACCTTATTTTCTTTTAAAGGTATAAGTCTTTTGAGAGTGATATGACAGGCTTCTTTCATTTCTTGAGCCCAAACATATTTTCTAACAATTTTTATTGCTTTCCAATGTTTGCATTTTCAAGTAGAAGTTGATGAGATTCAAAGTATATGTTGACTTAAATTGGAGTTGACTCATTACAAAGTATATTATCATGCAAAAGAGATTAGTCTTCTATCCATCATGGAAAAACAAAATAGATAAAACATGTATATAACCCATATTATAATTTGCAGCTGGATGAGTGGCTTGTCAAATCAGTCTATTGATGTGTACATCTTGGGCAATTGTGGCAGATGGATAATGAGCTGATGCAGAATTTAGTAGTTCTAGGAGGAGATGGGGGCCATATTGGATTTGGGAAAGTGCTCAGTGTTTTCAATGAACACAAAATGTTCACTGATACAAAAACCTGTTTTTCCTCAATAATATCGTAGGTATGTAAATAATGGACCACAATGATTTCATTTCAATTCATATATTTATTAATTATCTCCTTTGGGTAAGACCCTATACTAGTTACAAAGAACAAAACCAGAAATGAACTAGTTCTTTTAACTCAAGGGAAGTAGATGTATAGTAGATGTAAGCATGTATTCTGGATTGTCTATTAAAAAGGGAATAAAAACATTATTGAAGCTACATGACTAAAAAAGGAAATGTAGAAAACATTTGTATAATGTACAACACTGCTCCCTAGAAGAACAAGTAGGTGTCCTTTAACTTGTTCAGAAATTCTCCTATGTAAGGTTTAGAGAATGGCAGCAGTACCTTTAAAATGAAAAGTAACACAGAAGGAGGAAATCCACCAAACTAGATTATATAGGCAGAAGCTGCAATGTAGGGAGAATGCAGGGATTCATAGGAAACAAAATCTAAGAAAGAAGCCAGCAACTCCCCTTTTCCCCAAATAAAATAAAACAATAACAATAATAATAAAAACCCCAAACCAAAAAACAAAACTGGACTCATATTTTTACAAACAAATAAAAATATCAGCAATAAACTAGAAAAGTGAAGCTGAGATTACTACTTATGAATAGGACAAATTTCACCTCAGATATCATGTAAGTCTTGGTGGGAGCCATGAATAAATTTAACTTTTAAAAAAGTTAAATTTATTTAAATGGCTACAGCACATGTAAAAGTGTGTATGTGTATGTATGTATGTATGTATGTATGTATGTGTGTGTGTAGGTGGGAAGGAGGGATGAAATTAGGAGTAATACCTTTAAGGCAATTTTGAGGAATCCCAGCCAGGACCTTGATAGGGAACATTTAGATGAAGATCACTGGTGAAGGGAGAAAGAGATGTAATATAGTATACTACAAACAACTCATAGTTCAGTGTGCAAAACTAACCTTGTTTAGTAGGGATCTGTCAGACTTTGAGAAACTAGGAATGGACAGTTCCTAGTTTTTCTATCAGAAGGGGAATATAAGAAGGCTATTTGGCCTAGTACATTATCTTCATTTTCATTTGGGTGGCAGGAACACACTATATTTGTACCAGTTATACATATCATATGTAAAGAAAAATTTACCAATATCTTCAGTTTTTCTTTTGCAGAAATAAAGTATTTTGTTCGCTATAGGTATTTAAATACTGAATGACATGGAAGTGGATTTCTATGACAAAGAGACCTAACTGAGTTTCAATGGATAAATGATGGACAGAAACAGCTACACCCAAAGAAGGAGCACTGGGAAACGAATGTGAACTATTTGCATTTTTGATTTTCTTCCCGAGTTATTTTTACCTTCTGAATCCAATTCTCCCTGTGCAACAGGAGAACTGTTTGGTTCTGCAAATATGTATTATATCTAGGATATACTGCAATATATTTAACATATATAGGACTGCTTGCCATCTTGGGGGGGGGTGGAGGGAGGGAGGGGAAAAAACGAAACATAAGCGAGTGCAAGGGATAATGTTGTAAAAAATTACCCTGGCATGGATTCTGTCAATACAAAGTTATTATTAAATAAAATAAAATTAAAAAAAAATACAATTAAAAATAAATAAATAAATACTGAATGACAGTATTGGGGTTGTTGTAAAAGAGATTTCTTATTTATGTGCATGTTGGACTAGGTAACCTTTGAAATTCTAGTTTGCTTGATATTACATTTAAGAACCTAGAGTCACTTCTAAATCACGTTGAAACTTTGGAGTATGAGTTTAGTGGTAGGAACATGTGCATGTTTGTATATGTGCATTTCAGTGGAAGTGGCCAGAATGCTGGTCTTGGAGATGATGGGGAGGAGAAAATAGAGATGTAAATAGACTATATGAGAATTATCCACATAAAAACACATCTCTCCACACACAGTCTTTGTGTGGAAAAATATCTTCTGCATTGCAATAGTGACTGCCATTGTAATTGTTGACAACAGTGGCACATTGAGGAATATTCACTTAATCTTTTCAAGTTGACGTTTTATTTAGTATATCCCTTGTGATTCGGTGGCAACTTGCCCAGACTTAAGGGAGCCAGAGTTTGGTACTAAGAACTGCATTCACTTTGAAGAATGTTTCAGAAATCTGAAAGAGTAGTGACTATAGTAGTTGGAAAAATGCAGTTACTAGCTTGAGGGCTTTGATAACCACTTTTGCATTCTCTCTCTGACACATGTTCTTGGATTTCATTGCATCGCAGTACACAATCGGATACTAACCCTGAATTCTAGAGCTTGTAAATGAAGGAATCATGAAGGAGTCATGAGAGTTCATGATGAAGTTCAGCACCTGGACTGGTGTTTAGAATGATTGAGCATAATATAGTAATTGTCTTTGGACTCTAAATTTGGTAAAGAAGGGCTGTGACTTGTCTAAGTTTATGCAGATAAGAGAATCTTGGAGTCTTATCAGTAGTGGAGATGAATATATTATACTTGTCTGGAGAAGTTAGGTATCTTGCCTTAGGTCAGCTAGCACAAATCCTGCAAGACAGTAATCTGGGTATATTGATATCAAGTCTAGGTGATTTTTTATTGATCCTGGTTTACTTGAAACAATCATGGCTATAACTAATCTTTTTTTTTTTTATGACTTGGGAACACATTTTACTTCTGGCCTTTTTGTAGTTTCTACCCTCCTTCATTTGTGTTCCTGATTCAAAAGCATATGGGCTAACTTTTATTAGCTTTTTTTTTTTTTTAATAGTTTTTTATTTACAAGATATATGCATGAGTAATTTTTCAGCATTGACAATTACAAAACCTTTTGTTCCAACTTTTCCCCTCTTTCCTCCCACCCCTCCCCCAGATGCCAGGTAGACCAATACATGTTAAATATGTTAAAGTATTGTATTAGCTTTTACTTAGCTGGATGCATGGCAGTCTTCTTTAGCCACCTTACCTGCAAAGTGGAATTGACTCACCAGTCCTCAATGATTGTAAATATTGAACTTTCTAAGGGATACTTAGACTTGTTTAGGAAAATGCAGTTTTATTTAAAGTGTAACTTTGGGAAATTAGAAACTCCTATAATGAGTTTTTAGGACATCAAGGCCTCTGTTGGTATTTTCATTATTAACCAGGAGTAGATTAAAATTAAACATGATCTGTTAAATTTTTACTTCACATAATGTATGGTTACCGAGAACCTCTTAGAAATAAGTGTTGGCAGAGGTCAGAGTAGTTTATGGGAAATTTCTTGATATACATTAACTTTTTCAAGTGGCATCCAGTTAGTTATTCCATAAGAACTAGCAATGTATGAACTCAGTGTATGGTAAATTTAGAGCAAGAGGGAAATTGACTTGGGATTGAGCAAGTGCTCCCTAAAACCACTTGATCTATTAGTTGGGCAAGTTTCTTGACAAATTCCCAAATGAAGTAAGCAGTAGATGTTATTTTATGTGCTTATAGTTCTTTTCATTGACTATTTATTTATTTAGTGGTTCCTAAACTTTTTTTTTTTGGGACAAGGAGTTTCTTGGCATCTAAGTAAACTTCATTGATATCCTTTCCATCATTGTATATAAATTACCATTTACATCATATCTCATAGCTGTAATCCTATTTTTGAACATAATTTCTTCAGGGCTTTATTCTCCCATTCCTTTTCACAAATTAAAATAGGAATGGGGAGATGTGATTAGCTTTTTTCTCCCTTCACAATTCAACTTCTTATTTCTTATTATATTTTCTACTTCTTTCATCATTTCAGCCTTCATTTTTGGCATAGGCATGGATACTTAGATGAAATGATTAAGCTTCAGACTTGTGTTTTCCTTTTTTGTAATATGCAGCTCAAAAATACTTAATATCCATTTAGTTATAAAAATAAATAACACATCTACTAATAATTGTAATAGCTCCTGTTTATATAATAGTTTGCAGTTTGCTAAGTTTCTAGACGTTCTATAAATTTTCATCTTTTTAAAAAAAGGTTACATTTTGAAATTCTAACAGGACAGTTCATTTCTTTACATGTAGTACTTGTGAAAACATGTAGTTTGCACATTTGTGAAAATTATGCCATTTGGATTTCATTTTCTTTAAGCAGATGCTTAATGCTACTTTGACTTCCATTTGGGTGACTAAGTTGTGCTGGTATTTATTTTTGTGGGTGACCTTTTTTTTTTTTTTTTTTTTTTGGAATGACAAAAGTTTCCTAATTTCACCATTTGACACTTGCAAATTTGCTGACTAAATATATTTGAAGGTATTTATTTCCTAAGAATTTTACTAAGTGCTATTGATTTAGGTGTATTTTTGAAGAATAATTTGATTGATTATACTTTTTTTCTGCTCTATAGTTTTGCATGGTTACCTTTGTCAATGAGAGGCATTAATATGTTATTCCAAAATGTTTCATTTTTTCCTAACATTTGTGAATGTTACTTTATTCATGTGTCTTTATGTCTAGTTCCCAGGATATGATTTAATGAAGATTTGAAAATATATTCTAAGCTTGGGGCAGCTAGCTATCTACTCCCTATCTAGGAAGAAAAAAAGGGAATTGTTGTAATTCCTTCATGTTCCTTGTGATGATTTTCTTCTCTTCTTTTCCTTTTTTTTTCTTTCATTACTTCCAATTTTGTGATAGATACTTATTATTTAGGACTCTATGAAGCTGCTCATGGAAACATAAGACTTATTCCTTAGTCCTAACTTCAGGTCTACCATCTTGTGAATTCAGACCTAGCTGGTTTTTCTACCTGCCTGTTTTGATCATCACTTCTAGCCCAGATCTGAAACTTTGGCTTTAGTTTTTTGTTAGTAGGTCATGTCTGGTGCCCTTCTCTTAGACTATACTTACAATGGACTGGTGGAAGGATAGGCTTACCTGGGTAACCATAAGGTGTAGGAGAAAAAGGAGAGAGGGTATGCTATTGCAGTGAGGAAAAAACAAAATGAAATAAAATATTAGATTTGGAGTTGGACAAATTGGATTTGAATTCCTTGTCTTCCACTTCTGTGATAGGACAAAGTGCTGCACTTTGAATCTGGAAGACCTGGTTAAGGTCCTTAACGATGATGGATCCTTTTAAATTTCTGGTGGCATTAATCTTGTCCAGATGACAAGAGTGGATAGAGTGCAGCACTTGGAGTTAGGAAGACCTCCAGAATTTTGAAACAGTTCACAACTCTATCAACAATGCATTAATGCACTTATTTTTCATATTGTTTCCAGAATTTGTTATTTTCCTTTTCTGTGATGTTAGCTAATCTGATGGGTTATGAGGTGGTACCTCTGAGTCATTTTGATTTGCATTTTCCCAAATATTAGTGAAGGGCAACCAGATGGTACAGTGGATACAGTACCATTCCTGGAATGAGGAAGGCTCATCTTTCTGAGTTCAAATCTAATCCCAGGCACTTTTCTCATCTGAGAAAACTGAGCTAGAGAAAGAAATTGCAAACTAGTCCGATATCTTTGCCAAATGGTACCATGAGGAGTCAGACATAATTGAAATGACTGAACAACAACATTATTAGTGATTTAGAACACATTTTTATATCTCTATTGATATTTTTGATTTTTTTTCCCTCTAAAGACTGCCTGCTCATATCATTTGACCATTTAGCAATTGGGGAATAGCTTGTGCTTGTTCCTAATTATAATTATGCAACACTTATTTTTGATTTTGTGTGCATGGTTGTTTTCTCCATTTATGTTGTTATAGTCATTGAATAGATTCTTTTCTTTGCTCTGCTCACTTCATTGCAACATTTCATGTAGATCTCTCAGTGCTTTTCTGTAGTCATTACATTAATCATTTCTTATGGCACAGTAATATTCCCTTACATTCATGTTCCACAATTTATTTAATCATCCCCCAATTCATGGGCATCCACTTTATTTTCATTTTTTTTGTGCTATCACAAAAAGTGTTTTTATGAATATTTTGATGAATATGAGGACTTTTTTTTTTTTAACCAGCCTCCTTAGTGTATTAACTCACTAATAGAACCTCTGGGACAAATTTTGTGATTTTGCTTTGTTGACTGGGTTAAAAAATCATCATTGCCATAGTTATCTCATTTTTATAATAAAAATGAAATCCTTATATTTAATTTTCCTAGTTTTTCTCATCTGTGAAATTAGAAGATTAGATAATATGACCTCAACATTTTTTTTCCAGCTTTAAGTCTATGATCCTTTGAAATATGGCAGGGAAGGTAAAAAAAGTACCCTAGAGGAGTTGCCCCCTTTCCAGAAGAAGATGAGCACATTTACAAGCCATCTAAAATCAAGCCATTCTCCAACTGATAAATGGTCAAAGGATATGAACAGACAATTCTCAGACGAAGAAATTGAAACTATTTATAGACATATGAAAATATGCTCCAAATCATTATTAATCAGAGAAATGCAAATTAAGACAACTCTGAGATACCACTACACACCTGTCAGATTGGCTAGAATGACAGGGAAAGATAATGTGGAATGTTGGAGGGGACATGGGAAAACAGGGACACTGATACATTGTTGGTGGAATTGTGAACACATCCAGCCATTCTGGATAACAATTTGGAACTATACTCATTTTAAGAAAAAATTCACTTATTCCTATACTCTCTAGTCTATTTCCTCCTCTCTCCCCCCCCCCCCCCCCCCCCCCCAAGTAATTGGAGTTAATAATTTGCCCAGGGTCACACAAGGAAATGTTAAATGTTTGAGGCCAGATTTGAACTTAGGTTTGCCTGACTTCAAGGGCTGGTTCTCTATCCACTGTGCCACCTAGGTACCCCCCTCTCTTGTGTTTTTAATAGGAATGGATGTTGAAGGGACACTGGTACATTGTTGGTGGAATTGTGAACACATCCAGCCATTCTGGAAAGCAATTTGTAACTATGCCCAAGAAGTTATCAAACTGTGCATACCCTTTGATTCAGCAGTGTTTCTACTGGGCTTATACCCCAAAAAGATACTAAAAAGGGAAAGGGACCTATATGCGCCAAAATGTTTGTGGCAGCCCTGTTTGTAGTGGCTAGAAACTGGAAAATGAATGGATGCCCATCAATTGGAGAATGGTTGAGTAAATTGTGGTATATGAACATTATGGAATATTATTGTTCTGTAAGAAATGACCAGCAGGATGAATACAGAGAGGATTGGCGAGACTTACATGAAGTGAAGCTAAGTGAAATGAGCAGAACCAGAAGATCATTATATACCTCTACAAGGATAGTGTTTGAGGATGTATTCTGATGGAAATAGATCTCTTCGATAAAGAGAGCTAATTCAGTTTCAATTGATCAAGGATGGACAGAAGCAGCTCCACCCAAAGAAAGAACACTGGGAAATGAATATAAACTGCTTGCATTTTTGTTTGTCTTCCTGGTTTATTTATACTTCTGAATCCAATTCTCCCTGTGCAATAAGAGAACTGTACAATAAAAAGTTATTTAAAAAAAAAAAGTTACAAAAAAAAAAAAAAAGAAAAGGAAAGGAAAAAAAATGCCATCTAAAAGAAAATCATTCTCCTTCTCTCTTCTCTATACTATACACCATAACTAAGCCAAGTAAGCTATTATTCAAATTAATGATGGAATAGTAGAGACCTAATTTTTATACTTGAATAATTTAGGCACTATTTCTTGATATGGAATTTCTGGAATTTTAAATATATTTTCTAAGAATTGTGGCCAGACATACCTTTTCTTAAGTTTGTTTTTTTGCTTTCTTTGTCCTAATGAAAGATGAGGTAGTGCTTCAGTGACTCTGAGATCTCATTGATATGCATACTTTCTTTTAATACTGTAGATCTCAGTTCACCTATGCCTTCCTCTACTGTAGGGCTTTAACTTGCCTCCTTCAGAACTTTCTTAGTAATTCCACCTGAATTGTAGAAACTTCCTCTCTTCTATATCTTTTAACATTAGTAGTGTAATTTTTGATGTATTATTATCATATGTTCAGACTATGACAGACATCCATCTTTTTCTGATCATGTGTCTCTTTTATGATTTTTTTTAATGCTATTTGCTTGCAGTTCATCATTGGTAATGACTGACAGCCTATTTATATCACCATGTAGCTCTCTCCATTGCCCTTTAGGTATTTTAAAATGTTGTTTCTTAAAATATTGTTAGATTTCATGATTTGCAATTATATAGCATCACTAGAAAAAAAAAGATTTTTAAATTTTTTTTTTGTTTTAGAAAGAATCTTGGGGTCATTGAAAATATTCACAATTGTCCACATGTAATCTTACTTTCTTTTAAATTCTGAGCCCAGATAATTCTCTGTCTAAAATATTCACTCAAAATATATTTTGATGGATTAGTTCCACCAATATATGTCATTTTTTTGAATACAACAATCTTAGGATCATAGATTCAAAATGAGAGGGGTGACTTAAAGGTTCATTCCCTTCATTTAATGGATGGGCAAACCAAAGCACAAAGTAGTAAAGTGACTTGTCCTAGGTCTAATTAATAGTAAGATACTAAGGTGAGATTTGAATATAGGTCTTCCTTACAACAAGTCCATTGCATTGCCCCATTCACCTGTGTCATATTGCTTCACTTCATCTTTTCCAATGTGGATTGTTAGGATAAACTCTCTTAAATGATGGTGGTTTCTTTAGAAGGTTCTCCAATATTTTTGTGTTTGATGCAATGATCACATTGTTATCAGCAAACATGAATCTGAGAGTTCCCTGTTTGTAGAGAAAATCTCTGCAATTTGGGTTCTGTCCAAACATCCTTCATGACCATTCTGAGTATGTATCTTCTCTATTTCATGCCTCATTTGGTATTAAAAATTGAAGGATCATTAAACAGTTACCTGTGTTGTTACATCTTAAAAGAAATAATATATGATCTTACTATAGGCTTAGGTGACACTTTTTTGGAGGCAGCCTTTTGTTCTGTCAAATCACTTGCTTGTCATTTATCATTGGTAATGACTAACAACCTATTTATACTCACCATGGAGCTCCATTACCCTTTGGGCATCTTAAAATGATGCCTTAACATATTGTTATGTTTCATGGTTTGCAGCCATATAGTAGCACTAGAAAAATATGAATATAAAAAAAGACTTTTTTTGTTTTAGAAATAAAATAGATGCATCTGGGAAGACTTCCCTATTTGTAAGGGGAAAAAGTTTCTGATCTTTTCTATTCTTTCATTTTCCTTTATAATAGCATAAAGAAACTGATCGATCCTTCAATGCCCTCCAAGTTTTGTCTCCTGTGTGGATTATTCTAGTATGCTTTTAAAAATTTGTCTTTTTATCCTTTTTTTCCTCTAGTTTCTTTTCTCCATCTCTTGATTTCCCCCGAATTCTTTCAAGTCTTGGCTAAAGTCCTACTATCTATGAGAAGCCTTTCCTGATTCTTTTGTAAGCCTAGTTTTTCTCCTAGTTGACCATTTCCATTTTTTTTTCTGTTTATATCTTGTTTGTATACAGTTGCTTGGATGTTGTCTCCACCATTAGTGTATGCTCCCTGAGAATATAAATTGTCTTTTGCCTTTCTTTGTACTCCCAGTGCTTTGTACAGTTCCTGGTACATTGTAAACACTTTATAAATGCTTATTGACTACGTAGCACATTGGGAAATATTATATCAGAGTCTAAATTAAATGATTCTACTGTTTTTATTAAAAAAAATTGCTTAACATAGTGCCTAGTACTTATTAAGTTCTTATCTACATACGTATTCTCTTTGTTTTCCTTTTTTGATAGAGAAAAGAATTTCTTATAAACATCTTGATATTTTCCTTTTTGGGGGAGGCTATTTCTTGTTTTTCCAGTTTGATTTTTAATTTCACCTAAGATGATTTAATCTTGTTTTTGTATAAAACTTATTTTTCCTTTTACTGTTTTTTTTTAAATGAGGTGATGATGCTTATAAACTACTACCCTCTAATAGATTTTGCAAATGTATTTGTATTCTAACCTGATATTACCTTCACTTTTATATCTCCTTTTGGCAAAGAGATCAAATGTTTATTGGTTGAATAAACCAATAGGTTTATTATTCTAGGTTCTTTTGACACTTTTGTTGTGATTGCCCCTTTGTGTGTAGCTAGTCATGTCCCACATAGCGCAGATACTTTCTGTTGCCAGATTTTTTCTCAGATCCTTTGTGGCATTGTAGAATTACAGGATATTGTACTCCATTGGCATAGACTTTGGAACTTGGAGTCAGTTCTACAGTACAATGAAGTATTGAAATTGGAATTTGAGGAGAAATTTAACACTTAATTTGTTTATATATTGTAACATCATTTTACTTTTAGAGACATTAAGGAAGCACTTGTTATAGTAAAGTATTGGGTTAGACCTTCGGGTATTTTACTAGATACAATGATGAAAAATGACATAATTTCCCCATCTTAAGGAACTTACAGCTAGGGAGGATGGGCTATGGTCAATAAAAAAGCATAATATAAACTAGATTATGTTAAGAGCTAAGGAGAGATCCAGACAAAATATTGTAAGAAAATTTGAGGAGGAAAAATGACTTTTTCTTTCTTTCTTTTTTTTTTTATTATAGCTTTTTATGTACAAAATATATGCAGGGTAATTTTTCAACATTGATCCTTGCAAAAACTTCTGTTTCAATTTTTCCCCTCCTCTCCATCCCCTCCCCTAGATGGCAGGTAGTTCCATACATGTTAAATATGTTAAAGTATATGTTAAATACAATATATGTATACATATTTATATAGTTATCTTGCTGTACAAGAAAACTCGAATTTAGAAAGAAGGAAAAAATAACCTGAGAAGAAACAAAAATGCAAGGAAACAATAACAGAAAGAATGGAAATGTTAACTTGTGGTCCATGCTCATTTCCCAGTGTTCTTTCTCTGGGTCTAGATGGTTCTGTTTATTACAGATCAATTGGGACTGATTTGGATCCTCTCATTGTTGAAGAGAGTCACTTCCATCAGAATTGATCATCATATAGTGTTGTTGTTGAAGTGTATAATGATCTCCTGGTTCTGATCATTTCACTTAACATCAATTCATGTAAGTCTCTCCAAGCCTCTCTATATTCATCCTGCTGGTCATTTCTTATAGAACAATAATATTCCATAACATTCATATACCATAATTTACTCAGCCATTCTCCAGTTGGTGGGCATCCATTCAATTTCCAGTTTCTAGCCACTACGAAAAGGGTTGCCACAAACATTTTTGCACATACGGGTCCCTTTTTCTTCTTTAAGATCTCTTTGGGATATAAGCCCAGTAGTAACACTACTGGATCAAAGAGTATGCACAGTTTGACAACTTTTTGAACATAGTTCCAAATTGCTCTCCAGAATGGTTGGATCCATCCACAACTCCATTGCATCAGTTCCCAGTTTTCCCACATCCCCTCCAACATTCATCATTATCTTTTCCTGTCATCCTAGCTAATCTGAGAGGTGTGTAGTGGTATCTCAGAGTTGTCTTAATTTACATTTTTCTGATTAATAATGATTTGGAAAGATGACCTTTTTGTTGGAGGCATCAAAAATAGCTTTCTGGAGAAGACATGTCTCCTGAAAGAAGATTTCAGTAGACCAAGATGAGGAAGGATTGCATTCCATTCATTCTGGATAGCCTGGATCTAAATACAGAAATGGGAAAAGATAGTAAAAGGTGGAGGGAACAATTGATTGTGTGATTTTAGTTGAAACAGAAAATGTGTGAAGGTGAATCTTATGGCAGAAAAAGCTGTGAGGAAAGGTCATTTTGAATTAAGATTTTGAAGAGCTTTGTACTGAAATCTAGGTCATAGAGTATTTTAACTCTAGGCTATGAGGAATTATTGAAGTTTTCTGAGTGACTTAGCTGTGAGTATTAAGAGTATAGTTGTGTGAGGATGAATTAAAGAGTGAAAGTAGTTAGGGAGTCTAATAAAATAGTGGGAAAGATGAGTTGAACAAAGCTAGTTGGCATTCCTGTGAAGAAGAGGGAAGGGATGTGAGGAGATTTCACAATTGACTGACTAGCTTAGTAAGAAGGAAGACCAGAGGATGATTCTGAGGTTTTGAGGTTGGTGATTTTTGTGGGGGAATGGTAAGGAATTTGATGATACTTCAGTGGTATAATCATCTTTCAGCAAACCAAAAAGACAAATGTAAATAACCTTGTTTGACCTAACTTAGCAAAGACATGTTAAAATTCTTTCTGGTTTAGACTTTAAATTAGTAGTAGTTTCAGCTTGAATTAGCCCATATTACACTATGTTAAAGGAAGTTTTCTTATATTAAAGAGAATATAGGATAAATTTATATATATATATATATATATAAATAAATTATATAATTTAAAAAATATCTAATTAATGATGATAGCTTTAATAATCTTTGATTTATATTTTGATCTCTCAAAAGCTGTGGAACTTGTTTTGTGCAAATTAGTTACATTTTAAAGGACCCACAAATCCTTTAGCTCATTGAAATTTTGTCACATTGAATCTGTCTTGAGATAAGTAGGTTTTGTGGAATTTGGAAGTATTTTTGTTCTATGAAGTTTAAACAATTAAAAAAAATTTTTTTTGGCTTTGGTGCAGCTTCTGAACAGGTTTTGGAATCTTTGCAGCTTTTCATGTTGCTATTTGCAAGGATCGCCCAACTCAAAGATAATTTCTCATCTCTGAGTCATTGAGGCATGCACCAAGTAGTTAAATTGTGACTGGTGAATGGTATTTCTGTCTGGCCTCTGTGGAAAAAAAAAAAAGGCTTGATGTGTTTACTTAGGCGATAAGTCCTTTATTCTCATCACAAAATTCACCTCATTGACTCATCACTCATAGATCTGCTTGTTAGTAGAGACTTGGAATCACATGAACTTTGAGACTAAAATGCCATTTATGCCTGGCAGCCCATTCAGGTTAAATTGAAGGCATGTAGTGCTTGGCAATAAAGTAGAGAAGATGATAAAGCTCTTTCTGTCACAGTAATGCCCAAGAAGTAATAAGAGAATGCCTTTAATTTTTTTGGAGAATGTCTGGTTTAAATATAGAACAGTGTTAGCATTTTATGCAGTCATGCTGATTTTCCTGGAAAATTATGATATGAAATTATAGTTCTAAGCATGTCTTATGTTGTCATTGCTGTTGAAAAGGAAGATCTAAGTGTTTATTATTAGTAAATTAGCAAAAATCTATGATTACATTTGTGATAATATTTTATATAAAATGTCAGAAATTGTCAGTACTGTGAAGTCAATTGTGGTTTAAAATCTGGGAACATTCTTAGTATCTTCCATGTCTTATTTCATTTTTGTGATATTTGCCATTCTCTGTACATTTTTAAGTATAACCAAAGCAATTTTTCCTTTGTCCTTGATTTATTACTGACATGACCCTGAATGATTCTTCTATAAGGCATAATGAGGCAAACATAAAAGAATAAATATGTTTGACTTACAGAATTACTAATATTTGGCAGATAAGATTGTTGCTGGACCATACTAATTAATATTTATCTTTCTCTAAAAGAAAGGCAGCTTGACTTAAGGATGATCTGGATTGAAGTTCTACTTCTCATACATAATAGCTTTGTGACTATGGGAAGGTTCCTTGGGTGTTCAGTGCTCTAGGCAACTCTATAAGTTGTAAGAAAGGTGCCAGTCTACATTGGAAGAGGGAGTCCCTATACCATAAAATCACAAATCTTCTTCTCTTTTTCTAAAATATTTTGAGACATTTATTAAATTCCAGTTTTTCATTTTCTTACTATTTCAGAATATTCAAAGTCTAAATATAAAAATGACATTGTTATAAAGATCTTGAGTTGGATCCAATAGCTTTTTGTCTTTTTGCCTTCTCAGTCACTTAACCAACTGAAAGACTCCTGAACATGATTTTGAGTTGAAATGTGAGCTTTGCACTTACTAACTTTTGGGACCTTGGACAAGCCACTTCGTCTCCGGACTTGCATTTTCTTATCTAAAATGAGGTTGAGGCAAAGTTATACTCCTATTGCTTTTTTTTTTTAAACTTTAAAATCTTTGCTTTATATGAGTTGTAAAAATGATTTTCTTTGTATAATTTTTTCATTCAGTTAATGAAATTAGCTTTGAGTGAACTTCTTAACTGAATAAATGATGCAAAGTGTGTAACTTTGTGAATGTTCTGAAAAATCTTACATTTGTGTATTGATATGAAAATTCTCCACCCTTCCTGAGAAACCACAAATGGGCTCCCTGGATTTGTGGGGTAAATTGGCACAGAATTGTGAGGTTCCTTTTGGTATATCGGCAGCTTTAAAGACAATCTGTTTGTACTTCAGTATGTTACTATCAGAAACATATGTGTTCCATTGAAGCCAAGATAGGAATTGCTTTTTTCTGTTTTATTTTTTCTTTTGTGACTTGTGGGGCTTGCATCTTTTTTTTTTTTTGATAGAAGAGAAAGGACTGAAAAAATAAGCAAGGAGGATAGATAGCCAATTTGGGGCATTTCTGGGAAGTTATTTGATATTGTTCATTTATACATTTACATCTTGCATATATATAAATATACACACATCCATAAATATGTATTACATTGATTAAATTATAAATTCTTAAAATTTTAAGGTAATACAGGAATATTGGAATAAGAAGAAATGCTTTGTAGAACTGTGATTGTTGTGATATGAATCCTGTCACAATGTCAGAAGTTCGGTGTTTCAGAAAGTAATTTGTATATGACTTCTAGGAGACTCATACCCATATACTCCTTTAACTCCTTTATAGGTGGTTCATCCATTGTGTTTTTCTCTGTTCCTCTTTGATATTACTTGGGTACCATTGGAGCAGAAAGACTGTCCATTCCTTATTCTCATAAGATGATCAAGCCCGTTTATTCCCTGATCATAGATCTCCTTAATAATATATTTCATTCTGCTTTGAAGCCCAAATTTTCTTTATTAATAACTTGTGGCAGCCTGTTTTTGCCCATCATGTATCTCTGTATTAACTTTGGGTTGACCTACAACTTGAATTCTTTTTTTATTTTTTATTTTTATTATAGCTTTTTATTTACAAGTTATATGCATGGGTAATTTTACAGCATTGACAATTGCCAGACTTTTTGTTCCAATTTTCCTCCTCCTCTCCCAGATGGCAGGTTGACTGATACATGTTAAATATGTTAAAGTATAAATTAAATACAATATAAGTATACATGTCCAAATAGTTATTTTGCTGTACAAAAAGAGTTGGACTTTGAAATAGTATACTATTAGCCTGTGAAGGAAATAAAAAATGTAGGTGGACAAAAATATAGGGATTGGGAATTCTATGTAATGGTTCATAGTCATCTCCCAGAGTTCTTTTGCTGGGTGTAGCTGGTTCAATTCATTACTGCTCTATTGGAACTGATTTGGTTCATCTCATTGATGGAGATGGCCACGTCCATCAGAACTATAACTTGAATTCTGAAGAATCTCTTTTATTCTATGATTTTTAGTCATGCACTATCATCAGAAAAATATTAATTTGAATAAAACAGGCCTTTGTTTCAGGAATCAAAACTCTGGAATTATGGAAAGCACTGCAGATTTTCCAGATGCAATTTGGTCTGTTATTTTTTACGATTTCATTCTTGATTCGTGCCTATTGATAGTCTATTGATGGTATCTTAAGATATAAGCTTATATTTTAAGATATAAGGTTTAAGGAACTTTAAAGATGATTTAGTTCAATCCTTTCTTTTTTACAGATGGAGAAACAAGAGGATAAATGTTAAATGAATTGACTACATATGCTTTAGATAAATGGAGTCAGGACTTGAACACAGGTTTTCTGGCTCCAAATGCCCTGATTTTTTCCCATCCTTCTGATTATCTAGAGAAGAGATAATTTTTTTTTAAAACTTAATTAAGGTTTTTTCCCCTCTTGATTACAACTATTATAATTGGAAAAATGTTGATAAGAGTTTAGGTCTGCTATCAAAAATATTTGGGAATTTATATTTGGGAAATTGAAAAATATTATCATTATTGATAAACATTAACAGAGTGAGAAAACAAGCAATATTTTATCAATTATATATGTGAAATCACAGGAAACATTTCCATAACAGTAAGTAAAATAAAGAAAGTGAGATGATACTTCAGTTTTTTTACTTAAGAGTTCATCATTTCTCTCTCTGGAAGTATGGCTTTTTTTTTTTTAAAGCAGCATTTTGCTAGTTTTTTGAAATTGTCTTGGTTCATTGTATTGAGCAGATTAGCCAAATCTTTCCCAGCTGATCATCATTACCACATTGCTGTTACTATGCACAATGATCTCCTGGTTCTCTCCATTTTCTTTTGTATCAGTTCATACAGATCTTGCCATTTTTTTTTTTTTTTTGAAACTATCCTCTTCCACCTTTGTCACTTTTTGTAGCAAAATAGAATTCTATCACAGTCATAATCCACAGTTTATTCAACCATTCCCCAATTGATGACCATTCCCTCAACTTTCACTTCTTGGCCACCACAAAAAAGAGTTGCTATAAATATTTTTGTATATATAGGTGTACAAATAGGGATGTAGATCTACTAGAGTTATTGCTGGGTCAGAAGATGCACAGTTTTATAGCTCTTTGGCCGTAGTTGCAAATTGTTCCCCAGAAAGCTTGGACTGGTTCACTACTCCACCAACAATTCACTAGTGTGTCTGTTTTTCCTTCATCCCTTCTAGTATTTGTTGTTTCTGGTAGATGTCAAATAGTACTTCAGAGTTTTAACTTTCCTTTCTCTAATCAAATGTGATTGAGAGCATTTTCTCATGTGATTTTTAGATAGCTTTGACTTTTTCTTCTGAAAATTGCCCATTTTCAGAATATCCTTTGGCCTTTTATCAATTGAGGAATGGCTCTTATTTATTTGACTTAGTTCTATGCTCAGTATATGTTTGAGAAATGAAGCCTTTATCAGAGAAACTTGATGCAATTTTTAAAAGTATTTCAATGTTCTATCTATGATATCTTTTGGTAAAAGGAACTTTTCTGGTCATTTTTAACTAGACCTATTTTTGCTTTTTCTTTGTTTGAGATTATGATTACTATCTCTGCCTTTTAAAAAAATTCAGCTGAAGCATATTAAATAATGTTCTAGTCCTTTAACTCTGTTTATGCCTTTTTGTTTCAAGCATGTCTTTTGTAAACAACATGTTATTGGATTTTGATTTCTAAAAAATGTCTATATGGAGATTAATGCGTATTGAAGCATACTATTTTCACTTTTTTCTTTGTTGTGGTTTTTCCCTTTTGTTCTTTTTTTTTTTTCATGAGAAGAATAACATGGAAATATGTTTCATGACAAGAATAACATGGAAAAATGAGTATATATGTATAAGCTATATCAGATTGCTTCTGTCTTATGAAGGAGGGAGGGAAGAGAAAAAATTTGGAACTCAAAATATTATAAAAAATGAATGTTGAAAACTATCTTTATATGTAATTGGAAAAAATAAAATACTGTGAAGTGGAAAAAAATAAGAAAAAAGTAAAAACAAAGATTCTGTTCACTAGGAATTTATTAAATGTATAGGTACTATTCTAGGAGCTGGGAAGTCAAACAGAAATTAAAGTTTCTGATTATAAGCAGTTTATATTTGTACTGGAGGAAGACAATGCATACATTGATAAGTTGATATAAAGTATATACACAATTTAGTTGGCAGTAATGACTAGGAAAAAAGACCTATTGTACGTTTCATTTCAGTTGAACCTTGAGGGAAGCTATGAATTCCAACAGGGGAAATGTGTGGAAAGAAAGAATTCTGGGTAGGGAAGACATCTTATGCTAAGTTAGGGAGGGAGAAAATGGAGTGTTTGGTGAGTAGCAAGTAGATCAGTTTGACTTGAACTTGGAAGTGTGAGATAGAATAATATATAGTCTGACTGTAAATGCCAAAGGCAGATTGTGAAGGACATTTAAAAATAAGATTAGTACTACTAACTAGTATTACTGTTGCTGCTATTTCTGCTACATCTGCACATATATGTATTGAATATAAATAAACATGTAGATAGGTATATATGCACATGTACAATGTAACCCTAACAACCTGTGAAGAAGGTAGTATTATTTCCTATATTATATATATATATATATATGTAGGACAAAACTAAGATTTTATCTTTAGAGATTAGAAGGACATTCAATGACTTATCAGGATTACAAAGTTTTTCAGGAAATATTTGAAGATAAAATACATATTTGAGAAAAGATTACATGTATTTTTTTTCTGGTTGAAGTAGTTTCCAAGTTCTTTTGTCCTCCTTGTTATGGCTGAAACTTCCTTCTGAAATGATGATGGGGTTGTGTTAATGTCTATTTTTTTCTTCAAATGGATAAATGGAAAAAGAAATATGTGTATGTGTGTATACACACACAGACACACACACACACACAGACATGCTAACATTAAGTTTTTGTGGAAATAATTTTGCCCTGCTAAGGATAAAAATTATTTGAAATTCTAGCCAAAGTAGCACTTTATAGAACTTTTATGGAAATATTTTTATATTTCTGCATTATAGTCCAAAAATTACACATACAATTTTCTATAATCTAAGACTTTTTAGTCTACAAATGAAAAGAGAATTCCGAAGTTCTAAAATGAAGTGATATAATTTCATGCCAATTTCATTTTCATTTTGTTTTTCAGTAGTTTTCATTAAATTTAGAATGAATACAATAATCATTGTGTAACATTTTCCAAATAATAAAATCAATTTGTAATGAGATGTAAATTAATTATCCAGGTATTAATACTTGTTAATGTTTGGTTAGTAACATATAAATTTCTGATTTTTGTAATAAAGTATTGAAGAAAGAGATTCACTTGTGATTTAAGTTTTAATAACCTTATTTACTTAGGAATAATCTTACAGATTGGGATCAGATTTCTTCACTTAAATGAGTTTAAACCTTTGTTCCAAGATTGTAACTGGATGTGGTTTAGCAAAGTGCTAATGTAATGAGAGAACTTTAATCTGATAGAACTGTTTTAGTGAAACTTGAAAAATCAACAAACCAACTTTCAAGTATCTTAAATCTAGGCCATGAAAGACGTCAAAATGTTTTCTGTGGCTTTGATTGGATCAGGATTCTTTTTTTGGTCTGCACATCCTTTAGTATCCAGAGTATATTTTTTTAAATCAATTTAAAAAGAAATTCCTGAGTGAGTCTTTTGTCAACTTTTAATTTTTTTCAAGGTTCTTTGAAATTGTAGATTTCTTACTGCTATCAAGGCTAGACAGCATAATAATTTCTTACTTTTGCTACCCTTAACAAGCTGTCTGACTTCGGAAATCACCTCATTGTGCATGTGAATTGTAAATAAACAAACTATTTTAAGACAGTTTTCTTCCTTTTCACATTAAAACCAAACGTTTTCCATATTGCTAGTATTCATGTGAATGTTTTCTGTTAGATATTTTGAAATATGCACTATATTTGGTACATGAGTAATGAAATACAAATGCAAAGAATTAAGAATTCTCTGGGTGCACCAAGTTAAGAATGAATAGATGGTCAAATTAAATACTACAATTTTTAGAAGTAGACCAAAAATCTTAAATATCCAATATACAAACCCCCTATTTGCCAGGTTGATTGACACACGACTTGCTTTTTTTTTATACTGCCTTCATTATCCCTTTTCCAAACCTGGGAGTTTTACAGAACCTGTGGTTTCAGAATTGGGATAGAGCATCTGGGAAGAGTAACCCAATGTAAATTGTGAAGTAAATTGTGTTGACAACCTTCCCCCCCTCCCCCCCCCCCCCCCCCCCAACATCATCCTTTCACCAGTGTTTTAATTTCACTGTGTCAGCAATACCAGAAATAGTACCAATTAGAGACTTATTTGGATTAACAATTAGCTTTTTAAAAACTCGATTATCATAGGATAGATCAATAGAAGGATCAATTAGTTCAATACTAGTTATGATCTTGTCCACACATAATTGAATTTATTTGCCTAGTGTTTTCTTTGGAAGAAGAAACAATAGGTAATTTTTTGCTTATAGAACATTGAAGATTGAGCAGGTCTGAGTAGGATATTGTAATATTTTATGTAAAAAGCTTCAGGAATACTACATGTTCTGGGGAAGATAGTTCAAAATAAGTCAGCTGGAAAGACATATCCAAAGGAAGAACTGAAGAACACTTAGAATATCTGAGGGGTCTCATGGGAGACCAATGATCAGTTTGGTCAAAATAACACTGAGTGGTACAGAGAAAGGGAATTGCTAGGGGGATGTTCTGGCCACATACAACTTTTCTTTTGCTTTATGAAGGAAGGGCAGCTGTTGTGTTCAGTGGTTTTGATGAAATGGGACTTAGAATGATAAGGGGTGTGTATATGTGTGTTCCTTTAAAGAAAGGCATGAGGAAATGCAGAAAGGGATATGGAAAGAAAGATTTTATATGTATATGTATATATGTGTATGTATATCCCGTTTTTCAAATTAAAATTAGAAACTGTACTATCCCTGTGATATCTGTCTCTCCTCCCCTGCCTCAGTGCCTTGAAGGAAGAATAATCTCACATTTGGCTTTATAGTTGGGCTATCTAATTCATGATTTGTTTCCTAGGGTTGAGTAGAACTTGACATTAGTCCTGAGAAATTTTTAGAAAGTGAGATAAAGGGCTGGGTGGGGCAACACATTAAAGAACTGACCTTTGAGTTATGGGGACATGGATTCAGATTTTGCTTCTGACATATGGCTCTATGTATGACTTGGTTTTCAGTGTCCCAGGCAACTCTTAAGACTATTGAGTTCTAAAGTAGGTGCCATTGAAGAAATTTCCAATTTTTCTTTATATCAATAAAGTTATGGGTTCAATTACTTCTGTACCTTCTCTCTCCACTCCAAAAAAAAAATTTCCCCAAACTTTAGACTGTACTAAGCTTATTGTTTTTTGGATAGGCATGTCAGTTACTAGATTGATTAGGAAATTAATATATGAATAGTATTGGATTTTAGTAAAGAATTTGACAAAATTCTTCATGATAATCCTGTAGATAAAGTACAAGAACATGGGGAGGAATAATGGTGCACTTAGCTGGATTTTCAATTGATTCGGTGACTGAAAGAGTATTGATTAATGGAAAGATATCAATCTAAACAATCTTTATTGGAATGCTGCAAGGTATTATTCTGAGCTTTGTTCTGCTTAAATTTTTTTCCCCAAATCAATAAATCAGCTATAAATACTGATGGAATGATTATTAGATTCCAAATGTCAAGGAGTTGTGAAAAATAGCTGAAAGTAGAATGACTGCATTAGCATCTAAAAAAGCATTTCAGGTGGGACTTAGTCTAATGATGATAAGTAGGGATAAATGTAAATTCCTGTACTTAAAATCAATTACAAATAAAATGTAGAAGAATTGTACAGTATTTCATGCAAAAAAAAATTGGGAATTTAAAGTGATATAAAGTATATAGGTTTCTATTGGTGAATTTTGTCTTTCAAAAAAATAAAGTACAAATTGTAACTTGATTTTGGATTGATTAAGAAAATATGGTATCTATTAGAAAAAAAAGGAGAGACAATACTACAATGTATAATCAGTATATTTTGTTTTGGTTTAATCATGCCTATAGTATTTTGTTCAGTTTGGAGTACTACAGTTTCAGTAGGCTATTGATCAATCTTAGCATCATGAGAGGAGAATGCCTAGGATGGTGAGGCACTCTACAATCTTGTTATATGAGGATTATCTTAAGGAACTGGAGATATCTATCCTGGAGAAGATTATAAAAGATGTGATAGCTATCTTTAAATATTTGTAAGATTGTCATAAAGAAAATGTATTAGACTTGGGTTATTTGCATCTAGAGAACAGAAAGAAGCAATTAGGAAGAGATTCTTGAATTGGTACAAAGAAAAACTTCTAAACTTAGAGCTGTCCAAAAATGGCATGAGCCATCTTTTGAGATAATTAATTTTCTCTTTGCTGGAAATATTCAAGCAGAGTCTTGATAATCATCTGTCTGCAATACTGTAGCTGGGATTCATTCATTTGGTCTGGGCTTGAAATAACCTCGAGGCTTATAAGAGTCTATTCACATAATTCTGGCTCATACTATTAGTTATGGTAGTTAAATTACATTATGGCTTAACTAGCCTTTTGTTGACTAGCCTTCTGAAACCTAAACACTTAACAACATTTATTACTTTTTTTCTGAATTCCAAACAACAAACTTGATAGCAAAAATTCGCATTTATTTTTTTCTTATGGAGGTAGAAAAGTGACATAATGAGTAGAGCACTGGGACTGTAATCAGAAAGAACTGAGCTCAAATCCAGCCTCAGATATCCTCCTACCTGTGTGATCCTGAACAAGTTACTTAATTTCTGTCTCTCTCACTTTCATCAACTATAAAATAGGGTAGTAGCACCTACTTACCAGGATTATTATGAGGATTAAAAGAGATACTATTTGTAAATCACTTAGCATAGTGCCTGGCATGTAGTGCTCTAGTTAAGGTATTTTAGACTCTTTGTGACCCCATTTGGTATCTTCTTGGAAGAGATGCTAGAGTGATTTGATCCTTTTCCAGCTCATTTTACAGATGAGGAAACTGAGGCAAACAGGGTTAAATGACTTGGCCTGGGTCACATAGCAAGTAAGTGTCTGAAGCCATATTAGAAATCAAGAATATTAGTTTTCCTGACTCCAGGAGCGACACTAGATGCTTAATAAATGCTTATTTCTTCTTTTTCTATCTCCTTTCCCCCTTTACAGAGGATGACTCTGATTAAGAGTTTCCTAAGATGGTCCTATAAATCCTGAGTACCATAGAATTAGATTTGGTGGGAATTTAAGAAATTATCTAGACCAGCACCTTCATTTTATTGAAGAATAAATTTACATTTATAGGCATCACTTGACTTGCTCAAGATCATCCAAATAGTAAATAACAAAGTTCAGACTTTTCCTAGTAAACAGTTCAGGAGAATGATTTTAGTAGTATAAAATTTCATAGAATTGAGCATCTTGATGAGTCCTTAGGGAATCCAATGAGGGAGGAACTAAAGCCAGAGGGGGTCTGATTTACCTAAAGTCATGTAGGTGGTCTAGAATAGGAACTAGATTTGGAACTTGGTAAGTCTAGTACAATTTCTATTATATTTTGCTGCCTCACTAGTTGTTCTTATATTCTGAAACAATTATTGCAATATCTGAAATAATAGAATTTAAAGTTTTTTCTTAAAATTATATACCAAATTAATAATTTAAAAAATTAAGTTTTCCAGTGCTTCAATTCTGAATCCCATTAAAATAAATTATGGAGGGAGTTTTTAGATTTTCAAAAGAGATACTCTGTTTACTTTTCTAGTACAGTAGTCTTGCACCCACTATTCTGGAATTCCTCTCATGGAATACAATAGATAGTATTGTATGTATATAAAGTATGCATAAAGTAAAAATTGCATTTACTTAAAATTATTCTTGAAAATCCCTTAAGCAAATCAAAAAGTACAGAATTATATCTTTATTTTCCATTTTTTAAAACTAAATTTTTTTTAAAAAGAAAAATCTGTTATCCCCATATCCCGTTTCTTAGAGACAAACTTGTATAAAACTTGTTTTAGATTCATTGCCTCACAACCCCTCCTACTTACTTTTCAAATTCTTGTGCTCTGGCTTCTGATCCCACTGGAATGAAACTTCTTTCTCTAAGATTTTTAACCTCTTAATTACTAAATCCAATGACCTTTTCATAGCTTTCATCCTTACTGACCTCTCTACAACACCTGACCAGATTGGCTATTATCCCTTCCCTTCCTCTTTTCTAGGTACTTTCTCTTCCTTGAATTTTTGGTTAAATTGCTCTTTCCTGATTACTTTATGTTTTTGACTGAGTTTTTCTTAATCTTCTTTATATCTTTTCAAGATACATAACTTTGTACTTTTCAAAGATTTGTGCAACAAGATTTTGCAAGGGTGAATGTTGAAAATTATCCATGTATGTTTTTTGAAAATGAAAAGCTTTAATTAAAACAAATGAACCAATAAACAAAAACCCCCAAAGATATGTGCAACATCTTCATTGTTGCCCACTACAGATGGGACTACATTATGCTGTTGTTTTGACTCCTCTTTTCTTTCTCTACATTCTCTTGTGCCCTTATCAATTTCCGTGGATTCAACTATCATCTCTAGATAAAAGTCTCTCAAGAGAAATTCTATATCTATATCTATATCCAGCTCACTTGTTTCTTTTGAGCTTCAGTTTTGCATTGCCAACTTCCTGCTTAATGTCTCTACTCTGATATACCATGGGCATTTCAAATTCAATATATCTGAAACTATCTTTTACTGATTTTCATTAAACTTATTTTTCTTTCTAACTTCCCTACTTCTGTGGAGGGCTTAAATTCCAATACAAAATTTTTTAAAATCTAGCTAGAGCCTGTGCTTGTACTCAGTGGTCTGGTGAAGATTTGGTCTCTATTCTGCAGCATGGCTTGAGTTGTATTTTGACCAATTCTTAAAGGTTTCAACCACTCCATTTCTTCTGTGAGAATCATTGGTATAATTCCACAAGTTATGTCAGAAAGGACAATATTTTGACCAACTCTTCAAGAGTTATGGCAGAATGGCCTATGCAAAGAAAAATCAAACCCAATATGAAGAATCCAGGAATGTGGCCAGTTGAAGCAAATATTGAAATAAATAATCCAATTAAAAACACCATTCCTCTCATTTAGATAATGACTAAGGATTTTTGGTATTTGTTTCAGAAAGTTTCTTCTTTTGATCTCTATTGAGAAGTGAGAAGTGGTGAACGAAAGACACAACCAGGTTTTCTTTGGATGTTGTTTTCTAAGAACAATATGGACTTTATGCCTAGCTTTTTTTTTTTTCCTGGAGGTGACTGGATAACAAAAAATCAAGTGTCTGTTATCTTTTTAGTCTCCCAGGTTTGTGACCTCAGAACCATCTTAACTCTTCCTTCTTTATCTTTTGCTGTATCTCATTAGTTGCTGTCTTATGATTTTTTCTCTTTCCAACATTTCCTGTGTCCATTTCCTAACATGTAATTCATGCCTTCATCACATCTTGCCTTTATTACTGCAATAATTGCATTCCTTGTATTCAGTCTCTAGATTACATAGCTGCCATATTGATATTCCCAAAGCCCAAGTCTGACCAAGTCATTCCCCTGTGCAAGATGCAAGATTGTTATCTCTTCAAGATAAAATATAAATTCCAGCCTGGTTCTACTTGATCTGTCTAGGCAGATTATACATTACTTCCTGTCATTCACTTTTGTTTCTTGTCAAAATAGCTTCTTTGTTTATAATATTCCATCTCCCATATTTATATCTTTGCATGTTGCTCCTTGCTTGGAATTCTTTCCTTACCCTCCACTTTTGGTAATTGCTTTCTTTAATTTCATTTCTGTTGACGCTTTTTGCAAGACACTTTTTCCTGATTTCCCCCATAGTTATTGGTGCCCACCTCTATTGGGTATTTATTTTTTATGTATTTGCATTTACTTTTCTGTGTCAGTGTTGTTTTTCCCAGTAGATCGAAATCTTTTGGCAGGCAAGATCCATCTTTTCTTGTATTTATATTCCTGAAGTCTTTTTTTAAAAATCAAATCATCAAAAAATTATTAAGCATCAACTGACAGATAATAGCTATATAAGTAAAAGCCACTGAGCTTTTTTTTTTTTTGGATTATTTGTTTTTCCCTGAAGTCTTAGCAAAATACCTGATATGTTAATGTGGACTTACAATATCCTTATCAAATTGAATTCTCTCTTTTTTTTTTTCTTTCAATTGTACCAATGGGTAATGGATGAGTTAGATAAGATTGAGGTTAGCAGCTAACTAATCTAGATATCCTTATTTATTATTAGGCCCTAAACAAAACTGAAGTTTGCTTTTGACACCCTTCTACCTACTTTTTCAGGTCCTTTTGCTCTATCCCTATTGCCTTCCCTCCTCATTGAGTTCCTCTACTCCACTCACCTGTCCTTTCTATAAAAGCTTGTTTTTGGTGGTGGTAGTCTGGATTTGGATTGTCTGATTAAAATAATTCATACTAAGGTTTGAATGGCCAGGACTTTTAATCCTCCTAAGGGCATTTATAGTTTTAAAAAATAAAAAGATTAATAGGATCATAGAAGTAGAGCTAGATGAGGATTTCAAATTTCATCTATCCTCCCCCTCTCCATAATTAAAGATGAGGAAGTTGAACTGAAGACACTTGCCTAAGGTCACATAGTAAATATCAGATTTGAACCTAGATCTGTTCTTTCTAAAGTGGAAAAGTAGAAGGCAGCTAGGTAGCACAGTGAATAGAATATTAACACATGATGAGCTGAAGGCTGGGTATAATTGCCTTTCACTCTTGAGTTCTATAAATTGATAATTTTGTATAGCCCATGAATTATGTTATAAATATCCAATTGGCCCTTGGCAGAATAAAAGGTCCTCACCCTTGGCCTGGAGAATGAGAGGTTCAATGACTTAGTGTTGTTTTGTTGTTGTTGTTGTTGTTGTTGTTGTTGTTGTTCAGGATCAAATAGCCATTCTTTGTCAGAAGGGGGACTTGAATCCATATTTTGGCCAGGTATATATTCACAACATCATTCTGGCATGATGGAATGCAGGGGAAAACATTTTGGTGGCTCCAGAGTATAAAATGCATTCTGTTACTTGTATTGTTCTCCATCCTCCCATCAAACAAAGCTTTGGGGAGAGAAAATAGATTGTTAACACAACTGCATTAGGAATATTGTTGTGAATCAGGAGAGTATCTAATTAATTGAACTGATATAATGGGTGGTTATAATAGCCTGGCAAGTTTTCTTGAGAGATTTGAAGGGGAGAGGAGTGTTTTGGTCTGGGGTCAAATTAAATGAGAAAATAGATTTGTAGATTATGTTTTAATTGACTGAGATATTATTTAATTGAAATAATAGAACTCTGCCAGTAAAATCCTACTATGATTCCTTATTGTGGTATTTCAGAAATTTTGTTTTTGCCAGTGCAGCATAAGTTCTGGCAAGTTTTATCACTGCAGTGGAAGTGCTTTAAGTATGTCTCAGTGATAAGTTCTTTGAAAATTATTGATGGCTTTTTAAGTAGTGTTGTTATTATAATTTGTTATTTCAAAGAAAGAGTTAAGTAAAGATTGAATAGTAGTGCAGATATGTCTTAAAGTATGTATAACATACTGTACTCAGTCTCCTAATCTGTCTTCTGAAAAGAAGGATGTTTATCTCATCATCTAACATATACTTGTAGAAGAGAATAAGTATTGTTAACACAATTGCATTAGGAATATTGTGAATGGGGAGGCTATCCTGTTGTTGAACTGGTAAAATGGTGATTATAATATAGACTGGTAAATTTTCTTGGGATATTTGGTGGAGAGAGAAGTGTTTTGGTTTGGGACTAAAATAATAATCAACCTTGGACCAAGATGGGTGATTACATATAGTACTTATATAAACAACAACTACAATCATAACAACAACTTTTTGGCTATTGGTCTGAAAGACTATTGATTAAGTTGTAGAAAGGAATTTACAATCTATATATCAGTTGCAACCCCAGATCTTCCTCAAAGTATAAGGAAATCTATGTAAGATTTCCCTATCCCCTTCCTTAAAATGTGTGTAGAATTCTTTTGTATCTAGAAGAACTTTGTTTAACTCTCTCTAAAGTAACCTTTTTTTATGTGTTAAGATGAAAATACCAAAAAAATGTTGTTTTCATTTCAGAATGAATAGTTGTAACATTGTCAGTAATTTAAAAAATTGAGAGAATTAGCCACATATAATATATATTCTTATATAAATATTATTATGCTGGTTGAAGAAACAGGGATTTTCTTTACATTTAAGCATAACATCCCTCTATAATATTTCAGTGTTTAACTTAAAGAGCCTATGTTGGAAGAAAAAGATGGAAAATTCATGTGTTATAGCTATTTTATTGAGATTTTAAAAACAATTTTTTAAAAAAAAGAACCGTTTGTCTTTTTAATTTTAAGATATCTGATGTAAAAAGTAGAAATTCAAAGCAAAACAAAAATTCCATATGCCCTTCCTAATATTTCAAACTCTTTAATAGGCATTTTCTTTGACTTGGTTCTTTAAAAAAAAGATTTTAAAATAGGGGTTGAATTGGAGTGATAGTTAGAGGGTTTGAATTGGAAGTTGTTTGGGAAAGCTGGAGAATTCAAGTTTTATCGCTGCCACAAACTTAATATGACCCTGGGCAAATTAGTGAACCTTTACTGGCTGCAGCTTTAAGACTCTTGAGTTATAGATGAATTCCAAGATCTGCATTGGTTGAGGGAGTCTCCTCATCTGAAGTTAATACCAGTCAATTCCTGATCTTCTCCACTCCCTTCCCCACAAAAAGGGAGATGTGGGGAAGAAAGAGACAGAAAGACAGGACAGACACACAGACACACACACACGTAAAAGAGAGAAATGGGGACAGAGACATATGCACACAGAGAGAGACAAGGAGACAGAGAGACAAGGAAATATAACAGAGAAAGAAACAGACAGAAACTCAGAGAGAGAGAGACAGAGAGACAGAAATAGAGAGAGACACAGCAACAGGGAAAAAGAGACAAAAGATAGGTGGCAGGGAATTTAGAAGGTGAGAGGAGTTGCTTTTTTCAGTATATAAATAAGGAACTTGAATATTAACTAGTAGAACCACATCTCCCCACCCCCACCCCACCTCCGGGCCAAGTAAGTACTTTGTCACTAGTCCAATTTTTAAAGTGATAGGTTTAGTGTCTGGCAGTCACTTTGACAGAGTAGTACAGTGTGAGGCTGTGTACTGAGGACAGAAGGAATGCAATCCTTCTGGTCAGGGAAGTTTTGGGAAAGACTCATCTATACGCTTTCCTCTTCTTAACACAGGAAACCAGTTTTTCCCTCAGTTTAATAAAAGCACATTCTTCTAACCAAGAAGTCAGGAATCTGCTTTTGCAATTTCAGTTAAGACTAGCTAGCTTTAAATTCATTTGAAAAAGAAGTTGGTTAGTAGGGAAGAAAACAGTTCACATCAGAATTTCCTAAGAGGATATCTGGTTTTTAGAATCTGTATTCAGCACCTCCCATGGGATTGTGGCCTTGCTTTTAGTATCTTTTGCTTTATACAGTTGTGCCCCATCTTTCCTTCTTGGCTGTGAATTAAAAGAAATGTGAATCAAGGGTCAGTGCATGGATGAAATCTAGATTGTAACTGCAGAGAAGCACCTTGACCTAAGGAATGAAATTTAATTTCTCAATGATTGAGAGGGCTACAAATGAGATGATGCAGTGACCAGAGCAAGCACCAGGCTGTGGAAGCAGGAAACCTGGGATTCAGATTCTGTCTCAGATATCAAGTACTTTCTTTGAATTAAATGAAACCAAATTATCAATATTAAGTAAAAAAGAGAAAATGTAGAATAGTCTCATAATATATTGAGAGATCTGGCTTCAGCTCTTAAGATATTTTGTCAAATCTTAACTCTGACATATTCTGGCTATATGATCCTGGCAAGTTTTTTAACCCCTCAAGTTTTCGAGTTAACTTTTAAAGTTAAACCAAATTTTGCAGAAAATATACCTATTTCTATTGGTAGGGAGAGTTTCCTCATCAGGGCACTTCCTATTTTGAATCTTTATCCAATTCCTAAATTAAAAAAAAAAAATCAGCATAAGGGTTAGAAGTAAATTTGTAAAAACATTCTTAATATGAATTTTTTTTTAATTTTTAGAATTAAAACCCCATTCGTTTAACTATAGATTATAGGCATTTTAGCTCTGGTATCAGCCTGCCTATTCAATATTATCTTCACTCTTCTTGTAAGGGATTTTTTTTTTTTTCCATTTAGAGCTGTAGTTTACTTTCATTTCTCAATACACTGCTCTCTAGATTCAACAAAATGACTTTATATTATAAACTATATTATGGACTTATTTTGTGTTTTGTGTATTATCACAACACAATTTATTACTTTATTTCAATAAAATGAAAAAGTTAGCTTTATCATAAAGCAATCATAATAAAATTAGCTCTTATGAAAGAAAGACTCTAGAAATTAGTTAGACAATTTCAGTCAGTGATTATCAAACTTCCTCCATGTCCCAACACAGTATTCTATTCATACCAGTAGAGCAAATTGAATGCTAATTTTTCCCCCTGAGTCTTGTATTTGTTTTTCTTCCAAATATGAAAGAAATAACAGTGAGAATACCTTTTTGCAATCAGCACGTGGTCCCCTTTTCTATCATGAATGAATTTATGATGTAATAGAGACATCTGCCTTTTAATATTTTTCTTGATGCTTGAGCATTGAGAGTAACTGTTCATTAGAAGATGCTCCCAGGATTTCACTTTTTCCCATGGGACTGAGGACATGGATATAATAGGATTACATTAGGAGTATAAGTATTGATTATAGAATGAGAGACTTCTGGCAGTGGGAGAGTTATGGAGCAGCTCATTTCAGTTTGACTGGTCACCTAAAATGGCCAAATTATTTGAATTTGTATTTCATATTTTCTTTGGGCTGGAACCAGTTACCATATTTTACATGTTACATGAAACCCCTTTATCATTAGTACTTGGAACATAGTTATATTTATGGCACCCAAAGTTTCAGGATCAGGGAGCAATTATCCATGAAGTTTGTTTTCTAACTGTTGAGAATAAACTGAAGAATATGAGACATATGAGACCCCCTGTTTTGAATGGTAAAATTTATTCCTCATGGACTTTGTTTTGCCCCATTATTCATTTGGCAAGAGACTTGAGTCCCCTGAGTATTTGCAGACAGTATTTATGCCATTCCTTTGTTGATTGTGTTATTCCCAATGAAATGTTTTATTTGTCAACTATATAGTTTTGATAGAATTAAAATTATACTGTTATATTAATAATTCATTGTGATCCATCATTTTACCTTCATTTTCTATAAAGGCCCAGTTCTTGTCAAGTCAGTCTCTGAAGGGCATGATTGATTGATGAGATTGTTTTTAGTCTTCAAGGAACATATGAGACTCTGCCTAACCAGGAGTCCTAATTTTTGTTACAATTATAAACAGAATTCAATCTGGTTGAGTCCTTACCCCAGGGAAAGAAACTTTTGCCCCTGGTCCCCTGCATTAGAATTTAGGAGGCAGCTAGTGGCTAGAGCACCAGCCCAGGAGTCAGGAGGACCTGAGTTCAAGTTTGGCTTTGGACACTTTAACACGTCCTAACTGTGTGACCCTGGGCAAGTCATTTAACCTCATTTGTCTCACAAAAGGGGAAAAAAAGGGATTTAGGGTGTCCCAATTGATGAATAAGAAAACAGTTAGAGAGATCTGGGTGGAAATAGCTTTCCCTGCCCAGATTTCTGAGGCTGCTGAGTCTCACAGTCTAGCCAAATTCTCAGCAGGAGGAGCTGAAGACAGTCTGACTCTTTAATAAATGTCCAGCTATCAAGTTTAATTTTCATGTGTCAGGGGAATTTTTTTTCCCAAAAAGTATTTAAGTCTCCTTAGGGTCTCCCATGGCATTTTTGGTTACTGAGAAAAATACTGATCATTAACTTATTGATTGCTGTATAGCCTAATTAATAAATTGATTATTAATTACCCAGAAATGTCTCTTAGGGATTTCATTCATCTTAGTCTGTAAGCTTGCTGTCAGTGGAGTTGAGGTGGTTTTTAAGAAATTTCTAGTTGATCTTAAGATGACGGCTTGAGATAATTGATACTCTTATTTCCAGAATATCCTATATGAAAATGAGTGATCATTTTCCGCCCCCCCCCCAAAAAAAAAAAAAAAAGAAAAGTGGATTATGCTGTGAAACTTACTTAGCTAGTTTACATTTTATACTTTTTATTCTGCGTGGAAAAATTTAAAGAAAGAAAGTTTATAACTTAGCCTCATTTTATAGCCTAAAATGTAATTAGGCAAGATTGTTTCTTAGTTATTCTCCTGGAAGAAGTTTCCAGGTTTATTATCTTATCTTAGCCTTGTGATACTTCTTTACGTTGATAATCCTTTCACAGAAGTCTTATTCTAGTGCCCCTTTATGACATTGAAATGGCTATGGATTCTTAAAGGGTTTTCTAGTGAAGTAGCTTTTCCAAGTCTATTAAGTTATAAATGCTTCCACAGCAGAATCTCATAGACAGATTAAATGTCTGCTGAGGATAAGCCTCTTTTTATTTACAAAATACATGCATGGGTAATTTTTCAGCATTGACAGTTGCGAAACCTTTTGTTCCAACTTTTCCCCTCCCCCTCACCCCTTCCCCAAGATGGCAGGTTGACCAGTACATGTTAAATATGTTAAAATATAAGTTAAGTACAATATATGTATACATGTCCATACAGTTATTTTACAGTACAAAAAGAATCGGACTTTGAAATGGTGTACAATTAGCCTGTGAAAGAGATAAAAAATGCAGGCGGACCAAAAATAGAGGAATTAGGAATTCTATGGAGTGGTTCATATTCATTTCCCAGAGTTCTTTCTAAGCCTAGTTATTTACAGATAGACTTATCACCCAATATTGGTTGTCAATAAATAATTTAATTTTTTTTTATTTTTTATGGGCCACAGGGGTCCATGGAATCAGCAAAAAATTTAAAAGGTTGTTCCACAATAGTCATTGTATATACAGTTCTCTTGATTCTCTTTCTTTCTCTTTTAAAATTTTGTACCAGTTCCTACAGATCTTTTAATGTTTCTCTGAATTCCTCATCATTTCCTATGGTCTGAAAATCATTTTTAGGAAATTTTATTTTATTTTTATTCAGAATTTAATTAAAAAAATTTTTCTGCATGCAAAGTAGAACAGAAAAGAGATTGTATGTGAAACTGCATATCTATGTGAATACATTTTGCATTTAAAACCAAGTATATAACTTTAATATGCTGCTTTCAAAGTTATTTGTCTTGTCTTTGTTTTGTTTTGAAATCCCTGCTGTTTTTCTGTATATACAGTTAAAAAAATCTCTATTTTATTTTTACTAGTTCCCCACTAAATTCCCTCACTCCTCCAAAGAAAGAAAAACAAACATAATATTTGTCACAAATAAGTGTAGTCAAGGAAAATAAATATACAGAACTATTATGTCTAAAAATTTGTCTCATTCTGCATTTTGAGTACATTACTTCTCTGTCAGGAAAGTGGATAGCATGCTTCTTCAGTAGTCATTTGGAGTAGTTGTTATTATGGCATTGATCATATTTCTAAAGTTTTATGGTGTTATTATTGTAACAACAATTTTTGTTTTGCTTAAAATCAGTTCAATACAATTCATTCCAGATTTCTCTTAAACTATCCATTTTATCATTTTGTAAAAAAGTAGAATTAAATCATGTTCATATGCCATAATCATATACACATGTACATATATACATACATCATAATTTCTTTAACCATTTCCCAATTGGTGGGATACCATTTTTCCAGTTCTTTGCTATGAAAAAGGGAGCTGCTATATATGTACTAAGAATATTCTAGTTCATTTTTATAGCATAGGTTATTTTTCATCTTCTAGTTAGGGGATACAAACATTGTAGTTTTTTTTTTCTTTTTGCTGTTTTTATACAATATTTGCTTTTTGGAGAATAAAAGGAACTTGATACAAGCAAAGATTATCTGTATTACTTTCTTAGAAAAGTTTCTTTGAGGTAAAATAGTTATCAGAGTGAAGAGATCCAAAGATTAACTAATAGGAAACAATGGCAATGTTTACTTAGAGTCTATAATCCTTTGAAAAATCTGATGGTAGGTCTTCTTTGTAGAGATGAAGGACTATTTAATATATTATCAGATATCGTTTATGTATTGATTGGTTTTCCTGAATTGCTTTATCTGCCCCACAATCTTCAAAAACATTTTTTTGGGTAATCTGGGATAATTTGATATGTAAGAAGAATAAACTCAGAAATTAAGGTGCTGTAAGAAAAAAGTTATTAAAACATTAACAAAAAAGATTAAGTAGAAGGAAGATGGAAAACTTTGAGGAATATAATTTCACAAAACAGCAAAAAGAGAAAAATTAGTTATGGCATGAAACCATCCCGTGAACGTTTGTATATATAACTAAAAGGAGAATAACAAATTGACATAAAATGGAACAGAGCTGCCACTTTTTATAAAATGATTTGTTGTCAAAGGTTTCAACAGTAGAATCACTATTGCTGCATAGTAAAGAGGTGAATATTGGAAAAGACTAGGAAAAAATGCATCATAATTTAAAAAAAAATTTAAAATGTGAAAAAATTCCATAGACTAGCTGCTTTTTCATTTCTTAATTTTTTTTTTAAGAGAATGGTCTATGCATGCATTAAGATGTCTTTGGTGGTAATCTGGTGATAAAATGAAAAGTTTTTATTAATAATTTCCTATAGCAGCCCATATTTTTATAGTTTTTGTCATCGATACCTCTAGTATGCATCAGAAATGCTATATATTTTATTTTTAAAGTAAAATGGTTCAGTAAAACAAGATGTTCCCATGAAAAAATGCATCTGTTAAAGTTATGTGATACGACTATGTAGATAATTTAAAGCAAGATCCCTAAACTTGAAGCAAAAAACAGTGGGTCATATTGTCATAATAGATATTTAGCAATATCCTAGGAGATATCCTACATACAAATTCTAAACAACAACAATCTTTTTTTTCTTTTTTTGATGCTGAGGTTTTCCAGATGCTTTTATGCAAAAATGACAAAGTATATGTTATAAGCAGTGTTTTACTTTTTTCCTTGGTGAATTCTTTAGCATTGAGAACTTTGTCTAGATGTCCACCCTGGGGGTGGGGAGAGCAACAAAGAAGACCAATGTATTGCTCCCATTGTGACATACTATTGCATGGGCACCTAGACAACTTGAGTTGTCAATATTTATTTTGGATGAATATTCTAAGTAAACCTTGAAATGCTTTCAGAATTAAAGGGTGTAGTAGATTAAGCTCCAATACATTTAGAAAAATGGTACCATGCTTTCAATAATTTCAAGTTGTTTATTAAGTCTAAAACTCATTCATTTCTTTAATGCCAGTTTTTTTTCCCCCATGTCTTCTCCCCACTCCTTCAATTACTTCTTGAACACTCCTGGTGTAGTATGTATGGTTTGGCCACATAGGAAGAATGAAAAAAAATGGATGATTAGGATACTGTTATATGCATGTGCAGTCTGGGATACAGAAGACGAGGAAAGCCGCTGGTATTCTGGTTAGCTCTTTGATCAAAGGATTATGGGCAAGTATTTCAAAATTAAGATTATGTAGAGATTTCATGATCTATAT
Source organism: Antechinus flavipes (assembly GCF_016432865.1). Classification (NCBI taxonomy): domain Eukaryota; kingdom Metazoa; phylum Chordata; class Mammalia; order Dasyuromorphia; family Dasyuridae; genus Antechinus; species Antechinus flavipes. The sequence goes on from NC_067401.1 coordinate 331,589,926, forward strand.
TAATAAAGACAGTATCTATCTATTAGAATAGACCAGGGAAATGATGACAGATAATCACCATCAACAAAAATAAATATCAAGTGTGATCCAGTATTTTGCTTTTTACTCATGTTTTGTGAGTGGAGAATAGAAAAGAAGTATGAGCCCAGTGACATTTTGTTAAATGTTTTGGAAAACTGTGAAGCTGCTGCTGGTGAAGTGTATAATAATACCAGCCAGCTCTTGCATCATTGTCTAATGATGTCTGGCTCCCTATTTCTTTGTGTGCTGAGGCTTAATGTTAATGACTTTATTTTGAGACTCTTAATTTCATTTGAATGCTGCACCTGTTGTGGGCTGTTCTTGCTGTATGAAATCCATAGCCCAAATAACTCCTGTTCACTTCCTTTTCCTCCTCCGTACTTTTATTCTTTCCGGTGTAAAGGAGGAGCAGATTAATAACTCAAAAGAAAGAGCAACTTCATTGAGGATCATGATTTTAGAGGTGTGAGAGGACAAGTCAGTCCTAGATCACTTAACGTGCTGTTGCTGGGAAACTAGTAAGAGTTCATTTAAGAGGCCAAGCTTTGAATTGGCAGTTTGATTCTATGTCTCTGCCAGAAGGGGGGTTGGGAGGGGTGGGATTCAACAGCTGTTGCTACCTGATATCTGAAACAGCATTGCTGTTGAGGAACATGCATTTCCTCTCTTTAGCATTTGGACATTGAGTACTCCTGTGAGAGAAAGAGAGGAGTTAGAGGGAAGGAGGAAATGTTACATAATATAGTTTACTTTTAGAAAAAGGTCTTAATTTCTTGGGACTTCCTTTTAGTACAAGTAATTTAACATTAGGACTTGGGATGCTGCTTCCGACTTATGGCTCTGCAAAACTTGTTTTGGGCCTCAGTTTTTTGTTCTGTTTAAAGTAGCAGTAGGAAGGCAGTGGAATAGTGGCATGAGCACTGAATTTGGATTCATCGGACCTGAGTTTGAATCCTATCTATTATTTGCTACCTGAATGGTCTTGGACAAGTCATTCACACTTTAAATCTCCAACCCTCAATTTCTTATCTGTACAAATGGAGGGGTTGGATTTGATTACAAAGCCACCTCCCAGTTGAAGAATTCTTCAAGCCAAGGTTAGATGGATTACTTGTTGACTGTGTTGTAAGGGTGAATTTAGGGAAGAAGTCTGTTCACATATGGTTTTGACAATAATCTCCTAGGTTCAACTCTATTAACTCTTTGACTTCTTGAGGTTCAGTCATTCTGAATCCAGAGAGAGGAAATCTTATTCAGAAAAAAAGCACCAGCTTATGACTGGCTCTTAGAAGGCTTTTTCGCTTAGTGGAAGGAAAGGCTGTGTAAGCCATTTGTATTTTAGGTTTTTGTATTGTAATTATTTGTTATTAGTCTTACCTCTTTATTAATTTATAGTTTATGATTCTATTGATGTGTAAACATTTCTAAGGTATTCTAATGAACAATATGTAAAACAGCTATAGTGGTCCAATGGAAAGAACAGTAGGCTGGTTTAAGGGAGGAGGTGGTCAGAAGAATTAAATCACATCTTTTCTTGCTTCTAATTGCTACCCTGTCACTTAAAGTTTGTAATTTGTTCTAATCACTTATGGGAATATTCCAAGGCTCAAATGAGATAATAAATGTGAAAACACTTTAAGTTATATAAAGGATTCTATTAGTATTTGGCATTATTCATACTTTTAAAATTTTACTATTCTTGTAGCTTTTAAAGTCTGGAGATCAGTTATGTACTTTGAAACCTGGGTTAACCCTACATTGCCTGCAATGGCATATATTCAGGGATATGTTAATAAATATGTGACAACCACCTTGCTAAGGAAAAAAAAGATAATATATGTTGTATGCGTACATATATGTGTGTGTGTGTGTGTGTGTATATACACACACACACAAAATACACTTTGCTCTTTTAAGTTTAATCTGTCTTATTAATAAGGCAATCAATAAAACAATAAGTCAGTCTCTTGTTCTTAATATTTGCTAATTTCTGAGGTGTAAACACACTGAAAATTCAGCAATTTGATAGCTGATACTTAGTTGTAAGATACCATGTATTTATGTGGCCTAAAAGAACCAATTGAGCCTTGAAGATACTCTTATAGAATTTTAGATTTAGACATCTAATCCATTCTCAGATTTGACATGTCTGTCCATGAAGGAAACTCATTTGTCATTAGAAAGTAAACTCAGCACTTGGGATAGACTTAGAATTTGGGGGTTGAAAGACAGCTTGGGGAACATGTAGTCCAATGTCTTCATTTTAGGGGTGAAAAAGCTAAGATCAGAAATTTGAGCTGACATGCTCATGGGTTAAACAGCAAGTGAATGAGTGGGAGAGCTAGGATTGAAAAGCCACCGATATACTTTAGAATTCTTTTACCATACTGCCTCATGACTCAGACTTGGTTTTTCTTTTCTTTTTCTTCCACATCTGGTTCTTCTTAATGGCTCTTGAACCCAAGTTTCCAGAGCAGAAGCCTTACATTTCCTCTCATATTTCTGTGCCCTCCTAGAATATATTTCAAAAATGGCTTGTTAGCCCACCTCCTTCAGGCTGTGTGGTCTCCTAAAAAACTCTTTCCAGTCTTCTTCATATTTACATGGGAATCTGGAGAATGTTAATTTCAGTTCATGTGTAAGTGACATAAACATACATATTTATATAGAACTTTTTTTTTTTTCCTAGCTATGTAGCATTTACACCTATGTCAGTTCAATTATGCTAGGTTCTGGGAATAAAAAAAAAGCAAAAAAAAAGTGTCCATTTACAAAGAACTGAAAGAATGGAGTATGTGTGTATGTGTGGGGATTTGCTACATAAGCAGGCTGTGTGTTTTCTGATCCTTGCTTCACAACTGTATTTATTCTGTCTTTGTATGCTGTAGAACTTGCTACTTAAGTTGCTCCATCTTTGTCTTTGTATCCAAACAGATTAACATAATGCTGAACAAATAGTAGATACTTGTTAAATACTTGATTGATTGCTAGAGATAGAGGGCAAACAAGATATTTACATAGAGTGGTTTGGAAATACTTAAGAAATGAAAGACACTATCAATAGCATCTGAGGTGTGGGGCAGGGAGTTAGAAGCTTTCCTAGAAGAAGAGGCATCTGGAGCCTAGGAAGTGTGCTTGGAGAGCTGAACTTAGCATCATTTAATTAAGACCTCTTGTTCTGTGTGCAGAGGGCCATCTGGTGATCATGTGCTTGGTCCGGGTGGTCTACAACGGCAACGGGACCAAACTGGCCTCTAATATGGATGACCGGAGCTGAACAAAGCAGGCTAGAGACAGAGTCAGGAATCAATAAGAAGTTTAACTTTAAAATGAAGGAAACATCTTGCAAGCAAACAGGGAATTTAGAAACATGAACTGGGACTTCGCCCCTAGTGGGGACACTTGCTTTTGTGTGGCCAAATCTCAGTATTTATACCAGTGGCTTCACAGAGTGGTGTAGCCCTGACACATGGGACAAGTTTGATTCATAGCAGGGCTTCATGTCCAGAACAAGGATATAGTCAGAGCTCAGGGAATACCTGGTGCAGGTGTGGGGTTTCCCCAGAGGGTGAGCACAAAGGATTGTTGTTTTGCCATGTTGAAGGCCCAGCTTGCTTACTTGGAAAATAGGGTGTCTTCTAACATCTTGACAACAGGTTGGTGTGCTTAAGCAAACCCACCAGGTAGGCTGCACTTGCCTCCCCTTGGGCCATGATGGCAACTATTTAAAGTTATGGTTCATTCAAATTAAAGTCCTTTGTTGCCCACTTTTTCCATTCTTATATTAGACATTGACTATGTATTTTTAAATTAAAGTAAATTTGTTTTGGGGTAGGGAAGAGACTGAGTATCCACAAATAGCTATTATTAAGCCCCTTGAAAAAACTGATTGGCACATAGTAAATGCTCAATACACACTTGTTGACTGACTGAACCTCTTATGTTTCTCCCTCGTTAATGAATCTTGCTGGTGAATTGGTCATGATAGGGGATCTGGCTCAAGTAGCATCCCAGCTGCTGTTGGAGACCTTCCGCTGTGAATTCAACTTAGCTCAGGTCCTAGATTCCTTGCCAGTAGTACTCCTTCCTGCCAATGACTGGCACTCATGCTCTGACTTCTTTTGGCAGAGGGATGTCATTAATCACTATAGGCTTTGAGACTCTGCTGCCATTTCTGGATGGTAACAGGGACTCCTTGGAAGACTCTTGACTTTTTCTGCCTGGAGAAAAACATGATGCACAGGCCTAACATTTTTTTGTGTGTGTGGTGGGGAAGGGATAAAATGGGCTAAGGAAGTTGCAGTATTAATTTTTTATTATTTTTTTCTGGGAAACTAGAAATCAAAGCAAAAATGAACTAATAGAGTTATTTTAGTGTGTGAAGTCCTGTAATTTAAAATTAGGAACTGGTAGCTACTATTATTTCTGTATTAGAAAAGAGGGATATGTGACTATTTTGACTAAGGCATTTTGGCAAGATGGGGGAATTGTGCCAACTTCGCAGATATTTTCTGCAGAAATAAATGTTCTGTTGACCACAGTCTCCAGTAAAAGCTGGATAACTATTCATTGGGTATGTGTAATTGGGAATTTCTTCAAATGAACAAGAAAGCCTCAGTGTCCCTTTCATCTTGAAAATTCTTACTTCTGGACTCTACAAGAAAATCCTATTGAGGGAAAAAATAACAGCTGATGACTGTCAGTCCTTTCTCAGTAGGAGGTGCTCTGCAAACACCTATGTGTTTAGATTTTAGCCGTGTTATTGTTTGCTATTAATCTTATTCCTTATGAAGCTTTCTCTATTTAACTGGAAGAAAGGTTGTAATTTACCCCTGGTGTGCAACTCCCAAGATTCCTTTTCTATAAATTTATCATGCCCAGTAGATGCCCTTGACTTTCTGCACATGATTAAATACTGTTCATTTAAATTATGAATTGGTTCATTTATCTTTGCCTTTATTATTATTACCAAATTTGTACTATTTATATTGGATTGTAAACTCTAATGTAAGAGATCTGTAGAAAAAGGTGATTAATACAATCACCATTCATGATTCCAGAGGATTGATGATCAAATAAACATGTTCTCTATGACAGGAAGGTGATACATTTAGGATCATTTAACAAAAATGAATATTTTTATTAACTGTGAATATTTGTTAAAATGAATTTTCTTTTTGTTTCTCCTCCTCCCCCCCAAACAAGGTGAGAGTATGTGAGAGAGTAAATAGATTTAAAAAATTTTAAAAAAAATGGAGTTGGGAGAAATGTGCTACAGTGGTAGAATTTTTATGATCTTTCAGATGAGGTTATTTTATTATTAGCTTATCTTACTTGTTTTTCTTTGTTATGAGAGACCTTTCACAGATTGGGGGGAGATCTTAACTGTAAATGTTTATGATACAAAACCAAAATACTTTTTTAGAAGGCAAAAAGAATGGGCAAAAAATAGTGTTCAGCCCAGTATGTTGTCTCAAACTTTTATTCCTCCTTCCCCCCAAAAGCATTTAATAAACATAGCAACAATAATGTCAATCATTTTCTTCTGTCCTACAATGAGAATTTAAATAAACTTAATTTAAGGTTTTATTTCTGTTTTGTGCATGGGAAAAATAATCTCACGAGAAATAGTTCACTCAGTTAAATAACTCAAGATTTTGCTTTTATTTTAGTTACTTTAACTTGAACCATAATATATTAATGGATTGCTTTATATGTTTGATGTTGAAAACTTGTAAAAGTAGCACAGGATGTTTTGTTGGCAACAGTTTAATGTGACCAAAAACCAAAGATAATAATTAAATCTAGAAGATATTGATGGAATAAAAGAATTCTGATGTGGATATCATTTGTTTGATGGGAAAGATGTGTTCTCATAAAATTTAACAAAATGCATAAAAATTTCCAAATGAATCTCATTTTCCCCATTCATTTGGTTTTAGAATTAGACAGTATTTGGGAAAAAAATGTTGTTTTCCCAATATATTCTCTGTTCTCCCAATATAATCTCTGAAAAATCACCTAATTTGAAAATAAAACATATTTCTTATGAAACACTAATAGTAATTCTAAAAATTTTGTAGCATAATATGATTCCAAGAACTTGACCAATTGGAATCCTGAGGAGAAATGAGTATCTTCTTTGCATCACAACATTTTCATAGCTAAAAGGGATCGCAGATCTAGCTAAAGCCATATTTCATTAGAAACACCCTGAATAAAAACCTCTGACAGTCAACTAGTCTATGTTTGAGGACCTCTAGTGTTGATGAACTAATGATGCAACTAAGGCAGCACATTCCATTTTTTTAATTGACTTTAATTGTTTGGAAAGTTTTTCATTTTACTGTGCTCAAACTTGCCTTTAGACTTTTTTGGGACTATGTAGAACAAGTCTAATCTTTCTTCTGTAAAATAATCTTTAATGATTTTAAGGAGCTATAATTTTCTTCCATCATCCTCAAGTTTTCTTCCCTCTGAGATAAATGTCTACAATTCCTTTAATTGATCTTTAAATGGCACCATTTCCAGTTGTCTCACCATACTAGTATAATGTATATAAAATAATGTATTTGAGCATGTGTGCAATGTTTTTGAATCAGATCTTTTTTTTTCCTTTAAAAAAGAATAACCCCCATAACAATTTAGCAAAATTTTCCATTTCCCAAATTTCAGATTGCCTTAACAGTTGAAATCACCCCTAAGTGATTATTTAAATTTTATATTTGCATGTTGCTCACTTGAAATTACTGACCTTTTTACCATCTTTGCACCAGTAACACCTGTGCAATTAGAGCATTTTATAAAAGGAGATAATGGCCCATAAAAGAATTGAAATTGTTTAGGGTTTTTTTATTTTATTTTATTTTATTTTTATTTTTTTAAGAAATAGAAACTCATTTTCTTGTCTTTTTGGCATATGAAGATGTTCAATAACTGGGTGTTGTGGTCTGAGAAAGAATGCCCATTAGTTGATTGTGCATATGTTAATCTTCTGTTCTCTGCCTAGTGGTTTGCTTACTAAGAGTAAGCTACTGGTAGCTGGTGTCATCACTGTTATTATTCTTTTTGTTTTGGTCATATTCTAACTCTTTCTAACTCCATTTCGAGTTTTCTTGGGAAAGATAGTGGAGTGATTTGACATTTCTTTCATTAGCTCATTTTGACAGATACGGAAACTGAACCAGTCAGGATTGAATAACTCCATGGTCATGCAGCTAAGTGTCTGAGGCCAGATTTGAACTCAGGAAGATGAGTCTTCCTAAGTCCAAAACTGGCATCCTATTCACTGTGCCATATAGCTGCCCCTGGTACCCTTATTTAAGAGTGTTTAATATGTTGAGTTGTTAAGTGGACAAAATGCTGATCATTGTTGGACATTAGCTATTTCCAGTTCAATAGTAACTTCTTCCATTTTCCATTCATCCACCCCCCTACAAAATATTGGAAGAAAAATTGTAGACTGTGGCTTGCAGACATCCCTGAAATTATATTTTCTGTGAAGTGAATGTATTTTAAGTGAGGGGGATAACCATGTCTGTGATGATCAGAGGGACTAAAGTTTTGAACTGACATGAAATTCCTTTCTCTTTCCTCCTTCCTTAACTTTAATATGGAAGACAATGATATATTTTTGTTAAGTAATAGGGAATATTCACTAATTTATGAAAATGGAATAATTTATTGTAAAGAATCTTTGTTTTAATGAAAAGACAATTGAAATAAAAAAAGGAAATTGTTCACTTTTAATATACTGAATGTTTCACCCTGTTATTGATGAAAGTCTACCTGTTAGGAAGAACTTAGGTTTATGAGAGTACTTTTGAATTCTTAAAACAAAACAAAACAAAACATGGTGGCGCTTCCCTCACCCCCCAACTGAAGTCATAAATTTCTAAAGTAAGATTTCCTTGCTAATTCATTTTTCATATGGAAAAAAAAATTTCTAGTTATACTATTTTGGGTTATCTTCTCATTGTGTGTTTATGGCTAAAAGATTGACTTTTTTTTTTCATTATTACCTTTGTAAGCTGACTTCAACCTATTTATTCACAAGCAGATTTATTTTCTGAATCCAAAGGGTGGTGTTTAAAACTTTTCAAGCAGTGTAATAAATCCCATATTTTATTATGATGGGTACCATAATGTGCATATGTGGAGGGGAAGGAAAGGAAGGCAGTTCTCATTACATTGCTTTAGTCTTTCTCTTACACAAGGTCAGGTTTTGTGTTTACTAGTTTGGATTGACAGATAAAAGTAAAAGTTTCAAGCTATGTATGCGTTTGTAGGTGATGGAAAGAATGAAGATAGTCTCTACATAATAGCCAAAGTCTGCTCTGTTGGGCTTAGCTTTAAGTAAAATAGCACATATTAACAGGAAGATTTGCTTTAGACAGTAATGCTTCATTCTCTCTTTTCTACATCACCTCCTGTAATTGGTTTGTTTTGTAAGTCCTTCCCTCTTCTCCATCTTTTCCCCCCTTTCCTGATAAGAGAACTAGGCAGGCAGCCAATAACGATTGAGCTACAATAGAGTCAGTGGTATGTACAAAATTTGATTACTGCTGTCAACACCAGATTGAATAAAAAAAAATGCATGTCCCAGACAGATACTTGTAAAATAAATGGTCTGTTGAACTCAGGAATAGTCGGAATGAGGCCGTCATATTCTCTAATGAATGAAATGCTCTATGGATAAAGAGTAAGTATATGACAGGAAGAAGTTAAAAAAATGGTGATATTGTTACTTTTTGGGAATCTGGCATCTTTTGATAACCAGTTCTCACTGCTTTCTCTACATTTACACTGATTTTAATGAAGTGTTTGGACTTGTTTCTGTAAAAAATTATATCTTTTTTGCCCTTTAATGTTAGCTGTGACTTTCATTCGAATTAGATTATACTTTAAAAAATTGTTTATCTACCTTTTCTATATAGTATAAATATAGAATAGTCTTCTTAGGCTATGTAGATAATGTTGACTGTTGGTGGAGGATGGTATTTGTTTTAGTATGAATGATAATTTCAAAGCTTTTTACAATGGAAAGTTCTAGTTAACATCTGTAAATGCAGTGGACATGTCCACATTCTATTCTATCATGCCAAGAAATGTAATAGCATTGAATTACACAGTTGTTTCACAAAAATAAGCACTGAATTTATTGAATGAAATGTTATATGTGGTAGTGCCTTACATGTTATGGTGAAAGGAAATGAATTGAAAGAGTAAAAGGAAGCTTTCTCAGGGACACTTTTCCCCAAATAGATCTGTCTTCTTTTGTACTCTCATTGTATTTTGTGTGTTTAAAAAAAAAATTACACTTAACATCTTTTATTCTAGTTATTTGTACACTTGCCTTGTCTTTCCTACTTGATTGAAGGCATCTAGTAACTTCATGAGACTTTGAAGAGAGGAGGAGCTCATGAATATCTGTTGAATTGAATCTCAGATTCCAAGGAAAACTTATTCTTTTTAGTTAATAGTATTTATATATTTCCTTCTTTGCTTTGCTTCTTGTAATTATGTGTTGTTTTTTCTTTTTAATTAAGTTTTGGGATTCAGATTTCATTTTGAAACAGTAAAATGAGTCATGGTAAAGATGAGACTTTAAAAATCATTTTGTAATTATCACATTTTAGGCAGAATAAAATAAAGAGATTTTGTGTGAAATCCTATAATTTCTAGGGAAAGAGACAATTTTGGTACCTTTGGATCTCTGTGTTATACTACTTGCATCATTGTGTACTTTCTGATTTTTTTAATTCTAAAATTGAGGGAGAAATAATTAAGTGAGCATCTGGTTCCTGATCTAGATATGTCCTTGACAAGTTTCATAATAAATCTTTTAGATTCTTACTCCCATTTAACAAAGAACAGTGACTCACTCCGAATTACATAGCAATCAGTGGTAAAGTTGATTGGACTCTAGGCTGCTTAATATTTCTTTCTTTAGCAATTCTTTGCTGCTTACCAAAGAGTGCCTTAATTAAGCCTGCTTATATTTGTCAGATATAGGGGTAGGTTTAAAAAAAAAAAAGGAACCAATTTCAGATGATTTGAAAGTAGTATTTATATTTATCAACTTAAAAAAAAACTTTTAAAAAGTATTTTTAAACTGAATGAAAGATTATGCATCTGCTGCAAGCCCATTTTCCTGATGATACTTCCCCCAGAATTGTTAGGAGTATAGGGAGAGCCTTATACCATCAGCCTAGGATAGGAAAAAGATAAAAGGTAGATAGATGCAGGAACTGATTAGTTCTCCCCTTTCCTGCTAAACATTGGTATTACTCAAGATTTTATTGTTAAACTTGTTCTCTATTCCTCTCTACATTCTCTCCTTTAGTATTCTTATCCAATTGTTCTTTATGCCTCTCTACAAATGATTCCCAGATTTCCATATTTAGCTAGTCTCTTAAGTGCTGCCCTGCTTTTTTTTTTTTTAAGATCCAAATTGTCTTCCCCTTTTACTTATTGAGAAGTCAGCAAAACCAAAACCCATTACATATATGTATAGTCAAGCAAAACAAATCCCTTCATTGATCATGCTTCCCTATCCCCTATAAGAAATTATACTTCAACTTCATCACTTTTTAATGTGGAGGAGGATTCCATGTTTCATCATGATTCCTTTGGAAATTATGATTGATGATTGTATTGATAAAAGTTCCCAAGTTTTTCAAAGTTATTTTTATTTAAAATATTGAGGTTATTGTATAAATCATTCTCCTGATTCTCCTTAATTCACTCTGTATCAGTTCATACAAATCTTCCCAAGTTTTTCTGATACCATTGCCTTTATAATTTTTTACAGCACAATAGTATTCCATCATATTTATATAATGCAAATTATTTACCTACTTTAAATTATTGAATTACCTCCTCCCTCAGTTTTCAGTTCTACATCACTAGCTGCTATAGGTATTTTTGCTCAAATGGATCCCTTTCATTTCTTTGATCTCTTTGAACTATTGATCTAGTAGGGGTGTTGCTAGTCAAAGGAGAGGCACAGTTTGATGTCTATATGGCTTTTTCAAACAACTTACTGGATATCTCTAACTGGATGCCCCCCTACCATTTCTACTATTGTGTTGTCTTTTAAATCAGTTGTCTTTTTTCTCTCTTCTAGGGCCAATTTATCTCCTCCCCTTAATATCTTCCCATAATGTAATTTTACTTTAGCCAGAATTGACTGTATACTATACCCCAAAGATGACCCATATTTTTTGTAATATTCCTTGTCATTCTTTTAAGTCCCCCATTCTTTAAGACCTAATTCAGTTGTCACCTTTATGAAAGTGGCTCTTATTTGCCTCTGCAATGTACTTTTCCTGTACATCTCTTATTCTATTTTGAATTGAATTTCAGTTATTTTTATATTCACTTCCCCTTTTCCTTTATTCATTCCCTTGTCACTCCCCAACAACCTGGACATAGAGCCTTGCAACCTTGCACTAAGTAGGAAAAAGTTCCATAAATAAATATTAGCTTAATTGAACCTTCTTGTAAAGTGAATGATCTTGTGAAGTAAATAATTATTCTACAATCTAACTTGTATGCTGCTAAGAATAAGAGTTCTTGTTGTGTTCACCATCCTTTTTCTTATCCCTGGTGCTTAATTTATTGCATTATTTATACATTAAATGCATTCAGTAAATGTTTATTGAATGAATGAATAAGTAGTTGAGGATAACTAGGAACTGGATCTGATGAAGGAGCATTTCCTTTGAAATGTCTTTAGAAGGATAAATAGGAAACTAATGGACAAATGGGGAAAGTAGGGAACATTTGAGGCAGATGTGGAAGAGAAGTGTGGAAAGCATGAAGCATATTAGAGATTATGGAGGGAAATGTTTTATTCTGCTTTCATCCCTAAGTTCACTTGTGTGATAAAAGAAAAAGAGTATTTATAAATAGTAAATATAAACAGAGTAATCTAGCTACTTGTAACAGATGCTTTCTGTTTAATACCATATCATAGGGCCTATTATAAAAGCCATTTGAGGTTTTATTCCTTTATATCAGTGCTTGTGAGATAGAAAAATGCAATTAATTTTTGATGCCTAGTTAATTTATAAAAGATTTTCATGCTCACATGATAACCCACTCTATATGTGAGTAAAGAACTAGGCAAAGATTTACTCTTTAATAATAAACATAAAAAACAAAATATAATACATACAAAATAATAATTAACAAATTAATAGCAAGCATTTATATGACACTTTAATGTTTGTAAAGTTCTTTACAACTATCATATTATTTGCCAGTAACCAAAAATGTTTGATAGCTACTGTTGTAATTCTTCATTTCCAATTTGCTGGCTGTGTTCTAAATACATGTAATTACGTATAAAAATAATAAAAATGAAGAACCAAGAAAAAAAAAAAACCTGCCTGAGGAGATTGCTTTAATTGTGATGCATAACTTCCTGTCTGGTTTGTGAGAAGGGTGGGTTCAGTCTAGTCGGATCCTCTCATGGGAAAAATAAATGTTACACACAAAAACCTAAGCCCAAAGCAAAAAACAGGACATCCCAGTATGCAATTCGAATGCTGCTTTTGTTATCTGCTTCCTGTATATCTTTTACCTTCTCCACTGAAAAGTATCTTAAGTGATGAATATACAGGCAGCTATTGCATTTCGATGGAAAAAGTATAATTTTGCTTTGCTGAATGATTCTGCTACCCAGACTAGTGATCGTTTATCAGGTAAGTGCACGACTCTTGGCTGTTATGGCAGTCTAAATATATAATGCTAGTGCACATTGACTCCCAATCATGTGGCCATTTTTGTAAACTCAGGAAGCCAATTTTGCATTTCATTACCTTCTAAGGCCACTTCAGGGACCAGTAAAAGGGTTCATTCTGTTTTCTTCTTCATGATATGGCTTCTGTTATAGGACAAACACATCAAATGGTCATAGAGTAGAGGCTGTTACAGTTTTCTCTCATCAAGGTACCTAAGAACTGAATGATAAGTTTAAAAAGTCTTCCTGTCCACAGTGACTTGCTGTATATAAACTGTTTGTTTGCTTTTTTGATGTTCTTATGAAAAATCCTAGACTTGTTAGATGTTGGGGTTTTCTTTAGAATCATTTTGGCTAGGTTTTTTTCTTTTGTCTCTTTCTTGAGATTAACTTCAAATTTTCTTTTATATATTTTAATTGTATACAACATATGCATTTTCCCCTTAGATCGAGTTTTGTGAGAGCCCATTTTGTTTGTTTCCCATCCTTCGAGATTAGATCATTGCTTGGCATATGCTAGGAACTCAATACTGTAAATTCTTGTTGATTTGACTTTATTGGATATGTGAATTCAGGAAATTTTGTAGAAGCTAAACAAGTCCAAACTAATGTGATTCTTAGTAGAGCTGTACCTTTCTGAGCAAGGTTGCTGTATCCTAAGTCACTGCTCACCCCCATTTTCCCTTTCTTGCAGTCTCTCAATAGAGAATTAAAATACTATTCACTGTTAAAAGCCCATGTGCCAGGTCATCATTCATCAAGGTGCGACCTGTCAAACTTTTCTGTTGGTATTTCTTTTGGTCTTCACTCTTCTTGCTCTCTTCTCATTCCTTCTTCCTGTTCCTTATTGCACCTAGTTTGAAGAGATCAATGTGATTATTAGGATTTCATTAAAAAACAAAAAGGAAAAGTAATATAAAAAATATAACTTTTAAGTGTAGAAATAATAACACTAATGATTTATTAGGATTTATAGTTTAATCTGTGAAGTTTACTTGATAACTTTAATATAGCTGTATCATTCTCATCTACAAAATTAAGAGTTTCTTGCTAAAAAAATTCAAATTTCCATTTGTCTCTGTGTTTTGTTGTGATAATCAGTAGAGACAGGAGATTGCTGCTAGGCAATATGTTTCTTCCTTCTTGCTTGAGATTGTTGAGAGTGACCAAGTTCTTCTTTTCTTTTAGGGAAATGAAAAGTAGGTCTTTCTTAGAAAAAAATGGATCATTTTTCAGTTATAAAATCAGTTTGCAGATATTTAAAATGTATGATTTTATTAAAAAGAAAAATGTCAAGGAGAATCCAAATTGTTCTAGAGATGACTGGTTAAATAGTAAAATAGGTAAAAAAACACCGATTAAAAAAAAAAAATCAAATAGTTACTCTATAAAGACAGGATAAAACTTTGTTTAGAGTAGCGGAGAAACTTACTACCTGTTAGAAATAAAAATGCCATGAAGGAAGTAAGTATATATTCAGTAAACTTTGACTGAATGTAGTTTCCTTTTCTCATTTCCTCTAAAGGAAGCAACACATTTATTTAGCATTGTCAGTATTTGAGGCCACTCACTACTCACTAAGAACTCCTTTCCCCTTCCTTATCCCACACCCCTCTGAAATCATTCCTTTCTGTCCCAGGGAAAACTCTTCTCCTTACTAAAGTCAACTCCTTATATTCATCTCTTTATTTCCATTTTGTAGTTGAAGAAAGTGAGGCAAACAGAGGTCAAGTAATTGCCTAGGTTCATAAGTGATTATGTATTTCAGAACCAAATTTGAACTCAGGTCTTCCTAACAACAATCCTGTCATTTTATCCACTGCATAGGCCTATTACTAATTTAGTCAATAGTCAAGGGTTAGTAAATGCATATTAAATACCTTCTTTGTGCTAGGCACTGTTAAGCATTGGGGATACAAATATGAAAAGGGACAGTCCTTATCTTCAAGTAACTTACATTTTAACCGGGAGAAGAAAATGCACAAAAGAAAATTGGACTTGATGGAGAAACCAAAGAAGTTTAAAAAACTATGCAGCCATGGGAAATATCTTAGAGAATTAGGTGGAATTTAATGATATGAGGGTAGTGTAGGTTCTACTTGATCTTTACGGAAGATTTTGTAGAACACTGAAGCAAAACTAAATTTTACAAAAGCCTTGTCCTTGATTATTACACAGGGATACTGTCAAGATGAGTAATTGGAATAAGACTTTGTGTATGTACTTTGATTCTTATGGACAAAATATTAACCATTTTCTAGGGCTGTTATTCTCCATTTCTGCTTTGATGTTAACTCCACAGTATTCTATTCCACTTAATATTTGTCTGGTCAGTTTGTGTAATTATACTTTTGGGACATAATACTCTATAAAATGCTATTTTAGAAAATAGTTTTTTCAAAAAAAATTATCAAGTTTTATTTGATGTAAGTTTGTTTTTTCTCTCTCTCTCTCTCTCTCATACACACACACACACACACTAATGATAAAATAATGAAGTAGAAAGTCTAGTTTAAAAAAAGTATAAATACCAATACCAGTCTTTCATTCACACACACCTATCATTTAAGAAAAACCTACTCATAACACATATCCATTTGTTTTGTTGGGGAATTGAAATGTGGGCTTTTGAGACAGTCTTCCAGATTTGCAAAACAGTTCCACTTTTCCATCATTTGAGAGCCTTTTGTAAGTATTAACTCTCTGTTTATTGTTGTAGGTTTATACACTATACACTATACACTGTTAGGGAAAGTTAATGGGACTGGAATGAAAAGACTTTTGGCTGGGAAGGATTTTGGAAAAAGGTAGGCTGGGAGTTTGGTGAGGGTTTAGCTGCTTCTTCTTGAAGGATATGATGTTTGTTGTAATGTGAGAGGTTGTTTCAATTGGGATGAATGGAATTGAGGATAGTAGGTATGATTTAATGAAGTGGGAGTGTGGGATAGCAAGTAGACAAATTTGGCTGGGGTTCAGGGGCTTGAAAGGACTAAGATTAAAGAGCAGAAAGATCCTTTCCTGATAGTTGATAAAGAATAGATTAAAAATTACATTTAATAGTGTAGTATTTCTCAAATCTTTTGATCTCAGACCTCCATTACACCCTTAAAATTATTGAGGACCCATCCTCTCCAAAGCTTTTGTTTATATGGACTATATTTAACAATATTTACCATACTAAAAATTAAAATGTTTTGGTATTACAAAAATAGTTTTGATTTGGCAAATAAATGTTCTTGGGGACCTTAAAAGGTCCCTGGACTACACTTTGAGAACCACTAGTATGATGGTGGCTAGGGCTCCAGATTGGGATAACAGAATGACTGGGATTCAAATCACACCTGAGATATTAGCTGTATGACCTTTGTACCTATATGACTTGGTTTCCTCATCTTTAAAATCTGGTTATTGGCCTTAATGATCTGATTTCCTTCCGGTTCTAAATGTTTAATCCTGTTCAGAAATTGATTGTGTTATCCTGCTACTTAATTTATCTCCACAAAATATTAAAGTTGTAATTTAATATATCTCCTTCCCTTAATTTTTTTTTTTGACCTTTATTAGGACCTCATAAGAGGACTGACGTATTTAATGCTGGATTAGGTTCATGCTTTCACTTGAATTCTCTGACCCTATGGTAGGGCACCAGGTGCTTCCTATTCTAACCACTTTCAAGTACAGGATCTGGCTCAAGTACAAGATCTGGCTCAAGTACAATTCAAGTGATCTGCTGCATCTGTTGGATTTATTTTGGTGGAATCATTTTGTGAAACTACCTAAATGATTTGAATAATGAACAATAATGTGTAGCTGTTCATATAAGCACTTCAAGTTTTGCAAAAAACTAAAGCAAACCAAACCAAAACCCCCCAAAATAAACAAAAAAACAACAACAAAAAACACAAATTTATTCTCATTTTATCCTCCCCACCAGGTGAATGCTGTTACTTTTCCTCCTTGTATAGTTGAGGAATCTGAAGCAAAGAAAGGTTAAGCAACTTGTTAAAAGTCACATACATAGTAAGTGTCTGAGGCTGGATTTGAAGTTAGATCTTCTTATCCACTGATCTTTCTAGCTGCTTGGATGATTAATTGCATATTTTAATCTTGTTTACTGAAAGTTTTGTTGCAATGAAAAAGAAGATAGATCAAATCTCAATATCTTGTGATGTGCTAAAATAACATAAAAAAAACCCAAATCTATATAAAACAAAGAGACATCTGGGTGCAATGGATAGAGCTCTGGCATATAGTCATAGAGATTCATCTTTCTGAATTCACATCTGACTTAATATGTTTACTAGGACCGTGAGCAAGTCACTTAACCCTGTTTCTCTCAATTTCCTCATCTGTTTCTCCTTTAGCTGGAGAAGGAAATGGCAGACCATTCCATGATCTTTGTCAAGAAAACCCCAAATGGGCTCATGATGAGTCTGATATGACTGAACAACAACATATAAGATGTTAGAAATGTGACTTGCAGTTTCTGCTTAAACTAAGAAATAACAGATTAACTAGCCAGGGATTGCTGCAAAGTTGATTTTTGCAGAGTACTTCTCAAATTAAAAATTTTAATTCATATATATTTTTGATATATAGTGTTTTAAAATATAGATCTAGTCAGTATTGGATTTAAATTTACTACATATAATTGCATTACTTCTGAGAGTTTTAAATGGGTTAATTTTTGTCTTATGTAAATTTTATTTTTTTTTCTGGGGCTTGGGGAAACAATTTTGATAGATTATTAAAAAAAATAGATACTAAAAAGTATTTCAGTTTTGCTTTGTTGCAAACTTTGAACTGCATTGAAAATTTGAGTTATTCAGAATTCCTGACAGTATTTTTTATTAAATCATTTACCTACAATTTGGGAAGTCTTAATGTTTTAGGCCAAAGTTTGTGGCTGTGAAAAGTCAGGTCATAGCCTGAAACTAAGCAGGTGCCTTGATGGAAGCAAGAAAATTGGGGGAGGGAAAGAAGGGAAAGCAAAGGAAGAGAGCCGAGTTTTCCCATGGGGGAGATCAAGGAAGTGATACTAGGGAGCTAGAGCCAAGAAGTCAAACAGAGTCTGGGAACAAGTTTGATTATTTTAGGCAAGATTTGTGCACTGTGGGGAGAGGGAGGCCTCTGATTTCTTGTAGGTCCTGTATGAGAGAGATATTTGAGAACAACTCACAAGGATTTGGAGCCAGAAGACAGAGTTTAACTCTTAATCCTGTTACTGTGTATCTATCTATATGATATGGGGCAAATTATTTACCCTTTTTCAACCTCAGTTTTCGTATCAATAAAATAAAAGAGGTTGTAGCAGTTCGATTTCTGAGGTTCTTAACCCTAGCCCCAGTTTTATGATTCAGTGATCTTCTTGTGTTTCCACAATGTTAGTAATTACATCAGTTTAAAAAGGAGTAAGTTCATTTTTGAGAGGTTGAGATAATTCGTTTTCATGAAAATTCAGTTTGTTTATTAAAAACAAAACAAAACATGGTACCAGATTGGTTGTACAATGGGTTAGTTTTAGCTTCAGAGTTGAGTTTGTTGAACAGTGTGATTTTTCACATCAAATTATTAAGCCTATGATTCTATGCAGAACCCATTTAGTTTTAGTGCCAGCAATTGGCAGGAAGCATAGTGTTATTTAGGATAAAAAATAGCTTGCTGTTGCTAGGAGGATATCTTTGTGGCAAGATGTCAACATCTTTGGCTGGCTTTAGAGTTCATTTTCATTGTTCACTTATAGTCATCAAGTAAAGCAAGCAGAGACAAAAAGTACAGTTAGCCTTTCATATCCTCTGTTGTGTGATATGTCTACAATTTCTTTGGTTATGTTCATAGAAACATCCTCTCCCCATTCTGCCTCATATTAAAAATTTGGAATTCCCTTTGAACTCTTTGTGATTTTAGATAAATCATTTACTCTAACTCCTCATCTTTCCATTCTATCTAGGGAACCAAATTTCCTTTGAGGTCCTTTAATCTTGTTATTCCGTTTTTCTCTTTCCTCTCACTCTATGTTCTTCCAGCATCTTGTGCCTAAAATTGCATTAGGATTGTACATTAGGCATATTTATGATATTCCCATTCACTTATCCTTGGGCTTTGAGAAAGAAGGGATCCTAGTATTTGTGTACTCCAATCTCCTTATTTTAATCATAAGAAAACTGCTAAGTTTTGGAGAAGTTGAGTGATTTGTCCAAGTTTACACAGTAAGTAACAGAGCAAGAAGTGGAGTCTATATTCTTTATTTTTTAATATTTATTTTAATAGTATTTTATTTTTCTAAATACATGCAAATATAATTTTCAACATTCACCTTTGCAAAACCTTGTGTTTCAAACTTTTCTTCGTCTTCTTTTCAAACTTCTCTTCCTCTTCTCTTCCCCCATTCTCAAGACAGCAAGCAATCTGACATAGGTTAAACATGTGCAATTCTTCTAAACATATTTCCATTCTGGTCATGCAGAATAAGAAAAGTCAGATCAAATGGGAAAAAATGAGAAAAGAAAAAACGAGAATGCGAACAACAACAACAACAACAAAAGGTGAAAATACTGAGCTTTGATCCACAATCAGTCTTCATACTTCAGTCTCTGGTTGTGGATAGCTTTCCATCCAAGTCTATTGGAATTGTCTTGAATCATGACATTGTTGAAAAGAGCCAACTCCATCACAGCTAATCATAACATAATTTTGTTGTTGCTGTATATAATGTTCTCTTGAACCTACATTCTTAAACTCCATAGCCAGTCCTCTTTATGCTCTCCCATGTTGTCTCCTTAGTGCTTGATATCAAGATTCACAGAATTTTGTTCCCTTTCTTTCTTTCTTTCTTTCTTTCTTTCTTTCTTTCTTTCTTTCTTTCTTTCTTTCTTTCTTTCTTTTTCTTTCTTTCTTTCTTTTTCTTTCTTTCTTCTTTCTTTCTTCTTTCTTTCTTTCTCTTTCTTTCTCTCTCTCTCTTTCTCTCTTTCTTTCTCTCTCTCTCTCTCTCTCTCCTCTCTCTCTCTCTCTCTTTCCTTTCGCAATTGGGGATTCAGTGACTAGCCCAGGAAGGCTCACACAGCTAGGAAATGTTAAGTGTCTGAGAACAGATTTGAACTCAAATCCTCCTGACTCCAGGGCTGGTGCTCTATCCAGTGCACCACCTAGTGCCCCCCTTTTCAGTTTTTACATCTATGAACTTGTGATTTCTTTAGACTAGAGAGTTCCTGGTGTGTAAATGTCCTCCCTGCTTTTTTTCTTTCCTTTCTCTCCAAATCAGCTATTCATAGTCTTAAAAGAATGACCACTGAGAGATTAAGTGACTTTCCTGTGGTCATATAGCTGATGAGTGTCATGGTGGTATTTGAACTCCAGTCTCCTTGACGCTAAACCCAGCACTGTACCCTTTACCTTCATGCTACCTGTCATATTTTATTATGCATAGCTTTTATTTGCAACAATTAAAACTTGATTTTATCAAATAGTATTACTATTTAGATTTTGCAAAAGAAAATTTAAATCCTGTTAAAAAGGAATCAAAGGTATCCCCTGTAGGGTGGAAAGTAAAGAGAAAATCAATAGTATTGCATAAAGTATATACATTATATACAAAATATCTTAGGTAAGTAACTGTTTTCCTGATTAGAAGCTCCAACTGTGAAAAAGAAAGAAGATAGTTCTTTAACAATATATGGTATGAGGATAATGGGAAACAGTGGGTATTGAAAAGAGCCTAGTGAGGTCAAGGGTTAGATCAAAAGGAAGATGGGAATTGAATCAAGTTCTCATTCCAGGAATAACTATTGATTATCAAGTGATTTGTTCTGAGGCCAGAACAAATTTGATACTCAGATTTAAAGATTTGTTTTGTTTTGTTTTGGCAAAGATACAAGGTACTAGAATGGTTTGCCATTTCCTTCTCCAGCTAATTTTACAGATGAGAAAACTGAGGCAAACAGGATTAAGTGATTTGCCCAGGGTCACACAGTTAGTTGCTAAGGCCAAATTTGAACTCAGGAAGATGACCTTTCCTGACTCCAGACCTAGTTCTCTAGTCACTACTTTGGGTCCAGATTAGATCTTTGTAACTTTGCAACATACATTTTCAGTTGATTTATGGTTGTATTTTCCTTTATATTGTTGTAGTTATGTGTATAGTGTTTTTTTTTTTTTTTTTGCTTCAGATTATTTCACTTTCATCTGTTCTTTTTAATGTTTACATACTTTTCCCTACTCACTGTTCCTTAGAGCACAGTATGATTCCATTACATTCATGTACTGTTTGTTTAGCCATTACTCAGTTGATTGGCATTGACTTTGTTACCAGTTTTTTGCTGTCACAAAAAGTACCACTATAAATATTGTGATTCTTTCTGTCACTGACTACCTTGGGATATATATTTAAAAGTGGAATCTCTTAGATGAAGAATATGGATATTAAAGCTACTTTGCATGATTCCAGCTTGATTTTTGGAATAGCTTTAGTAATTCATAGTAGCATTACTTTAATATGTCTGCCATTTCATAATCCCTTCAATAATGACTAACCTCATCTTTGCTAAATTAATGACTGTCATAAATTGCAGCGTCTGAGATTCTAAAGGATTAGAGAGTAAACAAGAAGGGTTAATATATTTTTTAAAACAAATCTTATTCTGAATTTAATGAGCTGCAAAATATTTTTACATACAAAGTAAAGTAAAACATAATAAGAGAACTATGTGTGAAAACATGAATCTATAATATATAACTTGCTTTTCTAAAAAAAGTCTATGTTTAACATGCTACTTATAAAGCTGTCCTATTTGTATTTCTTTTTAACTTCCTTCTGTGAATTTAAAAGAATACTTCATTGATTCTTTATTTTCTTTTTTTTTTTTTAGGTACAACTTTATTACCAGCATTCCTCACCTTTTCAAATCTTGCCCCCACAAAAAAGAAAAATGTAGTGTTTTTAACAATAAGCAGTCTAGCAAAATAAATTCCACAAATTTGTCATTTCTAAAGACATTTGTCTAATTCTATCCTGGAAATCTATCTCCTGTCAGGACACATATAGTATGCTATCTCATACTTTTTTCTGTTTCAAAACAGTTATAGGCATTCTGAAAGTTTGTTTCTTTTAGGAGCTAGGAAATATCTAAAATTGATTATGGGAATTTATAAGTTAGAACTGTTTTTATTGTTTTGTCCAGAATTACAGAATGAAATTAAGTAGACTGTAAGTTCCCTGAAGACCAGAGACTCTTGTTTTTTTTCCCTCTCTATTTCTGACACATAGCAGGAGCTTGATTCTTGTTGAAATGAATAAATATTAACAGTTGCACTGTTAACACTGGATTTTTGAGGATAAAAATGGGAAAATACCAGAGATTACCAGTTTTCTATATGTGTCAGATTAATGGGAATGCCTTGTGCTGAAAAGTGTTCATTTGACATCGATGTTAGGAAATCTCAATCATGTTCATTACTCATGGGTCATTTTCTTCCAAATAACCAATAGTACTTGATAATGAAATGCAATTACATATTAACTTCAGAAAGATACATATGCAAAAGTGATTATAGCTTTCAACCTAAATGAGACTTTAGAAATCATTGAATCCAATACCTTCATTTTAGAGAGGAAGAAACTGAACCCCAGAGAGATCAAATGAATGTACAAGGTCACACAGGTTCTAAATACTTCTGCCAAGATTTGAACTTCAATTATATCATGATAAATTTAGTAAAGTAATGGATCTTATAGGTCATCTGGTCCCACCCCATTTTATTTTTAAATAGCTGAGAAAACAGGTCCAGCTTGGTCAAGTTATATGGGTGATTAGGTAGTAAGTGGTATAGTGGGACTTTGAATTTTCCACTCATTCTGTTGAGCCACATTGCCTTTTGTGGGAGGTAAAATGAAGAAATGGTCTTTACAAATTTGTTCTTTAAGCCTATTTAAAAATTACGGCTTTCCTTTGTTTTCTTAAAGAAAAGAAAAATCTTGTCTCATTCTAATTATGGCATTGATACTTCTGTCATACAACTAACTTATGACATTTCCCTGTTCTAATTTCTTCCCTGTTTCCACTGTTTATATTTAGGTTATTATTTATTTCATGCCTTGTTGCTTATATCTGGAGGACTACATGGTGATGGTAAATTCAAAGGTCTGGAAGTAATTTCTAGGGTATGAATATACAAACCCTCTCTCCTCCCCTTTTGGGGAAATAACATTTTTGGAGCATTAAATACAGTGATATTCCTTTAGTATATTCTTTAGTTTAGACAGTATTTATAAAATGGAAACAAGATTTATTTTATTTTGAAAGGTATTAACTCATGGGAATTACTTAAAAATCCATTAACCAGTAAGTGTGGTATCTTTATGGTTCTAAACCTAAACTCTGTTTTGACAATGAATAATAGATAATGTAGATAAATGAATGAAAAGAGGACAGATTAATTTTTCACTCATTAAGATCAGAATCAAAAGATTTTAATCAGTTGATTTAAATGCTTGAGAAATAAGGCAGTTGTAATTAAGGAATATATTTCAGCTAATATATGCTAGTTATTAGTTATATTAAACTTGTTGCTAATTATTCCATGACCCCATTTGGGGTTTTCTTGGCAAAGATATTGGAGTAGTTTGCCATTTTCTTCTCTGGGTCATTTTTCAAATGAGGAAACTGGGGCAAACAGAGTTAAGGAATTTTTCCAAGGTCACACAATAAGTGTCTGAGGCTTGATTTTAACTCAGATCTGCTTCCATCTATTGTGCCACTTAGCTGTCCTATATTAAAGTATCACATAATTATTATTAGTGATATTAAACTATGACATAGTTTAGTCTAATGTATTAGATTAACCAAGAATCTTTTGTATGTGATGATATAGTGGAGAGGCAAACATGACTTGACCTCCTAGTCTAATACTAGCTATAAACCCTTTGGCAATTTGTTTAACCTTGAACAGATTCTCCCTGAAATGATTATAATTATATTTAAATCTACTTCTCCAAGGTTTTTGTTAGGATCAGGTGAAAGTATGTATGTAAAAAAGAATGTTGAAAATTTTAGAGCCATGTATAAGTGTTAGCTATCTTTAGCTGATTCAATTGTTTTATATTAAAATTTGTCAGTAGTTTTATCTTTTCATTTATTATTTTGCTTGTTTTAAAATTGTTTTTAGCTTTTCCCTCACTCTTTAATATTATTTTTTTTTTGTTATTCTTTTTGAAATATGTAGGGGGCTTGGCTTTTTTAAATCTTTTATACCTGGAAAGTCAGTGTGTACAGAGTATGGAGGTCTCAAATATGAGGCTTGCCAGAATGTACCCCAACATATTTGAATCAGATTAAAATATAATTGATAAATATTTAACAAAACAAATAAAATATACTTGAACATATATACTATTGGTATGATTTTTCTAATTCAACAAATGCTTGCAAGAATACTTATATGGTTTAGTAGCTCCTTTTCTCTTTGAGTTTGACACTACTGGTGTAATAAGAAATCCTGAATTTACAATTAGAAAATTTAGGTTTGTTGAATTCTACTTTTGTCACTTAGTAATTGTTTTACCTTGGGCAAATATTTTTTTGGAGATTATATAGGTCCAAATAGGACCAAATGACTAAATGGTTATTTAGTTCAGCCTCCATATTTTACATGCCCTTACTCCCAACTCAGCACTTTAACTTTTGTCTCCATTTTGTGTGTGTGTTTTGTATACATGGACTTAATATTTACTTCTCACTTAAGCTTCTACTTATATTTTTTTCTGGCAGCCAAGATCTACAAATTAAAATTCTTTTATGGGTCATTTGTTGTAGCAGTTTGAATGAGGGCTATTTGACTAAGTTCTAGGCATTTTCAAATGAGGAGAGTTTACTATTTCTCAACAAATCAACTCCTACATTTGGAAAAAAAAAAAAAGGTCCCTCCGAGTGATTTTTTATGATCAGCTAATATTTGTATAAGAAAGGTGATACACAAGCCTTAATGTACTCAAATGAGATGGACTGAAGAATATTCTTTACCAGAAAATGGTAGAGGATGCTTCAGCCCTCCAAATGTATATGTCAATTGGGATAGTGATTTAGCTGCTCCAAAGATGGTACCTCAACTTTTCTTTTGTATGTGAAAGACCCCATTTTTGACTTTTGACAAGCATCTCCTTACTTTTCAGGAATAGTTAGGTGACAGTGGATAGAGTACTGAGTGTGTTGTTAAAAAGCTAAGATCAAATTCTGCTTTAGATACTTTTTGCTTCTGTATATACTAAGTGGAAATTGTCTGCCTCAGTTTTTTCAACTGTAATGTGGGAATAATAATATCTACCTCACAGACTTGTGATGAGGATTAAATGAGGCAATATAAAGCTCTCAGCACAGTACTTGGTACGTAATTGATGCTTAATAAATGCTTATTCTTCCTGCTCTGCTTGTTCAGGATGGTGATTAATATAGGGGGGACGGGGAGGGGCGGTGTTATCTGTTTCCCATATCAGAATCTTTCTACTGATTGTCCCCTATTTGAATCCATTCCTTCTTAATTTCTACCTCTTATAATTTCTATTTTTTCAATATTTAACTCAAATGCTTCTATTTTCATGAAGCATTTTCTTCTAGATTCAAATGGTGCCTCTCCTGTTACCTTGTATCTTCTGTATATAGTTAGATGTAAACTTGTTGCCTCCCCCATAGAATACACACTTCAGATGGTTTGTTTTCTGTTACCTTGTATTTTTTTTTTTTTTTTGTATATAACTAGATGTAAACTTGTCTTCTCCCTCATAAAATGTACACTTCTTGAACACTGTTATGTTTTGATTTTTGTCTAATCTGTGTCTTGCAAAATCCCTGGAATATAAGGAGGTACTTGTTAATTATTTATTTGTTGGTTGATTTACTCTTCTCTTTTTCTAGATCTATGTTTTGAGATTATAATTGGTTGAGGGGAATGGGAAACATTTCTTTTTCTTGTGGGAGCCAAATTTTATTTGTGATCCTATATGTCATGAGTATAGATGGACAATTAAATGTAAAGATATAATTGCAGAAATGAAGGGAGCTTTACTAAGTGGATGAAAGAAAAAAAAAAAAGAGAAGCAATTAAAACTACATAGGTCTGCAGGACAGTAAGCTATTGATGTGAGCAGGGAGCTCTATTGCTAATTGCTTAGCCATTGCTAGGAAGGTGGCCTTGAGCTGGACCTCTTGAGAATCTCTCCCTGCTGAGAGGATCATGAGCTCATACCAAGAAGAAAGGTGCCAAAGTTTATAGGTGACCTGAATTTCTGATTTAACTCTTAATTCTCCTGAATTAGCCTGCAGCTCTATAACTCAATGTGTATTGAAGGTGTTCAATATTTCATGCTCTATGAGATAATCTATTAGGCAGACAATCTCTAATTCAACATGAATAAGAAATACAAAGTTCAGTTTCTGTCTGCAGTGGACGTCCAGCTTTTTTTTTTTTTTTTGGGGGGGGTGTTGTTTGTTTATAATAAAAAATATATTTAACCACAATAAAATTAATTAGCACCATGTAATGCCAGTAATTAATGTTGTATCTTTTCTTCTTCCATCAGTTTTTATTTATGTTCTTTATGTAGATAATTGCTTAATTCCTAAACATCTGGCATCTGTTTAATCTTTTAAATTCAGTTGGCAGAGTTTTGGACATGGGACAGTGGCTGGAATTCATCTCTTTAGCAATCCTTCTTTACATTGCTCAGGAAATCATTTTATTTGTTCCTTATTTAAATAAGTTCTAATCTTGCAATCTATGCAGGCCAATCTTTATAATTGGGCTTAGTCTATAATATTTGAATAGTAGGCAGATTTTTTCAGGGGTAGCTGAAAAATTGCTTTAAAAGTTTTTTTTTTTAATTTATAGTTATATTTACTTCCATGTATCACGTAACATATGCCTTCTGATATAGTCCAGCCTTCCTGAAAAATAATTATTTACTAGCTGGTTGATTTCTATTGGGTTTTATGACTCATCACAACTCTGGAATTATTTTTTATGACACTGCTTATATTCCACTCTATAAACAAACTTGATATATGAAAATCTGGGGAGGAAAAAAAAAAGTTGTTTAATGGGATATTTGTATTTCCTGTGAGGAAATTCATCTTATGTTTTACCCAAGTATCATGGTCTTTGAATACTTGTAAAATTATTATTTTAGAAGGGCCAGGAATTCATTTATTCAGCAGATACTTATTGAATACTTATCTGAATTTGGAGTCTGAAAGAACTGTGTTCCAGTTTTGCCTTTGACATATCCTTGGCTATGTGAACCTGAATAAGAACATTTAACCTTTTAACCAGGAAGATCTCTCTTTTAGTTACAGAGCAGGTTTGAGTTGGAAAAGGAGTTTCTGTACTGAGAGTTTTTCTATGTCAGTGAAGTCATAGGTATGATTCAACTCTCTTCAAAAAAAAGCAAAGCAGATCCAAACTCGAAGGAAGATATTTTCATATAATATAATGAAGGATAGTTGATGTTATTAGCTAAAGATAGAGTAAGCCAGATGGAAAAATAGGTTTTGAACAGAAGACATTGAGTTGAATTTCATGTGCTGGAAACATTTCCAGATGGAGATGTTCAACAGTCAAATGTGGATTTTCCTTTCTAACTTGTTACACTGATTAGCTCATTTCAGTTTTAGGGATCCTGCTCTTTGCCTAAATTTATATTTATTTTTATTTCTAATTTTTGGCCTCTTTTTTGGCTGAGGCAGAAGTCAGGATATTAGAAATGTTTGGGTAATAAAATAGTAGAGTGTATTTATAGTACTGTAGATAGACACATATGGGGAGGAGAAAATGGGGAAACAGTAATTTTTTGTTTTTTTTTAAATCAGTCCTTAAGTCCTGGGTCTATAGTACCTCACTTTTATGCATATTTCTTAAGATACATCAAATCTCCTATTTGAATTAAGGAGGTGTACAGATCCTGTTCACATCAATCAAGAAGTGTTTTTACTTACCAAGAATAATTACTTTTAAGAAGGGGTAGATAATGAATGGAAATCCCTTCTCCCCAATACTTCCAGTGATCTAAATTGTGATTTGCTTGCCCGTCTCAAGAATTCTTTTCTCTATTCTCACATAAGTTTGCCTCACCATCCACCCAATATTATAAAAATCCTTCTGTACTGTAATTACACTTAACATTCAAAAATAAAAGAAAAACACTTGGGTTGTTTATTGCTTAAATGTCATGTAACTACACTGTCATACTTTTTTTTGAAATGACATCATTCACTCTTTGTCCTTTGTAGTTTCTTTGTGCTACAGCTTGTATACTCTTTCATGTTTAACTCTCTGAGATTGTTGTCTTCCATTATTTACTACCATTAAAAAACACAAACAAAAACCATGGAGTATAAGTTTTTTTTTTTTTTTTTTTTAAGTTCAAGGTAATTTTGGAAATTTGGGTCTGAAGTTCAAGTACTATATTGAGAGGTATACAAAGAAAAAAAAATCAAAAAACAGTTTGAACTTCCAAGGAGCTTATACTCTTTTGGAGGAGATAGCATATACATAACAAAGTATATAATCTACATACAAAGTATATTGAAAAATATTTTATTGACATCTTTTGTTTTTATATCAAGTTAGTGTTTGCATATTCCATTCTGTCTCCAGTACCCTTCCCTAACTGAACATTCCCTTAGTAATAGAGAAAAATAAAAGCAACAATAAGTTGTGCAGTGATCATATTTTGCAATATATAAAGCATGTTTTCCTAAGTTGCGCATTACTTCTCTGCTGAGTGGATTAAGTTGTGTTTTGACTATTATAGATATGTAGAGTTAGCTTCTTTTGGGACATCTTTTCATTTATATTGTAACCATTGTGTATATTATTCTGACTCTTACTTATTTCCCTTTGGGTCAGTTCATAAAAAAATTCCTATAAGTCTCTGAATTGTTCATGTTCATTGCTTCTTAATGTATGCCACATTATTTAACTATCTTCTAGTTAATAGGCATTCATATTATTTCCACTTCTTTGCTACCATGAAATGAGTATTTTGGTGTATATTTAGATCCATGTTTCGTCTTGATTTTCCTTGTCTGTTCAACTAATTGTGGCTGGATTAAATTAATAAATTAAGCTAACAGCCGATTCTCTCTCTCCAGATAATTCCAACTTTTTTTTTCTTTTTCAGAACAGTTTATCAATTTATCAATTTCACCAGTGGTGAATTAGATGCATTTTTTCTAGATCAAGGTGAAATCATTTTTTTTAGCCAGATGATTCTTTTTGTTCCATTCATTATTTCCAAGTGTCATTTCAACCTCCTGAAATTTGAAATTGCTTAGAGAACAGAAACTTTCAGAATTGCTGGAGAAAGAGTTGCTCTGAATATTTTTTTCCTCGACCTCTTATGGATTATAGCTTCTTAGTACAAGAGAGAACCTATATTTTTATTCATGCCAAATTCCAATCATTTCCCCATGATATGTTTTTTGAAGTATAATTCATGTTATTATTATTTCTAAGGCTAAATCATTCCTCAACAATCTTTGAAAGCATAGCATTTTCTTCATCAGTCTCATCATTTATTTTTGGTGTACACATGAATATATGGGACTGCACTAGAAACATTTATAGCAGTGTAATGCATACAGAGTTGTTACTGTTTAACCTTCTTTTCCATTCATCTTACTTTGTCCCGAAGCAAATGCTAAAATTGGTTTTAGCAGATACTGCCTATGTGCCTATTTAGGTGTCCATTTAGATAATAACATGATGTCATTTTAAAACATCCAACAGAAGAACCCATGAAGATATGAGGATTCATTGAAAAGTCCACAGCATTAAAAGTCACCCAACATTTCCTGTGGAAACTGTCCCCCACTCCTCCTGACAGCCTTTCCCTCCCTCCAACATCCTCCCCCACACTTGAAAAATAAAGATTTTGGGTAAATACAGATTTTTAAATTGAAAAGGTGCTTTTTTTTTGGATGTTTTTTCCTGTTACTTAACAAAACAAGTAAATTACCTCCAAGGTCCATTTGTTTTGTACTGGTAAGACAGAACTGTTGTTCAAAGTCACTCTGTCCCAGACTTAAGAGAGATGAATATTTTGAGCACCAATTCATTATCTCCTAAATTCCTTAAAACTTATAATTTTATTTTTTCCCTACACTTGTTTATCAGTTTTGAAAATAAATCAAAATAACTTGCTCTTTAATCTCTGTCTCCCCTCTGTAGATTAAATGGTGTATTTACTAAAAGGTAGGCTGGTATGGTAGTCTTGTTTATGGTAGAAAAACCATTCAGCTTTGCCTGTTCTGTGAAACTTTTAAAATGCTAGTGTTTTTTTTTTTTTTTTTTCTTTTTTAGATCAATTGATTAACAAGTCATTTATTAAGCACTTACCATGTTCCAGGTACTTTGCTAAACTCTAGGGATGCAAGTACCAAGAATAAAACATCTTTGTCTAGAATGTGTTATGGGCATTCATTCTGTTATGTTTCTTACCCTGTTAATACAGCCCAGCATGTTGTGCAGTGTATTGGACTAGTTAGGAAGATCAGAGTTGAAAAGCCATTTCTAATACATCTGGGTGGAATAGGTGGTATAATGGTTAGAATGCCAGGTCTGTTGTCAGGAAGACCTGAGTGAGAATCCTACCTTAGAGACTTACTAGGTCTCTCTGTGACCCTGGGCACATTGCTTGTTCTTGTATACTTCAGTTTTCTTAACTTAAAATATGAATATTAATAGCACTTATCTCCCAGAATTGTTATAAAGGATGAAATAATATAATATGATGCCTGACACAGAATAGAGTTGTGTAAATGCTCTCTTCACCTCCCATACTCTATGCCTTTCATCTCTCCCTAACACTAATGTGAACAGGGGCAAGTCACTGTGGTTTTCTCAGGTAGAATCTAAGCTTATCTGTTAAATTATGGATAGGTTGTTATTTGAATTGGTGAAATTTCCAAGTTTTGACATATTGAAATTAGCTGTTTTAGCATTTAACATTTGCCTTCTATTATTTAAGACTAATAAAGATTAGGTCAATGTTAATTTTCTTCCAATTTTGATTTCATATTTCAATAGTAAATATTCTCATGTAGAATAAGATTTTCTGTACCTGCATCTTAAGGACTAAATAATTTAATATTCAATTGTGAAGGAGTTCTGTTTTCTAAAAACACACACACACACACACACATCTATATATTTATCTAGTTGTTATTTTTAAAATAGCCATTACATTGTTGTTGCTGGTTATGGAAAAAATGCAACTCATTATCTGGAAAGTGAACATTGAGTTTGGTGAACAGGTTTTACTTTTTCTCAGATGACCTTTTCTTCTTCCTTCCTCGCCTCCCCTCTCCCCACCTTATTTAAAAAATTTTTTTCCCTCTGTGTGTGATTAATAATTGTTGTAACTTAGTTGTAAAGCAACATGATTTCATTGCCTAAGAAGGTTAATACACACAAGAAGCAGGGGAAAAAATGCCAACAAAACCCTAAAACTATTTTTTCCTGATGTATAAATTGATTTCAGCTCCTATTAAATTACTAGCAAAAATCACTTAATACAATATAATGTAATTATTTATTTCTGATTGTTCCTGATAGAATATATGGTCCATGAGAGCAAAATTTGTTTGTTATTGTTATTTATATCTTCAGTGCCCAGCACCATGCCTTGAACATAGTAGGTTCTTAAAAATATCCTTTGAACTAAATTGAAATGTGTTTTTTTTTTTTTTTTGAATTTAGCATTAAAAATAATAACAAGCATTTATCAAGAACCTACCATGTTCAGGCATTGGGCTAAAAAGAACTTTACAAATCTTATCTCATTTAATCTTCACCACAACAACCCTGTATTCCTTTTATAGAGTTAGGGAAACAGCCAAGAAAAGGTTGTGACATTCTCAGGATCACACAGGTAGTAAATGCTGAGACAGGATTTGAACTCATATTGCTTCCTAGCTCTTGTCACTGTTACCTAGTTGTCTCTGTGTTGTGCAGGGAAGAAAAAGCAAAGAATTTGTTTTTGAGAGCTTTTGTTTCAAAGGTCAGATTTTTTTATTTCAGATTTGATTCGTTAATTTGTAATCTGTAACTTGGTTACCTCATTTATAAAGTTGAGCAAGTTGGGCTAGATATCTTCTGAGATACCTTCCAGTTCTTGTTCTATGATCCTGTTGATCTTGAATCATATTTGGTATTTGGCATCTTTACCTTTGAGGTAATTACCTATGAAGTATCTCTAATCCTCACAACAAAATAAATGGAAACAGTGTTGATATTTTGGACCAAGAAATCAGTGAATTGAAGTGATGTAATTTTACCTCACCACAAAATAAATGGAAACATTATTGACATTATAATCCAAGAAACCAGTGAATTGAAATGATTTATCTATAATCAGGAGGGAATTAATATTTTGTCTTCTGAATAAGTATAAAAGCAAAGGAATTTCTTCCGGTCTACTATCTTTTACCATCTGGCAAATCAGGAAAATATCGCACCTCTTAATGATAATTGAACTTTGGTTGCATGGTGATTAATAAAGGTTCTGTTTTTAAAAATTAATATATCTGACTATTCTCAAAGAGTATTGTGCTTATTCCCGAGAATTGTTGTAGGCCTTTTCTCAAAACAGTGAAAAGAATGTTGGAATACTTATTTAACTTTTTGGAACATCTTTCTCTCTCTCTTTTTAAATAAAAGTTTTTTTTTTTTTTAATTTTTCAAAATACATAAGAAGATAGGTTTCAACATTTTTTCCTTCCCTTCCTTCTTCCCACCTCCCTTAGACAGCAAGTAATTCAATATAAGTTAAGTGTAATTCTTCTAAACATATTTCCACATTTTTCATGTTGCACAAGAAAAATAAGATCAAAGAGGAAAAAACACAAGAAAATAAAAAAAAAGCAAACAAACAATAACAACAAAAGGTGACAATTCTATGATTTGATCCACATTTAGTCTTCATGGTTCTCCCTTTGGGTGTGGATATCTCTTCCTATCACAAATCTATTGGAATTGGCTTGACTCACCTCATTGTTGAAAAGAATTGTCCATCAGAATTGATCATCACATAATCTTGTTACTATGTATAATATATATTTGTTACTATGTATAATATTCTATTATGTATATTGTTCTCTTGGTTCTACTCATTTCACTTAGTGTCAGTTCATGTTGCAGTCTCTCCAGGCTTTTCTGAAATCAGCCTGCTTGTCATTTCCTATAGAACAATAATATGGAACATCTCTTGTATATATTCCATTCTTATCATTGCTACCATCACCAGCCTAGATTAGGATCCCTTCAGTTCTCTCCCTGGATTATTGCAAGCTTCTCTTTTTCCATAGCTCCAACCTCTCATTACTCCAATATATCCCACTATGTCAGGGGTTCCAAATTGATTTTCCTAAAATGTAGGTCTGAACATGTCTCATCCTTACTCTCAGTAAACTTTAGTGACTCTTAATTGCCTCTAGCAATGAACATAAATTCCTCTGTTTGGCACTCAGAGCTCTTCAGAAAACCAGCCCCTTCCTATCTTTCCAATCTTCTCCTTTTTTACGCTTCTCCTTCCTACTCTCTGCTCTAACCATGATGGCCTATTTATTGTTTTTCACACAGATATTCCATCTTCTGTCCCTCTGCACTGATTATCCTTTATGCTTGGAATTCCCTCCCAGCATGCCTGGCTTTTCATGGAATCTTGCTAGTTCCCTCTAGTTGCTAGCACTCCCATTCCATTTTTCCATCTCAAGCTACCTTGTATTCATTTTGCATTAATTGTGTATATAGAATGAGGTGAGAAACATTGTGGAATAGTGGATTGTGTGAAGGTTTTAAAAAAATCTACTGACACCGAATTTGACTCCGAATTGTTTAGTTTCAAGGAAGAAGACCACAAGAGACATTTCTCCCTTAATGAATAAATTTCACTCAGGCTTTTTTTGGCATATCTATACAGATGTGAAAAGTGTTATCAGTATAGAACCATTTATAGCTATTTGAAAGGGTGGAGAAATGTTCCTTTCAAAGGAAAGGAACACCCAAGTAGGTACAGCTGTTGTTGTTACTTGCTGGAACTATTTCACATTTTTGTTATTAGCTAGGTCTTGTATAGTTAGAACAAAGAGCCTCTGTAAACAAGTGTAAAACAACATTTTATGTTTCTGGGGACTCCTGCTTACTACTAGCTCAGTTTGAAGTGGAATCTTTTTGTATCTGTCAGTTGAGAGATTCTACTTCATTTTCTATCAGGCTAGACTTTGAGCTTCTTGAGGGCAGAGAATATATTTTTGCCTTTTTTTTTTTTTTTTTTTTGTAGTCACAGCTCTTTGCAGAGTGCATTACACATGGTAAGCTATAGATGTTTGCTATTGGTCTTGTCAGCAAGACCTGGGTTCAAGTCTACCATACCATAAACAAACGAGTTGTTTTGGGTTGTTTTTGCTGTTGAAACATCTAAAAAGGCCTGGGCTCAAATCTTGCATTGATCATATTCTGGCTGTCTGACTCTAGGCAGGTCAACTTAAGTTGTTACTGTTCTATTCAATTCTCTGGGACTATAAATTGCAGATATATTGATGTTACCTCATTTGATAGAGTTTTATCTCACTTAGAAATTCCTTATATGATGAAATTACAAACTCAGTTCCTTTTATCCCCTTTATACTTTTACTCTCTGTCTCTCTGTGCTTCTGTCTCTGTCCTTCTCAGTCTTTTTTTTTTCTCTGTCTCTTTCTCTCATCTCTCTGTCCCTTTCTGCCTGCCTCTATCTCTCTGTGTGTATTTATTTGTCTGTTTTTGTCTTTTTGTGTCTGTCTCTCTGTCTTTTTCTATGTCTCCCTCTCTGTCTCTTTGTATCTCTCTCTGGTATGTATATATGTTGTTTTCCTATTAGAGAATAGGGACTGTTTCACTTTTGGTTTTATATCCCCAGTCTTAAGTATATTGCCTTGCACATAGTAAGCACTTAATAATTACTTGTTGTTATTATTGTTATTATAATTGCTATATTGTTTATTATTGCTTGTTGTTTGATTTTTTCCAAATTTTGGGCTTTTGCTATTTACTAGCTTTGTGACCTTGGCCAAGGCATAGCTTTTTTGTCCTCTATTACCTTATTTGTAAAATGAGATTCAGGGATTTTCAAGGTTCCTTCCAGCTCTTAATCTATGATCCTATGCTATTTTAGGCTATGCTCTCTTGGAAATATATATTCTGGTTTGGTGGCCACATCCAAAACGACATAATTTCTGTGGATAGGATAGGACCAATTGTCCCCACCCCCCTTTTTCTTGTTGTCATATCATTGTTCATTCCACCATATGTTATGAGACCAGTTCTATGAGAATTAGAATCTCAGTGTTTTGGTTTCTATAAGAAGTTGCAACCAATAATTTCAGAGCTGGAAAGAAACATGAGACATCATTTAGTCCAGTTCCTCAATTTGATATATGAAGAAAATGAGGACTGTAGAATTAAAATTTTTGTTTCAATGTCATCCAACTACCTAATCAGAGCCAGAACTTGGGTCTCAACTCTTAGTTTCCCATTTCACCGCATTGCAGTGAATTATTATATTTGACTACTTGACAATTTAGTTCTTTCCGATTATATTAAGTGTAAATACATATTCATTTAAATGGATTATTACGTGTAAGTTACTTGTTTCTGAATAATTTTGTAATAGTGATAATCCATGTTATATTCATCCAAAGTATGAATTCAAGTAAAATTTCAAAGTATTTGGAATAGATCATTAATTATTAGAGAAATGTCATATAAAGCAAAAGAAAATGGCAGTTGTTGAAGGACTGTGGGTAACAGGCACAATGACAGTCTACTGATAGAATTGTAAACCTATTTCCACTTTGGAAATAGGCCCAGAAAATTGCCCAACTCTGTATGCCCTTTGACTGAACTATATCTGTAGCAGATCAAAGAAAGAAGGAAAGGATCCATATGTACAAAATATTTATAACTGATCTTTTTCTAGTAGAAAAGAATAGGAAATAAAGGAAATGCCCATGTGTTGGGAAATAGTTGGGAAAAAACACCTCAAAATATTAATGAAATGGAAGACTGTTGCGCCATAAGAAACATCAAAGTGAACAGTTTTAGAGCTCACTGGAAAGGACTATGAAATAATCTAGAGGAAAATGAGCAGAAAAAGTATAGTATATACTTTATGTATATATGACAACAATAGTATAAAGAATAACAGTGTTGAAATGCTGATCTGAATCATTGCACTGTTAAATCATAAGTCCAGAGGACTAAAGAGGAAAGACAATATCCACCTCCTCCAGAGAAATGATGAACTTAAAATTCAGAATGAGATATACATTTTTGGATAAGTCGAGTGCGAGAATTTGTTTTTGCTGAACTATGCTAATTTTTTTAATAAGGCTTTTTAAAAAAATTGTTTACTTGCAGTGGTGGTTAAGAGAATGGGAAGAAAAGATGATAGACACTTGTAAAAATAATTTAAAAAAAAGTTTTGAGCTGCATCAGGATATGTATATCTCTTAATTTCCATGTTTATTTACTTGGAAACTTTGTATCCTTCTAAAAAACTCTTTTCATTTATTTATTTATTTTTGTATTCTCTCTTTCATTGACCTGCATGACTTAATAATGATCAAAATAGAATGAAATTATCCAACTGAATTAGAGGCTTATTAAGTATTCTAACTTCTTGACCTCAGTAGTGCAAAACCAACTACTCCTAATTACATGTATTTATTCAAAAGATTACTTGTAATTATTTACCTAGACATACTGTTTATAAAATATATGCTTGGAAAATACAGATAGAAACTATCACTTTGAAAATTCCATACAGATACAAAATTTATTTTTATTATTTAAAATGTACAGTGGATGGTTTCTTGATATTTTATCATGTGGTATTAGGAGTCCTGGTTCCTGAAGGCCTATAGCAGAATGCTAACCAAAGATGAAATTTGAACTCAGGACTCTTAGAGCCCTGGCCCACTTCTTTATCCATTGTTCCACCTGTTGTTATTGAGTCATTATAGTCATATCTGACTTTTTGTGACTTCATTTGGGATTTTTTGGCAAAGATACCAGAATGGTTTGTCATTTCTTTTTCCAGCTCTTTTTTTACAAATGAGGAAACCAAGGCAAATAAAGTTTAAAAGACTTGCCCAGGGTGACACAGCTAATAATTATTTGAGGTCATCCTAACTAAAGTCAGAGAAGCTCAGCACTAGGTGATAAGAAAATGGATGGATCTTTGAATTACAGATAGTTTATTAAGTCACAGAGGGGTTGCCATCTCAGAATCATGGTTCCTTCAAAGTATATTTTATATTTTACTGTATATTTTAAATTTAAATTTATTTATATTTATATTATTATAATCATTATTATAATAATATACATTATACATTATATTTATGTTTAAATTTAAATCTATTTCAGTATATTTTAAAAATAAATATTATACATTCAGATCTGAATTTTATAGTTGTTTGGATAGCATAGTTACTCTTAAGCTGAATCTCATTACTTTAGTTTGACATGGTGTAATGGAAAGAATACTTGTTCTGGAGTCACAGGCCATATGTTCAGGTCACACCTAGTTTTAATATTTGTGTAACTTTGGGCAATTTACTCTCAGTTTCCTCATAGGGAGGTTTGTCCTCCCTATGGCTTCTGAGCTCCCTACTTGTTCAAGATCTATAATCCATCTAGGTCTTCTATCATTCTATCTATTATAATTCAACTTTGAGCTGTAATATAATGATTTTGATGAAAGAATCAAATTGTTGGTTTTAAGATCAAAATGCTTTTCTGCTTATGGAGTATTTCACAAATCCTCTACAACACTATGGACAGTTATTTGCTAAACTTTTCATACCTTTTAAACTTTTTTAGACTCTTTGAATTTGGTTCTACTGTTGTATTAAGCAAGCTAATGATTGACACATTCTTTCTAGTGACCTATAGTATTATGCCAGCTGGGTGGCACAGTAATTAGAGTACTGAGCATGGAAGCAGGAAGACCTATCTTCAGGGTCAAATCCTGCCTCAGACGTGCACTAACTATGTGACCCTGGGCAAGTCATTTAACCCTGTTTGTCTGTAAAATGAGCTGGAGAAGCAAACCACTCTATTATCTTTGTATCTAGTATCTTTCCCAACAAAACCTCAAATGGGGTCAAGAAGAGTCAGACATGACTGAACAGCTAAACAATAACAACAAAATTTGGTTAATGCCTGTATCATACGTTTAGGTCTATTGTGAGAAGTAAGTATATGCAAAACACGGAATTCTTTAATGAACAATATAAATATTAGTTTTGTTTTTAAGGAATTTAGATTAATGATGTCAATAATTGTTGTGTAGAAGTAATAACAATTTTCTTTCAGTCTTTAAAATTGAGATTTAAAAAAATTAAACTTCCATGTACTACTAATTAAAAAAAAATTTCCCCATTTAACTGAATGTCTCTTAATTTCACCCACTTGTGCAATGTTCCTGAATGTCATCAAAAGTAAATTTGGTTTTTTTTATTTTTAATTGAATGTAGGTGTGGATTTTATTGGTGGCAAGAAAAAACTCCCTTCTTTAGCTTTTGGAGGTTTTGACTATAAGTAATAAACATATAGTATTGTAAAACCACCCATTCCTTCACACTGATTGCATTTAAAATAGTTGGTTTTTTTTTTTGGATTAAGACTGAATTGGTACCCATTGAACTTGTTTCTACTATGACCTGCTTTGCACTCCCAATCAGAATGCTTCTTTAAGTGTTCTTCAGGGCAGTATTGCCTTCCTGTTGTGGCTCTTTCTCAATTGATGAAGTAAAGAGCTCTTAGTTCAGATTTCATCTCATTGTGCCTTTGAATTTTTTCTTCTTTTGATGAGTAGGAATACCTCTTCTTTAGTCTTCTTTGCTGGCTTGGTGCCACCCAGTAACTAGCCTGTTCAAAGGACCAACTTTTATATACTGGATCTCTTGAAGAATAGGTATGCCTCCTCTCCTCTCCTCTCCTCTTCCTTTTCCTCTTCCTCTTTTTGTATCTTTGATATTCAGTGATAATGAAAATATTGCAGATTAATTAAAAATCAAATCAATAATTTGATATTCAGTGATAATGAAAATATTGCAGTGACTTCCTACACTAATAGGCAGCAGTATGGCTAAAATTCATAGTAATAAATAATCCCCAAATAATATCATTTTGTCTCTGGAATATATGAGATAAATAATAGGTATGGCCAAAGAGGGCTTCCCTTAGCATGATATTTGCATCCAGAGAACATGAGTCATTGGAAGATATTTCTCTAAGTTCACTTTTATAGAGATGGTTTGTCTGGGCACAAAGCTGCTGCATCCTGAGATAAGCATTCAGATGGATGAAAAAAGGTAGGAAACATGCATTTATTAAGAATTTTGCTAATCACTTTATAAATATTCTGTCATTTGATCTTTATGACAAGTCTTTGCAGATGAGAAAACTGAGGTAGATAAAAGTTTAAGTGGCTTGTTCAAGGTTACATAACTAGTAAGTGCCTGAGGCTAATTTTGAACTTAGGTCTTCATGGTACCACTTACCTGCCTACTTGGTGAGAGAATCTGAGAGATGAAAATTTTATAAACCAGAAAGATTACTTGTTGCCTGGACAAGAAAGAGTAAGAACTTGTGAGGCTGTGATTGGCACAAGTAAAACGTTTATAGTATGTGTGAACCCAGGCTTCCCAATAGAATCCTGCTGTTACTAAAGAAAGAAGTCCTTGTGAATTGCTTGTGAGTCTGCTTCAACAGACTCATGTCAGCTATCTTAAATGGAAAGGTAGACAAATACATGTGGACCACTGAAGGTTTCCATCTGTGATTCAAGATCGATTTCATTGTAGTCTAAACCCATTTTCTTTACTATTTGAGTCAGTAGGACATTCAGCTCAATTTTAAATAGGGCTTGGAATACTCCATATTTGTAGCCTGTTAGCAATTTTACAATTTAGTCTTGGATCTGTGATGTGCTGTGTGATTTGTCCTTCTTCACTTGGTCTGTTAGAGGAGCTTTATTTTAATTGATACTAAAGCTGAGTTCAGCTTCAGACATTCCAAGTGTATTCCAGGACAGAAACTTGAATCAAATATGGCCTTAAGATTATCCTAAATATCCCATGTTAACCAAGTAATGTAAAATTCCAGAGTTGATATGGAGTATGTTTTATTTATAGATTTCTTATGCAAAGAAATTATTTTTGCTTTTGCATTTGCTTATATTAAAAGTTTTTCTTTCCTTGAATATACTTGAATTTTTTTGGTGGGAATGGTGGAAGGGTATATTAAATACCTGGGATAGTAGGGCCATGTCATACAGAAGTTCCTACTTAATAATTCATTCTGAAACAGAATGGCTCAGTGACATCTGTTTCAGTTAATAAAATGTTTTAATTAATTAAATGGTTTAATACAGCATTTTCCAATGCATATTGGCTTCAGAATATCTTAAGATTTGAAATCCATTGAGAGAACACTTAAACAGTGGTCTAGGAGGTTGAAGGGCATTCTTTACTCTTAGAATGAAGGGGTATGGGGACTGAGGGCATTTTGTAGAAAAATAGAAGTAACTAAGTTTATTTTCATAAGAAAAGAATGCTACAAGATAATTTTGTTTTTGAGATGCAGGTTTATATTTGATATATTCAAAGGCAAAATATTGATAGTATTTAAAATCATATGCAAAACGTCTGTTCACATCACACAGATCACACTTTGAGAAACACTCATTTAATCATATTTTTTCACTATGTCATTTGATGGGATGCTGGTAAGGAAACAATTCCAACATAGCTTTCTATGTAGTTTGTGGAATATTGCTGCCTATTTAAATTAAATCTGAAGCATAACTGTCTCAGGCTTTATAAAAAGAATGTTCAAAGTTCACTTATAAAAGTGAATCATGCTACTTTAGTTTTTAGCAATTGAATCGACTACAGACCTTCATTGGGGGCTTTTGAATTATATTTTGTTGCTTAGAAATTTTTTGATAAAACTTGGTTTTCATGCTGCTATTATGCTATTATGAATTGTATATGTTTTGGTCATTATTTCTCATCTAATAACTTAGTATCATTATTATATTAGATAAGAAATATAGTAGAAGTAGCAAAATTCATGAATTTGTAGACGTCAGCTCTTTTGAGCTTCACAACCACATAGTGAAGGAGATAACTAGTGATATTTTTATTCCAATTTTAGAGGTCAGCAAACTGAAACTAGCAGGATAAATCACTTGCCAAGGTTCCCAACTTATAAGTATTAGAGAAAGTATTTGAAACAAGACTTCCTGATTCCAAGACTAAAACACTAGCATACTACCTCCTTAGTTAAAGAAAATGCATTACAAAAAATAGTGAATTAGTCTATTTTTTCCTTGCTGTTAATTCTATAATGCTATTTTGTTTTTATACTTATCTTTTATTCTTCATCCTCTTTTCCAGACTGATTCTTAGAAAATCAAGATTATTTCATCAATAGAACATAGAAATGATTTTCAAATGGGCCAAACTTTATCTAATTTAGAGAACTTATGGGAGTACATATGTAGATAATTTATTATTTCTTTTTTTTTCCTGAATCAACCTTAGTTAGTGATAGTCATAAAGAATTTGGAATGTCAGTCACCCTAGAATGAAAGATTCTTGGTTCTTTTGCATTTTGAAAGCTGTAATTGGTCTTCTGGAATGGAAAATTTAGGTATTGTAGATTTATTTCCAGGAAAGAAAGATTTATTTGGTTAATGCCAT
This sequence comes from Antechinus flavipes, assembly GCF_016432865.1. Classification (NCBI taxonomy): domain Eukaryota; kingdom Metazoa; phylum Chordata; class Mammalia; order Dasyuromorphia; family Dasyuridae; genus Antechinus; species Antechinus flavipes. Next base: position 331,631,491 of record NC_067401.1, read on the forward strand.
TATATTGGGTTTTTCTTGCCTTGTCAATTTATTTATTTTCTTTTTCAGCATAATGTGTCATAGTAGAAAGAGGGTTGGAATTAGGGGAGGCCTGAGTTTGGATCCTGTCTGTGATATTTACTAGAAATTTAAAAGCATTATGAGCTTGGGCAAGTAATTTGTCCTCCCTGAACCTCAGTTTCCTCATGCAGGATGGGGTTATCAGTTTTATTGTCTGTATACCAGTATTATTTTGAGGATTAAATAAGATAATATATTTCAAATACTTTGTAGGTCTTAAATTGGCATATCAGCATCTGCTATTAATGTTATTTAAGTCCAGATTTTACAAAGTTTCCTGTCAATGACTTAGTAAATAAAAGACTATACATATGATCCTTCATTTTGTGTTGTAAATTCAAATTTCAGGAATAGTATACTCATCCTTTATTAATTTTAAATATAACTTGATTTCTGGAGGATATGGATATTCCCAGAGTCATATGCATTGCAGAGCTTGTTTAAGTAAGGTAATAATCATGTTTTCTTTACTAGCTAAATACAACTTATTGAAAGAAACAGAAGAAGGTAATTTGTAATGTGAGGGAGAAAAAGGGGAGGACATCCCCCCTTTCTTGATCTAAGTTTTCTCATTAGTAAAATCAGAGAGTTCTTTCTAAGCGTAGCATTCAGGGACTTTGTCCCTTTCCTTTAACCCTTACTGAATTGAATTTATGACATTTTGCGTTTATTCTGAATAGAATTCTCAGCATATAAGTAAGTTGAAATGAGGTATTTGGAGAGCTATTTTTTCATAGCATTACAGTATTTCATCACTCAGATATTTTAGTTGCTGGATTCATACCCAACCCTACAGAATGATGGGGGCATTTTCTTATTTATTAGAAACTGCTATAGATAAAAAATTGTTTATTTTGCTACTATTTCTTTTACACTAGTCCTTCCACATTGAACCCCTTACTTGTTTTTCAGAGAAAAAAAATGGAATTATTCCTAGAATGGTGAGAATATTTTGTTTGCTGACTTCTAATCAATTTTAGCACAGAAGTGAGCAAATTTGGTTATGTCAGTGCCAGCCTCTGTCACAAGCAGAGAGTGTTACCAATGACTCTTTCCAGCTATTATAGATATATCTATACTGACAGTTGTAGTGAGAAGCCATCCACCTGCTACTCTTCCTTGCCATTGTGGGCCCAGACTTTGTAAAAAAGTAATCCTCTAACAGCTCTGAAGTTAATGTACTACCTAATACCTGTAGCATTTTGAGATGATAATTTTCAAGCTGGCTGCCATGATTATTAACTAGTAAGGTTTATGGGTAGGGTATACATATATAGATGGCAAATGGGTAGCGGTTTGTTTTTGTTCATTTTTCTACAAAGCAAAGATGATCTTTTCCCCTCAAGGGTCTAGAAGTCAATGGGCCTGAGTTTCTTTTTACCAGGTCATCCTTTCAGTTTTTTATTGGTAATATAGGGATAAAATACTGACAAAACTTGGCATAGCATATGAACTAGAATGACATGAACTGATTGATTAGAAAAATCTAAGTGGCTGATTGAAAATGTCACTCAAGTTTAGTAAGTTTCATTGAGTTAATTTATCAGCTGGTGTTTTGCTTTGTTTCCCTTCTACCTTAGGAATTAAAAAAAAAAAAGCCCTTGACCAAAAAAATAGATTAAATTATAAAACCAAAAATAATAGGATGAATATTATATAGCAGGATGGGGTGCTTGCAAACAAATATGTGCAAGAATTCCAAAGTTGGATTTGTTGATGTTACTTATCTTTTGAAGGAGGAAAGGTCTTGGGGAAGGGGGAGGAAGTTTTCTTTATATGATTTGATGGAGATAAATTAGTCTTTCAATTACATCAGTTGCTAGGTGATCTAGGAGACAGCATTTTGGATTTAAAGTTAGGAAATCCTGAGTTGGAACACCTATTAGCATATGACTGGGCAAAATATTTAACTTCTCCCAGCATCAATTTCTTCATCTGCAAAATAGGAATAGTAATAACCCTTATATTCCAAAGTTGTTGTGATGATCAAATGGGATTACAGTTAAAAACTTTGTTTAGAGCATTATATTAATGCTACCTATTTTTAATAATTAGTATTATTTGTTACTTTTTACTATCCACTCATACTCAAAGAGGCAGCTAGAAAGCATAAAGGATAAAATGCCAGGCCTCTTCTTGAGTTCAGATACGACCTCAGACACTTACTGGTTGTGTGACCCTGTCCAAAGTACTTAAAACCCTCTTTGCCTCAGTTTCTCATAGAAGCAAATGGCAAATATTTTGCCAAGAAAACCCCCAATGGGATCATGAAGAGTTGGACATAGCTAAAAAATTGTTGAACAACAAAAATGTCCATTGACTTTTGGTGTAAGGTATCATATGACCTTTTTGGTTGTTTGTGAAAATTATGATGCTAATCATGGTTTTGCTTGTGGATAAGTAGACAGTGATCCATTATGGGACAAGATAACTTCAGAAAGCTTCCCTTCAAAAAGTAACTAGTCTATCTACTCGGCAAAACAATGTGGAATAATGGGAGAAAAGTCATTAAATTGTGCTCTGTCCCAGTGACTTCACTTCTGGGCATATGCTTAAAAATTATTACAGTTGTTAACTGCTGCATATGAGATTAAATATGGCCTTTGTTGGAATGATTTTACTTAAACTTTTTTTCTTTAGGTAAATTGTTAGGATCAATAGATGGGAAGAGGCGCTACTGGGAAAGTCAGTTTTGTGCTATACCCTGAAATGATTGTGATATAAAAACAAAAAGATTCAGTAAAATATTTAAAAAACTAGCTTTGTGTTTCCTGCCTGAGGATTCTTGATAAATAAGATTTTAGGATTACAAAACAATCAGACACTTGAAATGCTCTCTCCAAATATGGACATGTACTTTTGTAATGGAAATGACAAATTAATAAGGGTCATTTGTTTCCACTGTCTAGGTCAGTAGAATCAGTCCAGCAGCAGCCTTCACTTCTATTTTAGAAGGATTCTAAAAATGAGCATTAGTTTGTCTGTGCAGGCCATTGAGTTTAATGCTTGTGAATTCTAGTAGGCTGGTGATACCTCAATATGGTTGTATACTAGTTTAGTCAAGTTATTTATAACATTTTAGAAAAGCTATCTTTAGCCAGTATAGAACCAAAACCTGAGTATCATTTGTAGGTTCAGGATCTAGAGCTGCAGAGGATCTCAGAAGCCATGTAGTTCAGCACTTTCTTTTTATAGATGAAAAAATAAGATCCAGGGAACCCCACAGTAATGTGTCAAATTCAGTATTTGAACCTAGATTCTCTTCACTCTTCCAGAAAAACTGGCTCATATTTCATCAATACTTCCTTAGTTTTGAACCGTCATGACTCAGAATTAAACCATTTTTCACATGTCTAACTTAATTTTATATAGATGGCAATTAATAAAATATGTCAGCATCTTAAAAGTGGGAAGGGAGGGGAAAGTAAATGCAGGGAATAAGGCATGATGAACTGAGGAATAGATGTTGGATTTGGAGTCGGAAGACCTGTGTTAGAATCTCAGATCAGTTACTTATTACTCAGGGCATCTTGGGCAAGTTTTTCCTTTCTTTAAAAGATCTTGGGTTCCTCATCTTTAAAATGGAGGGAGTAAGAATTAGATAACCTTTGAGGTTTCTTCAAAGTTAATTAACATTTATTAAGCATCTGCTTCATGTCAGGCACTGGGGATAAAAAGAAAGAATAAAATCAAAACAAAACAAAAATTAGTCCCTGATCTCAAGGAACTCACAGATTAATGTGATGAGACCACATGTAAACAGTTATATACAATTGGGATACATAGAGACAGACAGCGACAGAGACAATGAGATAGAGAGACAGAGACAGAGAATATGCTGATCAGCAGAGAGAAAGCTCTAGTACTAAGGGTTATCTGGAAAGGTTTTTTTTTTTTAGAAGTTAGGATTTGAAGAAAGCCAGCAGGCTGAGATGGAAGAAAGGAATTATTCTAGGCACAGGCAACAGCCAGGATTTAGTAAATGAGGTGTCTTACTGGAGGAAAAGCAAATAATCCAGTATCATGGTATGGGGGTTGTAGATTGTGAAGCAGACTAGAAAGATTGGGGGGGAGGCACTATCTTGAATGATTTAAAATGCCAAAGAGATAATTTGTTCCTAGAAGTAACAAGGAATGGGACTATTGTCAACAGGCAGTCATAATGTCATGAGATTAATGTGAAAGTCTGACTTAATGTAAGAGAAATGAATGTGTACCCAAAGGGTTCCCAGTCTTTACAGAAATTTAAATTTTTATGCAACAGAATAAAGGGAGAAGGGGATACCAGAAATGGGTGTGATATGAGAGGGGGAACTTTGTAGCTAAGAGGGAAAAGATCACGTGGTAGAACAAGGGAAGGCAAAAGGCTCATTCTTTCCCCTTGAAAACTACTAGTATGAAGATAGGAAGGTCTTCCTAACAGCAAAGGACCCCAGCTACACAAGCATTATCCCAGTCAGGGCACAAGTGGCTCACGCCTGTCTTGCCTCCCATGTACACACAGGGAGTCTAACTTGGGGTGCAACAAAAAAGCATGTCAGCTCAGGTTGAGCCTTGTCCTTGGCACATTCAGGGCTTTTTTCATGCTCTTGATCCATTGTTTCTGGAAAATATTATAGCTCAAAAGACAAGTCTTAACAGTCCTTAACAGTGTGTGTGACACACTCAGATCTGTTCTTTAGTACCATCACTTTGACAACTGAATTAAGGATGGACAGGAGTAGGGAAAGAGACTTTTGAGGCAAAGAAGCCAACCAGTGAGGCTATTGCAAATGTGTAATTTCACCTAGATAGGACTGACTTCCCATTCAGTGCTTTTGCCCTGTCTTACTCTCTGAGAGTCCCAGCTGCCCAGTATTTTGAGGAGACAAAAGGGGGTGAGCCTTGGGCAATGAATGAGGATTATATGTGAGATATTGGTGGCAATATCTCAAGGGGTGATAATCCATTTGATAATGACCTACTGTTCACATTGCTTGAAACCTAGCTCAAGTTCCATTTTTTAAATTCATAATTCCTTCACTTTACTCAGGAAGTACTTTGATTTTCTATTGTCAAAAAAGGCAGATTCTTTGTAGAGATGAATTTTGCCTTTTAAGGCCATGTGTGTTTTATATTTTAAGTTACTTTTCCTTAAGTATATAAACAGAGTAGTTAGGCAGTCTGGTTAAAAAAGCCCAAAAAAACAAGAGACTCTAAGGGTGCATTTCTGTTTCCCATTTTAGTATCATTGCTGTGAGCTGGTGAGTTTTAAAACTCTGCTCTGTTATTTATTTACTTCCTATTCAGGCAGTACCTAACTTGGTTGTGGTCTCAGGCAGATAAAAAGATTGACCATGGCATGTAGAATTAGGGTTTGTGAAATTATACCTATCACAGCAACTTCTCAGCATTTGGAAAACATTTAAAGATCTACATCTCCAGATGTGTACAGTGATATAAGGCCTTCCAAGTGTTTTATTTTCCCCCTCTTTTTGCTTCCTTTGCATATTCTGCAACATAAAATATATTGTTTCTTGGCAGGCCTTTGGGCATTTATAGATTTTTTTTTCCCTTTTAGCTCTCCATCTTTGATTTATGTCTTTTCTGTAAATACTTCTATATATTTTAGTCACTTTTATTTAATATCAGAATATTTTCCATAAGTGCATCTTAATTATTTATAGATATGGGCTTTAATGACTGATGTTGAGCATTAAATAGAAGCAAAAAGGAATAATGAGGGTTAATAGATTAGCATTCTCTTATTTGAAACGGTGCTTGGTGTCCTGTATTATATTGCTCTTTCAATCCATGAGAAAGTAGCTCCCTATAATCCCTTAGTTCTACCCCAAGAAGGTCCCATTGGGAATGGTGAGATCTCCTTTAGTTTCTCCCTCGTCACAATTAAAGTGTTTTATTTTGTTTTGTTTTGTCTTTCCTATTATTTATTTTCCTTTTACTTTACAGTATAACAATAGAAATGATTTGAATGCCATTTAGAAATTATTAATAAGATTTATTAGTAGTTCAATGTAAAGTTCACACAGTGATTCAAAAAATTTAGTCAAAAAACTTCCTTGGAATCATGAATTTCTCTACCATTTTAGTTAAGACATGCCCCTTTTACATGTGTACAATATACATTGTTGTTTTTTAAATCATTCTCAAGGCATTGTTATTGGGAAGGAAGCATGTTGTGTTTAGAAAGAGGATTAATTAACTGTAGTATCAAAGGACCTACTCAGTCTTTGTTCTGCTTGCTTATTATTCACATGCTCTTGGAAAAGCTGCTTAGCCTTATTGAGTTTCTTATCTATCAATAAAATGGGTAGAGTAACAGTTATATTCTCTATCGCATGTGGTTATGATAGAAGCATTTTGTAAACTTTTTTTATATCACATAAACCTTTATTGTACTTATTATTCATAGTCCTCTTTATTGAGATTCTCATTTATTTACCAGATTTTTTTTTTAACCATGATCCTTAAGAATACTAAGCTTTGATTGACAGAAATTGCATACTTCTTATTCTCCTTATTTACCTGGCTCCTTGATCTGTTTTACTTTGACTTCTGACAAGTATGTTTGCTCCTGCTTTTCTGTCTTGACCCCTAGTGAAATATTTGGCCTGTAGATTATTTTCTTGGCTCTCTATTAATCCCTAATATTCTGGGATTTAGCCTGCTTCCTTGGTTGCATACCCTTGCTTGCCTTTTCCTCTGATATCTTAACTGACCTGAGGTTCCTTTTTAATGTCTCATTATTGCCAATAGTGACTTAGTCCTGATCCTCCTGTGCAGGCTGTAACTCATTCTCTATTCTACTGATAGTCTGGGGAAAACCCTGCTGGGGTGAAGATCTACAATTCTATAAATCAGTTTCCGACAGTTGCCTGAGGCATTGAGAAGTTTGTGACTCTCTTGTCATACAACTAGTTTTTGTCAGAAAAAAAGGACTCAAAACACCAGGTCTTCCTGACACCAAGGCCAGCCTGATCTTCTGGTATCTGCTACTACACTTCTTGCTGCCTCATGATAATATATACACAAAATAAATTGTATGTGGTTAATATTTTTATGTTTTACTACCATTAATCATCTGAACTATTTGTACTTTAAAAATTTTTTATTATTGCTGTTTTTTAAAATGAAAATCTTTGTAATTAAAGCTTCAGGGCAGAGTAGCTGAAAGAAAATTAAGATTCAAAACAGGAAAGCTTTGGTCCTACAGGCAGCTCCCTGAGGTTATAAATTTTGGGACAGGTGGTATATATGTTGGCAGAGGGAATTTTCTTATGTGGTTATAGAAAGAAAATCACAGGTCTGGTTCAAAAAAATTTTTTTAAACAATTATTCAGTAATTTAACAATATCTATGTAATGCATGTTTTATGTGTAATTTAACAAGATGGTACTGGTAGTATGTGTGTATGTGAACATATGTATGCACACACATACATATACCCATCAGGCATACTGAATACATTTATAATATGTTTGTTAGTATTTTATTTGAAGTCTGTTAACACCTAGAATCTCAATAGTCTCCTAAATGTTTACATTGATTTGATACTTTGCTTCCCCAAATTAACCAAGTACTGTAGCTCTTGATCACTCCAAACTGTCAATATTACATGAATTGTTGTTGGCATTGTGGACAGAGAGTTGGCCTAAAAGTTAGGAAGACCTAGATTCAGAACTTGTTTCTGACACCTATTAGTTTTATGATTTTGGGCAAAAGAATCATTTAATTTCTTGGCAACTCATGCTATAAGCTGTAGAATTATTTTTCTTTTCCTCAGAAGGAAATCCCTACTTCATTGCAATCTAAACCAAAGTTCTTAACCACCAAAAAGAAAAATTTGCATATATTTTATGTACTGTAATATGATAGCATGCTGTCATAATATTTTATATACAAATTGATGTATTACATGTAAATTATATAAAAATTAAAATTTGTTCAATAGTTAGGCCATATTATTTTATATACATATACATATATATATTTTCCTCTATCCCCACATATGTAATTTTATATTTTTACATCAGTGTGGGCATATACACACAGAGAGATATATATATATATATCGTTCTTGAAAATGCTGCTGCTGGCCAATTTATTATCTGTGTGGTTGGAAATATTGATGCGTAATCTGCATTTCTTTCCATAGTGAATGTGTATCTAATTTCTTCTTTGGTCAGGAGCTACAGGCATTATCGTAGGACTGTTAGTGGGTGTTGCTTTGCCTCCTAACCTCAGTTTCTGATCCACCCAATCTTTGGTTTCATGCCAGTGTGTTGTTTCCCAGAACTGAGGAGCTATTCCTTGTAGCTTGGAGTTATGCTTTAGAGTGTCCGTATAAGTATTTCTCATAGTCATTTTTTCCCAGCAGTGGATTTATTTGATTTTTGCAATAATTAAAAAGACAACAACAGAATTGTGTTGGATTTCTAAGTCACCCAAGATTATGTGGAAAAAAAAACAATTGTTCATAAAAACTCATACAAGATTATATATTCCTACTTGAATGAATCAGTGGGCATTTTATCTTTTTAAACTGTATAATTTTACATCTTTTTGCACTTTTAAGAAGTCTTTTCTTTTAGAATAAGAGTGCCTATCTTACTCTTTTTCTTTTTTAAGTTTCCTCCTAGTAGTAAGAGGCTTTTAAATAAGAAGTATGGCTGAGAGTTAGTGGGACAATTTGAAGATCATGGTATAAAAAGCTAGCAGAATAATGAAAGTATTAAATGATCTTGTGATTTTTTTTAGAAAGTTTTCATTCTGAAATTGAATCTTGAAATAGGCAGGTTTTTGAGTTAATGGAGAGGCTGAGTCTTTAAGAGGTCAGAGACATGATCAAGGTTCCACAGCTAGTAAATGACAACTAGGATTTTAATCCATGAGCACTTTCTCTGTACCATACTACTTTCCCTAATAGAGAGATGGATAATTCAAATGATGATAAATATACCCAGTGTATATTACATACACTTACATACATGATTAGCAGGGCTAATCAACAAACTATATGTAGATAAATGACTTAAAACCACTGGAGAGTTTGGAGGAAAGTCAAGGATGAAATTGCAGAATGATTGTAGCCACAATTCTAAAGGTTGGATAGAGTATGGTAAGGGATGTAGTCTCCATTACAGTGTTTCCCAGGGGACCATGAGAACTATAGAACTGTGAGTTAGAGTTGTAAAACCAGTTAGGTTTTTAAATAAAGGGCAATATGATAGAGCAGCTAATTCAGCATGACATTTTGGAAGAAAGACAGCATGGTTTGTGTAAAGGTAAATAATGCCTGATTAATATAGCATAATTAAGTGATTAACTTATTTCAATAAATGTATGAATATTTGTTGAGGATCTGCCATGTACAAAGGATAGATGGTATATGTAGAGAAATCTTACACATACCAGGTGATGTCAGAGGCAAGTTGTGGTCATAATAGTAAGTACATGTCATGGTGGTTAAAATTACTGGAGTTGGGAAGTCAAGAAATTTGTCAGGTGCAACATGTTTGATAGTTTGACCTCTGCCAATATAAAGTCACTCAGGATATTTATAGGTCATCTTGTGGGATAGAGAATTGTAAATTAAGTGTTAATATTTAGCATTAAAGATATGAGTTTTCTGGAGTACAGGATAGCATAGGGCAAAGGCAGAGAGGGGATACCATCTCCAGAAGATATGTCCTTCAGCCTTGACAAGATTATTAAGTGAGTAGAGTCATGATTTGAAAGTGTTAAATGAATAAGAAGGAAGGAAAAGAGAACAACCATTTATCAGGTTCATGCCAAGTGCCAGGTTCTGTGCTAAGCACTTTACAAGCATTATATCATTTGATCGTCAGAACCATTCTGGAAAATCAATCAAGTGACTTGCTCAGAGCTACCCAGTTAGTAATTATCTGACTTTGGAGTTGAACATATGGAGGCATTGTGGGGAATCAGAAAGATGTTGGATTCCAACACTGCCTCTGACACTTAAGCCAGTCACTTCTCTTCTCTGGGTCTTAGTTTCATCATCTATAAAGTAAGGTGATTAGATTAGACCAGATGTCTCTAAGACTGTAAGATGAGGTGGGTAGACTAGATGAGCTCTCTGAGGAAGACTGTGTTGGAGTTCTTGAGTGAATTTATTAGAGTAGATGGTGCAAGGATAAAAGGGTCAAAAGCAGAAATTGCTGTCCTATCAGTTCCTGCAGATACCCTATCTGTGTCTATATCTAATGATAGTTATATCTAGTGTCAATTTCTTTTTAGTGTCACTTTCCAGTAGAGTACCTTTCTGCCATGTGATCTGAAAACTGATTTGTTTCATATCCTTTGGAAAAACACCTCAGAAAAATATCTTAACTAATTTTCTTTTTAGCAAGTAACTGTTGTGATCCAGTGGAAAAACGCATTGGTGTTGGATTTAGTGGAAATGGTTTCAGATATTTCCTCTGTAATTTACTACCCATGTGATCTTGTGGAAAGTATTTTATCTCTCTTAGCCTCAGTTTCCTTATTTATAAAATGAGGAGTTTTAACTAGATGACCTAGTCTGGCCCTTCTACCTCTAACTTTGCAATCCTTTGAACCCTATTCCCTTCATTTGAGATGGCTCTTACATACATGAAACATTTTGAGAAAATGATCTATTCTGTTTGAAATCTTGCTACAGGGCAGATCGGTAAGTGGCAGAGTAGATTGCTGGGCCTGGAGTCAGGAAGCCCTTCTTTGTGAGTTAAAATCCAACTTCAGAAACTTTCTGGCTATGTGACCCTGACAAGTGAGATTTAAAGGAAGTTATTACCAAAAGAATTTTTTTTTTTTCATCAGATATCTCTGTTAAGGATATGATATCCAAAAATATTGAGAATTAACATAAAAATGTAAAATCAGAACCTACTAGATCAAGGATAGGGAGAAACAATTATCAAAAGAACACACAAGCAAAACTATTTGGATATTTCATTTTACATAAAACAAACTGACAGAATTGATAGAAGGAAATAATTTTTAAAAAGGGACTATGGAAGGGCATACATATTATTACAGTATTGATAGATCTGTAAATTGGTTCTACTATTCTGAAAAACAGTTTGGAATTATGTGTAAAAATGATTAAAATGTCTTTCTCCTTTGAAGGACATATGACCAAATAGGTCAAAGACAGAAAAGTCCCATATATATACACTAAAACATTTGTAGTAATATATTTTCTTTGAAAAAGTAAATAAATTGTGATTCGTCCATGTAATTGAATATTATTGTGGTGTAAGAAATGGAAAAAAAAGAGGGGAATTCAGAGAAACATAAGAAAACTTACTTTTTGGAGTGATTAAAACTCAAAAAACAAACACAACTCTAACACTAAGGAAAAGCTTGAATACACACTCTATGCTTATAATAATGACCAATTCTGGCTTCATTGAAGGGATGAGAAAATATACCTCCTTCCCTTTGTTGGCAGTGTGGTCAGAGGATATGAAATTTTGAATCTGCTAAGCATAAAATGCACTAGATATTGATTATCTTTGCTTTAACTTTTTTCTCCTTAATGGGAAAGATGGAGGGGGGAGGTGAGTAAAGTATATATTTGGAAGTGATTGTGATATAAAAATAAAATACATCAATCACATTTTAAAATAGCTGTTTCCACGAACTCAGAGGTCATTTCCCCCCATATTTTTGATCTATTAATGAAATAACATTAGGATAAATAGAATGCCAGCATCATTTCATATAATCAATAGTTAATGGAATTTGCTGCCTTAAAATATGATATTGGCTGAATTAGTGATAGTTAGTGATCTTTTAGGTTGCTTCCTAAAATTTAAAGTTTGATGCCACTAAAGACAGTCACATGTCTTGTTGTCACTTTTAGAGATATTTGAGTTAAATGGGCAAAGGATCAGAGAGGATAGAAATTATTTTTACATTGATTATTGTGTTTTATTTCTTGTGTAAATATCAAATGAACTATATTAAGATAAAATAATTTATGATGAGATTAGCTAGTAATTTATAAAAATTTTGTTGGTAGCTCATGATCATTTCTGATATTTATTTATTTATTTATTTTGTGGCCTAAAATCAAAGCTCTGTGGTTGCATGGATTCAGACCTAGTCAGTTTATGTTTCTTTCCTTGTTGTTCTTAGGAATATCAAAATTCTGGAACCCATGAATAATTATCACCATCATCATCATTAATAACGGCTTCCATTTATATAGTGCTACTTTTGTGTTAATCACTTTACCGTAGTTATCTTATTTGATCCTAACACTCATCCTGATAGGTCAATGCTAATATTATTTTCATTTCACAGATAAGGTTAGGTATCACAGTGTATATGAACAAGTCTTCCTGATCCCTAGCCCAGCCTTCTATCCACTGCACCACCTAGCTGCTCCCTACACATTACCCCTTTTTTCTCTGGTTTCCTCTTGGACTTATATAGTCCAGATTTATAATAACATTAGAAAGTATTTTATTTCAAATGGGATACTCCATAAATATTTCAATTTCTTGCAAAATTTTTTGAAGACCATATAAAAATATCATTTAACACATGATCTATAGGAACATAAGCAAAATTTTATGTCTTTTAATATCATTATTTTTGAGTTTTGAGGTCCTTGTGAAGAAGTTTTTACCTCTGTATTTTACAGTGAAGACAGGATGTTCTTTTCCATTCTGTTGTTCCTGCTCAGCATGAATATTTATCTTGGACAAAAAGGTTAAATTTTAATGGACTTGACTTTTTGGTATTTTAATTATTAAGTATTGCCTCTTATTTCCTTCTTCCCTTTCACGATCTCATTGGTAGTTGTCTCATGAGCTTCAATTTGGTTTTGACCTGTCATGGCCCAACGTCAAAAACAAAACAAAACAAAAAACCCTAATGATAACAACCCCAAAACTTTCCATGCTGCTTTTTAAAATGTTATGTTTTTTTTTTGTTCAGAATGCTGTGATAGAAATGAAGACATCTGTATCTTTGCTTTTCTTTTGTTCCCTGTACCCATTTTTTTTCTACCTGAAAAAAGAGAAATTTTTCTTGTGTAATTTTATATCACATTTTATTACTTTTTTTTTAATCTTACAGTCCATATTTATGAGAGACAAAAAAAGTTTGACTTATAATTAGGAGACAGTGTGGTGTGGTATAAGTAGACAGTCTTGAAGCAGGAAACCTTGAATTCAGTCCCTGACCTGGAGACACACTTTCTGTATGATCATGAGAAAATTACTTAACCTTTTAGTGCTCTAGACAGCTCACCAAGATTGTAAGCTGCAGAAAAATGATATATATTCTTAAAGGTGTTTTCTCAGCTAGTAATTTATTCTACCTGTAAAATGACTGGAATAGTCTCTTCATTGGCTTTTTTTGCATTAGCAAAAATTAATAAATAATAATGATCATAACAATAGCTAACCTTTAATAGCACTTTTTTACTCTTGATTACAAATTAAACTTTCTTGCACTTTCCTACTTTTGCTGTGGAGATGTTAATTCTGGCCTTCATGTGAGGGAAACTGGCAGGCTACTCCATTTTGGAAGTGTTAAGTAAGCTTCATTTCCCAATGTGAAGGGGTTGATGGCCTGCCCTAGTCTGGAGGTGTCAATCTTGGAGTCTATGAGGAAAACTTACTATACAATCCTGGTTCCTTTCTGGGGTAGCTATTTGGCATAGTGGGTAAAAATCAGAAAGACTCATCTGAGTCCAAATCTGACTTTGGCACTTACTTAGCTATGTGATCCTGGGTGAGTCACTTAACCCTGTTTATTATAATACCCTTGTGCAAAATGATGTAGAAAAGAAAATGACAAACCACTCCATTATATTTGCCAAGAAAATGCCAAATGGGGTCATGAAAAGTCACATATGACTAATCAACTAAACAAATTTCTTTCCCTCATTTTCTCTGACCCTGTCTCTTGGTTGTCTCCAGGAAATAATATGTTCTTCCTTTTGGATCTTCCATTAAACACACCCAGTGGAAATAGCTATTGCTTTTAGTACTGACTATATATAAATTTTCTTGCCAAAGTCTTTGAGTTCCAGCAACGTATCTTGTTAGAACTGTTGGGTTTCATCTGGTCCTTCATTTAGGATAAGAAGTCATGTCCTCTTCTCCCTGCTCCCCTTCTCCCAACTGAGTCTTCCTGACACCCTTGGAGAGGCTTAGTGGTGTTTGAAGGGACAAAGACAAGGGAATAGCACATGAATTTATTTGGTTAGTATAGTAGAGACTTGAAATTTGGAGTCAATGAACATAAGTTTAAGGTTTGACTCTGTTCCTTACTAGTTTTGTGACATTGGATGAGTCATTTAATTGTGAGTTTTAGTTTCCTCAAGTATAAAATCAGGGCATTTATACTTGTAATATTTCCTGAGGAAAGATAAAACTGGGCATGTATGTAACTTGGTGTCCTTAAAGATTTCTAATAGAGTAGAAACTCTGGTAGATTTGACTGTGGTAACTGACTGGGCTTGTAGGAGTTGGCTATCTCATGATGAATTTTAGTGACCACTTTCTCATGGTCTTTTTATGAAGACTTGTTACAAAGACATGGAAGGGGGTTGCAGAATGTTTTGGTGGAGAGAGTAGCAACATTGATGAAATCAGTGACAGAATAACATATTTTTCATTTATGTTAGTGAGGATTCCTTGTGGGAATGGGGTATGGACTGGAATAGATGTCTGCTGAGATTCTTCCAAATGTGAATTTTGTAATTATTATATCTTATGACATCATTTATTTTTGAAGGTTTGAAGTAAGTGGGTTTTTTAAAAGAAATATTAAGGGTTATTACATTTGATTTTAAAATTAAGACTGTAATAGTAGCTAAATCTTGGACATTTATGGAGCATATTATAATTTCCCACATGATTACATTTCATCTCTTTTACTTCATGGGTTTATTATGAGGAAATGACTTTGGAAGCCCGGATTTGCTGTAGAAATGTTAATTACTATCATATTTATTTGTTCCATACCCACCTGTGAGTTTGGTAAGTTGCCCTTATGTTAAAGATTTTTATTATATGAAGGGCTGCAATTTTCTGTGGGACCTTAAAAACTTTTTTGATTTGTGGTTCTCAGTTAATCAATCAACCAATAAGTAAATATTTATTAAGTGTGTACTATGTTCTAGGCATTGTGTTTAGTGTTCAGGATGCAAAAAGAGGCAAAGGATTCTGTCCTCAAAGAGCTTATGATCTAAAGGGAGAGACAACATGTAAACAATATATATAAAAACAAGCTATATGCAGGATAAATAGGAAAAAAATTAATAGAGAAAAGCACTGGAATTAAGAGGGGTTAGGAAAGGCTCTTCACCCTGGAATCCTTGTAATGTAGGCATATTACTCACAATACGCTGAGATAGGATTCTTTCCATCTCATCAATGTCAACTTGTATTAAAGAAGGAAAACTTCCTTGAAAGACCCACCAAAAGAGAATCCTTAGAAAACCAATTAAAGCCATTTAAATCTCTTTTAAAACTCTATGTACATTCTCTGATTTCTGAAGTCCTCCATGTTCAATGTCTTTCCCCTCCCAGTTGGAAGGGAAATAACTATAGGGCTAGAATGGCAGGATTAAGATTTTATTTTTTTTAAAGATTTGTTAAGATGTGTAAGTTTGTCAAGAATACACGTGCACACGCACAGGCATATGCACACACATCTGGACATACAAGCACATACATAGAATCTCATTTAATCTACAATAATCCTATGAGGTGTTTTTATTAGACTCACTTACAGGTGGGGAACTCGGGATGAGAGAGGTTAAGTGATTAGCCCAGGTTCATATAGCTAATAACCATATGAGGCACAATTCAAACTCAGGTTTTCCTGACTCCCACATCCAGTTCTCTTTGAATTCCATCATGTAAGTGCCTCAAATACCTAGTAGCATTAAGGTGAATTCAGGTATTGTCATGTCTTATTCAATCATATTTTATACTTCTGACAGGCAAGGTAGTCCCCTAGGATGCAGCCTTCAATATAATAATGGGGGGGGGGGGGAAGAATTCTTATGGTACTGTATTACTAGATTGCTTCCCACTTACTTGTACTACTTCTCTTGACTTCTAGCTTGCCTAGCATTCCTCTTGTTCCCATACTTTAGGAGAACTCAAGGTTCAGAAAAGGTGAACACAAATTTTGGTGTCATTTCTCTAACATTAGGAAAGCTTGTCTACTACTAGTCTTATCTACTTAGTATTTCATCACATTTATATTGCTATTATTTGTTGTCACTTCTTAATTGATGGGAGCCTCCTCCCACCTTTTTTTGCACCCACTACAAGAATCTCCTATAATATTTTTGTATGTGTGGATTTATTCCTCCTTCTCATTATAGATTTAATAGCCTGGTAGCTGGTTCAAGAGAAAGTCACAACTTGATGACCTTTTGAGTAGAATTCCAAATTACTTCATATAATAACTTCACCAATGGCTTGTTAATTTGCCCACTTTGTAAAAAACTGAAAATTTCAACTTACAAACATTGATTCCTTCTCCTGCCCCCCTCCAAAGGAACAGCAGTAAGAACAACAGAAAAAAGAAAACCCCTGCAATGTGGAAAGACCATTAAAAACAAGCTTTGACTAGCCTATATCCATCTTGAGTTTCTCACTTCTCGGTTAGATTGCATGGAGCTGTAGTTGATCATTGGATTGGTCAGAATTCTCAGGTCTTTTAAAGGTGCTATTATTTATAATGTCATTACACAAAGGCTATTTGGCTAGACATGACAACTTCTTGAGGTCAGATCCCTCCATGTTGGGATTCTGTTTAATTTAACATTTATTAATCTTCTCATCTACTATGTGCAGGACAGATGCTAGACCCCCTTTCCCAAATTAACTAATCAGAGACATCTTCAGGTACAAAGAGAAAGCATTTATTTGGTCCCTGCAGGGAAAGCCCCAGATACACCTGGGACCCATCCTAGCTCCTGCAATGTGCTCTTGGAACCTCACCAACTTCTGGCTTCTTGGGGTTTAAATAGTAAAGGACCCGAGCCTTTTCACTGGATAGACTAAAAGGACATAGCCATCCTTGACCAATGGTCATCATTGTTTTCTGCTCCCTGTGGGTCATGTCACTTCCTGTAACTTCCTGAGAGTCTGACCTTTAGAGATTATGTGATTCTCTGCAACCCAGGGTTCAAAGCCTCATCTTCCAGATGATCCCAGAATAGGAAACTTCATCCAAACAATCCCATTCACTGTTATAGGCAGTAGGGCTACAAAGACAGTAATTAAAATGTCTACCCTTAAATTTTTATTTTACCTTCTAGCTTCATGGAGGGAGAAGGGGAGTTCAACATGTACAAAGTTACATAAATACAAGATAATAGAGGGAGAGAGCATTAAGAAATGAAGTTTCAAGGGAAGGATTAGTGGAAGAAACAGCACTAAAGCATTGAAAGGGGAGAATTAAAAAAAAAAAGAGATGAGAAGAGAATGCTTTTTCAGGAAATGAAGTTTACCTTGGGAAAATTCATGGCATAAGATAAAATGCTAAAATCAAGGTCATTTCGCTGCAATGTAGAGTATACAGAGGTTACTTAATGAGAAATAAGGCTTGGAAAAGGGTTGTAGCCAGGCTATAGAGGCAGAGTATTAAATACCAGGTTGAAAAGTCTTAGTTTTCTCCTAGAGACAGTAGAAAACTATTGAAAGTTTTTGAAGCCATTGAAAGCTTTTGAGTGGGTAGTGACATCATGAGACTTCTACTCTAGGAAAATGACTTTGGTAACTGTTTTAAGGACTATTTGTTTGAAGCAAAGACCGGACAAAAAGAATTAACAATAAGGAGGATATTAACATACTCTATGTGAACATGGGTTAAGTGTAGGAAAAGGAGTACGAACTGACAGATTTGTTATAGGGCAGAATTGAGAAGATTTGATCCCTGATTGAATGTGAGGTAGAGGGAAAAGGTAAGGATAATTCTAAACTAACATTTCTTGGTGATTTGGAGAAAGAGTGATAGTGACTTAAACAGGAATAGGGAAATTTGGAGAATAGGTACCTATTTGATGCAATTATCACACATTTATTATTCTGCTGTTATTTTTTGTATCTGTTAACCAATGAACACTTACTAAAGTATATATTATATGAATGCCAGGGAATATGACAAGTGCTGGGATGAATTAGGGAGAAAAACGGCAAAAAAAAAATAAATCTTTATTCCCTTAAGGAGCTTTTTTATATTCTCTTGTATGTTTCATATTATCCTATTAGACTAAGCTACATGACTGTCTTTCTGTACTTTTTCTCTTACCATAGCACTTTGCACAGTAAATGCTAAATATGTATTTTTGAGTTGTATAATCATTTTAATCAATTAATATGTAGGTGACTGTTGGAATCCTTACAAAGTGCTAATTTAGCGTGGTACTTAGCAAATCCTCTAGCTCACTAATGTATTTAAGTATTCACTGGAGTTTACACGTTTGGAAGATTTCAGGGTTTAGTATGAGATATCTGAATTCACATCTCCCTTGAAGCTCTTAGGGCTAGAGAGTACTATGGGAGAAACCCATAATCCCTCTCTCTCGTGTCCCACAATCCCTCTCTTGCAGGAGCATAAATAGAGCTTCATGAGCCGTCAAGAGAGTTGAGCTGAAAAGATTCAGAGTGGAGGAGCATCAGTTCAGAAGAAGCCACGAGTTGGAGTTGAGCTAGAGCCAGGAATTACTTTGGAACATTCCCAGGATTGGAGAGGAGTACTCTGGGACAGACACAGAGCACTCTGGGAGATTGAGAACCAGAAGGCCTCTGTCAGAGGCAAGACAGATTCATCTTGGTTCTGGCTGGAAGCTGAAGAAAGCAGAGGCAGACGCAAAGGACAAAACTGCAAGAGCTCTTAGAACCTAGGAAAGAGAGAGGCCTCTAAGAAAAACTAACCGGGCTATTTTGGAGGAAGCAATAAAAGATCTGAACTTTTAATACCTGGCTGCATTTGGATGATTATTACTTTTAACTGAAACTAAGGCTGCCTCCAGAAAATCTCTCTGAGAAACCTGCTTCCAGAGAGAACGATTATATTTTAAAGAAGAAAAGCACCACATGTGACCATTTATTAATGAATATGGCACAAAGAGTTTCTTTTTGGGTATATATTAGGTTAGATGGTCTCTGAGATTTTTTTCTCTTCTATGATTCTCTTTAATAAGATAAATTTTGATAGGGTCAAAAGTGATATCTTCTACTTTGTCATAAGAAAATTAGCTGCAAAAGTACAAGATATGGAGGACATGGATAAATAACACTTCCTAAGAAATAGAATAAGATGTTTTCGTGGACTCTATCTTAGGTATTTGTCAGGACTGTGATGTGACAGATAAAAAAAGATAATTTAATATTAGGTTCCACTAATGGAATTATAGAGTGAG
Organism: Antechinus flavipes; assembly: GCF_016432865.1. NCBI lineage: Eukaryota > Metazoa > Chordata > Mammalia > Dasyuromorphia > Dasyuridae > Antechinus > Antechinus flavipes. The sequence continues at coordinate 331,650,962 of NC_067401.1, forward strand.
AGTGGGAGTGACTTTAGTCATCTACTTTTTGATTTATTGCCTTTTCACTGGTTCTCTCCCATGCCTGAAATTCTCACCCTTTTTATCTCAGTCTCCTGGCTTTCCTGGCTTCTTTGAAATCCCAGCTGAAATCCTACCTTCCAAGAAACCTTCCTTTTAAAAACCTTTTGGGATCTCCATTTATGCTAGTGCCTTCTCTGTATTATTTCCAGTTTATCATATTTGTATTACATATCATATCATATATCTATCCATCTACCTATCATCTTGTTTTACATACTATTTTTGTCTTTAAATTAAGAAATTGAAATCAGTGACAATGATGATAATAATGAAAATACCTTTCCCTAGTGCTTAATACAGTGCCTGGCACAAATTCTTGTTGACTTGCCATTTGTTGTAAGCATAGCTAGAATATTGTGTAGAATTGGGGCTGATATGTTGTGAAAGGACTATTGGAGAAAAAAAAAAACATAGTACATTCAGAAGAGGGTAATCGGGGACCATTGATTTAGAAGCCAGAAGGGACCTTAGAGGACCCTCCTTTCCCCCAATTGACATCTTTATTTTATAGATTAGGATTGTGGCACAGAGAATTTAAATGACTTGCCTATTGTCAAATAAGTAAAAAAGGGCAGAGCTGATAATCAATCAATGAAACTCCAAACTCACTCTTCTTTCCAAATATATCATTTTCCCTTTCATCACATGTAGCATAAACACAAACTGGCTGTCTATTGAAGGAACTGGGGATGTTTATTCTGGAAAAGAAAATACATAAGGGGAAGTTGAGGAGAACATGATACTATATGATGGGATATTACATGGAAAAGTATTAAAATTGATCTTTCTGGCCCCTGAAGGGTGGTAGATGGAATTTACAAGGAGACAGAGTTTAGCTCCATGTAAGGAAAAAAAAGTTCAGCTATTAGAAGTGTCCAGAAATGGAACGGCTTACTTAAAGTAATACTGAGTTTCTCATCCCTAGATACTTGATAGGGGCCTGTTTTTTATTTTACTGAGAAAAATAAGGCCATTATTCTTTTCTTTATACCAGACCCCTTTGATGTCATTCCTCACTCCCCTTTTCCGCCAGTCTCTGGCAATGGGATCGCGTTTGCTTGGGGAAGGCTAACTCCTCAGAATTGTGGCCTTGATCATCCTCTCCCTTCCTATCATCAATTTAGTCAATAAGTTCTAACTCTTCATGAACCCATTTGAGGTTTTCTTGGCAAAGATACTGGAGAGGTTTGCCATTTTCTTCTACAACTCATTTGAATGAAGAAAAAGCCAAGACAAATGAGTTTAGTGTCTTGCTTCACGTAACACAGTTAGTAAGTAAGTGTGTGAGGCTGAATTTGAACTTCGTCATCCATCCTTTTTGACTGCAGAGGCTGTGCTCTATCCATTGCTCCATCTGACTGCCCCTTATAGTGTAACCTTATCATCCCTTCTCTAACCAATTACAAAAACAACTCAAGTTCAATCTTCTCTCAAATACAGCCTTTCCCGTTATCCTTGGTTACTAGTTGTGCATGCTTCTTCCCTCCCTCCCATTTTATTTTTCTTTGCTAATATTCTTTTTTATATTTTTTTTCTGAGTATAGGATATTTGTTGTCCTCCTGATTAGAATGTAAGCTTCTTTTGTGTGTAGTGACTGTTTCTTTCATTGTATTCCTACTCATTGATTCCAGTGCTTGGTACAAAATAGGAGCTTAATTAATAAATGTTGATTAATTGATGTTGTGGAGGGGATTCTATAGGAATTCTCCAGGATCCTACAATATCTTAGTGTCTTTCAGATTTGAATTTTGTGATTTTTAAAAATAGTCTTAAAATATAATTTTTAAAATTGCTTGTTCTTAATTGTTGATGTTATTTAAAGCAGTCAAACTAAATCAAAACATTTAAATTAAATTAAAACATTATTAAAATTTCCCATTATTTGAATTTTTTTTTCCTTTCCTCCTTCCTCTTCCCTGGTATCTCTGTCTGTCTCTTCATTTTCAGAAACAAAGGTATAATTTCCTCCTCATTAGGCATGTGGCTTTGAAACTTTATTCACTTTATTAATTTTTCTCTTACTGACCAAGTTAGACTCGGAATTTGTTATTCCTGCCAGATCTATATAAGAAGCCTCTTGGTGATCATTCACAATGTTGTTTCATTTTTTCGGGGGTGAGTAGGTGTTTTCTTGATTAAAATCTAAAATTCTATTTCTCTACTCAATTTGTTCTTAAAAATATTATGTTAAAAAATCCTTTACTACCTTTGATTTCTGAAGGATCCATATTATTTTAAAATAAATACATGGTATTGTTCAACACTTTTTGCTTTGGGAGTATAAAAAGGAAACATTTCTTTACGTATATTAAGACGTAAAAATACATTTCTCTAAATCAAAGTTTCTTAATGTTTCTGCCCTCAAATTACTGATAAGTTCCCGTTAATGTATTGTGCTGCAAATGCACAATTACATATTGTGAAATTCTCATTCTTTCTCTCTCTTTCTTTCTCTCTTTCTCTCTCTCAAAGATTATAGAAGAGTTTTCTTGAAAGATGATCTTGTTATCCATCAGAGACCAGCAGATAGGGCTAGGAGAAGCAAAGGAAGGAAAAGCTGCCAAGACTAAGTCATAGTTGTTTGTACTAGTTTTATTTTGGGGCAACTTAAACATAGTTTCTAAAACATGAATAATTGAGTGTGGTCTAAATTGCCTTCTCAACTTCTAAAATGATCTCTTTTGCTAAGAAGATGTCTGCTTTCTAGGGGTGGATCAAATTTTGTATTTGTGGCTCAGTCTATAATTAACACAACACTACTTTCAAATCATCTAAGAAGACATGTCTCCTTGGCTTTTAAAGTGTAGAAATTTCTGTCCAGGACATCTGCATTTTATGGAACTCATATTAACTTAGCGCCAGTTGGGTACTTTCAAATTGCTATGCCGAGATATATTAGAGAACTGTTTCCAAGCATGTCTTTAATAATATAATAGTTTTTAATAGTGGTATATGTGTCTCAGACATCTACATTTATCTGAGTTCACACACACACACACACACACACACACACACACACACACCCACCCACACACACACACACCCTTAAAATCTTTCTCACCCCAACCAACAAACTCAATTTCTTTGCCAGGTTTCAAATTTTGGATTTAAACAAAAATTTGTTGCCCTGCCAAATGTACTGTTCGTTTTCATCAAACCAGGGATTTGGGAACAATTTCAAACCACTTTTCTTAAAAGTTTTAGCCAGTGGCTTTGTTGTTTCTTCCTGCCTTACAAAAAAAATAAATACTTGTTCTAGAAATAAAATTCAAAGTTATGCAACAATGTGAAACACCTGGCTTTGTGTGAGCATGTCATAGAAAGACAAAATATTTTCAGGAATGATTTCAAAATAATCAACCGTTAAGTAACTAAACATAGTTCCCCCATTTTGTGTTTGTCTCTAATTATAAGAATTGTTTGATGAATAATTTTTACAAACTCGCTCATTTTCAGAAATCTGAAGTCTAAAAAAATAGTCCAAATTTCATGTTTAAATGTTAAATCAGCTATTTTGAATTCTCATAGAATTTAAGGTATGGGTTTATGTAGGGTATGGATTTACCTGGTGTGTGTGTATGTGTGTGTGTGTGTGTGTGTGTAAATACATAAACAAATTTTATATACATATATACACATATATACATATACACACATACACGCACATACAAACACACACACACACATACAGAGAGAGAGAAATAAATATATATGGTAAACCTGTGCACATTAACATGGAGAAATTGAGCAGTCTTTGTCAATAGACTATATATATATACACACACACACACACACATACACACACACACAGAGAAATAAATATATGTGGTAAACCTGTGCACATTAATATGGAAAAATTGAGCAATCTTGTCTATTGACCTTTGAAATAATTTTTAACAATAATTTTAGCTCTTTCAAAACTGGTACAGTGGAAGACTAGTGCTGGAATAAAGAGGGCTGGCATTCTAATCTTGTCTCTGCCACTTATTTTATGTATATACAACTTTTGGCCAGTCATTTAATCTTTCTGGACCTCATTTTCCTCTTATGTAAATCAAGGAATTTCCAACATGATGTAGACTCTTGCAATTCAAAATCTATAATATTATGAAGTTCTATCTGTGTGTGTATGTGTGTGGTAACCTGGTAGTCTTTTAGTTCCAAAATAGCAAGATTTAGAATTTTAGCATTCTTAATACAGTACTTAATTGCGAACAGATTGTCACCTCTCAGATATTTCTGAGGTGGAGATACAATAATATAGATTATTTTCTAATTCACTAACTGGAAGAAATTTGTTATATTTATAATTTTATAATTGGAAAGTTTTAGGCTAATTCCACTTTTTCTTTTAAATTCATTTGTTATTGAAGATAATTAAATATGTTGAAAAATTACCCATGCATATGTTTTGTCAATGCAAAGCTATAATAAAAAAAAAAAGAAAATAGTCATGTAGATGATTGGTCTCCTTACTGAAGACTTACTAAAACAACCTCAGTCTTTTCTTTAGTAGTATTAGGACCTGTAATGCAAGAAAGAATTGAGTTATTTCAGAGTATTTTTAAAGTACTCTTTTTTAAAAAATTTCAGACACACACATGTATATATATGTATATACATATATAAGTGTTACACACATACACATACATATGTACATATTTTCCCTCTAGTGGAATATAAGCTTACTGAGAGCAAGGCAGGTTTTGTCTCCCTATGCTAGTTTAATAGTAATACCTTGATAAATGCTTGTTGAATGGATGGATTATTGTAGTAATTTTGGGAAAAGGAAAGTTAACATATACAGTCCCAGTAAAGGAATAAAGTAAGGATTACTTTAACTAAATGGATTGTAGAGGCTCAGATAACAAAAAACACATTGAGTACAGCTTTCTTTATTGCTTCAAGCACCCTTCTATTTGTTGCTTTCATAAAACATAGAAAAGTAAAAACATTTAGCAAATTGGAATTTGATTAAGAAGTACTTCTAACAATATACATGTCTTGAAGTTAAATTTTTCAATAATGTTCTATATGAGTCAAGCATAATAGCTTAGAATTAATGTCAAATATTTGATACTTTTAAAGAGAATAATAGTGGTTTGAAACTTTCATGTGCTCTGAATCCATGATATTATAGAATTGGAAAGAATGTTTCTTGTGAAAAGGAGCTGCCTTACACTGGGAGAACTTCAGTTAGTAAAGATTCCTAGTTTAAATTCTATCCGACAAAATTATTAGAAAATGCATTATGTAGCATAGAAGCAATCATGGTTGATAAACTGCCTATTTCTTATATTGAACAACAATAGGAAATCTGAAACTGGTACTTTTAGCAGTGTCCTCCGGGTTTAGGAAGGTCAGCTTCTCACTATCATTAATATTAAGGAGGTTTTTAGAGGGCATTTTTGGTTTTGGTACCAGTTACTTCCTTTGTGTCTTGGAGGAGTCAGTTTCCAATTACCTTTATAGATTTGTAAAAGACCTGATTCGATGAAGTTGCTATATTTATACGATGACCTTTTAATTTCCAATTCTCCTTCCAGAAGGTGGAAAAAGGAGTTAGAATGAAACGGATTTTGTGAAATCATAGGTGGCTTGCTGAATATGTCATTAGAGGTTTCTAAGTAATTATGAGTCTGAATGTGTAAAGAGGGTTTCTATAAAAATGGAAGCCTCCTTGAGTTTTATACAGAGGAGGGAGGTAATTCTTTTTCTGGCTTGTTAAACTGCTAAGCAGTATAATATGGCAAGGCAAAACACAGGCTGTCAGTTCTGTTCATGGACCTTTTCATCCTCCTTGATCTTGAGGGTTCTATGTAACTCAGTTTTGTGGTGCCTGTTCCTTTGTTGATTCCAGTGAAGCTTTTCCTCATGGTTCTATCTCTTTGACACTATCTTTCCTATTTCCTTTGTTGGATCTTCACTTTCCTGCTCTTTAAATATGAGTTTCTATTCAGTTTCTTTCAACAAACTATGTGCAAGAGGCATTACCTATGTTCAAATATTAAATGACTGGAAATCCATAGCTAAAACATGTCTAGAACCGGGACAAAATTTATTGTGGCTTTTGGAGCAAAACAATGAGATCTCCCAATGTAGATTGAATCTCATCCGTGCTATGTGCCAAGCACTGTATTAACTAATTATTGGGGATATAATTAATAAGAAGCTAGTCTCTGTCCTCAAGGAGCTTATATTCTAATGGAGGAAAGGAAGCAGAAAAGTGGGGAAGAAGGACACCATCCATACATCTATCCATCCATCCATCCTATGAGACTCTTGTTTATGTTTTCTTATGTGTCCTTTATAAAAAAATTGACCTAATAGGCCTTCTCCTAGGTTTCTTGACCTGCTCATGAATTTACATATACAATGATAGTTATGCTGCAGTTGCACTATATCAGAAAATCAAACAAATGGAGGCCTTTGTTCTGTACTTAATGATCCTTGCTGGCTGAATATGAACCTAATTAAAAATAACATAGTATATTCTATACTTTGCTGTCGTTTTATTTATTTTTGTTAACTATTTTCCAGTTATATT